>NC_133535.1:10741101-11434196 GCF_048544455.1 Silene latifolia | reverse complement strand
CAAATTTCTTCCGTTGGTGCTCAAACTTTGCGTGGCCGCTTTATGAGACCCGAGGAACTTTCGCGGTGATTTCCGAGAATTTTGTTTCGGGACCCTAATCCTAAAAAACCGTGTATTATACACTTCAATTTCAAACTGTTCGGAAGGTCGACCGGACCTCGTTTCTTTTTCTCCCCGTTTTTCAATCACGCGTCCGAGGTCATTTCAGAATCAACCCGTTCGATTTCACCAAATAACGAGCTTTAACATATTTTTCACGATAATCCGAGTTTGCGAACGTCGGTTTCAGGCACACCCAAGCACCCCCAAATTTCTTCCCGTTGGTGCTCAAACTTTGCGTGGCCGCTTTATCTGACCCGAGAAACTTTCTATGTGATTTCCGAGAATTTTGTTCCGAGACCCTTAATCCCGAAAAACCGTATTATACACTTCAATTTCACCGCTCGGAAGGTCGTACCGAACTCGTTTCTTTTTCTCCTCGTTTTTCAATCACGCGTCCGAGCTCATTTCGTGAATTAACTCGTTCGATTTCAAATTTCAAATAACGAGCTTTAACACATTTTTCACGATAATCCGAGTTTCGCGAATGCCGGTTTTCAGGCACACTGCAAGCACTCCCCAAATGTCTTCCGTTGGTGCTCAAACTTTGCGTGGACGCATTATCTGACCCGAGGAACTTGCTGTGTGATTTCCGGAGAATTTTGTTTCGGATCCTAATCCTCAAAACCGTGTATTATACACTTCAATTTCAGCCGCTCGGAGGTCGCATCGACCGTCGTTTCTTTTTCTCCTCGTTTTTCAATCACGTGTCCGAGCTCATTTCAGGAATCAACCTGTTCAATTTCAGCCACAAATAACGAGCTTTAACACATTTTTCACGATAATCCGAGTTTTGGCGAACGTCGGTTCAGGCACACCTAAGCACCCCAAATTTCTTCCGTTGGTGCTCAAACTTTGCGTGGCCGCTTAATCTGACCCGAGAAACTTTCTATGTGATTTCCGGAGAATTTTGTTCCGGACCCCGGAATCCCGAAAAACCGTGTATTATACACTTCAATTTCACTGCTCGAAGGTCGTACGGAACCTCGTTTCTTTTTCTCCCCGTTTTTCAATCACGCGTCCGAGCTCATTTCAGAATTAACTGTTCGATTTCAAATTTCAAATAACGAGCTTTAACACATTTTTCACAATAATCCGAGTTTTGCGAACGTTGGTTTTCAGGCACACCAAGCACCCCCAAATGTCTTCCGTTGGTGCTCAAAATTTGCGTGGCCGCTTTATCCGACCCGGAAACTTTCTATGTGATTTCTGAGAATTTTGTTTCGGACCCCTAATCCCGAAACCGTGTATTATACACTTCAATTTCAAACTGTTCGGAAGGTCGACGACTCGTTTCTTTTGCTCCCCGTTTTCCAATCACGTGTCCGAGCTCATTTCGTGAATCAACCTTGTTCGATTTCAACTCAAATAACGAGCTTTAACACATTTTTCACGATAATCCGAGTATCGGTTAACGTCGGTTTCAGGCACACCTAAGCACCCCCAAATTTCTTCCGTTGGTGCTCAAACTTTGCGTGACCGCTTTATCTCGACCCGAGAAACTTTCTATGTGATTTCCGAGAATTTTGTTCCGGGACCCCGAATCCCGAAAAACCGTGTATTATACACTTCAATTTCACTGCTCTAAGGTCGACTGGGACCTCTTTTTTTTCTCCTTGTTTTTAAATCACGTGTCCGAGCTCATTTCAGGAATTAACCATTTAACCTGTTCGATTTCAGCCTCAAATAACGAGCTTTAACACATTTTTCACGATAATCCGAGTTTCGGCGAATGCTGGTTTGTGGCACACCGACACCCCCAAATGTCTTCCGTTGGTGCTCAAACATTGCGTGGACGCTTTATCAGACCCGAGGAACTTTCTGTGTGATTTCCGGCGAATTTTGTTTCGGGACCCCGGAATCCCGAAAAACCGTGTATTATACACTTCAATTTCAGCCGTTCGGAAGGTCGTACCGGACCCTGTTTCTTTTTCTCCCTGTTTTTCAATCACGTGTCCGAGCTCATTTCAGGAATCAACCTGTTCGATTTCAGTCTGAAATAACGAGTTTTAACACATTTTTCACGATAATCCGAGTTTCGGCGAATGTCGGTTTGTGGCACACCGGCACCCCCAAATGTCTTCCGTTGGTGCTCAAACTTTGCGTGGCCGCTTTATCTCGACCCGAGAAACTTTCTATGTGATTTTCGGAGAATTTTGTTCCGGAATCCCGAAAAACCGTGTATTATACACTTCAATTTCACTGTTTGGAAGGTCGACGAACCTCGTTTCTTTTTCTCCCCGTTTTTCAATCACGCGTCCGAGCTCATTTCAGAAATTAACCCGTTCGATTTCAGCTTCAAATAACGAGCTTTAACACATTTTTCACGATAATCCGAGTTTCGGCGAATGCTGGTTTGTGGCACACCGCACCCCCAAATGTCTTCCGTTGGTGCTCAAACTTTGCGTCGCCGCTTTATCCGACCCGAGGAACTTTCGTGTGATTTCGGAGAATTTTGTTTCGGACCCCGAATCCCGAAAACCGTGTATTTATACACTTCAATTTCAAACTGTTCGGAAGGTCGACGACCGTTTTTTTTCCCCGTTTTTCAATCACGTGTCCGAGCTCATTTCAGAATCAACCTGTTCGATTTTCAACCTCAAATAACGAGCTTTAACACATTTTTCACGATAAACCGAGTTTCTGCGAATGTTTGGTTTGTGGCACACCAAGCACCCTCAAATTTCTTCCGTTGGTGCTCAAACTTTGCGTGGCCGCTTTATCCGACCCGAGAAACTTTCTATGTGATTTCCGGAGAATTTTGTTCCGGACCCCGGAATCCCGAAAAACCGTGTATTATACACTTCAATTTTAGCAGTTCGGAAGGTCGCGTAACCGACTCGTTTCTTTTTCTCCCGTTTTTAAATCACGTGTCCGACCTCATTTCGGAAATTAACCATTTAACCTGTTCGATTTCAAAGCCTTCAAAAAACGAGTTCTAACACATTTTTCACGATAATCCGAGTTTCGGCAAATGCTTGTTTGTGGCACACCGTCACCCCCAAATGTCTTCCGTTGGTGCTCAAACTTTGCGTGGCCGCTTTATCTGACCCGAGGAACTTTCTATGTAATTTTCGGAGAATCTTGTTCCGGACCCCGAATCCCCAAAACCGTGTATTTATACACTTCAATTTCAAACTGCTCGAAAGTCGTACGGACCTCGTTTTTTTTCTCCCCGTTTTTCAATCACGGTCCGAGCTCATTTCAGAATTAACCTGTTCGATTTCAACCTCAAATAACGAGCTTTAACACATTTTTCACGATAATCCGAGTTTCTGGCGAATGTCGGGTTTTCAGGCACACCGACACCCCCAAATGTCTTCCGTTGGTGCTCAAACTTTGCGTGGACGCTTTATCGACCCGAAGAACTTTTCGTGTGATTTTGAGAATTTTGTTTCGGGACCCTAATCCCAAAAACCGTGTATTATACACTTCAATTTCACCGTTCGGAAGGTCGACGACTCGTTTTTTTTCTCCCGTTTTTCAATCACGTGTCCGAGCTCATTTCAGAATCAACCTGTTCGATTTCACCAAATAACGAGCTTTAACACATTTTTCACGATAATCCGAGTTTCGCGAATGCCGGTTTCAGGCACACCGCACCCCCAAATTTCTTCCGTTGGTGCTCAAACTTTGCGTGGCCGCTTTATCTGACCCGAGAAACTTTCTATGTGATTTCCGGAGAATTTTGTTACGGGACCCCGGAATCCCGAAAAACCGTGTATTATACACTTCAATTTCAGCCGTTCGGAAGGTCGTACCGGAACCTGTTTCTTTTTCTCCCTGTTTTTCAATCACGCGTCCGAGCTCATTTCAGGAATTAACCTGTTCGATTTCAGCCTCAAATAACGAGCTTTAACACATTTTTCACGATAATCCGAGTTTCGGCGAATGCTGGTTTGTGGCACACCGGCACCCCCAAATGTCTTCCGTTGGTGCTCAAACTTTGCGTGGACGCATTATCTGACCCGAGGAACTTGCTGTGTGATTTCCGGAGAATTTTGTTTCGGGATCCCGGAATCCCGAAAAACCGTGTATTATACACTTTAATTTCAGCCGTTCGGAGGTCGTACCGGACCCTGTTTCTTTTTCTCCCTGTTTTTCAATCACGTGTCCGAGCTCATTTCAGGAATCAACCTGTTCAATTTCAGTCTGAAATAACGAGCTTTAACACATTTTTCACGATAATCCGAGTTTTGCGAATGCCGGTTTGTCAGGGCACACCAAGCACCCCAAATTTCTTCCGTTGGTGCTCAAACTTTGCGTGGCCGCTTAATCTGACCCGAGAAACTTTCTATGTGATTTCCGGAGAATTTTGTTCCGGGACCCCGGAATCCCGAAAAACCGTGTATTATACACTTCAATTTCAGCCGTTCGGAAGGTCGCACGAACCCGTTTCTTTTTCTCCTCGTTTTTCAATCACGCGTCCGAGCTCATTTCAGGAATTAACCTATTCGATTTCAGCCTCAAATAACGAGCTTTAACACATTTTTCACGATAATCCGAGTTTCGGCGAATGCTGGTTTGTGGCACACCGGCACCCCCAAATGTCTTCCGTTGGTGCTCAAACTTTGCGTCGCCGCTTTATCTGACCCGAGAAACTTTCTGTGTGATTTCCGGAGAATTTTGTTTCGGGACCCCGGAATCCCGAAAAACCGTGTATTATACACTTCAATTTCAGCCGTTCGGAAGGTCGTACCGGACCCTGTTTCTTTTTCTCCCTGTTTTCCAATCACGTGTCCGAGCTCATTTCAGGAATCAACCTGTTCGATTTCAGCCTCAAATAACGAGCTTTAACACATTTTTCACGATAATCCGAGTTTCGGCGAATGCTGGTTTGTGGCACACCGGCACCCCCAAATTTCTTCCGTTGGTGCTCAAACTTTGCGTGGCCGCTTTATCTGACCCGAGAAACTTTCTATGTGATTTCCCGAGAATTTTGTTCCGGGACCCCGGAATCCCGAAAAACCGTGTATTATACACTTCAATTTCAGCCGTTCGGAAGGTCGTACCGGACCCTCTTTCTTTTTCTCCTTGTTTTTAAATCACGTGTCCGAGCTCATTTCAGGAATTAACCATTTAACCTGTTCGATTTCAGCCTTAAAAAACGAGTTCTTACACATTTTTCACGATAATCCGAGTTTCGGCAAATGCTTGTTTGTGGCACACCGTCACCCCCAAATGTCTTCCGTTGGTGCTCAAACTTTTCGTGGCCGCTTTATCTGACCCGAGAAACTTTCTATGTGATTTTCGGAGAATCTTGTTCCGGGACCCCGGAATCCCCAAAAACCGTGTATTTATACACTTCAATTTCAGCCGTTCGGAAGGTCGACGGACCCGTTTCTTTTTCTCCCCGTTTTTCAATCACGGGTCCGAGCTAATTTCAGGAATTAACCTGTTCGATTTCAGCCTCAAATAACGAGCTTTAACACATTTTTCACGATAATCCGAATTTCGGCGAATGCTGGTTTGTGGCACACCGGCACCCCCAAATGTCTTCCGTCGGTGCTCAAACTTTGCGTGGCCGCTTTATCTGACCCGAGAAACTTTCTGTGTGATTTCCGGAGAATTTCGTTTCGGGACCCCGGAATCCCGAAAAACCGTGTATTATACACTTCAATTTCACTGTTCGAAGGTCGAGGACTCGTTTCTTTTTCTCCCCGTTTTTCAATCACGTGTCCGAGCTCATTTCAGGAATCAACCTGTTCAATTTCAAATCAATTAACGAGCTTTAACATATTTTTCACGATAATCCGAGTTTCGCGAATGCGGTTTGTGGCACACCAAGCACCCCAAATTTCTTCCGTTGGTGCTCAAACTTTGCGTGGCCGCTTTATCCGACCCGAGGAACTTTCTATGTGATTTATGGAGAATTTTGTTCCGGACCCCGAATCCCGAAAACCGTGTATTATACACTTCAATTTCAGCTGTTCGGAAGGTCGTACGGACCCTCGTTTCTTTTTCTCCTCGTTTTTCAATCACGCGTCCGAACTCATTTCAGGAATCAAGCTGTTCGATTTAAGCCTCAAATAACGAGCTTTAACACATTTTTCACGATAATCCGAGTTTCGGCGAATGCTGGTTTGTGGCACACCGGCACCCCCAAATGTCTTCCGTTGGTGCTCAAACTTTGCTTGGCCGCTTTATCTCACCCGAGGAACTTTCTATGTGATTTCCGGAGAATTTTGTTCAGGACCCCGAAATCCCGAAAAACCGTGTATTATGCACTTCAATTTCAAATTGTTCGGAAGGTCGACGGACCCGTTTCTTTTTCTCCCCGTTTTTAAATCACGATCCGAGCTAATTTCAGAATTAACCATTTAACCTGTTCGATTTCAGCCTTAAATAACGAGTTTTATCACATTTTTCACGATAATCCGAGTTTCGGCAAATGTTGGTTTGTGGCACACTGGCACCCCCAAATGTCTTCCGTTGGTGCTCAAACTTTGCGTGGCCGCTTTATTTAACCCGAGGAACTTTCTATGTGATTTCCGAAGAATTTTGTTCCGGGACCCCGGAATCCGGAAAAAACGTGTATTATACACTTCAATTTCAGCCGTTCGGAAGGTCATACCGGACCCTATTTCTTTTTCTCCCTGTTTTTCAATCACGCGTCCGAGCTCATTTCAGGAATTAACTTGTTCGATTTCAGCCTCAAATAACGAGCTTTAACACATTTTTCACGATGATACGTGTTTTGGCGAATCTTTGGTTTGGCACACCGCAACCCCAAATGTCTTCCGTTGGTGCTCAAACTTTGCGTGGCCGCTTTATCCGACCCGAGGAACTTTGTATGTGATTTCCGGAGAATTTTGTTCCGGACCCCTAATCCCGAAAAACCGTGTATTATACACTTCAATTTCAACTGTTCGGAAGGTCGCATCGAACCGTTTCTTTTTCTCCTCGTTTTTCAATCACGCGTCCGAGCTCATTTCGGGGAAATAACCCGTTCGATTTCGACCTCAAATAACGAGCTTTAACACATTTTTCACGATAATCCGAGTTTCGGCGAATCCGGTTTCAGGGCACACAAGCACCCCAAAATGTGTTCCGTTGGTGCTCAAACTTTGCGTGGCCGCTTTATCTGACCCGAGGAACTTTCGTTGTGATTTCCGGAGAATTTTGTTTCGGGACCCTAATCCCGAAAAACCGTGTATTATACACTTCAATTTCAACTGTTCGGAAGGTCGACGGACCCCGTTTCCTTTTCTCCCCGTTTTTCAATCACGTGTCCGAGCTCATTTCAGGAATCAACCCGTTCGATTTCATCTCAAATAACGAGCTTTAACACATTTTTCACGATAATCCGAGTTTCGGCGAATGCCGGTTTCAGGGCACACCAAGCACCCCCAAATTTCTCCGTTGGTGCTCAAACTTTGCGTGGCCGCTTTATCTGACCCGAGAAACTTTCTATGTGATTTCCGAAGAATTTTGTTCCGGACCCCGTAATCCCGAAAAACCGTGTATTATACACTTCAATTTCAACTGTTCGGAAGGTCGCACGACCGTTTCTTTTTCTCCTCGTTTTTAAATCACGTGTCCGAGCTCATTTCAGAAATAACTGTTCGATTTCAGCCTCAAATAACGAGCTTTAACACATTTTTCACGTTAATCCGAGTTTCGGCGAATCTTTGGTTTGTCAGGCACACCAAGCACCCCAAAATGTCTTCCGTTGGTGCTCAAACTTTGCGTCGCCGCTCTATCTGACCCGAGGAACTTTCTTTGTGATTTTGAGAATTTTGTTTCGGGACCCGGAATCCCGAAAAACCGTGTATTATACACTTCAATTTCACTAGTTCGGAAGGTCGACAGGACCCGTTTCCTTTTCTCCCCGTTTTTCAATCACGTGTCCGAGCTCATTTCAGGAATCAACTGTTCGATTTCAAATCAAATAACGAGCTTTAACACATTTTCACGATAATCCGAGTTTCGGCGAATGCTGGTTTGTGGCACACCGGCACCCCCAAATTTCTTCCGTTGGTGCTCAAACTTTGCGTGGCCGCTTTATCTGACCCGAGGAACTTTCTATGTGATTTCCGAAGAATTTTGTTCTCGGACCCCGGAATCCCGAAAAACCGTGTATTATACACTTCAATTTCACTAGTTCGGAAGGTCGATCAGGACCCGTTTTTTTTCCCCTGTTTTTAAATCACGTGTCCGAGCTCATTTCAGGAATTAACCATTTAACCTGTTCGATTTCAGCCTTAAATAACGAGTTTTAACACATTTTTCACGATAATCCGAGTTTCGGCAAATGCTGGTTTGTGGCACACCGTCACCCCCAAATGTCTTCCGTTGGTGCTCCAACTTTGCGTCGCTGCTTTATCTGACCCGAGGAACTTTCTGTGTCATTTTCGGAGAATTTTGTTTCGGGACCCCGAAATCCCGAAAAACCGTGTATTATACACTTCAGTTTCAGCCGTTCGGAAGGTCGTACCGGACCCTGTTTCTTTTTCTCCCTGTTTTTCAATCACGTGTCCGATCTCATTTCAGGAATCAACCTGTTCGATTTCAGTCTCAAATAACGAGCTTTAACACATTTTTAACGATAATCCGAGTTTCGGCGAATCTTTGGTTTTCAGGCACACCAAGCACCCCAAATTTCTTCCGTTGGTGCTCAAACTTTGCGTGGCCGCTTTATCTGACCCGAGAAACTTTCTGTGTGATTTCCGGAGAATTTCGTTTCGGGACCCCGGAATCCCGAAAAACCGTGTATTATACACTTCAATTTCAGCCGTTCGTAAGGTCGTACCGGACCCTGTTTCTTTTTCTCCATGTTTTTCAATCACGTGTCCGAGCTCATTTCAGGAATCAACCTGTTCAATTTCAGTCTGAATTAACGAGCTTTAACATATTTTTCACGATAATCCGAGTTTCGGCGAATGCTGGTTTGTGGCACACCGGCACCCCCAAATTTCTTCCGTTGGTGCTCAAACTTTGCGTGGCCGCTTTATCTGACCCGAGAAACTTTCTATGTGATTTCCGGAGAATTTTGTTCCGGACCGGAATCCCAAAAACCGTGTATTATACACTTCAATTTTCAACGTTCGGAAGGTCGTTAGGACCTGTTTCTTTTTCTCCCTGTTTTTCAATCACGCGTCCGAACTCATTTCAGGAATCAAGCTGTTCGATTTAAGCCTCAAATAACGAGCTTTAACACATTTTTCACGATAATCCGAGTTTCGGCGAATGCTGGTTTGTGGCACACCGGCACCCCGAAATGTCTTCCGTTGGTGCTCAAACTTTGCTTGGCCGCTTTATCTGACCCGAGGATCTTTCTATGTGATTTCCGGAGAATTTTGTTCAGGACCCCGAAATCCCGAAAAACCGTGTATTATGCACTTCAATTTCAGCCGTTCGGAAGGTCGTACCGGACCCTGTTTCTTTTTCTCCCTGTTTTTAAATCACGCGTCCGAGCTAATTTCAGGAATTAACCATTTAACCTGTTCGATTTCAGCCTTAAATAACGAGTTTTATCACATTTTTCACGATAATCCGAGTTTCGGCAAATGTTGGTTTGTGGCACACTGGCACCCCCAAATGTCTTCCGTTGGTGCTCAAACTTTGTGTGGCCGCTTTATTTAACCCGAGGAACTTTCTATGTGATTTCCGAAGAATTTTGTTCCGGGACCCCGGAATCCGGAAAAAACGTGTATTATACACTTCAATTTCAGCCGTTCGGAAGGTCATACCGGACCCTATTTCTTTTTCTCCCTGTTTTTCAATCACGCGTCCGAGCTCATTTCAGGAATTAACTTGTTCGATTTCAGCCTCAAATAACGAGCTTTAACACATTTTTCACGATGATACGTGTTTCGGCGAATGCTGGTTTGTGGCACACCGGCAACCCCAAATGTCTTCCGTTGGTGCTCAAACTTTGCGTGGCCGCTTTATCTGACCCGAGAAACTTTGTATGTGATTTCCGGAGAATTTTGTTCCGGGACCCCGGAATCCCGAAAAACCGTGTATTATACACTTCAATTTCAGCCGTTCGGAAGGTCGTACCGGAACCTGTTTCTTTTTCTCCCTGTTTTTCAATCACGCGTCCGAGCTCATTTCAGGAAATAACCTGTTCGATTTCAGCCTCAAATAACGAGCTTTAACACATTTTTCACGTTAATCCGAGTTTCGGCGAATGCTGGTTTGTGGCACACCGGCACCCCAAAATGTCTTCCGTTGGTGCTCAAACTTTGCGTCGCCGCTCTATCTGACCCGAGGAACTTTCTGTGTGATTTCCGGAGAATTTTGTTTCGGGACCCCGGAATCCCGAAAAACCGTGTATTATACACTTCAATTTCACTAGTTCGGAAGGTCGACAGGACCGTTTCCTTTTCTCTCTGTTTTTCAATCACGTGTCCGAGCTCATTTTGGAATCAACCGTTCTATTTCAACAAATAACGAGCTTTAACACATTTTTCACGATAATCCGAGTTTCGGCGAATCTTTGGTTTGTCAGGGCACACCGGCACCCCCAAATTTCTCCGTTGGTGCTCAAACTTTGCGTGGCCGCTTTATCCGACCCGAGAAACTTTCTATGTGATTTCCGGAGAATTTTGTTCCGGACCCGGAATCCCGAAAAACCGTGTATTATACACTTCAATTTCAGCCGTTCGGAAGGTCGACAGGACCCTGTTTCTTTTTCTCCTGTTTTTAAATCACGTGTCCGAGCTCATTTCAGGAATTAACCATTTAACCTGTTCGATTTCAGCCTTAAATAACGAGTTTTAACACATTTTTCACGATAATCCGAGTTTCGGCAAATGCTGGTTTGTGGCACACCGTCACCCCCAAATGTCTTCTGTTGGTGCTCCAACTTTGCGTCGCTGCTTTATCTGACCCGAGGAACTTTCTGTGTCATTTTCGGAGAATTTTGTTTCGGGACCCCGAAATCCCGAAAAACCGTGTATTATACACTTGGCCACCGTTCGGAAGGTCGTACCGGACCCTGTTTCTTTTTCTCCCTGTTTTTCAATCACGTGTCCGATCTCATTTCAGGAATCAACCTGTTCGATTTCAGTCTCAAATAACGAGCTTTAACACATTTTTAACGATAATCCGAGTTTCGGCGAATGCTGGTTTGTGGCACACCGGCACCCCCAAATTTCTTCCGTTGGTGCTCAAACTTTGCGTGGCCGCTTTATCTGACCCGAGGAACTTTGTATGTGATTTCCCGAGAATTTTGTTCCGGGACTCCGGAATCCCGAAAAACCGTGTATTATACACTTCAATTTCAGCCGTTCGGAAGGTCGTACCGGACCCTATTTCTTTTTCTCCCTGTTTTTCAATCACGTGTCCGAGCTCATTTCAGGAATCAACCTGTTCGATTTCAGTCTGAAATAACGAGCTTTAACACATTTTTCACGATAATCCGAGTTTCGGCGAATGCTGGTTTGTGGCACACCGGCACCCTCAAATTTCTTCCGTTGGTGCTCAAACTTTGCGTGGCCGCTTTATCTGACCCGAGGAACTTTCTATGTGATTTCCGGAGAATTTTGTTCCGGGACCCCGGAATCCCGAAAAACCGTGTATTATACACTTCAATTTCAGCCGTTCGGAAGGTAAATCTGGGACCTGTTTCTTTTTTCTCCTGTTTTTCAATCACGCGTCCGAGCTCATTTCAGAATTAACTGTTCGATTTCACCTCAAATAACGAGATTTAACACATTTTTCACGATAATCCGAGTTTGGCGAATCTTTGTTTTGTGGCACACCGGCACCCCCAAATGTCTTCCGTTGGTGCTCAAACTTTGCGTGGCCGCTTATCTCGACCCGAGAAACTTTCGTGTGATTTCCGGAGAATTTTGTTTCGGGACCGGAATCGAAAAACCGTGTAATATACACTTCAATTTCACTGCCGTTCGGAAGGTCGACTAGGACCTGTTTCTTTTTCTCCCTATTTTTTAATCACGTGTCCGAGCTCATTTCAGAAATCAACTTGTTCGATGTGAGTCTGAAATAAAGAGCTTTAACACATTTTTCACGATAATCCGAGTTTTGGCGAATCTTTGGTTTGTGGCACACCAAGCACCCCCAAATTTCTTCCGTTGGTGCTCAAACTTTGCGTGGCCGCTTTATCCGACCCGAGGAACTTTGTATGTGATTTCCGAAGAATTTTGTTCCGGACCCCTAATCCCGAAAAACCGTGTATTATACATTTCAATTTCAAACGTTCGGAAGGTCGCACAGGACCCCGTTTCTTTTTCTCCCTGTTTTTCAATCACGCGTCCGAGCTCATTTCAGAATTAACCTGTTCGATTTGGTCTCAAATAACGAGCTTTTACACATTTTTCACGATAATCCGAGTTTCGGCGAATCCTGGTTTGTGGCACACCGCCACCCCCAAATGTCTTCCGTTGGTGCTCAAACTTTGCGTGGTGCTTTATCTCGACCCGAGAAATTTTCGTGTGATTTCCAGGGAGAATTTTGTTTCGGGACCCGGAATCCGAAAAACCGTGTATTATACATTTCAATTTCACTGTTCGGAAGGTCGACAGGACTCTGTTTCTTTTTCTCCCGTTTTTCAATCACGTGTCCGAGCTCATTTCAGAATCAACTGTTCGATTTCATCAAATAACGAGCTTTAACACATTTTTCACGATAATCCGAGTTTCGGCGAATGTCGGTTTGTGGAACACCAAGCACCCCCAAATTTCTTCCGTTGGTGCTCAAACTTTGCGTGGCCGCTTTATCCGACCCGAGGAACTTTCTATGTGATTTATGGAGAATTTTGTTCCGGACCCTGAATCCCGAAAAACCGTGTATATACACTTCAATTTCAGCCGTTCGGAAGGTCGACGGACCCGTTTCTTTTTCTCCCGTTTTTCAATCACGTGTCCGAGCTCATTTCAGGAATCAACCCGTTCGATTTCAGTCTCAAATAACGAGCTTTAACACATTTTTAACGATAATCCGAGTTTCGGCGAATCTTTGGTTTTCAGGCACACCCAAGCACCCCCAAATTTCTTCCGTTGGTGCTCAAACTTTGCGTGGCCGCTTTATCTCACCCGAGGAACTTTCTATGTGATTTCCGGAGAATTTTGTTACGGGACCCCGGAATCCCGAAAAACCGTGTATTATACACTTCAATTTCAGCCGTTCGGAAGGTCGTACCAGGACCTGTTTCTTTTTCTCCCTGTTTTTCAATCACGTGTCCGAGCTCATTTCAGAATCAACATTTGTTCGATTTCATCAAATAACGAGCTTTAACACATTTTTCACGATAATCCGAGTTTCGGCGAATTCGGTTTGTGGCACACCAAGGCACCCCCAAATTTCTTCCGTTGGTGCTCAAACTTTGCGTGGCCGCTTTATCTGACCCGAGGAACTTTCTATGTGATTTCCGGAGAATTTTGTTACGGGACCCCGGAATCCCGAAAAACCGTGTATTATACACTTCAATTTGTTGTTCGGAAGGTCGGACGACTGTTTCTTTTTCTCCCTCGTTTTTCAATCACGCGTCCGAGCTCATTTCAGAATTAACCTGTTCGATTTCAGCCTCAAATAACGAGCTTTAACACATTTTTCACGATAATCCGAGTTTCGCGAATCTTTGGTTTGTGGCACACCGCACCCCCAAATTTCTTCCGTTGGTGCTCAAACTTTGCGTGGCCGCTTTATCTGATCCGAGGAACTTTCTATGTGATTTACGAGGAATTTTGTTCCGGGGCCCCGGAATCCCGAAAAACCGTGTATTGTACACTTCAATTTCAGCCGTTCGGAAGGTCATACCGGACCCTGTTTCTTTTTCTCCCTGTTTTTCAATCACGTGTCCGAGCTCATTTCAGGAATCAACTTGTTCGATTTCAGACTGAAATAACGAGTTTTAACACATTTTTCACGATAATCCGAGTTTCGGCGAATGCTGGTTTGTGGCACACCGTCACCCCCAAATTTCTTCCGTTGGTGCTCAAACTTTGCGTGGCCGCTTTATCTGACCCGAGGAACTTTCTATGTGATTTCCGGAGAATTTTGTTCCGGGACCCCGGAATCCCGAAAAACCGTGTATTATACAGTTCAATTTCAGCCGTTCGGAAGGTCGTACCGGACCCTGTTTCTTTTCTCCCTGTTTTTAAATCACGCGTCCGAGCTCATTTCATGAATTAACCATTTAACCTGTTTGATTTCAGCCTTAAATAACGAGTTTTAACACATTTTTCACTATAATCCGAGTTTCGGCAAATGCTGGTTTGTGGCACACCGTCACCCCCAAATGTCTTCCGTTGGTGCTCAAACTTTGCGTGGCCGCTTTATCTGACCCGAGGAACTTTCTATGTGATTTTCGGAGAATCTTGTTCGGGACCCGGAATCCCAAAAACCGTGTAATATACACTTCAATTTCAGCCCGTTCGGAAGGTCGTGACTAGGACCCGTTACTTTTTTTCTCCTCGTTTTTAATCACGTGTCCGAGCTCATTTCAGGAATCAATTTGTTCGATGTGAGTCCAAATAACGAGCTTTAACACATTTTTCACGATAATCCGAGTTTTGCGAATCTTTGGTTTGTGGCACACCGGCACCCCCAAATTTCTTCCGTTGGTGCTCAAACTTTGCGTGGCCGCTTTATCTGACCCGAGGAACTTTCTATGTGATTTCCGGAGAATTTATTTCCGGGACCCCGGAATCCCGAAAAACCGTGTATTATACACTTCAATTTCAGCCGTTCGGAAGGTCGTACCGGACCCTGTTTCTTTTTCTCCCTGTTTTTCAATCACGTGTCCGAGCTCATTTCAGGAATCAACCTGTTCGATTTCAGTCTGAAATAACGAGCTTTAACACATTTTTCACGATAATCCGAGTTTCGGCGAATGCTGGTTTGTGGCACACCGGCACCCCCAAATTTCTTCCGTTGGTGCTCAAACTTTGAGTGGCCGCTTTATCTGACCCGAGAAACTTTCTATGTGATTTCCGGAGAATTTTGTTCCGGAATCCCGAAAAACCGTGTATTATACACTTCAATTTCAGCCGTTCGGAAGGTCGTACCGGAACCTGTTTCTTTTTCTCCCTGTTTTTCAATCACGCGTCCGAGCTCATTTCAAGAATTAACCTGTTCGATTTGAGCCACAAATAACGAGCTTTAACACATTTTTCACGATGATACGTGTTTCGGCGAATGCTGGTTTGTGGCACACCGGCAACCCCAAATGTCTTCCGTTGGTGCTCAAACTTTGCGTGGCCGCTTTATCTGACCCGAGAAACTTTGTATGTGATTTCCGGAGAATTTTGTTCCGGGACCCCGGAATCCCGAAAAACCGTGTATTATACACTTCAATTTCAGCCGTTCGGAAGGTCGTACCGGAACCTGTTTCTTTTTCTCCCTGTTTTTCAATCACGCGTCCGAGCTCATTTCAGAAATAACTGTTCGATTTTTCAAACCTCAAATAACGAGCTTTAACACATTTTTCACGTTAATCCGAGTTTCGGCGAATGCTGGTTTGTGGCACACCGGCACCCCAAAATGTCTTCCGTTGGTGCTCAAACTTTGCGTCGCCGCTCTATCTGACCCGAGGAACTTTCTGTGTGATTTCCGGAGAATTTTGTTTCGGGACCCCGGAATCCCGAAAAACCGTGTATTATACACTTCAATTTCAGCCGTTCGGAAGGTCGTACCGGACCCTGTTTCCTTTTCTCTCTGTTTTTCAATCACGTGTCCGAGCTCATTTCTGGAATCAACCTGTTCTATTTCAGTCTGAAATAACGAGCTTTAACACATTTTTCACGATAATCCGAGTTTCGGCGAATGCTGGTTTGTGGCACACCGGCACCCCCAAATTTCTCCCGTTGGTGCTCAAACTTTGCGTGGCCGCTTTATCTGACCCGAGAAACTTTCTATGTGATTTCCGGAGAATTTTGTTCCGGGACCCCGGAATCCCGAAAAACCGTGTATTATACACTTCAATTTCAGCCGTTCGGAAGGTCGTAAATGCAGGACCCTGTTTCTTTTTCTCCTGTTTTTAAATCACGTGTCCGAGCTCATTTCAGGAATTAACCATTTAAACCGTTCGATTTCAAATTTTTAAATAACGAGTTTTAACACATTTTTCACGATAATCCGAGTTTCGGCAAATCTTTGGTTTGTGGCACACCGTCACCCCCAAATGTCTTCTCGTTGGTGCTCCAACTTTGCGTGCCGCTTTATCCGACCCGAGGAACTTTCTGTGTCATTTTCGGAGAATTTTGTTTCGGGACCCCGAAATCCCGAAAAACCGTGTATTATACACTTGATTTCGGCCGTTCGGAAGGTCGTAACAGGACCTCGTTTCTTTTTCTCCCGTTTTTCAATCACGTGTCCGATCTCATTTCAGAATCAACCTGTTCGATTTGATCTCAAATAACGAGCTTTAACACATTTTTAACGATAATCCGAGTTTCGGCGAATTCGGTTTTCAGGCACACCGCACCCCCAAATTTCTTCCGTTGGTGCTCAAACTTTGCGTGGCCGCTTTATCGGACCCGAGGAACTTTCTATGTGATTTCCGAGAATTTTGTTAGGGACTCCGAATCCCGAAAAACCGTGTATTATACACTTCAATTTCAGTGTTCGGAAGGTCGCAATGCAGGACCCTATTTCTTTTTCTCCCGTTTTTCAATCACGTGTCCGAGCTCATTTCAGAATCAACCTGTTCGATTTCAGTCTGAAATAACGAGCTTTAACACATTTTTCACGATTATCCGAGTTTCGGCGAATTCTGGTTTGTGGCACACCGGCACCCTCAAATTTCTTCCGTTGGTGCTCAAACTTTGCGTGGCCGCTTTATCTGACCCGAGGAACTTTCTATGTGATTTCCGGAGAGTTTGTTCGGGACCCGAATCCCGAAAAACCGTGTATTATACACTTCAATTTCACCGTTCGGAAGGTCGCATGCAGGACCTGTTTCTTTTTCTCCCTGTTTTTCAATCACGCGTCCGAGCTCATTTCAGGAATTAACCTGTTCGATTTCAGCCTCAAATAACGAGATTTAACACATTTTTCACGATAATCCGAGTTTCGGCGAATGCTGTTTTGTGGCACACCGGCACCCCCAAATGTCTTCCGTTGGTGCTCAAACTTTGCGTGGCCGCTTTATCTGACCCGAGAAACTTTCTGTGTGATTTCCGGAGAATTTTGTTTCGGGACCCCGGAATCCCGAAAAACCGTGTAATATACACTTCAATTTCAGCCGTTCGGAAGGTCGTACCGGACCCTGTTTCTTTTTCTCCCTATTTTTTAATCACGTGTCCGAGCTCATTTCAGAAATCAACTTGTTCGATGTGAGTCTGAAATAAAGAGCTTTAACACATTTTTCACGATAATCCGAGTTTCGGCGAATGCTGGTTTGTGGCACACCGGCACCCCCAAATTTCTTCCGTTGGTGCTCAAACTTTGCGTGGCCGCTTTATCTGACCCGAGGAACTTTGTATGTGATTTCCCGAGAATTTTGTTCCGGGACCCCGGAATCCCGAAAAACCGTGTATTATACATTTCAATTTCAGCTGTTCGGAAGGTCGCAGGACCGTTTCTTTTTCTCCCGTTTTTCAATCACGGGTCCGAGCTCATTTCGTGAATTAACCGTTCGATTTCAGTCTCAAATAACGAGCTTTTACACATTTTTCACGATAATCCGAGTTTCGGCGAATCTTTGGTTTCAGGCACACCGGCACCCCCAAATGTCTTCCGTTGGTGCTCAAACTTTGCGTGGTCGCTTTATCCGACCCGAGAAATTTTCTCGTGTGATTTCCGGAGAATTTTGTTTCGGGACCTAATCCCGAAAAACCGTGTATTATACATTTCAATTTCAAATTGTTCGGAAGGTCGTACTAGGACTGTTTCTTTTTCTCCCGTTTTTCAATCACGTGTCCGAGCTCATTTCAGAATCAACCTGTTCGATTTCAACCTAAAATAACGAGCTTTAACACATTTTTCACGATAATCCGAGTTTCGGCGAATCTTTGGTTTGTGGAACACCAAGCACCCCCAAATTTCTTCCGTTGGTGCTCAAACTTTGCGTGGCCGCTTTATCCGACCCGAGGAACTTTCTATGTGATTTTCGGAGAATTTTGTTCCGGACCCCGAATCCCGAAAACCGTGTATATACACTTCAATTCCACTGTTCGGAAGGTAAATAGGACCCCGTTTCTTTTTCTCCTCGTTTTTCAATCACGTGTCCGAGCTCATTTCAGGAATCAACCTGTTCGATTTGAGTCTGAAATAACGAGCTTTAACACATTTTTCACGATAATCCGAGTTTGGCGAATCTGGTTTGGCACACCGCACCCCCAAATTTCTTCCGTTGGTGCTCAAACTTTGCGTGGCCGCTTTATCCGACCCGAGGAACTTTCTATGTGATTTCCGGAGAATTTTGTTCCGGGACCCCGAATCCCGAAAAACCGTGTATTATACACTTCAATTTCAACTGTTCGGAAGGTCGACGGACCGACCGTTTCTTTTTCTCCTGTTTTTCAATCACGTGTCCGAGCTCATTTCAGAATCAACCTGTTCGATTTCATCAAATAACGAGCTTTAACACATTTTTCACGATAATCCGAGTTTTGGCGAATTCTGGTTTGTGGCACACCGGCACCCCAAATTTCTTCCGTTGGTGCTCAAACTTTGCGTGGCCGCTTTATCTGACCCGAGGAACTTTCTATGTGATTTTGGGAGAATTTTGTTCCGGGACCCCGAATCCCGAAAAACCGTGTATTATACACTTCAATTTCGGTACTGTTCGGAAGGTCGTCAGGACTCGTTTCTTTTTCTCCCGTTTTTCAATCACGCGTCCGAGCTCATTTCAGAATTAACATGTTCGATTTCAGCCTCAAATAACGAGCTTTAACACATTTTTCACGATAATCCGAGTTTTGCGAATCTTTGGTTTCAGGCACACCAAGCACCCCCAAATTTCTTCCGTTGGTGCTCAAACTTTGCGTGGCCGCTTTATCC
Source organism: Silene latifolia (assembly GCF_048544455.1). Taxonomy (NCBI): domain Eukaryota; kingdom Viridiplantae; phylum Streptophyta; class Magnoliopsida; order Caryophyllales; family Caryophyllaceae; genus Silene; species Silene latifolia. Next base: position 11,415,182 of record NC_133535.1, on the reverse strand, counting down.
GACCCGAGGAACTTTCTATGTGATTTACGAGGAATTTTGTTCGGGGCCCGGAATCCCGAAAAACCGTGTATTGTACACTTCAATTTCGGCCTGTTCGGAAGGTCATACCTAGGACCCGTTTCTTTTTTCTCCTGTTTTTCAATCACGTGTCCGAGCTCATTTCAGAATCAACTTGTTCGATTTTGCATCGAAATAACGAGTTTTAACACATTTTTCACGATAATCCGAGTTTCGGCGAATGCTGGTTTGTGGCACACCGTCACCCCCAAATTTCTTCCGTTGGTGCTCAAACTTTGCGTGGCCGCTTTATCTGACCCGAGGAACTTTCTATGTGATTTCCGGAGAATTTTGTTCCGGGACCCCGGAATCCCGAAAAACCGTGTATTATACGTTCAATTTCACTGTTCGGAAGGTCGTACGGACCTGTTTCTTTTCTCCCCGTTTTTAAATCACGCGTCCGAGCTCATTTCAGGAATTAACCATTTAACCCGTTTGATTTCAAATTTTTAAATAACGAGTTTTAACACATTTTTCACTATAATCCGAGTTTCGGCAAATGCTGGTTTGTGGCACACCGTCACCCCCAAATGTCTTCCGTTGGTGCTCAAACTTTGCGTGGCCGCTTTATCTGACCCGAGGAACTTTCTATGTGATTTTCGGAGAATCTTGTTCCGGGACCCCGGAATCCCCAAAAACCGTGTAATATACACTTCAATTTCAGCCGTTCGGAAGGTCGTACCGGACCCTGTTACTTTTTCTCCCTGTTTTTTAATCACGTGTCCGAGCTCATTTCAGGAATCAATTTGTTCGATGTGAGTCTGAAATAACGAGCTTTAACACATTTTTCACGATAATCCGAGTTTCGGCGAATCTTTGGTTTTGGCACACCAAGCACCCCAAATTTCTTCCGTTGGTGCTCAAACTTTGCGTGGCCGCTTTATCAGACCCGAGGAACTTTCTATGTGATTTCCGGAGAATTTATTTAGGGACCGAATCCCGAAAAACCGTGTATTATACACTTCAATTTCTGCTGTTCGGAAGGTCGACGGACCGTTTCTTTTTTCCCCGTTTTTCAATCACGTGTCCGAGCTCATTTCAGAATCAACTGTTCGATTTTCAACAAATAACGAGCTTTAACACATTTTTCACGATAATCCGAGTTTCGGCGAATGCTGGTTTGTGGCACACCGGCACCCCCAAATTTCTTCCGTTGGTGCTCAAACTTTGAGTGGCCGCTTTATCTGACCCGAGAAACTTTCTATGTGATTTCCGGAGAATTTTGTTCCGGAATCCCGAAAAACCGTGTATTATACACTTCAATTTCAGCCGTTCGGAAGGTCGTACCGGAACCTGTTTCTTTTTCTCCCTGTTTTTCAATCACGCGTCCGAGCTCATTTCAAGAATTAACCTGTTCGATTTGAGCCACAAATAACGAGCTTTAACACATTTTCACGATAATCCGAGTTTCGGCGAATGCTGGTTTGTGGCACACCGGCACCCCCAAATGTCTTCCGTTGGTGCTCAAACTTTGCGTCGCCGCTTTATCTGACCCGAGGAACTTTCTGTGTGATTTCCGGAGAATTTTGTTTCGGGACCCCGGAATCCCGAAAAACCGTGTATTATACACTTCAATTTCAGCCGTTCGGAAGGTCGTACCGGACCCTGTTTCTTTTTCTCCCTGTTTTTAAATCACGTGTCCGAGCTCATTTCAGAAATTAACCATTTAACTGTTCGATTTCAAATTTTTAAAAACGAGTTCTAACACATTTTTCACGATAATCCGAGTTTCGGCAAATGCTTGTTTGTGGCACACCGTCACCCCCAAATGTCTTCCGTTGGTGCTCAAACTTTATGTGGCCGCTTTATCTGACCCGAGGAACTTTCTATGTGATTTTCGGAGAATCTTGTTCCGGGATCCCGGAATCCCAAAAACCGTGTATTTATACACTTCAATTTCAGCCGTTCGGAAGGTCATACCGGACCCTGTTTCTTTTTCTCCCTGTTTTTCAATCACGGGTCCGAGCTCATTTCAGGAATTAACCTGTTCAATTTCAGCCTCAAATAACGAGCTTTAACACATTTTTCACGATAATCCGAGTTTCGGCGAATGCTGGTTTGTGGCACACCGGCACCCCCAAATGTCTTCCGTTGGTTCTCAAACTTTGCGTGGCCCCTTTATCTGACCCGAGGAACGTTCTATGTGATTTTCGGAGAATTTTGTTCCGGGACCCCGGAATACCGAAAAACCGTGTAATATACACTTCAATTTCAGCCGTTCGGAAGGTCGTACCGGACCCTGTTACTTTTTCTCCCTGTTTTTTAATCACGTGTCCGAGCTCATTTCAGGAATCAATTTGTTCGATGTGAGTCTGAAATAACGAGCTTTAACACATTTTTCACGATAATCCGAGTTTCGGCGAATGCTGGTTTGTGGCACACCGGCACCCCCAAATTTCTTCCGTTGGTGCTCAAACTTTGCGTGGCCGCTTTATCTGACCCGAGGAACTTTCTATGTGATTTCCGGAGAATTTTGTTTCGGGACTCCGGAATCCCGAAAAACCGTGTATTATACACTTCAATTTCAGCCGTTCGGAAGGTCGACAGGACAATCGTTTCTTTTTCTCCCCGTTTTTCAATCACGCGTCCGAGCTCATTTCAGAATTAACTGTTCGATTTCGACCTCAAAAACGAGCTTTAACACATTTTTCACGATAATCCGAGTTTCGGCGAATGCTGTTTTGTGGCACACCGGCACCCCCAAATGTCTTCCGTTGGTGCTCAAACTTTGCGTGGCCGCTTTATCTGACCCGAGGAACTTTCTGTGTGATTTCCGGAGAATTTTGTTTCGGGACCCCGGAATACCGAAAAACCGTGTAATATACACTTCAATTTCAGCCGTTCGGAAGGTCGTACCGGACCCTGTTTCTTTTTCTCCCTGTTTTTTAATCACGTGTCCGAGCTCATTTCAGGAATCAACTTGTTCGATGTGAGTCTGAAATAACGATGATGGGGCATATTCTGCACCCGCTGACCAGTCAACATATTGAGCAAGGTCAAAGATATCCACAGCAAGTCAACGGCTTAGACAGCCTAACCGACGCCACCTGTCGGCCTATCTCTTGTGCCCCGGCGGGGACAACTAGCCAGCCGAGGCACACATACGCGAACTCACATCCAAGACCCCTCGGCGGTGAGTCAACAGGGCCCGCCGGCCTGCCATGGGTCCCTCGGCCGAGGGGTAGATCAGTCTTTCCACCTGCTAGCCACTTGGCCACTTGGCCACTACGTGACAAAAGGTGAAAGTCTATAAATACTCCTCTACTCTCATTGAGTAAAGGATCCACAATTTAACCTAAGAATCACTATTCATCTGGTAATATCTTCCTTATCTCTCTACAATATATATACTTCACCAAGTAACAACAACTTATCTTTCTAAGATTACTGACTTGAGCGTCGGAGTGAGTTCGCTCGGCCCAAAGCCGAGCCCTCAGTTTGTTCACTATTTCAGGAGACCGAAAGGAGAAGCCAACCAAAGACGTCATTCTACAAGCACGGGTGGTAACGTATAACTGCTCTGGAATTACACCCGGAACAATTGGCGCCGTCTGTGGGAAAAAGATACTAGAAGCTAGTCACATTCATTCCCAAACAAAAAAAAAACAACACCACAAAACAAAAACCCACCCACAAAGCTAAGAAGATGTCGAAACAACCAGAAAAGGTGTTGGTGGAAAACGAATTCTACCAAGACGACACATTCCACAACTCAGAAATCAGGCAGTCCCCCACCGGCCATATCACTGATACGACGAACGGGATGCCAAAGGAACAAGATATACCGCTGCCCGCCGACCAGGTCACCGTCATGGGACATGTGGTTGATGCAAAGAAAGTGAAGCTACTCCCGGACATAATTGCTAGTACGCCGGCTCACACTGTCACACCGACAAGAGCGGCGGAACCCGTCCAGAGACGGGGCCTTAATGTGACTCCAAGAGACTTGAATGGAGCACCGGAAGAAGCCGCCCCGTCAAGACGCCGGGGAGCCCAGAGCGCTAGTGGTAGACCTTAGTCCTTCCCGCACTCGCGGGAGGATGGCGCGCCGCAGCCGCCGACGAGGCACCCCCGGCAGGAGTGAAAGAAGTCCGACTCACCGTAGTCGGAGAAGAAGCCCGACTCACCGTAGTCGGAGAAGAAGCCCTTCCCGCCACGGGGAGAGGGGCCGGACTAGGGATGCGAGGAGCCGATCGCCGCGTGTCGTTCGACACGTGGTCGACGACCCCTCGGCCGCCCACGTCCTAGATACCCCGGTGCCGACTAAGTCAAGTTGCCACCTATAGCATACAAAGGAGAAGGCGACCCAACCGACCACGTCGAGGCTTACGAGTCTCACATGTCGCATGGGAGCAACCCGATGAGGTTTGGTGCCGAATCTTCCCAACGACACTGTATGGGATGGCACAAAGTTGGTACAAGGGGCTACCCGACGGTCGGTATACGTTACGCCGACCTAAAGGACACGTTCCTAGCCCAAGTATTCTCGCAACAAGAGGAGGGCCGTGGAGACCTCGGACCTCCCGACCATCGACAGAAGAAGGCGAATCTCTCCGGTTATGTGAAGAGGTTCGACGCCAAGGTTCAGCCAGATTCGTGAGCCGAACAAGTGAACCGGGCGACCTTCGCGGCGATGAAAGGCCTCCCGAGAGGAGACCTAAAGAATGAGCTCATCAAGTGCGGCGGCCAGAGACTAGACTCCGCCAGGAAAATGGTCGATCAAGCCATTAAGGTGGAGGACTACCACAAAACCCGGGTAGGCCCCGCCGAGGCCGAGCACTCGTAAAGAAAAAGCCGCCGGGAGGACAACCCGGATGAAAGACGCCGTGACGATAATAGGTCACGGTCTGACAGGTCCACCAGGAAACAGAACTCGGCGGACGCCGGGAGGAGTTCGGGAACGAACCGCCAGAGGCGGTACAATGATCACACCCCCCTGGCCGTGTCTGTCCCCGAGGTTTTCGCCCTGAGCAAGAGCGAGGGTCAGAAGTGGGACAGGCCTCCCAGGCCGAGGAGTGACGGTGACACGAGCCGATCGTGAGTACCACGGCCACACCGGTCACCTTATCGACAATCGCCAGCATCGAAGAATGCCATTGAAGAACCGATCCGGAAGGGGAGCCTCGGCAAGTATGTTGCCAAAGGCCAAAAGACTGATGCCGACGGTTCAGATAAGAAATCCGTCTTCGAACGGATGGGAGTAATCCATGTTGTCATCGGGGGCAACGAGAACGGTGGGTCCGCTCATGGGCACAAACGGCACCTGAACGAGCTGTATCAGGCCATCAACTTTGTGCCTAACACAGCGACTCCCGCTTCCAACATCCCCGATATAACTATTGGGAAGAAGGATTACGAGGGAATCATCGCCCCTCACAGCGACCCACTCGTAGTCCACTTGGACATAGCCAACCACCTGGTGAAGAGGTGCCGATTGACACAGCGCCTACACAAACATTATGTACAACGAATGCTTTCTCAACCTCGATCCGAAAGTTGAAGACTTGAGCCCCTGCACCAACCCGTTGTACAGCTTTTCTGGAGCTGGCCTGGTACCCCTTGGGTCAATCAGGCTGTCGGTGAGGTTCGGCGAGGGAAGTGCGGCCAAAAGCGTTATGTCTGAGTTCGTGGTCATTGACGGCTCGTCCGCCTATAACGTTCTCATAGGCCGAGTCACCCTGAGCGAGGCCGATGCAGTAATGTCCATCCGGGCTCTGACATTGATGTATGTCTCGGACCGGGGGGAAGCGCATAAGCTCGTTTCAAAGAACGAAAAGGACGAAGTGGTCAATGTCCAAGTGTCCGCCAGAGGGTGCAACATGCAATCCTTCAAAGTGGCGAAGAAGTCAGAGAAGGGGAAGAGATTGACCCAGGCCGCACCGTAACTATCGGTGTTAACCTGGAGCCAAAATTCAGAGCCGCACTCCTAGATCTGCTGAGAAAGAACAAAGACGTCTTCGCCTACTCAACGTCCGAGATGCCAGGCGTGAGCCGGGAAGTAATCGTTCACAAACTAAACGTACTCCCCACCGCTCGCCCTGTCAAGCAAAGGATGAGGAACTCCTCAGCCGAGAAGGATGAGGCCATCAAAGCCGAGGTAGATAAATTGCTGGCGGCAGGCTTCATCATGCCTTGTACCAATCCTGAGTGGTTAGCAAATGTTGTAATGGTGAGGAAATCATCGGGGGCATGGAGGATGTGCGTGGATTTTACCAATCTTAATAAAGCATGCCCCAAAGATTGTTATCCCTTGCCTCGAATAGATAGTTTAATCGACGCGACGGCAGGCTACACTATGCTAAGCCTGCTGGACGCCTTCTCAGGGTATCATCAGGTGTTCATGGCCGAGGAAGACAAGCCTAAATGCGCATTCATCACTGCTAACGGCACATACATGTACAAAATGATGCCGTTTGGTTTAAAGAACGCCGGTGCAACTTACACAAGACTGGTGGACAAAGTGTTCCAAAATCAAAAAGGGCGAAACATTGAGGCTTACGTCGACGATGCTATTGTAAAAAGCAAGTCCGACAGCGAGCACTTAGCCGATTTACACGAGACATTTTGTTCACTAAGGAAGTACAAGATGAAGCTCAACCCAATGAAATGCAACTTCGGTGTCCGGGGAGGTAAGTTCCTCGGCGTACTTGTCGATGCTGGGGAATTGACGCCAATCCGGACAAAGTCCAGCGATCCTAGACTGCCGGAGCCGAGGAATCGAAAGGAGGTCATGATGTCGACCGGGAGGATGGCGGCTCTAGCCCGTTTCATCTCTCGGTCATCCGACAAGAGCACCCCATTCTTCAAGGTGTTGAAGGGGAATAAAGACTTTACTGGGGAGGAGGAGAGCACGCCTTTCAAACAATCGAAAGCTCATCTTCGACTCTCCCAACCCCGTCCTGTGCCGATCTTCGGGGGAAACACTATATCTCAGACATAGAAGATTACCTCGGCCACGGTCGTGCCGTGATCGTCGAGAGAAGAGGACAAGCAACAAAGACCCAATCTACTTTGTCACCATACGCTATTGCCCGCCGAGAGAAATTACCCGCCGATTGAAAAAGGCCTTTGCCGTCGTCGTCGCCGCAAGGAAATCGAAACCCTACTTCGACGCACATCCCGTGACGGTCCTAACCGACCACCGTTGGAGAAAGCATTGGAAAAATTTGAGCAATCCGGCAGACTCATCAAATGGGCGAGAGCTATCCGGCTTTCAGATTCAAGACAAGCCGAGGCCCTCGATAAAGGGACAGCACCGCGCATTTCTGGCCGAATGCACATACCAAGAAGAGCAAAACCGGAGTATGGGAGGTATACACCGACGGGTCCTCCACGACGAAACTCAGAGCCAGCATACTTATCATCAGCCCAAACGGGACGAGTTCGAATACGCCTTGAAATTTACCTTCTCGGCCTCAAACAACGAATCCGAATACGAGGCGGTGATAACCGGAGTCGAGCTAGCTAGGGCCGCAGGGGCGGAGCACATCATTTTGAAAACAGATTCACTTTTGGTGGCTAATCAAATCATAGGAGAGTACGAGACTCGAGACGACGGAATGGTAAGATACCTGGAAAGGGTAAAAGCTGACACCTCAAAGTTAAAATCTTTTCAGATACAATGCATTCCCAGGTCTGAGAACAACCGAGCCGACGCTCTCTCAAAACTCGCCAGTTCAACCATCAAGAATGTCACCAACCGTCGGGTGGACATCGGGGAATGCCAAGAGCACACCGAGGCCGTCGGCATGGTGGGTAACATAGAGACCGAGACAACGTGGATGACTCCGATAATGAAGTACAAATTGACAAGTGAACTACCGGAGGACCGCAGTCTCGCGTGAGTAAAATAAAGAGGATCGCAGAAGGTACTTGGTGTTTGAAGGGGAATTGACAGAGGTCCGTGACGAGGCCACTCTTAAAGTGCGTCGGATCACCGACGCGAGCTAATCGACAGAGATTCACGAAGGCATCTCGCGGCCATCACATGGGGGCAAGAACACTAGGCCACAAAGCTCTCCGAGCCGGCTACTTCTGACCCACCATGCTTGCGGATTCCAGAGCCAAGACCAAAAATGCAACAACCGTCAAATGCATGCTCCGGTGATACATGCGCCGTCCCGAGACTCGCAGGCAGTACTTAATCCCCTTCCTTTCGCACAGTGGGGGATGGATCTACTAGGGCCATTTCCAACGGCATCCAGCGGAAGAAAGTTCTTGATTGTCGCCGTTGATTACTTCACCAAATGGGTTGAAGCCGTAGCTTGAAGACTCGCAAAGACGACGGCAGCCGTAAGAAAGGTAACTGGGAAAATGTCATAACTCGTTTTGGGTTACCCCAAGTCTTGGTATTCGACCACTACCGAGAGTTTTGGAGTGACACAATAATGAGTCGGCTAGAAGAACTCGGTATCAAATTTGCATACTCCTCCGTCTGTCACCCACAGAGCAACGGACAAAGGAGGCGCCAATAAAACAATCCTCAATGGTTTGAAGAAGACAAGTTGAAGACCTAAAGGGAAGATGGGCCGATGAACTACCCGGCGTCCTATGGTCCCTGCGAACCACGGAGAAAGAAGCAACGGGGTACAAATCTGTTCCACTTAGTCTACGGGTCCGAAGTAGTCCTCGCTTATTGAAGCAACGGTGCCGACATTCGTAACGGCCACCTTTAACCCGGTTGAAAATGAGGAAGGCTTAAGAACCTCCCTAGACCTAGTTGAAGAAAGCCGAGATACAAAGACGCCTCAACTTGGCGGTATACCAAAACCGAATGAGAAGAGCTTACAACCGAAGAGTCCACAAAAGGGACTTGAAAGTAGGGGATCTAGTCCTAAGAAAGTCGGCCGCCACCAACAAGGGAAACATTCATGGTAAACTAACGGCCAACTGGGAGGGTCCCTACAAAGTGGTTGAAGAAATGAGGCCGGGTACATACCGGCTGACCGACATGGAGGGTGTGCCTCTGATGAGCCATTGGAACACTGACAATCTCAGGAAATACTTTGTGTAGCGGCGGAGGTGTCCAAAACAATTGTTGGCACCCCAACGCATGTTTACATCTAATGAAGAATCACCCAATTTTTCCATCAAAGTGTTTATCCCCTCCGCAGTCATATCGAGGTAGACGCCCCGGCCCAAGCCGGGCAGTCACCCCAAGAATGCTGTCGCGCCGTAACCCCTAGTCGCCTCGGCCCGCCGAAGGCCTGGCAGGGGACACAACGGTCGATACGCCAACTTACGCTGTCGCGTCGTAACCCCTAGTCGCCTCGGCCAACCAAGGCCTGGGGGGGACACAACGATCGATACGCTAACATACGCTGTCGCGTCGTAACCCCTAGTCGCCTCGGCCAACCGAAGGCCTGGCAGGGGACACAACGATCGATACGCTAACTTACGCTGTCGCGTCGTAACCCCTAGTCGCCTCGGCCAACCGAAGGCCTGGCAGGGGACACAACGATCGATACGCTAACATACGCTGTCGCGTCGTAACCCCTAGTCGCCTCGGCCAACCGAAGGCCTGGCAGGGGACACAACGATCGATGCGCTAACATGTTCAAGAAAAAGACGTTAAACGCAGTTGAGATACGCATTCTAGCTGCCTCGGCTAAGCCGAAGGTAAAAATGAAAAAGCGCTCAATTAATAACACAAGAAGACAAGAAAAGACCTCGGCCAAGCCAGAGGCAAAACATGCAAACTTTCATTAATGACAACAGATTACAAACGAGAAGAATGCAGACGACGGCCGTCCCCATAGGGATAAGCCAAAACGCAACCTACCAAAGTTTTACATAAACAAGGAAAAGAAAAGCAAAAGATTACAGACATGATATTTGAAGCGCCAAAGGATGGCAGGGAGGAAAGGCTCGATGAGTTGGCCCCGAACAGCTAAAGCTATCCGAAACGCCGGTGAGTCTGCTGACGACCGCCGTCTCCCTACGCTGATGCCGCCCACCATCGGCAGCAGTTAGCCGTCAACTTCGGTGGGCGGCCCGGAGGAAAGCTTGTCATCTCCACATGCTTTCGGCCTTTCGACCCTCCTCTTCGGCCTCCTTCACCTTTGCATCATAGGCCGCCTTGGCCTCGGCTATCCGAGCGCCTTCGCCGCCGCCTCCTTTTTTCTCGCAACCGCTTTTTCCGCGAGCATCGCCATCTCGTCCGAAGTCGTTCAAATTTCTCCCACGGGAAGGCGTCTTCGGGAATGAGCCTCTTAATTGCCTCCCCGGTCGCTTCCTCGGCCGATCCGGAATTGAGCGCACACGGGTCGGGAGGATCTTATCTTGAAGCACCTCAATATCTTTCTCCCTTTGGGCAAGAAAGACCCTAGTGTCCGCGAGTGCCTCCGATCGAGCCTCATACATCCCCTCCATTCTTCCCTTTTGGCAACAACGGCGTCGTAGCCACCCTTATACCGGTCCCGCTCCTCCAAAGAATCGGGCGTAGGTGGCATCGTGGCCTCAACTTTGGCCTTCTCGGCGAGTAGTCGCTTCTCGCCTTCCTCCGCACGCTTCCGAGCGACTAGGAGGTCAAGCTTAGCCTTCCGCTTCTCCCTTTGCGGCGGAGAGATCAAGCTTAAGCCGTTGGATCGGTGCCCCCGGGGCCATGGCCTGTTCTTGCTCCATAAGGTAGGAGCGGCTAGTTGAGTCCACTTCGCCGACCTCTTGGATATTCTTGTACCCTCCGCCACAAGCTCGGCGGGGGAACCTTCCGAGTACGGAGTCAACGGTGACATTCCTATCACCCGCCTTCTCGTTTCTTCTCCAATTGCCGCTCGAAGAACGGCGGCCGCCGACGGCGGATCTACAAAAAATTTACACAACGCATCCATGTCAACATTCATTGACACATCAGAGAGTCTGTCATCGGGAATGCACAACGAACCATCTAAGTCTCGAACCACGGGTTAGGTCCGTATCCGGTCCAAGGGCCCTCTTAGACGGAGACCCGGTGAATCTTTCGTTTCCGGCGACGACGGTAGAAGCGCAGTGGCTCTCTTCTCTTCTTCGGAGGAGGAGGGCCCTTCGCAACGGTCACCACTTCCTCGGAGACATCGATGACCTCCACATGTTCCTTCTGGGCCGTTGGGGTCGAAGAAGGAGTTGGGATTGACGCCGTGGCCAACCCGGACGCCGCCTTTGGTCTCCTCTTCGCACGCTCCGAGAACCCGTGCTTGAGCCGCCGCCGGATCCGGCGCCTTCACCGCTTATCCATAAGTTCGTTGGGAGCCGATCTACGATCACGCGCGTCGACACCGAGGGTGCCGCTCAACGACGTTCCCGTCCTTATCAAGCCCTAACCTCTTCAAGGTCCTCTCGCATGCACCTCGCCCAAACCGGTCCGCAAGAAACCAGCACAAGAGTTACATAAAAGTAGTAAAACAAAGCTCTAAAAACAGGAGCGTAACGAGTAAAGATGGGCCTCACACCGACCCTACTCACCCTGGTTGAGGGCTCAGATGAGGCCGACGCGCAGCAAAGCGGCTCATCCGAAGAATAATCGAGTCGGGGCACCCATCCCTTCTCAAAGCATCAAACAACAGATCGCCCGCTCCTCGTCCGCGCCAAGAGGAACCCCGCGGCATCCATCTTGAGCTTACTCGGGAGACCCATTTTTCACGCTCCCTTTTACTCTCGCACCGTAAGTTGACTTGGTGCTTTGGAAGGACCGGGCGGCGGATAGTCATCCAAGACTTCGACATACACCCACCGCCCCTTCCGGTCCTTGCAGGAAGAAAGCTTATCAACAGAGAGGACGTCTAGCTCCATCTGCACGCTGTACCACCCCACCTTACCGGGGGTCGATGCCCGAAGATGATGAAGCCGGCGGAATAAATTAACTGTAGGTACCTCCCCCTTGAAAAGACAGAGCCACACGAAGCCAACTATCGTCCTAATGGCCAACGGATGCAGTTGAGCCACGGCGACGTTCATAGCTTTGATGATGGCCGTGAGGTATTTATTCAAAGGAAACCGGAGGCCATACTCCAGATGCCTGATATATACGCCGATATGACCCGCAAGAGGGCAACAGACCGCCTGACCCTCCCCAGGGATAACAATTTTGTACCCCTCACCGAAGTAGAAGTGACCCTCGAAAAGAGTTCCACCGGAACAACTGGCGAATTTATTGGTCCGGCACGGTCGGGAGACGATCATGCACGCCTCGCCCGATCCAGATATGCGGCCTCTCTTCACGGAAGGAATCCCTTCCTCACGGTCATCATCAACATCATCATCCTCCCAACCCTCAGGAGCTTTTGGATCGACTTCGGGAGACGGAGACCTAGGGCCCCCAAACCTTATCGGGATGGCGTTTAGTATCTCCTCCTCATCAAGACGCGACGGGGAACCCCGGCGCAGCTTACTAGGTCCAAGACCAGCAGAAGACATGTTACAACAAAACTTACGAGTTAAAAAGAGAAAATTTATTTGTTTACCTTGAAGAAAAATGCCACGCCGGAGTAATGATTCTGAAAGCTAGAGAGAGGTTTCGTCAAAAGGGCTAGAGAGAAGAAAATTTTAGAGAGAATGAAATTGGTGGCCAATTTCAGGGACTAAGTACCCTATTTATAGAGGAAAGCCCACGAAGAAGGACCAATCAGGGCACAGCCCATGAAACGTCAGCCAATCAACAAACAGACACGTGTCGGACATGCAACCACGGAATGTCAATCGTTGCAACAGTTGAATGTCAATCAATGCCCAAAGTGACAAGCGTCTTCAACACGCCCTTCATATCTCTCTCGCTGTTCGTCTTCCTCAACAAAATCCTAAGTATCCGTTTCTCCGCCGGCCACATGATCAACCAAGCCATAAAGCACCGGCCGGGGGCAATCGAAACAACTAAGACTCTCCACCCTGGTCTCGGCCATGGCGTCATTGCCTTTTCCACATCGGATGCCCATTACACAACCATGTGGAGGGGGGATATGGTACGGCCTAAGCAGAGCCACGCCGAGGTAGAAGAAGCCGGCGTAAAATTTTGTCTTCGCGCAGAATATACGCTCAACATACATCGGAGCCCATACCACGACATAGACTACGCTGGGGCCAAATTGATGGGGCATATTTCGCACCCGCCGGCTACCAACATATTGAGCAAGGTCAAAGATATCCACAAGAAGTCAACGGCTTAGACAAACCTAACCGACGCCATTGCCGGCTGTCTCTTGTGCCCGGCGGGGGGACAACTAGCAGCCGAGGCACGAGATACGTGAACTCACATCCAAGACCCTCGGCGGTGAGTCAACAGGGCCCGCCGGCCTGCCATGGGTCCCTCGGCCGAGGGGTAGATCGATCTTTCCACCGCTAGCCACTTGGCCACTTGGCCACTACGTGACAAAAGGTGAAAGTCTATAAATACTCCTCTACTCTCATTGAGTAAAGGATCCACAATTTAACCTAAGAATCACTATTCATCTGGTAATATCTTCCTTATCTCTCTACAATATATATACTTCACCAAGTAACAACAACTTATCTTTCTAAGATTACTGACTTGAGCGTCGGAGTGAGTTCGCTCGGCCCAAAGCCGAGCCCTCAGTTTGTTCACTGTTTTAGGAGACCGAAAGGAGAAGCCAACCAAAGACGTCATTCTACAAGCACGGGTGGTAACGTATAATTGCTCTGGAATTACACCCGGAACAATTGGCGCCGTCTGTGGGAAAAAGATACTAGAAGCTAGTCACATTCATTCCCAAACAAAAAAAAAAACAACACCACAAAACAAAAACCCACCCACAAAGCTAAGAAGATGTCGAAACAACCAGAAAAGGTGTTGGTGGAAAACGAATTCTACCAAGACGACACATTCCACAACTCGTAAATCGGGCGAGTCCCCACCGGCCATATTACATCGATACGACGAACGGATGCCAAAGGAACAAGATATACCGCGCCGCCGACTGTGTCACCGTCATGGGACATGTGGTTGATGCAAAGAAAGTCAAGCTACTCCTGGACATAATTGCTAGTACGCCGGCTCTCACACCGTCACACCGACAAGAGCGGCGGAACCCGTCCAGAGACCGGGCCCGAGAATGTGACTCCAAGAGACTTGAATGGAGCATCGGAAGAAGCCGGCCCGTCAAGACGGGGAGCCCGTGAGCGCTAGTGGTAGACCTTAGTCCTTCCCGCACTCGGGAGGAGGATGGCGTCGCCGCAGCGCCGACGAGGCACCCCCCAGAGGAGTGAAAGAAGTCCGACTCACCAGAGTCGGAGAAGAAGCCCGACTCACCAGAGTCGGAGAAGAAGCCCGACTCACATCCAAGACCCCTCGGCGGTGAGTCAACAGGGCCCGCCGGCCTGCCATGGGTCCCTCGGCCGAGGGGTAGATCAGTCTTTCCACCTGCTAGCCACTTGGCCACTTGGCCACTACGTGACAAAAGGTGAAAGTCTATAAATACTCCTCTACTCTCATTGAGTAAAGGATCCACAATTTAACCTAAGAATCACTATTCATCTGGTAATATCTTCCTTATCTCTCTACAATATATACTTCACCAAGTAAAAACAACTTATCTTTCTAAGATTACTGACTTGAGCGTCGGAGTGAGTTCGTTCGGCCCAAAGCCGAGCCCTCAGTTTGTTCTCTGTTTCAGGAGACCGAAAGGAGAAGCCAACCAAAGACGTCAATCTACAAGCACGGGTGGTAACGTATAACTGCTCTGGAATTACACCCGGAACAAACGAGCTTTAACACATTTTTCACGATAATCCGAGTTCCGGCGAAAGCTGGTTTGTGGCACACCGGCACCCCCAAATTTCTTCCGTTGGTGCTCAAACTTTGCGTGGCCGCTTTATCTGATCCGAGGAACTTTCTATGTGATTTACGAGGAATTTTGTTCCGGGGCCCCGGAATCCCGAAAAACCGTGTATTGTACACTTCAATTTCAGCCGTTCGGAAGGTCTTACCGGACCCTGTTTCTTTTTCTCCCTGTTTTTCAATCACGTGTCCGAGCTCATTTCAGGAATCAACCTGTTCGATTTCAGTCTGAAATAAAGAGTTTTAACACATTTTTCACGATAATTCGAGTTTCGGCGAATGCTGGTTTGTGGCACACCGGCACCCCCAAATTTCTTCCGTTGGTGCTCCAACTTTGCGTGGCCGCTTTATCTGACCCGAGGAACTTTCTATGTGATTTTCGGAGAATTTTGTTCCGGACCCCGGAATCCCGAAAAACCGTGTATTATACACTTCAATTTCACTAGTTCGGAAGGTCGACTGGGACCCTGTTTCTTTTTTTCTCCTGTTTTTAAATCACGCGTCCGAGCTCATTTCATGAATTAACCATTTAACCCGTTTGATTTGATTTGACCTTAAATAACGAGTTTTAACACATTTTTCACGATAATCCGAGTTTCGGCAAATCTTTGGTTTGTGGCACACCGTCACCCCCAAATGTCTTCCGTTGGTGCTCAAACTTTGCGTGGCCGCTTTATCTGACCCGAGGAACTTTCTATGTGATTTTCGGAGAATTTTGTTTCGGGACCCCGGAATCCCCAAAAACCGTGTATTTATACACTTCAATTTCAAACGTGCTCGGAAGGTCGACTGGGACCCTGTTTCTTTTTCTCCCGTTTTTCAATCACGGGTCCGAGCTCATTTCAGAATTAACTGTTCGATTTCACCTCAAATAACGAGCTTTAACACATTTTTCACGATAATCCGAGTTTCGGCGAATCTTTGGTTTGGCACACCAAGCACCCCCAAATGTCTTCCGTTGGTGCTTTGAAACTTTGCGTGGCCGCTTTATCGACCCGAGGAACTTTCGTGTGATTTAGGAGAATTTTGTTTCGGGACCGGAATCCCGAAAAACCGTGTATTATACACTTCAATTTGGTGACGGAAGGTCGAGGACTGTTTCTTTTTCTCCTGTTTTTCAATCACGTGTCCGAGCTCATTTCAGGAATCAACCTGTTCGATTTCATCTGAAATAACGAGCTTTAACACATTTTTCACGATAATCCGAGTTTCGCCGAATGCTTGTTTGTGGCACACCAAGCACCCCCAAATTTCTTCCGTTGGTGCTCAAACTTTGCGTGGCCGCTTTATCTCACCCGAGAAACTTTCTATGTGATTTCCGGAGAATTTTGTTCCGGGACCCCGGAATCCCGAAAAACCGTGTATTATACACTTCAATTTCAGCTGTTCGGAAGGTCGTACAGGACCGTTTTTTTTCTCCTGTTTTTCAATCACGCGTCCGAGCTCATTTCGTGAATCAAGTGTTCGATTTTCACCTCAAATAACGAGCTTTAACACATTTTTCACGATAATCCGAGTTTCGGCGAATCTTTGGTTTTCAGGCACACCGACACCCCGAAATGTCTTCCGTTGATGCTCAAACTTTGCGTGGACGCTTTATATCGACCCGAGGAACTTTCGTGTGATTTCCGGAGAATTTTGTTCCGGGACCGGAATCCCGAAAAACCGTGTATTATACACTTCAATTTCACCGTTCGGAAGGTCGTGCAGGACCTGTTTCTTTTTCTCCTGTTTTTTAATCACGCGTCCGAATTCATTTCAGGAATTAACTCGTTCGATTTGGCCTCAAATAACGAGTTTTAACACATTTTTCACGATAATCCGAGTTTCGGCGAATGCTGGTTTGTGGCACACCGGCACCCCCAAATGTCTTCCGTTGGTGCTCAAACTTTGCGTGGACGCTTTATCAGACCCGAGGAACTTTCTGTGTGATTTCCGGAGAATTTTGTTTCGGGACCCCGGAATCCCGAAAAACCGTGTATTATACACTTCAATTTCACTGTTCGGAAGATCGCACAGGACCACTGTTTCTTTTCTCCCTGTTTTTCAATCACGTGTCCGAGCTCAATTTAGGAATCAACCTGTTCGATTTCATCGAAATAACGAGCTTTAACACATTTTTCACGATAATCCGAGTTTCGGCGAATCTTGGTTTGTGGCACACCAAGCACCCCAAATTTCTTCCGTTGATGCTCAAACTTTGCGTGGCCGCTTTATCTGAACCCAGAAACTTTCTATGTGATTTCCGGAGAATTTTGTTCCGGGACCCCGGAATCCCGAAAAACCGTGTATTATGCACTTCAATTTCACCCGTTCGGAAGCTCGTAACGGACCCTGTTTCTTTTTCTCCCTGTTTTTAAATCACGTGTCCGAGTTCATTTCAGGAATTAACCATTTAACCTGTTCGATTTCAGCCTTAAAAAACGAGTTCTAACACATATTTCACGATAATCCGAGTTTCGGCAAATGCTTGTTTGTGGCACACCGTCACCTACAAATGTCTTCCGTTGGTTCTCAAACTTTGCGTGGCCGATTTATCTGACCCGAGGAACTTTCTATGTGATTTACGGGGAATTTTGTTCCGGGACCCCGGAATCCCGAAAAACCGTGTATTATACACTTCAATTTCAGCCGTTCGAAAGGTCGTACCGGACGCTATTTCTTCTTCTCCCTGTTTTTCAATCACGTGTCCGAGCTCATTTCAGGAATCAACCTGTTCGATTTCAGTCTGAAATAACGAGCTTTAACACATTTTTCACGATAATCCGAGTTTCGGCGAATGCTGGTTTGTGGCACACCGGCACCCCCAAATTTCTTCCGTTGATGCTCAAACTTTGCGTGGCCGCTTTATCTGACCCGAGAAACTTTCTGATTGATTTCCGGAGAATTTTTTTTCGGGACCCCGGAATCCCGAAAAACCGTGTATTATACACTTCAATTTCATCCGTTCGGAAGGTCGTTCCGGACCTTATTTCTTTTTCTCCCTGTTTTTCAATCACGCGTCCGAGCTCATTTCAGGAATTAACCTGTTCGATTTCAGCCTCAAATAACGAGTTTTAACACATTTTTTACGATAATACGACTTTCGGCGAATGTTGGTTTGTGGCACACCGGCACCCCCAAATGTCTTCCGTTGGTTCTCAAACTTTGCGTGGCCGATTTATCTGACCCGAGGAACTTTCTATGTGATTTACGGGGAATTTTGTTCCGGGACCCCGGAATCCCGAAAACCCGTGTATTATACACTTCAATTTCAGCCGTTCGAAAGGTCGTACCGGACGCTATTTCTTCTTCTCCCTGATTTTCAATCACGTGTCCGAGCTCATTTCAGGAATCAACCTGTTCGATTTCAGTCTGAAATAACGAGCTTTAACACATTTTCACGATAATCCGAGTTTCGGCGAATACTGGTTTGTGGCACACCGGCACCCCCAAATATCTTTCGTTGGTGCTCAAACTTTGCGTGGCCGCTTTATCTGACCCGAGGAAAACTTTTTATGTGATTTCCGGAGAATTTTGTTCCGGGACCCCGGAATCCCGAAAAACCGTGTATTATACACTTCAATTTCATCCGTTCGGAAGGTCGTTCCGGACCCTATTTCTTTTTCTCCCTGTTTTTCAATCACGCGTCCGAGCTCATTTCAGGAATTAACCTGTTCGATTTCAGCCTCAAATAACGAGCTTTAACACATTTTTCACGATAATCCGAGTTTCGGCGAATCTTTGGTTTCAGGCACACCGACACCCGAAATGTCTTCCGTTGGTCCTCAAACTTTGCGTGGCCGCTTTATATGACCCGAGGAACTTTCGATGTGATTTCCGGAGAATTTTGTTCCGGACTCAGGAATCCCGAAAAACCGTGTATTATACACTTCAATTTCACCCGTTCGGAAGTTCGTACAGGACCTGTTTCTTTTTCTCCTGTTTTTAAATCACGTGTCCGAGTTCATTTCAGAATTAACCATTTAACCTGTTCGATTTTCAAACCTTAAAAACGAGTTCTAACACATATTTCACGATAATCCGAGTTTCGGCAAATGCTTGTTTGTGGCACACCGTCACCTCCAAATGTCTTCCGTTGGTTCTCAAACTTTGCGTGGCCAATTTATCTGACCCGAGGAACTTTCTATGTGATTTACGGGGAATTTTGTTCCGGGACGGAATCCCGAAAAACCGTGTATTATACACTTCAATTTCACCGTTCGAAAGGTCGTAAACGGACGCTATTTCTTCTTCTCCTGTTTTTCAATCACGTGTCCGAGCTCATTTCAGAATCAACCTGTTCGATTTCATCGAAATAACGAGCTTTAACACATTTTTCACGATAATCCGAGTTTCGCGAATCTTTGGTTTGTGGCACACCGGCACCCCAAATTTCTTCCGTTGGTGCTCAAACTTTGCGTGGCCGCTTTATCGACCCGAGGAACTTTCTATGTGATTTTCGGAGAATTTTGTTCGGGGACCCGGAATCCCGAAAAACCGTGTATTATACACTTCAATTTCAGTAGTTCGGAAGGTCGCACCGGACCGTTTCTTTTTCTCCCTGTTTTTAAATCACGTGTCCGAGCTCATTTCAGGAATTAACCATTTAACCTGTTCGATTTCAGCCTTAAAAAACGAGTTCTAACACATTTTTCACGATAATCCGAGTTTCGGCAAATGCTTGTTTGTGGCACACCGTCACCCCCAAATGTCTTCCGTTGGTGCTCAAACTTTGCGTGGCCGCTTTATCTGACCCGAGGAACTTTCTATGTGATTTTCGGAGAATCTTGTTCCTGGACCCCGGAATCCCCAAAAACCGTGTATTTATACACTTCAATTTCAGCCGTTCGGAAGGTCGTACCGGACCCTGTTTCTTTTTCTCCCTGTTTTTCAATCACGGGTCCGCGCTCATTTCGTAAATTAACTGTTCGATTTCACCTCAAATAACGAGCTTTAACAAATTTTTCACGATAATCCGAGTTTCGCGAATCTTTGGTTTGTGGCACACCGGCACCCCCAAATGTCTTCCGTTGGTTCTCAAACTTTGCGTGGCCGCTTTATCTGACCCGAGGAACGTTCTATGTGATTTCCGGAGAATTTTGTTCCGGGACTCCGGAATCCCAAAAAACCGTGTATTATACACTTCAATTTCAGCCGTTCGGAAGGTCGGACCTGTTTCTTTTTCTCCCGTATTTTAATCACGCGTCCGAACTCATTTCGTGAATCAAGTGTTCGATTTCGACCTCAAATAACGAGCTTTAACACATTTTTCACGATAATCCGAGTTTTTGGCGAATCTTTGGTTCAGGTACACACACCGACACCCCGAAATGTCTTCCGTTGGTGCTCAAACTTTGCGTGGCCGCTTTATCTCGACCCGAGGAACTTTCGTGTGATTTCCAGGAGAATTTTGTTCCGGACTCCGGAATCCCGAAAAACCGTGTATTATACACTTCAATTTCACCCGTTCGGAAGTTTAAATGAGGACCCTGTTTCTTTTTCTCCTCGTTTTTAAATCACGTGTCCGAGTTCATTTCGGAATTAACCATTTAACCTGTTCGATTTCAAACCTTAAAAAACGAGTTCTAACACATATTTCACGATAATCCGAGTTTCGGCAAATGCTTGTTTGTGGCACACCGTCACCTCCAAATGTCTTCCGTTGGTTCTCAAACTTTGCGTGGCCGATTTATCTGACCCGAGGAACTTTCTATGTGATTTACGGGAATTTTGTTCGGGACCGGAATCCCGAAAAACCGTGTATTATACACTTCAATTTCAGCCGTTCGAAGGTCGACCGGACGCTATTTTTCTTCTTCTCCCTGTTTTTCAATCACGTGTCCGAGCTCATTTCAGAAATTAACCTGTTCGATTTCAGAAACAAATAACGAGCTTTAACACATTTTTCACGATAATCCGAGTTTTGCGAATCTTTGGTTTGTGGCACACCGGCACCCCCAAATTTCTTCCGTTGATGCTCAAACTTTGCGTGGCCGCTTTATCTGACCCGAGAAACTTTCTATGTGATTTTCGGAGAATTTTGTTCCGGACCCGGAATCCGAAAAAAACCGTGTATTATACACTTCAATTTCAGCCGTTTGGAAGGTAAATAGGACCCTGTTTCTTTTTCTCCCTGTTTTTAAATCACGTGTCCGAGCTCATTTCAGGAATTAACCATTTAACCTGTTCGATTTCAGCCTTAAAAAACGAGTTCTAACACATTTTTCACGATAATCCGAGTTTCGGCAAATGCTTGTTTGTGGCACACCGTCACCCCCAAATGTCTTCCGTTGGTGCTCAAACTTTGCGTGGCCGCTTTATCTGACCCGAGGAACTTTCTATGTGATTTTCGGAGAATCTTGTTCCTGGACCCCGGAATCCCCAAAAACCGTGTATTTATACACTTCAATTTCCGCCGTTCGGAAGGTCGTACCGGACCCTGTTTCTTTTTCTCCCTGTTTTTCAATCACGGGTCCGCGCTCATTTCAGGAATTAACCTGTTCGATTTCAGCCTCAAATAACGAGCTTTAACAAATTTTTCACGATAATCCGAGTTTCGGCGAATGCTGGTTTGTGGCACACCGGCACCCCCAAACGTCTTCCGTTGGTTCTCAAACTTTGCGTGGCCGCTTTATCTGACCCGAGGAACGTTCTATGTGATTTCCGGAGAATTTTGTTCCGGGACTCCGGAATCCCGAAAAACCGTGTATTATACACTTCAATTTCAGCCGTTCGGAAGGTCGTACCGGACCCTGTTTCTTTTTCTCCCTGTATTTTAATCACGCGTCCGAACTCATTTCAGGAATCAAGCTGTTCGATTTCAGCCTCAAATAACGAGCTTTAACACATTTTTCACGATAATCCGAGTTTTGCGAATCTTTGGTTTGTGGCACACCGACACCCCGAAATGTCTTCCGTTGGTGCTCAAACTTTGCGTGGCCGCTTTATCTGACCCGAGGAACTTTCGTGTGATTTCAGGAGAATTTTGTTCGGGACTCGGAATCCCGAAAAACCGTGTATTATACACTTGATTTCACCGTTCGGAAGTTAAACGGACCTGTTTCTTTTTCTCCTGTTTTTAAATCACGTGTCCGAGTTCATTTCAGGGAATTAACCATTTAACCTCGTTCGATTTCGGCCTTAAAAACGAGTTCTAACACATATTTCACGATAATCCGAGTTTCGGCAAATGCTTGTTTGTGGCACACCGTCACCTCCAAATGTCTTCCGTTGGTTCTCAAACTTTGCGTGGCCGATTTATCTGACCCGAGGAACTTTCTATGTGATTTACGGGGAATTTTGTTAGGGACCGGAATCCGAAAACCCGTGTATTATACACTTCAATTTCAACCGTTCGAAAGGTCGTGACGGACGCTATTTCTTCTTCTCCTGTTTTTCAATCACGTGTCCGAGCTCATTTCAGAATTAACTGTTCGATTTCATCCGAAATAACGAGCTTTAACACATTTTTCACGATAATCCGAGTTTCGGCGAATCTTGGTTTGTGGCACACCAGCACCCCCAAATTTCTTCCGTTGATGCTCAAACTTTGCGTGGCCGCTTTATCGGACCCGAGAAACTTTCTATGTGATTTTCGGAGAATTTTGTTCCGGGAACCCGGAATCCCGAAAAACCGTGTATTATACACTTCAATTTCAGCCGTTCGGAAGGTCGTACCGGACCCTGTTTCTTTTTCTCCCTGTTTTTAAATCACGTGTCCGAGCTCATTTCAGGAATTAACCATTTAACCTGTTCGATTTCAAATTTTTAAAAACGAGTTCTAACACATTTTTCACGATAATCCGAGTTTCGGCAAATGCTTGTTTGTGGCACACCGTCACCCCCAAATGTCTTCCGTTGGTGCTCAAACTTTGCGTGGCCGCTTTATCTGACCCGAGGAACTTTCTATGTGATTTTCGGAGAATTTTGTTCCGGGACCGGAATCCCCAAAACCGTGTATTTATACACTTCAATTTCACTGCGTTCGGAAGGTCAAACTGGGATTCTGTTTCTTTTTCTCCTGTTTTTCAATCACGGGTCCGCGCTCATTTCAGGAATTAACTGTTCGATTTGACCTCAAATAACGAGCTTTAACAAATTTTTCACGATAATCGGAGTTTCGGCGAATGCGAGTTTGGGCACACCAAGCACCCCCAAATGTCTTCCGTTGGTTCTCAAACTTTGCGTGGCCGCTTTATCAGACCCGAGGAACTTTCTATGTGATTTCCGGAGAATTTTGTTCCGGACCCGGAATCCCGAAAAACCGTGTATTATACACTTCAATTTCAATTTGCCCGTTCGGAAGGTAAACAGGACCTGTTTCTTTTTCTCCCCGTATTTTAATCACGCGTCCGAACTCATTTCGGGAATCAAGTCGTTCGATTTGACCTCAAATAACGAGCTTTAACACATTTTTCACGATAATCCGAGTTTCGGCGAATCTTTGGTTTGTGGCACACCGACACCCCGAAATATCTTCCGTTGGTGCTCAAACTTTGCGTGGCCGCTTTATCTGACCCGAGGAACTTTCTGTGTGATTTCCGGAGAATTTTGTTCCGGGACTCCGGAATCCCGAAAAACCGTGTATTATACACTTCAATTTCACCCGTTCGGAAGTTCGACGGACTCGTTTCTTTTTCTCCTGTTTTTAAATCACGTGTCCGAGTTCATTTCAGGAATTAACCATTTAACCTGTTCGATTTCAGCTTTAAAAAACGAGTTCTAACACATATTTCACGATAATCCGAGTTTCGGCAAATGCTTGTTTGTGGCACACCGTCACCTCCAAATGTCTTCCGTTGGTTCTCAAACTTTGCGTGGCCGATTTATCTGACCCGAGGAACTTTCTATGTGATTTACGGGGAATTTTGTTCCGGGACCCCGGAATCCCGAAAACCCGTGTATTATACACTTCAATTTCAGCCGTTCGAAAGGTCGTACCGGACGCTATTTCTTCTTCTCCCTGTTTTTCAATCACGTGTCCGAGCTCATTTCAGGAATTAACCTGTTCGATTTCAGTCTGAAATAACGAGCTTTAACACATTTTTCACGATAATCCGAGTTTCGGCGAATGCTGGTTTGTGGCACACCGGCACCCCCAAATTTCTTCCGTTGATGCTCAAACTTTGCGTGGCCGCTTTATCTGACCCGAGAAACTTTCTATGTGATTTTCGGAGAATTTTGTTCCGGGACCCCGGAATCCCGAAAAACCGTGTATTATACACTTCAATTTCAGCCGTTCGGAAGGTCGTACCGGACCCTGTTTCTTTTTCTCCCTGTTTTTAAATCACGTGTCCGAGCTCATTTCAGGAATTAACCATTTAACCTGTTCGATTTCAGCCTTAAAAAACGAGTTCTAACACATTTTTCACGATAATCCGAGTTTCGGCAAATGCTTGTTTGTGGCACACCGTCACCCCCAAATGTCTTCCGTTGGTGCTCAAACTTTGCGTGGCCGCTTTATCTGACCCGAGGAACTTTCTATGTGATTTTCGAAGAATCTTGTTCCGGGACCCCGGAATCCCCAAAAACCGTGTATTTATACACTTCAATTTCAGCCGTTCGGAAGGTCGTACCGGACCCTGTTTCTTTTTCTCCCTGTTTTTCAATCACGGGTCCGCGCTCATTTCAGGAATTAACCTGTTCGATTTCAGCCTCAAATAACGAGCTTTAACAAATTTTTCACGATAATCCGGGTTTCGGCGAATGCGGGCTCAGGCACACCAAGCACCCCCAAATGTCTTCCGTTGGTTCTCAAACTTTGCGTGGCCGCTTTATCCGACCCGAGGAACTTTCTATGTGATTTCCAGAGAATTTTGTTCGGGACCCCGGAATCCCGAAAAACCGTGTATTATACACTTCAATTTCAGCCGTTCGGAAGGTCATACCGGACCCTGTTTCTTTTTCTCCCTGTATTTTAATCACGCGTCCGAACTCATTTCAGGAATCAAGCTGTTCGATTTCAGCCTCAAATAACGAGCTTTAACACATTTTTCACGATAATCCGAGTTTCGGCGAATGCTGGTTTGTGGCACACCGACACCCCGAAATGTCTTCCGTTGGTGCTCAAACTTTGCGTGGCCGCTTTATCTGACCCGAGGAACTTTCTGTGTGATTTCCGGAGAATTTTGTTCCGGGACTCCGGAATCCCGAAAAACCGTGTATTATACACTTCAATTTCACCCGTTCGGAAGTTCGTACCGGACCCTGTTTCTTTTTCTCCCTGTTTTTAAATCACGTGTCCGAGTTCATTTCAGGAATTAACCATTTAACCTGTTCGATTTCAGCCTTAAAAAACGAGTTCTAACACATATTTCACGATAATCCGAGTTTCGGCAAATGCTTGTTTGTGGCACACCGTCACCTCCAAATGTCTACCGTTGGTTCTCAAACTTTGCGTGGCCGATTTATCTGACCCGAGGAACTTTCTATGTGATTTACGGGGAATTTTGTTCCGGGACCCCGGAATCCCGAAAACCCGTGTATTATACACTTCAATTTCAGCCGTTCGAAAGGTCGTACCGGACGCTATTTCTTCTTCTCCCTGTTTTTCAATCACGTGTCCGAGCTCATTTCAGGAATCAACCTGTTCGATTTCAGTATGAAATAACGAGCTTTAACACATTTTCACGATAATCCGAGTTTCGGCGAATCGGTTTCAGGCACACCGCACCCCAAATATCTTCCGTTGGTGCTCAAACTTTGCGTGGCCGCTTTATCGACCGAGGAAAACTTTTTATGTGATTTTAGGAAAATTTTGTTCGGGACCCGGAATCCCGAAAAACCGTGTATTATACACTTCAATTTCTTCCGTTCGGAAGGTCGTTCCGGACCCTATTTCTTTTTCTCCCTGTTTTTCAATCACGCGTCCGAGCTCATTTCAGGAATTAACCTGTTCGATTTCAGCCTCAAATAACGAGCTTTAACACATTTTTTACGATAATACGACTTTCGGCGAATGTTGGTTTGTGGCACACCGGCACCCCCAAATGTCTTCCGTTGGTGCTCAAAGTTTGCGTGGCCGCTTTATCTGATCCGAGGAACTTTCTATGTGATTTTCTCGAGAATCTTGTTAGGGACAGAAATCCCGAAAAACCGTGTATTGTACACTTCAATTTCACTGTTCGGAAAGTCGTGGGACACTTTGTTTCTTTTTCTCCTGTTTTTCAATCACGCGTCCGAGCTCATTTCAGAATTAACCTTTTCGATTTCAGCCTCAAATAACGAGTTTTAACACATTTTTCACGATAATCCTAGTTTCGGCGAATCTTTGGTTTGTGGCACACCAAGCACCCCAAATGTCTTCCGTTGGTGCTCAAACTTTGCGTGGTCGCTTTATCTGACCCGAGAAACTTTCAGTGTGATTTCCGGAGAATTTTTTTCGGGACCGGAATCCAAAAAACCGTGTATTATACACTTCAATTTCAGCCGTTCGGAAGGTCGACTAGGACCTGTTTCTTTTTCTCCCTGTTTTTCAATCACGTGTCCGAGCTCATTTCAGGAATCAACCTGTTCGATTTGAGTCTGAAATAACGAGCTTTAACACATTTTTCACGATAATCCGAGTTTCGGCGAATGCTGGTTTGTGGCACACCGGTACCCTCAAATTTCTTCCGTTGGTGCTCAAAATTTGCGTGGCAGCTTTATCTGACCCGAGGAACTTTCTATGTGATTTCCGGAGAATTTTGTTCCGGGACCCCGGAATCCCGAAAAACCGTGTATTATACACTTCAATTTCAGCCGTTCGGAAGGTCGTACCGGACCCTATTTCTTTTTCTCCCTGTTTTTAAATCACGTGTCCGAGCTCATTTCAGGAATTAACCATTTAACCTATTCGATTTCAGCCTTAAATAACGAGTTTTAACACATTTTTCACGATAATCCGAGTTTCGGCAAATGCTGGTTTGTGGCACACCGGCACCCCCAAATGTCTTCCGTTGGTGCTCAAACTTTGCGTGGCCGCTTTATCTGACCCGAGGACTTTCTGTGTGATTTCCGGAGAATTTTGTTTCGGGACCCCGGAATCCCGAAAAACCGTGTATTATACACTTCAATTTCGGCCGTTCGGAAGGTCGCAGGACCTCGTTTTTTTTTTCTCCCTGTTTTTCAATCACGTGTCCGAGCTCATTTCAGAAATCAACCTGTTCGATTTGAGTCTGAAATAACGAGCTTTAACACATTTTTCACGATAATCCGAGTTTCGGCGAATGCTGGTTTGTGGCACACCGGCACCCCCAAATTTCTTCCGTTGGTGCTCAAAATTTGCGTGGGCGGCTTTATATCGACCCGAGGAACTTTCTATGTGATTTCGGGAAATTTTGTTCGGGACCGGAATCCCGAAAAACCGTGTATTCAATTTCGGCCGTTCGGAAGGTAAATCTAGGACCTGTTTGTTTTTTCTCCTGTTTTTCAATCACGTGTCCGAGCTCATTTCGGGAATCAACTGTTCGATTTGATCGAAATAACGAGCTTTAAACATTTTTCACAATAATCCGAGTCTCGGCGAATCTTTGGTTTTGGCACACCAAGCACCCCCAAATTTCTTTCGTTAGTGCTCAAACTTTGCGTGGCCGCTTTATCTGACCCGAGAAACTTTCTATGTGATTTCCGAAGAATTTTGTTAGGGACCGGAATCCGAAAAACCGTGTATTGCACACTTCAATTTCGGTAGTTCGGAAGGTCGTACTGGACTCTGTTTCTTTTTCTCCTGTTTTTAAATCACGTGTCCGAGCTCATTTTAAATTAACCATTTAACCTGTTCGATTTCAGCCTTAAAAAACGAGTTCTAACACATTTTTCACGATAATCCGAGTTTCGGCAAATGCTTGTTTGTGGCACACCGTCACCCCCAAATGTCTTCCGTTGGTGCTCAAACTTTGCGTGGCCGCTTTATCTGTACCGAGGAACTTTCTATGTGATTTTCGGAGAATCTTGTTCGGGACCGGAATCCCCAAAACCGTGTATTTATACACTTCAATTTCCTGTTCGGAAGGTCGTCTGGGACCCTGTTTCTTTTTCTCCCTGTTTTTCAATCACGGGTCCGAGCTCATTTCAGAATTAACCTGTTCGATTTGACCTCAAATAACGAGCTTTAACACATTTTTCACGATAATCCAAGTTTCGGCGAATCTTTGGTTTGTGGCACACCAAGGCACCCCCAAATGTCTTCCGTTGGTTCTCAAACTTTGCGTGGCCGCTTTATCTGACCCGAGAAACTTTCGTGTAATTTCGGAGGATTTTGTTTCGGGACCCTGATTAGAAAAACCGTGTATTATACACTTCAATTTCAAAGTACCGTTCGGAAGGTCGTACCGGACCCGTTTCTTTTTCTCCCTGTTTTTCAATCACGTGTCCGAGCTCATTTCAGGAATCAACCTGTTCGATTTGAGTCTGAAATAACGAGCTTTAACACATTTTTCACGATAATCCGAGTTTCGGCGAATGCTGGTTTGTGGCACACCGGCACCCCCAAATTTCTTCCGTTGGTGCTCAAAATTTGCGTGGCAGCTTTATCTGACCCGAGGAACTTTCTATGTGATTTCCGGGAAATTTTGTTCCGGGACCCCGGAATCCCGAAAAACCGTGTATTCAATTTCAGCCGTTCGGAAGGTCGTACCGGACCCTGTTTCTTTTTCTCCCTGTTTTTCAATCACGTGTCCGAGCTCATTTCAGGAATCAACCTGTTCGATTTCAGTCTGAAATAACGAGCTTTAACACATTTTTCACAATAATCCGAGTCTCGGCGAATGCTGGTTTGTGGCACACCGGCACCCGCAAATTTCTTTCGTTAGTGCTCAAACTTTGCGTGGCCGCTTTATCTGACCCGAGAAACTTTCTATGTGATTTCCGAAGAATTTTGTTCCGGGACCCCGGAATCCCGAAAAACCGTGTATTGTACACTTCAATTTCAGCCGTTCGGAAGGTCGTACCGGACCCTGTTTCTTTTTCTCCCTGTTTTTAAATCACGTGTCCGAGCTCATTTCAGAAATTAACCATTTAACCTGTTCGATTTCAGCCTTAAAAAACGAGTTCTAACACATTTTTCACGATAATCCGAGTTTCGGCAAATGCTTGTTTGTGGCACACCGTCACCCCCAAATGTCTTCCGTTGGTGCTCAAACTTTGCGTGGCCGCTTTATCTGTCTGAGGAACTTTCTATGTGATTTTCGGAGAATCTTGTTCCGGGACCCCGGAATCCCCAAAAACCGTGTATTTATACACTTCAATTTCAGCCGTTCGGAAGGTCGTACCGGACCCTGTTTCTTTTTCTCCCTGTTTTTCAATCACGGGTCCGAGCTCATTTCAGGAATTAACCTGTTCGATTTCAGCCTCAAATAACGAGCTTTAACACATTTTTCACGATAATCCAAGTTTCGGCGAATGCTGGTTTGTGGCACACCGGCACCCCCAAATGTCTTCCGTTGGTTCTCAAACTTTGCGTGGCCGCTTTATCTGACCCGAGAAACTTTCTGTGTAATTTCCGGAGGATTTTGTTTCGGGACCCCGGAATTCCGAAAAACCGTGTATTATACACTTCAATTTCAGCCGTTCGGAAGGTCGTACCGGACCCCGTTTCTTTTTCTCCCTGTTTTTCAATCACGTGTCCGAGCTCATTTCAGGAATCAACCTGTTCGATTTGAGTCTGAAATAACGAGCTTTAACACATTTTTCACGATAATCCGAGTTTCGGCGAACGCTGGTTTGTGGCACACCGGCACCCTCAAATTTCTTCCCTTGGTGCTCAAAATTTGCGTGGCAGCTTTATCTGACCCGAGGAACTTTCTATGTGATTTCCGGAGAATTTTGTTCCGGGACCCCGGAATCCCGAAAAACCGTGTATTACACTTCAAATTCACCCGTTCGGAAGGTCGTACCGGACCCTATTTCTTTTTCTCTCTGTTTTTAAATCACGTGTCCGAGCTCATTTCAGGAATTAACCATTTAACCTGTTCGATTTCAGCCTTAAATAACGAGTTTTAACACATTTTTCACGATAATCCGAGTTTCGGCAAATCTTTGGTTTGTGGCACACCAAGCACCCCCAAATGTCTTCCGTTGGTGCTCAAACTTTGCGTGGCCGCTTTATCTCGACCGAGGACTTTTGTGTGATTTAGGAGAATTTTGTTTCGGGACCGGAATCCCGAAAAACCGTGTATTATACACTTCAATTTCAGCCGTTCGGAAGGTCGTACCGGACCCTGTTTTTTTTCTCCCTGTTTTTCAATCACGTGTCCGAGCTCATTTCAGAAATCAACCTGTTCGATTTGAGTCTGAAATAACGAGCTTTAACACATTTTTCACGATAATTCGAGTTTGGCGAATCTTTGGTTTCAGGCACACCAAGCACCCCAAATTTCTTCCGTTGGTGCTCAAACTTTGCGTGGCGCTTTATCTGACCCGAGGAACTTTCTATGTGATTTCAGGAGAATTTTGTTAGGGACCGGAATCCCGAAAAACCGTGTATTCAATTTCCGTTCGGAAGGTCGTAAATCAGGACCTGTTTCTTTTTTCTCCTGTTTTTCAATCACGTGTCCGAGCTCATTTCAGGAATCAACCTGTTCGATTTCAGTCTGAAATAACGAGCTTTAACACATTTTTCACAATAATCCGAGTTTCGGCGAATGCTGGGTTGTGGTTCACCGGCACCCCCAAATTTCTTTCGTTAGTGCTCAAACTTTGCGTGGCCGCTTTATCTGACCCGAGAAACTTTCTATGTGATTTCCGAAGAATTTTGTTCCGGGACCCCGGAATCCCGAAAAGCCGTGTATTGTACACTTCAATTTCAGTAGTTCGGAAGGTAAATCTAGGACTGTTTCTTTTTCTCTCCTGTTTTTAAATCACGTGTCCGAGCTCATTTCGAAATTAACCATTTAACTGTTCGATTTCACCTTAAAAACGAGTTCTAACACATTTTTCACGATAATCCAAATTTCGGCAAATGCTTGTTTGTGGCACACCGTCACCCCCAAATGTCTTCCGTTGGTGCTCAAACTTTGCGTGGCCGCTTTATCTGACCCGAGGAACTTTCTATGTGATTTTCGGAGAATCTTGTTCGGGACCCGGAATCCCCAAAACCGTGTATTTATACACTTCAATTTCAGCCGTTCGGAAGGTCGTACCGGACCCTGTTTCTTTTTCTCCCTGTTTTTCAATCACGGGTCCGAGCTCATTTCAGGAATTAACATGTTCGATTTCAGCCTCAAATAACGAGCTTTAACACATTTTTCACGATAATCCGAGTTTCGGCAAATGCTTGTTTGTGGCACACCGTCACCCCCAAATGTCTTCCGTTGGTGCTCAAACTTTGCGTGGCCGCTTTATCTGACCCGAGGAACTTTCTATGTTGTTTTCGGAGAATCTTGTTCTGGGACCCCGGAATCCCCAAAAACCGTGTATTTATACACTTCAATTTCAGCCGTTCGGAAGGTCGTACCGGACCTTGTTTCTTTTTCTCCCTGTTTTTCAATCACGGGTCCGAGCTCATTTCAGAATTAACCTGTTCGATTTCGACCTCAAATAACGAGCTTTAACACATTTTTCACGATAATCCGAGTTTCGGCGAATTTTGGTTTGTGGCACACCGGCACCCCCAAATGTCTTCCGTTGGTGCTCAAACTTTGCGTGGCCGCTTTATCGACCAGGAACGTTCTATGTGATTTCCAGGAGAATTTTGTTAGGGACTCGGAATCCCGAAAAACCGTGTATTATACACTTCAATTTCGGCCGTTCGGAAGGTCGACTTAGGACCCTGTTTCTTTTTCTCCCTGTTTTTCAATCACGCGTCCGAACTCATTTCAGGAATCAAGCTGTTCGATTTCAGCCTCAAATAACGAGCTTTAACACATTTTTCACGATAATCAGAGTTTCGGCGAATGTTGGTTTGTGGCACACCGGCACCCCGAAATGTCTTCCGTTGGTGCTCAAACTTTGCGTGGACGCTTTATCTGACCCGAGGAACTTTCTGTGTGATTTCCAGAGAATTTTGTTTCGGGACCCCGGAATCCCGAAAAACCGTGTATTAAACACTTCAATTTCAGCCGTTCGGAAGGTCGTACCGGACCCTGTTTCTTTTTCTCCCTGTTTTTCAATCACGCGTCCGAGCTCATTTTAGGAATTAATCTGTTCGATTTCAGCCTCAAATAACGAGTTTTAACATATTTTTCACGATAATCCGAGTTTCGGCGAATGCTGGTTTGTGGCACACCGACACCCCCAAATGTCTTCCGTTGGTGCTCAAACTTTGCGTGAACGCTTTATCTGACCCGGGGAACTTTCTGTGTGATCTCCGGAGAATTTTGTTTCGGGGCCCCGGAATCCCGAAAAACCGTGTATTATACACTTCAATTTCAGTAGTTCGGAAGGTCGTGGGACCCTGTTTCTTTTTCTCCTGTTTTTCAATCACGTGTCCGAGCTCATTTCGGGAATCAACCTGTTCGATTTGATCTGAAATAACGAGCTTTAACACATTTTTCACGATAATCCGAGTTTGGCGAATCTTTGGTTTTGCACACCTGCACCCCAAATTTCTTCCGTTGATGCTCAAACTTTGCGTGGCCGCTTTATCGGACCC
This sequence comes from Silene latifolia, assembly GCF_048544455.1. NCBI lineage: Eukaryota > Viridiplantae > Streptophyta > Magnoliopsida > Caryophyllales > Caryophyllaceae > Silene > Silene latifolia. The sequence continues at coordinate 11,382,810 of NC_133535.1, read as the reverse complement.
GAGGAACGTTCTATGTGATTTCCGGAGAATTTTGTTCCGGGACTCGGAATCCCGAAAAACCGTGTATTATACACTTCAATTTCGGTAGTTCGGAAGGTCGTAGGACCTGTTTCTTTTTCTCCTGTTTTTCAATCACGCGTCCGAACTCATTTCGGGAATCATTTGTTCGATTTGACCTCAAATAACGAGCTTTAACACATTTTTCACGATAATCAGAGTTTCGGCGAATGCTGGTTTGTGGCACACCGACACCCCGAAATGTCTTCCGTTGGTGCTCAAACTTTGCGTGGACGCTTTATCTGACCCGAGGAACTTTCGTGTGATTTCAGAGAATTTTGTTTCGGGACCGGAATCCCGAAAAACCGTGTATTAAACACTTCAATTTTAGCCGTTCGGAAGGTCGTGCACTGGGACCTGTTTCTTTTTCTCCTGTTTTTCAATCACGCGTCCGAGCTCATTTTAGGAATTAACATTCGATTTGACCTCAAATAACGAGTTTTAACATATTTTTCACGATAATCCGAGTTTCGGCGAATCTTTGGTTTGTGGCACACCAAGCACCCCAAATGTCTTCCGTTGGTGCTCAAACTTTGCGTGAACGCTTTATCTGACCCGGGGAACTTTCTGTGTGATCTCCGGAGAATTTTGTTTCGGGGCCCCGGAATCCCGAAAAACCGTGTATTATACACTTCAATTTCAGCCGTTCGGAAGGTCGTACCGGACCCTGTTTCTTTTTCTCCCTGTTTTTCAATCACGTGTCCGAGCTCATTTCAGGAATCAACCTGTTCGATTTCAGTCTGAAATAACGAGCTTTAACACATTTTTCACGATAATCCGAGTTTCGGCGAATGCTGGTTTGTGGCACACCGGCACCCCCAAATTTCTTCCGTTGATGCTCAAACTTTGCGTGGCCGCTTTATCTGACCCGAGAAACTTTCTATGTGATTTCCGGAGAATTTTGTTCCGGGACTCCGGAATCCCGAAAAACCGTGTATTATACACTTCAATTTGTAGTTCGGAAGGTCGTCTAGGACCTGTTTCTTTTTCTCCTGTTTTTCAATCACGCGTCCGAACTCATTTCGGGAATCAAGTTGTTCGATTTTGACCTCAAATAACGAGCTTTAACACATTTTTCACGATAATCCGAGTTTCGGCGAATGTTGGTTTGTGGCACCCGGCACCCGAAATGTCTTCCGTTGGTGCTCAAACTTTGCGTGGACGCTTTATCTGACCCGAGGAACTTTCTGTGTGATTTCCAGAGAATTTTGTTTCGGGACCCCGGAATCCCGAAAAACCGTGTATTAAACACTTCAATTTCAGCCGTTCGGAAGATCGTACCGGACCCTGTTTCTTTTTCTCCCCGTTTTTCAATCACGCGTCCGAGCTCATTTTAGAAATTAATCTGATCGATTTAAGCCTCAAATAACGAGTTTTAACACATTTTTCACGATAATCCGAGTTTCGGCGAATGCTGGTTTGTGGCACACCGGCACCCCCAAATGTCTTCCGTTGGTGCTCAAACTTTGCGTGAACGCTTTATCTGACCCGAGGAACTTTCTGTGTGATTTCCGGAGAATTTTGTTTCGGGACCCCGGAATCCCGAAAAACCGTGTATTATACACTTCAATTTCAGCCGTTCGGAAGGTAAACAGGACCTGTTTCTTTTTCTCCCTGTTTTTAAATCACGTGTCCGAGCTCATTTCAGGAATTAACCATTTAACCTGTTCGATTTCAGCCTTAAAAAACGAGCTCTAACACATTTTTCACGATAATCCGAGTTTAGGCAAATGCTAGTTTGTGGCACACCGTCACCTCCAAATGTCTTCCGTTGGTTCTCAAACTTTGCGTGGCTGATTTATCTGACCCGAGGAACTTTCTATGTGATTTACGGGGAATTTTGTACCGGGACCGGGAATCCGAAAAACCGTGTATTATACACTTCAATTTGATCGTTCGGAAAGGTCGGGGACATTTGTTTCTTTTTCTCCTTGTTTTTCAATCACGTGTCCGAGCTCATTTCAGGAATCAACCTGTTCGATTTCAGTCTGAAATAACGAGCTTTAACACATTTTTCACGATAATCCGAGTTTCGGCGAATATTGGTTTGTGGCACACCGGCACCCCTAAATGTCTTCCGTTGGTGCTTAAACTTTGCGTGGCCGCTTTATCTGACCCGAGGAAAACTTTTTATGTGATTTCCGGAGAATTTTGTTCGGAACCGGAATCCCGAAAAACCGTGTATTATACACTTCAATTCCGGCCGTTCGAAAGGTCGTTCAGGACCCTTTTCTTTTTCTCCCTGTTTTTCAATCACGCGTCCGAGATCATTTCAGGAATTAACCTGTTCGATTTCAGCCTCAAATAACGAGCTTTAACACATTTTTTACGATAATACGAGTTTCGGCGAATATTGGTTTGTGGCACACCGGCACCCCCAAATGTCTTCCGTTGGTGCCCAAAGTTTGCGTGGCCGCTTTATCTGACCCGAGGAACTTTCTATGTGATTTTCTGAGAATCTTGTTCCGGGACCCCGAAATCCCGAAAAACCGTGTATTATACACTTCAATTTCAGCCGTTCGGAAGGTCGTACCGGACCCTGTTTCTTTTTCTCCCTGTTTTTCAATCACGCGTCCGAGCTCATTTTAGGAATTAATCTGTTCGATTTAAGCCTCAAATAACGAGTTTTAACACATTTTTCACGATAATCCGAGTTTCGGCGAATGCTGGTTTGTGGCACACCGGCACCCCCAAATGTCTTCCGTTGGTGCTCAAACTTTGCGTGAACGCTTTATCTGACCCGAGGAACTTTCTGTGTGATTTCCGGAGAATTTTGTTTCGGGGCCCCGGAATCCCGAAAAACCGTGTATTATACACTTCAATTTCAGCCGTTCGGAAGGTCGTACCGGACCCTGTTTCTTTTTCTTCCTGTTTTTCAATCACGTGTCCGAGCTCATTTCAGGAATCAACCTGTTCGATTTCAGTCTGAAATAACGAGCTTTAACACATTTTTCACGATAATCCGAGTTTCGGCGAATGCTGGTTTGTGGCACACCGGCACCCCCAAATTTATTCCGTTGATGCTCAAACTTTGCGTGGCCGCTTTATCTGACCCGAGAAACTTTCTATGTGATTTCCGGAGAATTTTGTTCCGGGACCCCGGAATCCCGAAAAACCGTGTATTATACACTTCAATTTCATCCGTTCGGAAGCTCGTACCGGACCCTGTTTCTTTTTCTCCCTGTTTTTAAATCACGTGTCCGAGCTCATTTCAGGAATTAACCATTTAACCTGTTCGATTTGAGCCTTAAAAAACGAGTTCTAACACATTTTTCACGATAATCCGAGTTTCGGCAAATGCTAGTTTGTGGCACACCGTCACCTCCAAATGTCTTCCGTTGGTTCTCAAACTTTGCGTGGCTGATTTATCTGACCCGAGGAACTTTCTATGTGATTTACGGGGAATTTTGTACCGGGACCCAGGAATCCCGAAAAACCGTGTATTATACACTTCAATTTCAGTCGTTCGGAAGGTCGTACCGGACGCTGTTTCTTTTTCTCCTTGTTTTTCAATCACGTGTCCGAGCTCATTTCAGGAATCAACCTGTTCGATTTCAGTCTGAAATAACGAGCTTTAACACATTTTTCACGATAATCCGAGTTTCGGCGAATATTGGTTTGTGGCACACCGGCACCCCTAAATGTCTTCCGTTGGTGCTTAAACTTTGCGTGGCCGCTTTATCTGACCCGAGGAAAACTTTTTATGTGATTTCCGGAGAATTTTGTTCCGGAACCCCGGAATCCCGAAAAACCGTGTATTATACACTTCAATTCCAGCCGTTCGAAAGGTCGTTCCGGACCCTTTTCTTTTTCTCCCTGTTTTTCAATCACGCGTCGAGATCATTTCAGAATTAACTGTTCGATTTGACCTCAAATAACGAGCTTTAACACATTTTTTACGATAATACGAGTTTCGGCGAATATTGGTTTGTGGCACACCGGCACCCCCAAATGTCTTCCGTTGGTGCCCAAAGTTTGCGTGGCCGCTTTATCTGACCCGAGGAACTTTCTATGTGATTTTCTGAGAATCTTGTTCCGGGACCCCGAAATCCCGAAAAACCGTGTATTATACACTTCAATTTCACCGTTCGGAAGGTCGTCACAGGACCTGTTTCTTTTTCTCCTGTTTTTCAATCACGCGTCCGAGCTCATTTTAGGAATTAATGCATTCGATTTCGACCTCAAATAACGAGTTTTAACACATTTTTCACGATAATCCGAGTTTCGGCGAATGCTGGTTTGTGGCACACCGGCACCCCCAAATGTCTTCCGTTGGTGCTCAAACTTTGCGTGAACGCTTTATCTGACCCGAGGAACTTTCTGTGTGATTTCCGGAGAATTTTGTTTCGGGGCCCCGGAATCCCGAAAAACCGTGTATTATACACTTCAATTTCAACCGTTCGGAAGGTCGTAAATCAGGACCTGTTTCTTTTTCTCCTGTTTTTCAATCACGTGTCCGAGCTCATTTCGGGAATCACTGTTCGATTTGATCGAAATAACGAGCTTTAACACATTTTTCACGATAATCCGAGTTTCGGCGAATCTTGGTTTGTGGCACAGCACCCCAAATTTCTTCCGTTGATGCTCAAACTTTGCGTGGCCGCTTTATCTGACCCGAGAAACTTTCTATGTGATTTCCGGAGAATTTTGTTCCGGGACCCCGGAATCCCGAAAAACCGTGTATTATACACTTCAATTTCATCCGTTCGGAAGCTCGTACCGGACCCTATTTCTTTTTCTCCCTGTTTTTAAATCACGTGTCCGAGCTCATTTCAGGAATTAACCATTTAACCTGTTCGATTTCAGCCTTAAAAAACGAGTTCTAACATATTTTTCACGATAATCCGAGTTTCGGCAAATGCAAGTTTGTGGCACACCGTCACCTCCAAATGTCTTCCGTTGGTTCTCAAACTTTGCGTGGCTGATTTATCTGACCCGAGAAACTTTCTATGTGATTTACGGGGAATTTTGTTCGGGACCGGAATCCAAAAACCGTGTATTATACACTTCAATTTGATCGTTCGGAAGGTCGTCGGAATGATTTGTTTCTTTTTCTCCCTGTTTTTCAATCACGTGTCCGAGCTCATTTCAGGAATCAACCTGTTCGATTTCAGTCTGAAATAACGAGCTTTAACACATTTTTCACGATAATCCGAGTTTCGGCGAATATTGGTTTGTGGCACACCGGCACCCCTAAATGTCTTCCGTTGGTGCTTAAACTTTGCGTGGCCGTTTTATCTGACCCGAGGAAAACTTTTTATGTGATTTCCGGAGAATTTTGTTCCGGAACCCCGGAATCCCGAAAAACCGTGTATTATACACTTCAATTCCAGCCGTTCGAAAGGTCGTTCCGGACCCTTTTCTTTTTCTCCCTGTTTTTCAATCACGCGTCCGAGATCATTTCAGGAATTAACCTGTTCGATTTCAGCCTCAAATAACGAGCTTTAACACATTTTTTACGATAATACGAGTTTCGGCGAATATTGGTTTGTGGCACACCGGCACCCCCAAATGTCTTCCGTTGGTGCTCAATGTTTGCGTGGCCGCTTTATCTGACCCGAGGAACTTTCTATGTGATTTTCTGAGAATCTTGTTCCGGGACCCAGAAATCCCGAAAAACCGTGTATTATACACTTCAATTTCAGCCGTTCGGAAGGTCGTACCGGACCCTGTTTCTTTTTCTCCCTGTTTTTCAATCACGCGTCCGAGCTCATTTTAGGAATTAATCATTCGATTTGACCTCAAATAACGAGTTTTAACACATTTTCACGATAATCCGAGTTTCGGCGAATTTTGGTTTCTGGCACACCGCACCCCCAAATGTCTTCCGTTGGTGCTCAAACTTTGCGTGAACGCTTTATCGACCGAGGAACTTTCGTGTGATTTAGGAGAATTTTGTTTGGGGCCCCGGAATCCCCGAAAAACCGTGTATTATACACTTCAATTTCACCGTTCGGAAGGTAAATCTAGGACCCTGTTTCTTTTTCTCCTGTTTTTCAATCACGTGTCCGAGCTCATTTCAGGAATCAACATGTTCGATTTGATCGAAATAACGAGCTTTAACACATTTTTCACGATAATCCGAGTTTCGGCGAATGCTGGTTTGTGGCACACCGGCACCCCCAAATTTCTTCCGTTGATGCTCAAACTTTGCGTGGCCGCTTTATCTGACCCGAGAAACTTTCTATGTGATTTCCGGAGAATTTTGTTCCGGGACCCCGGAATCCCGAAAAACCGTGTATTATACACTTCAATTTCAGCCGTTCGGAAGCTCGTGGGACCCTATTTCTTTTTCTCCTGTTTTTAAATCACGTGTCCGAGCTCATTTCAGGAATTAACCATTTAACCTGTTCGATTTCAGCCTTAAAAAACGAGTTCTAACACATTTTTCACGATAATCCGAGTTTCGGCAAATGCAAGTTTGTGGCACACCGTCACCTCCAAATGTCTTCCGTTGGTTCTAAAACTTTGCGTGGCTGATTTATCTGACCCGAGGAACTTTCTATGTGATTTACGGGGAATTTTGTTCCGGGACCCCGGAATCCCGAAAAACCGTGTATTATACACTTCAATTTCAGTCGTTCGGAAGGTAAATCTGGACGTTTGTTTATTTTCTCCCTGTTTTTCAATCACGCATCCGAGCTCATTTCAGGAGTTAACCTGTTCGATTTCAGCCTCAAATAACGAGCTTTAACACATTTTTCACGATAATCCGAGTTTCGGCGAATGCTGGTTTGTGGCACACCGGCACCCCCAAATGTCTTCGTTAGTGCTCAAACTTTGCGTGGCCGCTTTATGTGACACGAGGAAAACTTTCTATGTGATTTCCGGAGAATTTTGTTCCGGGACCCCGGAATCCCGAAAAACCGTGTATTATACACTTCAATTTCAGCCGTTCGGAAGGTCGTACCGGACCCTGTTTCTTTTTCTCCCTGTTTTTCAATCACGCGTCCGAGCTCATTTTCAGAATTAACTGTTCGATTTCGGCTCAAATAACGAGCTTTAACACATTTTTCACGATAATCCGAATTTCGGCGAATATTGGTTTGTGGCACACCAAGCACCCCTAAATGTCTTCCGTTGGTGCTTAAACTTTGCGTGGCCGCTTTATCGACCGAGGAAAACTTTTTATGTGATTTCCAGGAGAATTTTTTCCGGAACCGAATCCCGAAAAACCGTGTATTATACACTTCAATTCCGGCCGTTCGAAAGGTCGTTCAGGACCCTTTTTCTTTTTCTCCCTGTTTTTCAATCACGCGTCCCAGATCATTTCAGGAATTAACCTGTTCGATTTCAGCCTCAAATAACGAGCTTTAACACATTTTTTACGATAATACGAGTTTCGGCGAATATTGGTTTGTGGCACACCGGCACCCCCAAATGTCTTCCGTTGGTGCTCAAAGTTTGCGTGGCCGCTTTATCTGACCCGAGGAACTTTCTATGTGATTTTCTGAGAATCTTTTCCGGGACCCCGAAATCCCGAAAAACCGTGTATTATACACTTCAATTTCAGCCGTTCGGAAGGTCGTACCGGACACCGTTTCTTTTTCTCCCTGTTTTTCAATCACGCCTCCGAGCTCATTTCAGGAATTAACCTTTTCGATTTCAGCCTCAAATAACGAGCTTTAACACATTTTTCACGATAATCCGAGTTTCGGCGAATGCTGGTTTGTGGCACACCGGCACCCCCAAATGTCTTTCGTTGGTGCTCAAACTTTGCGTGGCCGCTTTATCTGACCCGAGAAACTTTCTGTGTGATTTCCGGAGAATTTTGTTTCGGGACCCCGGAACCCCGAAAAACCGTGTATTCAATTTCAGCCGTTCGGAAGGTCGTACCGGAGCCTGTTTCTTTTTCTCCCTGTTTTTCAATCACGTGTCCGAGCTCATTTCAGGAATCAACCTGTTCGATTTCGATCGAAATAACGAGCTTTAACACATTTTTCACGATAATCCGAGTTTCGGCGAATGCTGGTTTGTGGCACACTGGCACCCCCAAATTTCTTCCGTTGGTGCTCAAACTTTGTGTGGCCGCTTTATCTGACCCGAGGAACTTTCTATGTGATTTCCGGAGAATTTTGTTCCAAGACCTCGGAATCCCGAAAAACCGTGTATTATACACTTCAATTTCAGCCGTTCGGAAGGTCGTACCGGACCCTGTTTCTTTTTCTCCTTGTTTTTAAATCACGTGTCCGAGCTCATTTCAGGAATTAACCATTTAACCTGTTCGATTTCAGCCTTAAATAACGAGTTTTAACACATTTTTCACGATAATCCGAGTTTCGGCAAATGCTGATTTGTGGCACACCGGCACCTTCAAATGTCTTTCGTTGGTGCTCAAACTTTGCGTGGCCGCTTTATCTAACCCGAGGACTTTCTGTGTGATTTCCGGAGAATTTTGTTTCGGGACCCCGGAATCCCGAAAAACCGTGTATTATACACTTCAATTTCGGCCGTTCGGAAGGTCGCACGGACCCGTTTTTTTTTCCCCTGTTTTTCAATCACGTATCCGAGCTCATTTCAGAAATCAACCTGTTCGATTTGAGTCTGAAATAACGAGTTTTAACACATTTTTCACGATAATCCGACTTTCGGCGAATGCTGGTTTGTGGCACACCGGCACCCCCAAATTTCTTCCGTTGGTGCTCAAACTTTGCGTGGCAGCTTTATCTGACCCGAGTAACTTTCTATGTGATTTCCGGAGAATTTTGTTAGGGACCGGAATCCGAAAAACCGTGTATTCAATTTCGGCCGTTCGGAAGGTCGCAGGACTGTTTCTTTTTCTCCCTGTTTTTCAATCACGCGTCCGAGCTCATTTCTGGAATCAACCTGTTCGATTTCAGTCTGAAATAACGAGCTTTAACACATTTTTCACGATAATCCGAGTTTCGGCGAATACTGGTTTGTGGCACACCGGCACCCCTAAATTTCTTCCGTTGTTGCTCAAACTTTGCGTGGCAGCTTTATCTGACCCGGGGAACTTTCTATGTGATATCCGGAGAATTTTGTTCCGGGACCCCGGAATCCCGAAAAACCGTGTATTCAATTTGGTAGTTCGGAAGGTCGTCTGCAGGACCTGTTTCTTTTTCTCCTGTTTTTCAATCACGCGTCCGAGCTCATTTTAAATCAACTGTTCGATTTCGATCAAATAACGAGCTTTAACACATTTTTCACGATAATCCGAGTTTCGGCGAATATTGGTTTGTGGCACACCGGCACCCCTAAATGTCTTCCGTTGGTGCTTAAACTTTGCGTGGCCGCTTTATCTGACCCGAGGAAAACTTTTTATGTGATTTAGGAGAATTTTGTTCCGAACCCGGAATCCCGAAAAACCGTGTATTATACACTTCAATTCCGGCCCGTTCGAAAGGTCGTTAGGACCCTTTTCTTTTTCTCCTGTTTTTCAATCACGCGTCCGAGATCATTTCAGGAGTTAACCTGTTCGATTTCAACCTCAAATAACGAGCTTTAACACATTTTTACGATAATCCGAGTTTCGGCGAATATTGGTTTGTGGCACACCGGCACCCCCAAATGTCTTCCGTTGGTGCTCAAAGTTTGCGTGGCCGCTTTATCTGACCCGAGGAACTTTCTATGTGATTTTCTGAGAATCTTGTTCCGGGACCCCGAAATCCCGAAAAACCGTGTATTATACACTTCAATTTCAGCCGTTCGGAAGGTCGACAGGACACTTTGTTTCTTTTTCTCCTGTTTTTCAATCACGCCTCCGAGCTCATTTCAGAATTAACCTTTTCGATTTCAAACCTCAAATAACGAGCTTTAACACATTTTTCACGATAATCCGAGTTTCGGCGAATGCTGGTTTGTGGCACACCGGCACCCCCAAATGTCTTTCGTTGGTGCTCAAACTTTGCGTGGCCGCTTTATCTGACCCGAGAAACTTTCTGTGTGATTTCCGGAGAATTTTGTTTCGGGACCCCGGAACCCCGAAAAACCGTGTATTCAATTTCAGCCGTTCGGAAGGTCGTACCGGAGCCTGTTTCTTTTTCTCCCTGTTTTTCAATCACGTGTCCGAGCTCATTTCAGAATCAACTTTGTTCGATTTCGATCTGAAATAACGAGCTTTAACACATTTTTCACGATAATCCGAGTTTCGGCGAATCTTTGGTTTGCACACACTGGCACCCCCAAATTTCTTCCGTTGGTGCTCAAACTTTGCGTGGCCGCTTTATCTGACCCGAGGAACTTTCTATGTGATTTCCGGAGAATTTTGTTCCAAGACCTCGGAATCCCGAAAAACCGTGTATTATACACTTCAATTTCAGCCGTTCGGAAGGTCGTACCGGACCCTGTTTCTTTTTCTCCTTGTTTTTAAATCACGTGTCCGAGCTCATTTCAGGAATAAACCATTTAACCTGTTCGATTTCAGCCTTAAATAACGAGTTTTAACACATTTTTCACGATAATCCGAGTCTCGGCAAATGCTGATTTGTGGCACACCGGCACCTTCAAATGTCTTTCGTTGGTGCTCAAACTTTGCGTGGCCGCTTTATCTAACCCGAGGACTTTCTGTGTGATTTCCGGAGAATTTTGTTTCGGGACCCCGGAATCCCGAAAAACCGTGTATTATACACTTCAATTTCAGCCGTTCGGAAGGTCGTACCGGACCCTGTTTTTTTTTCTCCCTGTTTTTCAATCACGTATCCGAGCTCATTTCAGAAATCAACCTGTTCGATTTGAGTCTGAAATAACGAGTTTTAACACATTTTTCACGATAATCCGACTTTCGGCGAATGCTGGTTTGTGGCACACCGGCACACCCAAATTTCTTCCGTTGGTGCTCTAACTTTGCGTGGCGCTTTATATCGACCGAGGAACTTTCTATGTGATTTAGGAGAATTTTGTTCGGGACCGGAATCCCGAAAAACCGTGTATTCAATTTCGACGTAGTTCGGAAGGTCGTCAGGACCCTGTTTCTTTTTCTCCTGTTTTTCAATCACGCGTCCGAGCTCATTTCAGGAATCAACCTGTTCGATTTCGATCGAAATAACGAGCTTTAACACATTTTCACGATAATCGAGTTTCGGCGAATCTTGGTTTGTGGCACACCGGCACCCCTAAATTTCTTCCGTTGTTGCTCAAACTTTGCGTGGCGACTTTATCGACCCGGGAACTTTCTATGTGATATCCAGGAGAATTTTGTTCGGGACCGGAATCCCGAAAAACCGTGTATTCAATTTGGTAGTTCGGAAGGTCGTCAGGACCTGTTTCTTTTTCTCCTGTTTTTCAATCACGCGTCCGAGCTCATTTGAGAAATCAACTGTTCGATTTGATCAAATAACGAGCTTTAACACATTTTCACGATAATCCGAGTTTCGGCGAATCTTTGGTTTGTGGCACACCTAGGCACCCCCAAATTTCTTCCGTTGGTGCTCAAACTTTGCGTGGCCGCTTTATCTGACCCGAGGAACTTTCTATGTGATTTCCGGAGAATTTTGTTCCGGGACTCCGGAATCCCGAAAAACCGTGTATTATACACTTCAATTTCAGCCGTTCGGAAGGTCGTACCGGACCCTGTTTCTTTTTCTACTTGTTTTTCAATCACGCGTCCGAACTCATTGCAGGAATCAAGCTGTTCGATTTCAGCCTCAAATAACGAGTTTTAACACATTTTTCACGATAATCCGAGTTTCGGCGAATGCTGGTTTGTGGCACACCGGCACCCCGAAATGTCTCTTGTTGGTACTCAAACTTTGCTTGGCCGCTTTATCTGACCCGAGGAACTTTCTATGTGATTTCCGGAGAATTTTGTTCCGGGACCCCGAAATCCCGAAAAACCGTGTATTATGCACTTCAATTTCAGCCGTTCGGAAGGTCGTACCGGACCCTGTTTCTTTTTCTCCCTGTTTTTAAATCACGCGTCCGAGCTCATTTCAGGAATTAACCATTTAACCTGTTCGATTTCAGCCTGAAATAACGAGTTTTAACACATTTTTCACGATAATCCGAGTTTCGGCAAATGCTGGTTTGTGGCACACTGACACCCCCAAATGTCTTCCGTTGGTGCTCAAACTTTGCGTGGCCGCTTTATCTGACCCGAGGAACTTTCTATGTGATTTCCGGAGAATTTTGTTCGGGACCCCGTCGGAAAAAACGTGTATTATACACTTCAATTTCAGCCGTTCGGAAGGTCATACCGGACCCTATTTCTTTTTCTCCCTGTTTTTCAATCACGCGTCCGAGCTCATTTCAGGAATTAACCTGTTCGATTTCAGCCTCAAATAACGAGCTTTAACACATTTTTCACGATGATACGAGTTTCGGCGAATCTTTGGTTTTCAGGCACACCAAGCACCCCCAAATGTCTTCCGTTGGTGCTCAAACTTTGCGTGGCCGCTTTATCGACCCGAGGAACTTTCTATGTGATTTTCGGAGAATTTTGTTCGGGACCGAGTCGGAAACGTGTATTATACACTTCAATTTCCGTTCGGAAGGTCATACTAGGACCCTATTTCTTTTTCTCCTTTTTTTTCAATCACGCGTCCGAGCTCATTTCAGGAATTAACCTGTTCGATTTGATCGAAATAACGAGCTTTAACACATTTTTCACGATAATCCGAGTTTTGGCGAATACTGGTTTGTGGCACACCAAGCACCCCTAAATGTCTTCCGTTGGTGCTTAAACTTTGCGTGGCCGCTTTATCTGACCCGAGGAAAACTTTTTATGTGATTTAGGAGAATTTTGTTCCGGAACCGGAATCCCGAAAAACCGTGTATTATACACTTCAATTCCGGCCGTTCGAAAGGTCGTTAGGACCCTTTTCTTTTTCTCCCTTTTTTTTCAATCACGCGTCCGAGCTCATTTCGGGAATTAACTGTTCGATTTGACCTCAAATAACGAGCTTTAACACATTTTTTACGATAATACGAGTTTCGGCGAATATTGGTTTGTGGCACACCAAGCACCCCAAATGTCTTCCGTTGGTGCTCAAAGTTTGCGTGGCCGCTTTATCGACCGAGGAACTTTCTATGTGATTTTCGAGAATCTTGTTCGGGACCCGAAATCCGAAAAACCGTGTATTATACACTTCAATTTCGGTACCGTTCGGAAGGTAAATGCAGGACCTGTTTCTTTTTCTCCTGTTTTTCAATCACGCGTCCGAGCTCATTTTAGGAATTAATCTGTTCGATTTCAGCCTCAAATAACGAGTTTTAACACATTTTTCACGATAATCCGAGTTTCGGCGAATGCTGGTTTGTGGCACACCGGCACCCCCAAATGTCTTCGTTGGTGCTCAAACTTTGCGTGGCCGCTTTATGTGACACGAGGAAAACTTTCTATGTGATTTCCGGAGAATTTTGTTCCGGGGCCCCGTAATCCCGAAAAACCGTGTATTATACACTTCAATTTCAAATTTGTTCGGAAGGTAAATCAGGACCTGTTTCTTTTTCTCCCTGTTTTTCAATCACGCGTCCGAGCTCATTTCAGAAATTAACCTGTTCGATTTCTGGCTCAAATAACGAGCTTTAACACATTTTTCACGATAATCCGAGTTTCGGCGAATATTGGTTTGTGGCACACCGGCACCCCTAAATGTCTTCCGTTGGTGCTTAAACTTTGCGTGGCCGCTTTATCTGACCCGAGGAAAACTTTTTATGTGATTTCCGGAGAATTTTGTTCCGGAACTCCGGAATCCCGAAAAACCGTGTATTATACACTTCAATTCCAGCCGTTCGAAAGGTCGTTAGGACCCTTTTCTTTTTCTCCTGTTTTTCAATCACGCGTCCGAGATCATTTCAGGAATTAACCTGTTCGATTTCAGCCTCAAATAACGAGCTTTAACACATTTTTTACGATAATACGAGTTTCGGCGAATATTGGTTTGTGGCACACCGGCACCCCCAAATGTCTTCCGTTGGTGCTCAAAGTTTGCGTGGCCGCTTTATCTGACCCGAGGAACTTTCTATGTGATTTTCTGAGAATCTTGTTCCGGGACCCCGAAATCCCGAAAAACCGTGTATTATACACTTCAATTTCACCGTTCGGAAGGTAAATCAGGACACTTTGTTTCTTTTTCTCCTGTTTTTCAATCACGCCTCCGAGCTCATTTCAGAATTAACCTTTTCGATTTGACCTCAAATAACGAGCTTTAACATATTTTTCACGATAATCCGAGTTTCGGCGAATCTTTGGTTTTGGCACACCGGCACCCCAAATGTCTTTCGTTGGTGCTCAAACTTTGCGTGGCCGCTTTATCTGACCCGAGAAACTTTGTGTGATTTCGGAGAATTTTGTTTCGGGACTTTAACCCCGAAAAACCGTGTATTCAATTTGCCGTTCGGAAGGTCGTCACGGAGCTGTTTCTTTTTCTCCTGTTTTTCAATCACGTGTCCGAGCTCATTTCAGGAATCAACCTGTTCGATTTCATCGTCAAATAACGAGCTTTAACACATTTTTCACGATAATCCGAGTTTCGGCGAATCTTTGGTTTGTGTCACTGGCACCCCCAAATTTCTTCCGTTGGTGCTCAAACTTTGCGTGGCCGCTTTATCGGACCCGAGGAACTTTCTATGTGATTTATGGAGAATTTTGTTCCAGGACCTCGGAATCCCGAAAAACCGTGTATTATACACTTCAATTTCAGGTAGTTCGGAAGGTAAATCAGGACCCTGTTTCTTTTTCTCCTTGTTTTTAAATCACGCATCCGAGCTCATTTCAGAATTAACCATTTAACTGTTCGATTTCAGCCTTAAATAACGAGTTTTAACACATTTTTCACGATAATCCGAGTTTCGGCAAATGCTGATTTGTGGCACACCGACACCTTCAAATGTCTTTCGTTGGTGCTCAAACTTTGCGTGGCCGCTTTATCTAACCCGAGGACTTTCTGTGTGATTTCAGGAGAATTTTGTTTCGGGACCGGAATCCCGAAAAACCGTGTATTATACACTTCAATTTCAGTAGTTCGGAAGGTCGTCAGGACCCTGTTTCTTTTTCTCCTGTTTTTCAATCACGCGTCCGAGCTCATTTGAGAAATCAACTTTGTTCGATTTGATCAAATAACGAGCTTTAACACATTTTTCACGATAATCCAGTTTCGGCGAATCTTTGGTTTTAGGCACAAGCACCCCCAAATTTCTTCCGTTGGTGCTCAAACATTGCGTGGCCGCTTTATCAGACCCGAGGAACTTTCTATGTGATTTCAGGAGAATTTTGTTAGGGACTCAGGAATCCCGAAAAACCGTGTATTATACACTTCAATTTCGGCCGTTCGGAAGGTAAATGGGACAGGACCTGTTTCTTTTTCTACTTGTTTTTCAATCACGCGTCCGAACTCATTGCAGGAATCAAGCTGTTCGATTTCAGCCTCAAATAACGAGTTTTAACACATTTTTCACGATAATACGAGTTTCGGCGAATGCTGGTTTGTGGCACACCGGCACCCCGAAATGTCTCTTGTTGGTACTCAAACTTTGCTTGGCCGCTTTATCTGACCCGAGGAATTTTCTATGTGATTTCCGGAGAATTTTGTTCCGGGACTCCGAAATCCCGAAAAACCGTGTATTATGCACTTCAATTTCAGCCGTTCGGAAGGTCGTACCGGACCCTGTTTCTTTTTCTCCATGTTTTTAAATCACGTGTCCGAGCTCATTTCAGGAATTAACCATTTAACCTGTTCGATTTCAGCCTTAAATAACGAGTTTTAACACATTTTTCACGATAATCCGAGTTTCGGCAAATGCTGGTTTTTGGCACACTGGCATCCCCAAATGTCTTCCGTTGGTGCTCAAACTTTGCGTGGCCGCTTTATCTGACCCGAGGAACTTTCTATGTGATTTAGGAGAATTTTGTTCGGGACCGGATTCGGAAAAACGTGTATTATACACTTCAATTTTGCCGTTCGGAAGGTCATCTAGGACCCTATTTCTTTTTCTCCCTGTTTTTCAATCACGCGTCCGAGCTCATTTCAGGAATTAACCTGTTCGATTTCAGCCTTAAATAACGAGCTTTAACACATTTTTCACGATGATACGAGTTTGGCGAATCTTTGGTTTTGGCACACCGGCACCCCCAAATGTCTTCCGTTGGTGCTCAAACTTTGCGTGGCCGCTTTATCGACCCGAGGAACTTTCTATGTGATTTAGGGAATTTTGTTCGGGACCGGAATCTGAAAAACCGTGTATTATACACTTCAATTTGACCTTTCGGAAGGTCGCACTAAACTGTTTCTTTTTCTCCTGTTTTTCAATCACGCGTCCGAGCTCATTTCAGAATTAACTGTTCGATTTGACCTCAAATAACGAGCTTTAACACATTTTTCACGATAATCCGAGTTTCGGCGAATCTTGGTTTGTGGCACACCAGCACCCCCAAATGTCTTCCGTTGGTGCTCAAACTTTGCGTGGCCGCTTTATCGACCCGAGGAACTTTTCGTGTGATTTCCGGAGAATTTTGTTTCGGGACCGGAATCCCGAAAAACCGTGTATTATACACTTCAATTTCGGCCGTTCGGAAGGTCGTAAACAGGACCTGTTTCTTTTTCTCCTGTTTTTCAATCACGTGTCCGAGCTCATTTCAGAATCAACTTTGTTCGATTTCATCGAAATAACGAGCTTTAACACATTTTTCACGATAATCCGAGTTTCGGCGAATCTTTGGTTTAGGCACACCAAGCACCCCCAAATTTCTTCCGTTGGTGCTTAAACTTTGCGTGGCCGCTTAATCTGACCCGAGAAACTTTCTATGTGATTTAGGAGAATTTTTGTACGGGACCGGAATCCCGAAAAACCGTGTATTATACATTTCAATTTCAGTCGTTCGGAAGGTCGTACCGGACCCTGTTTCTTTTTCTCCCTGTTTTTCAATCACGCGTCCGAGCTCATTTCAGGAATTACCCATTTAACTGTTCGATTTCACCTTAAATAACGAGTTTTAACACATTTTCACGATAATCCGAGTTTCGGCAAATCTTTGGTTTGTGGCACACCGTCACCCCCAAATGTCTTCCGTTAGTGCTCAAACTTTGCGTGGCCGATTTATCTGACCCGAGGAACTTTCTATGTGATTTACGGGAATTTTGTTCGGGACCGGAATCCCGAAAAACCGGTATTATACACTTCAATTTTAGTTCGGAAGGTCGTCAGGACCTGTTTCTTTTTCTCCTGTTTTTCAATCACGTGTTCGAGCTCATTTGGGAATCAACTTTGTTCGATTTGATCAAAAAAAACGAGCTTTAACACATTTTTCACGATAATCCGAGTTTCGACGAAGTCGGTTTGTACACCAAGCACCCCAAATTTCTTCCGTTGGTGCTCAAACTTTGCGTGGCCGCTTTATTCGACCCGAGGAACTTTCTATGTGATTTCCGGAGAATTGCATTCGGGACCCCCGAATCCCGAAAAACCGCGTATTATACACTTCAATTTGATCGTTCGGAAGGTCGACTGGGATTTGTTTCTTTTTCTCCTGTTTTTCAATCACGTGTCCGAGCTCATTTCAGGAATCTTTGTTCGATTTCGATCGAAATAACGAGCTTTAACACATTTTTCACGATAATCCGAGTTTCGGCGAATATTGGTTTGTGGCACACCGGCACCCCTAAATGTCTTCCGTGGTGCTTAAACTTTGCGTGGCCGCTTTATCTGACCCGAGGAAAACTTTTTATGTGATTTAGGAGAATTTTGTTAGGAACCGGAATCCCGAAAAACCGTGTATTATACACTTCAATTCCAGCCGTTCGAAAGGTCGTTAGGACCCTTTTCTTTTTCTCCTGTTTTTCAATCACGCGTCCGAGATCATTCGGGAATTAACTGTTCGATTTCGACCTCAAATAACGAGCTTTAACACATTTTTCACGATAATACGAGTTTCGGCGAATACTGGTTTGTGGCACACCGGCACCCCAAATGTCTTCCGTTGGTGCTCAAAGTTTGCGTGGCCGCTTTATCTGACCCGAGGAACTTTCTATGTGATTTTCGAGAATCTTGTTCGGGACCCGAAATCCCGAAAAACCGTGTATTATACACTTCAATTTCAAATTAGTTCGGAAGGTCGACAGGACTGTTTCTTTTTCTCCTGTTTTTTTCAATCACGCGTCCGAGCTCATTTTCGGAATTAACTTCGATTTCGACCTCAAATAACGAGTTTTAACACATTTTTCACGATAATCCGAGTTTCGGCGGTCAGTTTGGGCACACCAAGACACCCCAAATTTCTTCCGTTGGTGCTCAAACTTTGCGTGAACGCTTTATCTGACCCGAGGAACTTTCGTGTGATTTCGGAGAATTTTGTTTCGGGGCCCCGGAATCCCGAAAAACCGTGTATTATACACTTCAATTTCAGTAGTTCGGAAGGTAAACAGGACTGTTTCTTTTTCTCCCTGTTTTTAAATCACGTGTCCGAGCTCATTTCAGGAATTACCCATTTAACCTGTTCGATTTCAATTTTTAAATAACGAGTTTTAACACATTTTCACGATAATCGAGTTTCGGCAAATCTTTGGTTTGTGGCACACCGTCACCCCCAAATGTCTTCCGTTGGTGCTCAAACTTTGCGTGGCCGATTTATCTGACCCGAGGAACTTTCTATGTGATTTCCAGGAGAATTCATTAGGGACCGGAATCCCGAAAAACCGTGTATTATACCCTTCAATTTTCATTTATTCGGAAGGTCGTCTAGGACCTGTTTCTTTTTCTCCTGTTTTTCAATCACGCGTCCGAGCTCATTTCAGGAATCAACCTTTGTTCGATTTTGGTCTCAAATAACGACCTTTAACACATTTTTCACGATAATCCGAGTTTCGGCGAATGCTGGTTTGTGGCACACCGGCACCCCCAAATTTCTTCCGTTGGTGCTCAAACTTTGCGTGGCCGCTTTATCTGACCCGAGGAACTTTCTATGTGATTTAGGAAAATTTTGTTCAGGGACCGGAATCCGAAAAACCGTGTATTATACACTTCAATTTCAGCCGTTCGGAAGGTCGTACCGGACCCTGTTTCTTTTTGTCCCTGTTTTTCAATCACGTGTCCGAGCTCATTTCAGGAATCAACCTGTTCGATTTTAGCTTCAAATAACGAGCTTTAACACATTTTTCACGATAATCCGAATTTCGGCGAATGCTGGTTTGTGGCACACCGACACCCCCAAATGTCTTCCGTTGGTGCTTAAACTTTGTGTGGCCGCTTTATCTGACCCGCGGAACTTTCTATGTGATTTAGGAGAATTTTGTTAGGGACCACGGAATCCGAAAAACCGTGTATTATACACTTCAATTTCAAATTTGTTCGGAAGGTCGGGACCTGTTTCTTTTTCTCCCTGTTTTTAAATCACGCGTCCGAGCTCATTTCAGGAATTAACCGTTTAACCTGTTCGATTTCAGCCTTAAATAACGAGTTTTAACACATTTTTCACGATAATCCGAGTTTCGGCAAATGCTGGTTTGTGGCACACCGTCACCCCCAAATGTCTTCCGTTAGTGCTCAAACTTTGCGTGGCCGATTTATCTGACCCGATGAACTTTCTATGTGATTTACGGGGAAATTTGTTCCGGGACCCCGGAATCCCGAAAAACCGTGTATTATACACTTCAATTTCAGCCGTTCGGAAGGTCGTACCGGACCCTGTTTCTTTTTCTCCTGTTTTTCAATCACGTGTTCGAGCTCATTTCGGGAATCAACTGCATTCGATTTGATCGAAATAACGAGCTTTAACACATTTTTCACGATAATCCGAGTTTGGCGAATCTTTGGTTTCAGAGCACACCAAGCACCCCCAATTTTCTTCCGTTGGTGCTCAAACTTTGCGTGGCCGCTTTATCTAACCCGAGGAACTTTCTATGTGATTTAGGAGAATTTTGTTAGGGACCGGAATCCCGAATAATGTGTATTATACACTTCAATTTCCGTTCGGAAGGTAAATCTTGGACCCTGTTTCTTTTTCTCCTGTTTTTCAATCACGTGTCCGAGCTCATTTGAGGAATTAACCTGTTCGATTTCAGCCTCAAATAACGAGCTTTAACACATTTTTCACGATAATCCGAGTTTCGGCGAATGCTGGTTTGTGGCACACCGGCACCCCCAAATGTCTTCGTTGGTGTCAAACTTTGCATGGCCGCATAATCTGACCCGAGGAACTTTATATGTGTTTTCCGGGAAATTTTGTTCCGGGACCCCGGAATCCCGAAAAATCGTGTATTATACACTTCAATTTCAGCCGTTCGGAAGGTCGTCTGCAGGACCCTGTTTCTTTTTCTCCTGTTTTTCAATCACGCGTCCGAGCTCATTTTAGGAATCAACTTGTTCGATTTGACCTCAAATAACGAGGTTTAACACATTTTCACGATAATCCGAGTTTCGGCGAATCTTTGGTTTGTGGCACACCAAGCACCCCCAAATGTCTTCCGTTGGTGCTCAAACTTTGCATGGCCGCTTTATCTCACACGAGGAAAACTTTCTATGTGATTTAGGAGAATTTTTTTAGGGACCACGGAATCCCGAAAAACCGTGTATTATACACTTAAATTTCGGTCGTTCGGAAGGTCGAACAGGACCTGTTTTTTTTTTCTCCTGTTTTTCAATCACGCGTCCGAGCTCATTTGAGGAATTAACTTTGTTCGATTTGACCTCAAATAACGAGCTTTAACACAATTTTCACGATAATCCGAGTTTCGGAGAATCTTTGGTTTGTGGCACACCAAGCACCCCCAAATGTCTTACGTTGGTGCTCAAACTTTGCGTGGCCGCTTTATCTGACCCGATGAACTTTCGATGTGATTTCCGGAGAATTTTGTTTCGGGACCCGGAATCCCGAAAAACCGTGTATTATACACTTCAATTTCAGCCGTTCGGAAGGTAAATCTAGGACCCGTGTCTTTTTCTCCTGTTTTTCAATCACGCGTCCGAGCTCATTTGAAAAATCAACCTGTTCGATTTGACCTCAAATAACGAGTTTTAACACGATTTTCACGATAATCCGAGATTCGGCGAATCTTTGGTTTGTGGCACACCAAGCACCCCCAAATGTCTTCCGTTGGTGCTCAAACTTTGCGTGGCCGCTTTATATGACCCGAGGAACTTTCTATGTGATTTCAGGAGAATTTTGTTAAAGGGACCCGAATTCAAACCGTGTATTATGCACTTCAATTTCGGCCGTTCGGAAGGTAAACAGGACCCTGTTTCTTTTTCTCCCTTTTTGCAATCACGCATCCGAGCTCATTTCAGGAGTTAACCTGTTCGATTTGACCTCAAATAACGACCTTTAACACATTTTTCACGATAATCCGAGTTTCTGCGAATCTTTGGTTTGTCAGGCACACCAAGCACCCCCAAATGTCTTCGTTGGTGCTCAAACTTTGCGTGGACGCATTATCCGACCCTAGGAACTTTCTATGTGATTTAGGAGAATTTTGTTAGGGACCCGGTATCCGAAAAACCGTGTATTATGCACTTCAATTTCCGTTCGGAAGGTCGTCAGGACCGACTGTTTCTTTTTTTTTCCTGTTTTTCAATCACGCGTCCGAGCTTATTTCAGGAATTAACTGTTCGATTTGACCTCAAATAACGAGCTTTAACACATTTTTCACGATAATCCGAGTTTCGGCGAATCTTGGTTTGTGGCACACCAAGCACCCCCAAATGTCTTCGTTGGTGTCAAACTTTGCATGGCCGCATAATCTGACCCGAGGAACTTTATATGTGTTTTAGGAAATTTTGTTCGGGACCGGAATCCCGAAAAATCGTGTATTATACACTTCAATTTCATTAGTTCGGAAGGTCGTAAATCAGGACCCTGTTTCTTTTTCTCCTGTTTTTCAATCACGCGTCCGAGCTCATTTGTAAATCAACTTTGTTCGATTTGACCTCAAATAACGAGCTTTAACACATTTTTCACGATAATCCGAGTTTTGGCGAATCTTTGGTTTGTGGCACACCAGGCACCCCAAATGTCTTCCGTTGGTGCTCAAACTTTGCATGGCCGCTTTATCTCACACGAGGAAAACTTTCTATGTGATTTAGGAGAATTTTGTTCGGGACCGGAATCCCGAAAAACCGTGTATTATACACTTCAATTTCAGTAGTTCGGAAGGTCGTAAATCAGGACCTGTTTCTTTTTCTCCTGTTTTTCAATCACGCGTCCGAGCTCATTTCAGAATTAACTGTTCGATTTTGACCTCAAATAACGAGCTTTAACACAATTTTCACGATAATCCGAGTTTTGGGAATCTTTGGTTTGTGGCACACCAAGCACCCCCAAATGTCTTACGTTGGTGCTCAAACTTTGCGTGGCCGCTTTATCTGACCCGATGAACTTTTGTGTGATTTAGGAGAATTTTGTTTCGGGACCGGAATCCCGAAAAACCGTGTATTATACACTTCAATTTCAGCCGTTCGGAAGGTCGTACCGGACCCTGTTTCTTTTTCTCCCTGTTTTTCAATCACGCGTCCGAGCTCATTTCAGGAATTAACCTGTTCGATTTCAGCCTCAAATAACGAGCTTTAACACATTTTTCACGATAATCCGAGTTTCGGCGAATGCTGATTTGTGGCACACCGGCACCCCCAAATGTCTTCGTTGGTGCTCAAACTTTGCGTGGCCGCTTTATGTGACACGAGGAAAACTTTCTATGTGATTTCCGGAGAATTTTGTTCCGGAATCCCGAAAAAACGTGTATTATACACTTCAATTTAGTAGTTCGGAAGGTAAATGCTTAGGACCCTGTTTCTTTTTCTCCTGTTTTTCAATCACGCGTCCGAGCTCATTTCAGGAATCAACTTTGTTCGATTTGACCTCAAATAACGAGCTTTAACACAATTTTCACGATAATCCGAGTTTCGGGGAATCTTTGGTTTTGGCACACCGGCACCCCCAAATGTCTTACGTTGGTGCTCAAACTTTGCGTGGCCGCTTTATCTGACCCGATGAACTTTTCGTGTGATTTTAGGAGAATTTTGTTTCGGGACCGGAATCCCGAAAAACCGTGTATTATACACTTCAATTTGGTAGTTCGGAAGGTCGTCTAGGACCCTGTTTCTTTTTCTCCCTGTTTTTCAATCACGCGTCCGAGCTCATTTCAGGAATCAACCTGTTCGATTTCAGCCTCAAATAACGAGTTTTAACACAGTTTTCACGATAATCCGAGATTCGGCGAATACTGGTTTGTGGCACACCGGCACCCCCAAATGTCTTCCGTTGGTGCTCAAACTTTGCGTGGCCGCTTTATCTGACCCGAGGAACTTTCTATGTGATTTCCGGAGAATTTTGTTCCGGGACCCCGGAATTCCGAAAAACCGTGTATTATGCACTTCAATTTCAGCCGTTCGGAAGGTCGTACCGGACCCTGTTTCTTTTTCTCCCTTTTTTGCAATCACGCATCCGAGCTCATTTCAGGAGTTAACCTGTTCGATTTCAGCCTCAAATAACGAGCTTTAACACATTTTTCACGATAATCCGAGTTTCGGCGAATGCTGGTTTGTGGCACACCGGCACCCCCAAATGTCTTCGTTGGTGCTCAAACTTTGCGTGGCCGCTTTATGTGACACGAGGAAAACTTTCTATGTGATTTCCGGAGAATTTTGTTCCGGGACCCCGGAATCCCGAAAAACCGTGTATTATACACTTCAATTTGTAGTTCGGAAGGTCGTCTGGGACCCTGTTTCTTTTTCTCCTGTTTTTCAATCACGCGTCCGAGCTCATTTCAGGAATTAACTGTTCGATTTGACCTCAAATAACGAGCTTTAACACAATTTTCACGATAATCCGAGTTTGGGGAATTTGGTTTGTGGCACCAAGCACCCCAAATGTCTTACGTTGGTGCTCAAACTTTGCGTGGCCGCTTTATCTGACCCGATGAACTTTTCGTGTGATTTAGGAGAATTTTGTTTGGGCCCCGGAATCCCGAAAAACCGTGTATTATACACTTCAATTTCGGTAGTTCGGAAGGTCGTCTAGGACCCTGTTTCTTTGTCTCCTGTTTTTCAATCACGCGTCCGAGCTCATTTCAGGAATTAAACTGTTCGATTTCAGCTCAAATAACGAGCTTTAACACATTTTTCACGATAATCCAGTTTCGGCGAATCGATTTTGCACACAAGCACCCCCAAATGTCTTCGTTGGTGCTCAAACTTTGCGTGGCCGCTTTATGTGACACGAGGAAAACTTTCTATGTGATTTTAGGAGAATTTTGTTAGGGACCGGAATCCCGAAAAAAACCGTGTATTATACACTTCAATTTGTAGTTCGGAAGGTCGTCACGGACCCTGTTTCTTTTTCTCCTGTTTTTCAATCACGCGTCCGAGCTCATTTGAAAAATCAACCTGTTCGATTTGACCTCAAATAACGAGCTTTAACACAATTTTCACGATAATCCGAGTTTCGGGGAATGCTGGTTTGTGGCACACCGGCACCCCCAAATGTCTTACGTTGGTGCTCAAACTTTGCGTGGCCGCTTTATCTGACCCGATGAACTTTCGTGTGATTTAGGAGAATTTTGTTTCGGGACCGGAATCCCGAAAAACCGTGTATTATACACTTCAATTTTCGGCCGTTCGGAAGGTAAATGCAGGACCTGTTTCTTTTTCTCCTGTTTTTCAATCACGCGTCCGAGCTCATTTCAGGAATCAACTTTGTTCGATTTGACCTCAAATAACGAGTTTTAACACGTTTTCACGATAATCCGAGATTCGGCGAATCTTTGGTTTGTGGCACACCGGCACCCCCAAATGTCTTCCGTTGGTGCTCAAACTTTGCGTGGCCGCTTTATCGACCCGAGGAACTTTCTATGTGATTTAGGAGAATTTTGTTCAGGGACCGGAATCAGAAAAACCGTGTATTATGCACTTCAATTTCACTGCCGTTCGGAAGGTCGTCAGGACCTGTTTCTTTTTCTCCTTTTTGCAATCACGCATCCGAGCTCATTTCAGGAGTTAACTTTGTTCGATTTGACCTCAAATAACGAGCTTTAACACATTTTTCACGATAATCCGAGTTTCGGCGAATCTTGGTTTGTGGCACACCAAGCACCCCCAAATGTCTTCGTTGGTGCTCAAACTTTGCGTGGCCGCTTTATGTGACACGAGGAAAACTTTCTATGTGATTTCCGGAGAATTTTGTTCCGGGACCCCGGAATCCCGAAAAACCGTGTATTATACACTTCAATTTGTAGTTCGGAAGGTAAATCAGGACCTGTTTCTTTTTCTCCTGTTTTTCAATCACGCGTCCGAGCTCATTTCAGGAATCAACCTGTTCGATTTCACCTCAAATAACGAGCTTTAACACATTTTTCACGATAATCCGAGTTTCGGGGAATCTTTGTTTTCAGGCACACCGGCACCCCCAAATGTCTTACGTTGGTGCTCAAACTTTGCGTGGCCGCTTTATCTGACCCGATGAACTTTCGTGTGATTTAGGAGAATTTTGTTTCGGGACCGGAATCCCGAAAAACCGTGTATTATACACTTCAATTTCGGCCGTTCGGAAGGTAAACAGGACCTGTTTCTTTTTCTCCCTGTTTTTCAATCACGCGTCCGAGCTCATTTCAGAATTAACTGTTCGATTTGACCTCAAATAACGAGCTTTAACACATTTTTCACGATAATCCGAGTTTCGGCGAATGCGAGTTTGTGGCACACCCAAGCACCCCAAATGTCTTCGTTGGTGCTCAAACTTTGCGTGGCCGCTTTATGTGACACGAGGAAAACTTTCTATGTGATTTAGGAGAATTTTGTTCGGGACCGGAATCCCGAAAACCGTGTATTATACACTTCAATTTGGTAGTTCGGAAGGTCGTCAGGACCTGTTTTTTTTCTCCTTTTTTCAATCACGCGTCCGAGCTCATTTCGGGAATCAACCTGTTCGATTTGAGCCTCAAATAACGAGCTTTAACACAATTTTCACGATAATCCGAGTTTCGGGGAATCTTTGGTTTGTGGCACACCTAAGCACCCCAAATGTCTTACGTTGGTGCTCAAACTTTGCGTGGCCGCTTTATCTGACCCGATGAACTTTACGTGTGATTTCGGATTTTGTTTCGGGACCGGAATCCGAAAAACCGTGTATTATACACTTCAATTTCGGTAGTTCGGAAGGTAAATCAGGACCTGTTTCTTTTTCTCCTGTTTTTCAATCACGCGTCCGAGCTCATTTCAGGAATCAACTGTTCGATTTGACCTCAAATAACGAGTTTTAACACGGTTTTCACGATAATCCGAGTTTCGGCGAATCTTGGTTTGTGGCACACCAGCACCCCCAAATGTCTTCCGTTGGTGCTCAAACTTTGCGTGGCCGCTTTATCCGACCCGAGGAACTTTCTATGTGATTTCTGGAGAATTTTGTTCAGGGACCCGGAATTCGAAAAACCGTGTATTATGCACTTCAATTTCGGTAGTTCGGAAGGTAAATGCAGGACCTGTTTCTTTTTCTCCCTTTTTTGCAATCACGCATCCGAGCTCATTTCGGGGAGTTAACTGTTCGATTTGACCTCAAATAACGAGCTTTAACACATTTTTCACGATAATCCGAGTTTCGGCGAATCTTTGGTTTGTGGCACCAAGCACCCCAAATGTCTTCGTTGGTGCTCAAACTTTGCGTGGCCGCTTTATGTGACACGAGGAAAACTTTCTATGTGATTTTAGGAGAATTTTGTTCGGGACCGGAATCCCGAAAAACCGTGTATTATACACTTCATTTTGTAGTTCGGAAGGTAAATAGGACCTGTTTCTTTTTCTCCTGTTTTTCAATCACGCGTCCGAGCTCATTTCAGAATTAACCTGTTCGATTTCGGCCTCAAATAACGAGCTTTAACACATTTTTCACGATAATCGAGTTTCGGCGAATCTTTGGTTTGTGGGCACACCGGCACCCCCAAATGTCTTCCGTTGGTGCTCAAACTTTGCGTGGCCGCATTATCCGACCCGAGGAACTTTCTATGTGATTTAGGAGAATTTTGTTAGGGACCCCGGTATCCGAATAACCGTGTATTATGCACTTCAATTTGTAGTTCGGAAGGTCGCAGGACCCTGTTCTTTTTTCCTGTTTTTCAATCACGCGTCCGAGCTTATTTCAGGAATTAACTTTGTTCGATTTGACCTCAAATAACGAGCTTTAACACATTTTTCACGATAATCCGAGTTTCGTGAACGCCGGTTTTGTACACCTGCAAGCACCCCAAATGTCTTCGTTGGTGTCAAACTTTGCATGGCCGCATAATCTGACCCGAGGAACTTTATATGTGTTTTCCGGGAAATTTTGTTCCGGGACCCCGGAATCCCGAAAAATCGTGTATTATACACTTCAATTTCAGCCGTTCGGAAGGTCGTACCGGACCCTGTTTCTTTTTCTCCTTGTTTTTCAATCACGCGTCCGAGCTCATTTCGTAGAAATCAACTGTTCGATTTGCCTCAAATAACGAGCTTTAACACATTTTTCACGATAATCCGAGTTTCGGCGAATCTTTGGTTTTGGCACACCCAAGCACCCCAAATGTCTTCCGTTGGTGCTCAAACTTTGCATGGCCGCTTTATCTCACACGAGGAAAACTTTCTATGTGATTTCCGGAGAATTTTGTTCCGGGACCCCGGAATCCCGAAAAACCGTGTATTATACACTTCAATTTCGGCCGTTCGGAAGGTCGTACCGGACCCTGTTTCTTTTTCTCCCTGTTTTTCAATCACGCGTCCGAGCTCATTTCAGGAATTAACCTGTTCGATTTCAGCCTCAAATAACGAGCTTTAACACAATTTTCACGATAATCCGAGTTTCGGGGAATGCTGGTTTGTGGCACACCGGCACCCCCAAATGTCTTACGTTGGTGCTCAAACTTTGCGTGGCCGCTTTATCTGACCCGATGAACTTTCTGTGTGATTTCCGGAGAATTTTGTTTCGGGACCCCGGAATCCCGAAAAACCGTGTATTATACACTTCAATTTGGTAGTTCGGAAGGTCGTCTGAGGACCCTGTTTCTTTTTCTCCTGTTTTTCAATCACGCGTCCGAGCTCATTTCAGGAATCAACTTTGTTCGATTTGACCTCAAATAACGAGTTTTAACACGGTTTTCACGATAATCCGAGATTCGGCGAATCTTTGGTTTTTGTGGCACACCGGCACCCCAAATGTCTTCCGTTGGTGCTCAAACTTTGCGTGGCCGCTTTATCAGACCCGAGGAACTTTCTATGTGATTTACGGAGAATTTTGTTAGGGACCGAATTCGAAAAAACCGTGTATTATGCACTTCAATTTGTAGTTCGGAAGGTAAACAGGACCCTGTTTCTTTTTCTCCCTTTTTGCAATCACGCATCCGAGCTCATTTCAGGAGTTAACTGTTCGATTTGACCTCAAATAACGAGCTTTAACACATTTTTCACGATAATCCGAGTTTCGGCGAATCTTTGGTTTCAGGCACACCAAGCACCCCCAAATGTCTTCGTTGGTGCTCAAACTTTGCGTGGCCGCTTTATGTGACACGAGGAAAACTTTCTATGTGATTTCCGGAGAATTTTGTTCCGGGACCGGAATCCCGAAAAACCGTGTATTATACACTTCATTTCGGTAGTTCGGAAGGTCGAGGACCCTGTTTCTTTTTCTCCTCGTTTTTCAATCACGCGTCCGAGCTCATTTCAGGAATCAAACTGTTCGATTTAAGGCTCAAATAACGAGCTTTAACACATTTTTCACGATAATCCGAGTTTCGGCGAATCTTTGGTTTGGCACACCAAGCACCCCCAAATGTCTTCCGTTGGTGCTCAAACTTTGCGTGGCCGCATTATCCGACCCGAGGAACTTTCTATGTGATTTAGGAGAATTTTGTTAGGGACCCCGGTATCCGAAAAACCGTGTATTATGCACTTCAATTTCGGTAGTTCGGAAGGGTAAACAGGACCTGTTTCTGTTTTTTTTTCCCTGTTTTTCAATCACGCGTCCGAGCTCATTTCAGAATTAACCTATTCGATTTGACCTCAAATAACGAGCTTTAACACATTTTTCACGATAATCCGAGTTTCGGCGAATCTTGGTTTGTGGCACACCAAGCACACCCCAAATGTCTTCGTTGGTGTCAAACTTTGCATGGCCGCATAATCTGACCCGAGGAACTTTATATGTGTTTTCCGGGAAATTTTGTTCCGGGACCCTGGAATCCCGAAAAACCGTACATACATACATACATACATACATACATACATACATACATACATACATACATACATACATACATACATACATACATACATACATACATACATACATACATACATACATAGTTTTATTCACCAAGAAGGTTATAAATTAATCATGGAATATTTAAGCGAGTTAAATGAATATAAAATTGTACACTTGAAATATGTAACTTAGTTCTATCCTTGACTAGCAAAGCAAAGAACTACCACAGCCAAAAGTCCCAGGCAGAGGAATCAGGAATGATATAACTGGCCTCGAGCAAATTTTCCGACACAAAAAGTTATAAACTCGTACTTTCCGTGAGGATTAACGAGAAACATGATAAAAACAATTCATTCATATTTAAGTTTACCTGTTGGATTGCGTCAAACAAGGGCATAAAAACATCGGTATCATAATTGCTCATCTTCTCTTGAAGAATAGACATCAATCTTTCAAAACCCATTCCTGTGTCGACATGTTTGGCAGGGAGGGTTTTAAGAGAGCCATCAGACTCCCTGTTGAACTGCATAAGTTAAGTGCATTAGCAAACCATATAAGAGCAACATGTCACGGTGTCACCTATCATTAAACACAAGAACTCCTACTTTTTTAGTACTCCCCCATACCTTTTTATTTCTTTCCATTTGATATGAGCACACTTCTTAAGGGAAATTGCTTTAAAAATAAAGTAGTACAACTGGGATCCTAATTAGGGAGAAATAAGTTCATTCAGAAAAAAATTACCCCACTAGTATCACTAATTCACTACTACCACTCCAGCCACCACTAGAATTACACCACCGTCAAAAATCACAAACCAACAAAACTAACATTATATTATACTAGAAATCAGTCGACATTGCACTATGATGTTATTTTTTGCAAAAAGCCATTGTAAGAGCGAAGAAACCTTAGGTCACTGTGAACAATAAATCAGCAATGGAATCAACAAAATATAACTACCAAAATAATACCTGGATAAAGACAAGATTCCAAATCTCAATACAGGTGGGGTCATCATTGTTGACCAGTGATGCAGCATCACGATTACCAATCCTATCGAAATGTATCTCGGTACATGGACCACAAGGGCCAGTGACACGTCTGTCGCGTACCTGTCAAAAATACCAACTGGCTCTAACTAATATAGCTAGGGAAGTCGGGTCGAATCCACAGAGAGGTAGGAAATTGTCGGCTAAAACTAGGTTCGTCAAGGTAACCAAATTGGGGTTTATAAATGTGATTTCTAACTAAGAGAAGGGAGAAGAGAAATAAAAGAGAGGTAATAACAGATAGAGGAAAGTAGCTAAGACAAACGGTTCACCATAATCATCCGGTCGAGTAATCTAGGTCTCAGGTCAATGCAAATATGGTCTAAGGGGTAGCGAACGTCACCTTTCGGTCCTTAATTCACCCTAAAGTGTAAACAGCTTAACTTTCGTCCTCACTGCAATACTCTATTCTTCGCTACTAGTCTACCTTTTCCAACCTTTCGGTCCAGGTCAAGGATCACTAGGAATTATAGATCTAATTGCGTCGACTCAATTAGAAAGATACAGTTAATTGTAGCATTTAACCAACAAAGACAAGACAAAGATTAACCTAATAAATCGATTACTCTCCCTTCATATTACGGATCCCCTATAGTCTTAGCATAAGAAAATTAGCTACTCATAACCATTGAATTATCAATAACAACGAACAAACAATTAAAACTAGACATAATGATAAAACTGACAACAATTCAATTGAAGCAATGATAACAATTCAGAAGAAGGGAAGAATTAAAAGCAATAATGAAATTAAGAATAACAGTAGAGCGAAAATACCAATCGTATCCCAAATTCGAGTAGCAAAAGTAAAAGAAGGGCAAAATCCAAAGAACAGTGACCAGAAAATAGAATCAAACTAACGTGTGTGTGCCAGAGATCCCCACGTAGTTACTCCCCTCCAGTCTTATACTAGAAATCCATCCTAAAACCTAATCTATGGACTAATTACCAAAGCCCATAATACGATTAGGCGGAAATTAGCTAAAGCACATGAAACCACTCGATCGAGTAGGGATAATCTACTCGATCGAGCAATATCATCACCAGACCACTCGATCGAGGGGATGCAAATCACTCGATCGAGCAGCTCTTGCAAAAACTCCTCGATGGCTCCTTAAACTGGTCGATCGACCAATCCTGAGTATATAGAGCATTCGATCGAGTACTGAATCACTCGATCGAGCTATATAGGCACGTTAGGACTTGAATTGCTTCCGAACTCAGCTCATGCGTCTTCCAAGTGTTAGATTTCCCAGCTTCGGCTCCTTATTTTCCATGAATGCATACAATTGGGACAATTAAACCTCGATTTAGCTCCTCTTCGGTCAATTCCTGCAAAATACAAATAACGGACCAAAGTAGAATATTCGGGGGTATTTGTAGCCAGATGCTACATAAAAGCATAGAAATGCGTGTAAAGATGAGGTGAAAACCTTATATAAAAGACACGCATCAAATCTCCCCAAACCAAACATTTGCTTGTCCCCAAGCAAATATGAATGCAACTAAGGGTGAACAATGGAACGGGACCAACGCATCGGCTACAAATCATCCACTAGAACCAATTTAATGCGATAAATGACAAAGTGGCAGTGAAAAGTGCAAACGAGTTAATTTAATGTTTCAAACTTACTGTACCGTCGACCTTACAAGACTCAAAAGATATCGGACTCTCACGGTCGCTCGTCACTCAAATCAGGCACAAGGTGAGTATATATGTGAAAGATAGGAAGAAATCAGACACTCACCTAACTCGACCTATAAGAGCATGCATGCAGTTAACATGAGTAAAGTCTCTATAACCGTACATATGCATTCCAACCATACTAATGACCAAGACACGTGCCGAGGACTTACATTTGGGTAAGTGAGGTAACGGGTAAGAAGGGGCTAAAATGAATTTGGATATGTGGGGTTAATAGCCAGGCTAGCAACAACGGATCCAAATATAGACTGCATCCCAACTTCGTACTCATGACAGCAAGATAAAACGGTGCAAAATTATGCACTAACTCACAAAACACCAAAAGTCGTCAACTCCCCATAAAAAAAAAATAGATAAGACATGGGAGTGTGAATCATTATACAATTCTCAGTCTTTTTCATGTGTAATTTTTCTTTCTTTATCTTCTTCTTTTCTTTTTCGCATTTTTCGCTTTTCATTCTTTTTTTTTTCTTTCAATTCAACATTTTTTTTTCTTTTTTCTTTCTTCATTTTTTCTCAACAATTCGACATTTTCCTTCTTTCTTTCTTTCTTTCAATTCCTCCGCCATCTTCTGAAATCAGATGAAATAACCATATTGCAATAGAACATTCCAAGAACTACTCGTTACTAGCTCAGCTAGGGTAGGAAGTATTATAGAAAGTAGTTGATAGGACAAAAGGGGCAATTTGGCTATGTGAGGCTCATGGGTAGAATGAAATAAAGGGAACTGCCTCTCCTAACACGTGTCAACATCCACAGACCGAATGCATACAGGTATTAAGAAGACTAGACTCATGCTTATGCAAATTGATGTTACATGTCTTAAAGAGAGTACTACTCACATCCTAAATGAAACCGGTCATGAATGTCACCAGTTTAATAAGCTCTAACCTCAGAATGTAATGTAGCTTCCCGACATAATGATTCAAGTCTATTCGTTCAGATAAGGGAGAAACAAAAACTCGTAGATTATGCACATAATTACGCCAACTAAATGTCAAGAATATGCAGGGCTCAAGTAAGGATTCAAAGTAGCGTCAATGTTCAAACGTTCCGACCCAAAGTTAAACATGAAATTTATGAAATTTTTGAAAATTTTGTATGATTTTTTGAAGTAAAAACGAACAACAATGCAAGCGGAATTGATGAACATGGAAGCAGAAATGCAAGAATACATGCAGACACAGATATGGATGCATACCTCCCCAAACCAAACCGTACAATGCCCTCATTGTACCAAAAATAGGGAAAGAAATGCAAACTGAAAGGAAAAGGAGGAGTGGAGTCGGAAAACTTACAAAACGTTGTAAGGAGGAACCTCCCCAAACCGACCATGAACATGGGAGATCAAAGAAAGTCAAGCAGTAGCTCCAAAGACTTAAAACAACAGCTGGAAGTCGAAACCACTCGATCGAGTTCTTGGAGCAGCTCGGTCGAGTGGACCAGTGCATTGGAAGGGCTCGATCGAATGAAAAACCACTCGATCGAGTAGGAGTGAGTCTGGTTCTGGTCGATCGAGGAGAACATCACTCGATCGAGTGAAGGCTGCCTCAAAAAGTGCTCGATCGAGGAGAACATCACTCGATCGAGTACTTTGACCTGCAAAACACGCATAAAAAGCAAGAAAACAACGTAGGAAGTTCATAAAACAGTGTCTAAGGTTCAACGTAAAGCCAAAGAAAAATAAATAGTTCAACAGAAGTACAATAAAACAATCCGGGCTGCCTCCCGGAGAGCACTGGTTTAAGAGGTCCCGCACGACCTTTCGGCATCAATTAATCGGCGCGTCTAGCTCGTCGAAGCGCAAGACTTCAACACGATTATCCGCTTTGATCGCCTCGTGGTAATGCTTCACATATTGACCATTCACCTTGAATCTGCGCCCCTCGGAATCTTCAAGCTCTGAGATCCAAATTTGGTAACAATTTGTCACCGTGTAGGGACCACTCCATCCGGACTTGACTTGCCGGGAAATAGTCTGTAGGGCATTAAGCAAAGACCTTTTGCCCAACATGGAACTCTCGAGGTAGGATTCTCTTGTCATGCCATCTCTTCGTCTTTTCCTTGTAAATGCGCGAGTCATCATAGGCATTGAGCCTAAACTCCTCTAATTCATCTAGTTGCAAAAGACGATTCTGACCACACAACTTAGGATCATAATTAAGCTCACGAATTGCCCACCAGGCCTTACATTCCAATTCAACGGGTAAGTGACACGATTTCCCATAAACTAGCCTATAAGGTGATGCACCAATTGGTGTCTTAAAGGCGGTTCTATAAGCCCATAATGTGTCATCTAGCTTAAGACTCCAGTCCTTCCGTGATTTAGAAACTACCTTAGACAAGATCTCTTTTAACTCGCGATTAGAGACCTCTACCTGACCACTAGTTTGGGGATGATACCCCAAACCACGCCGGTGTTGGACACCAACTCTGACAAGTATGGAAGTGAGTTTCTTTTCCTTAAAATGCATCCCCCATCACTAATGACGACCCTAGGGACACCAAAACGGGGAAATATGATCTTTTTGAACATCTTTATCACGGTCTTAGCATCACAATGGGGTGAAGCAATTGCCTCAACCCATTTTAACACATAGTCTACTGACTACTAAGATGTACTGTTACCTTTTTTCTTTGGATGAAAACGGTCCTTGGAAATCAATGCCCCAGGACATCGAAAACCTCGACCTCTAGGATGCCGTTTTGTGGCATCTCATGTCTCTTTGAAATGTTCCCTGATCGTTGGCAAGCATCACAAGTGAAACAAAAGACATAGCGTCAAAGCAAACAAAGAAGGCCAAGTAAAACAGGATCAAGTACCTTAGCCATGGTGCGCGATGGACCGTGGTGACCACCATATGAAGAGGAGTGATGACCTTCCGGGACTATTTTGGTCTCCCACTGCGGAATACACCGTCTCAGAGACCGTCGCACATTCCTTAAACAAGTAAGGATCATCCCGTATATCATTAGCGTTATACTAAAACGCTTCTTCTCTGGCGATGAGAAAGGTCGGTGTGGCGACTTGCCACGCGACAACGAAGTTAGCTATATCTCGCATACCAAGGTTCTTGGTTAACAATAGACGATATAACAAAGAATTAAAGAATCGTCGGGAAAAGAATCATCAATGGGTAGAGAATCTTCCCCTTCTTGTCGCATCAATCGCGACAAGTGATCGCCTCAACGTTCTCGGCTCCTTTCTTATCCTTGACCGCAAATCAAACTCCGAAGAAGGATTATCCATCTCGAGCCGTGGTTTGGCCTCCTTCTTAGCAAGGAGATGCCTCAAAGCTGCATGGTCGGTAAAAACAGTGACTTCTGACCCAACTAAATAAGTACGAAACTTCTCTCGAGGCAAAAACTAACAATGACTCCTTCTCGGTGGTAGTGTACTTCACTGAGCCTCATCCGAGTTCGGCTCGCATAGTAGATAGCATTCAAGGCTTTGTCTTTCCTCCGGCCAAGCACCGCTCCTAGTGCATAGTCACTCGCATCACATATGACCTCAAACGGCAAGTCCCGGTTGGGAGGTGTATGATCGGCGAGAGACCAAGGCTCGCTTTAACTGTTAAAAGCGTAAAGACAAGCATCGATAAACACAAAAGGGGCATCCTTAAGCAAAGAATCGTGTAAGTGATTTAGCAATTTTAGAGAAATCCTTGATAAACCGGCGATAAAAACCGGCGTGACCAAGGAAGCTCCTCACCCCCTTAACATTAACAGGAGGTGGTAATTGTTGAATCACTTCCACCTTTGCTTTATCAACTTCTATTCCCCTATCAGAAACTAAGTGCCCTAAGACAACTCCCTCGTTGACCATAAAGTGGCACTTCTCCCGATTCAAAGACAAGGTTAACCTCAATACAAATACGCAACACTTTCTCAAGGTTAGACAGACAGTTAGAAAAACCACTTCCATATACACTGAAATCGTCCATAAAAACTTCTATGATAGACTCAATATACTCTGAAAATATCCCCATCATACACCTTTGGAAGGTGGCAGGGGCATTGCATAAACCAAAAGGCATTCTGCGATACGCAAAAACGCCTTTAGGACGGGTAAATGTAGTCTTAGCCGATCGTCTGGGTGGATAGGGATCCGAAAGAACCACGAATACCCGTCTAAATAGCGAGAAAAATTTATGAGAAGCTAACCTTTCTACCATTTGATCAATAAAAGGAAGGGGAAAGTGATCTTTCTTAGTGGCGGTATTCATTTGTCTATAATCTATGCACATCCGCCAAACCGATTCTTACTCGAGTAGGTATTAATTCATTCTTTTCATTCTTAACTACAGTTGTCCCTCCTTTCTTGGGACCACCTGTCTTTGGACTCACCCATCTAGAATTACCGAGAATAAATAATACCGCATCCAGCAGCCTTCATTACCTCGGTATCACGACATCTTGATCTTCCGGTTGTTTGGCCGACCTGTCTGCAAGGTTTGTGATCCTCCTCCACTCTATCCGTGCATACAAATATCGGGACTAATCCCCGTGATATCGTCCAATGAATAGCCCATTGCTTTCCTGTTTTTCTTAAGTACGGCTAACAAAGAGGTCATTTGGTCATCACTAAGCAGCATCGACAATGACTGGATATTGCTCTCTGTATCGTCTAAGAAAGCATATTTAAGATGAGAAGGGAGAGGCTTACGTTCCGGCACCTTTACCTCAATGGAGCAAAGAGTGCTAATCATTTGTTCCACCTGCTCTCCTTCATGCTCATCTAAATCATCAACAAGCAAATCCAACGCAGTCGTCATCGTCCCGGGCTATCTCGCGCACTCATCAAAAAGCATAAGAGCTTCCAGTGGGTCCTTCATAAAAGAAACCGACTAACTCATAAATAGACTCGTCAATGATATCGTAGAATAGCATGTGTCCTCTATCATTGGGTGGGCTAAAAAATCTTTGGGCAAACCGAATGTGATAGCGTCATCCCCTCGCAAGAGTCGACGCCCTTGTCGACATCGATAATGACCACCATTTGTACAAAGGAATGGTCTTCCTAAGATAATTTGGGTCCGAGTGTCCTCGCCTATATCCAAAACAATGAAATCTCTTGGGATGTAGAGCTTGCCTATTTTCACAGTGCACGTCCTCTAAGACACCTAAGGGCCTCCTAATGGATCTATCACCATCCGTAGGGTAATGTTAGTCACTTTGAAATGACTCATCTTCAATTTCTTGCAGGACAGGAAGGGCATGACACCGACACCGGCACCTAAATCGCAAAGGGCCTTATCAATAACCATATTACCTATGACACAGGTAATAGAAAAAGCGCCAGTCTTTCATTTTTGGAGGGGCCTTATTCAAAGACAAATTACTAGACTCTTCCATAAATGAAATTGTCTCAAATTCACTCAAATTTCTCTTACGCGTCACAATATCTTTCATGAACTTAGCGTAAGTGGGTTCCTGAGTAACAAGTTCGGAAAAAGGGACAGTTACCTGGAGGTTCTTCACGATGTCCACAAACTTACCGTACTGTTGCTCGATCTATGCGTCCTTCAGACGACTTGGGAAGGGTACCCTGGTAGCGATGAGCGGTCCCGCAACCTTTTCTTTACCCTTATCAATGCGTGACGTCTCCACGGCAGGGGAAGATGACACGGTGGCGGTATTAGATAGTAAATTAGGATTCCCGCCACTTAAGGTACTGGATCGAGTACTTTTATCAGTCGATCGACCAATTGCTTTCCCTGTTTCACTCGATCGACCATGTTTGTCACTCGATCGAGTGATTTCTTCAGCATAGTTACTCGATCGAGTAAGATTGTCGCTCGATCGACCAACTTGGAATTCTGCGCTTCTCGATCGACCAACATTTTCACTCGATCGAGTGATATGATGGTTTAAACTGCTCGATAGAGTAGAAAAATCACTCGATCGAGTGGTTACAGCACACGCAGCAAGTATTTCCTTCAAAAACTCGTCTAAATCATCATCCGAGTTATCGTCAGCTATCAAAACCTCGTCTTCTTCATGAATAAGGTCATTTTGGAAATTCATTGCACTGACTGGATCGCATATTGGGAGAAGCTTGGCTTGATCTGTCGCGAGTGTTAACTGCGCGACTTGTTCTTTCAATTCCGATATAACTGTTTCGGATTGCCGTGACATACTCATCATAATGGATTTTAACTCGGCAATTTCTTCGTTTGCAGAAGGAGGAATCGGTAATGGAGCTGGCGTGGAAGGGGCAGAGACGCTCTTTATCTCTTCATATAACTGAGAGAAAGGAACCCCTTGCTTGTACTTCTTATAAGCAAGGGCGCGCTCTACACTTGCCATACATTCATAAAGGTCGTGCCCTTCCTCGCCACATCTACCACACGG
Organism: Silene latifolia; assembly: GCF_048544455.1. Classification (NCBI taxonomy): domain Eukaryota; kingdom Viridiplantae; phylum Streptophyta; class Magnoliopsida; order Caryophyllales; family Caryophyllaceae; genus Silene; species Silene latifolia. Next base: position 11,344,534 of record NC_133535.1, on the reverse strand, counting down.
CTCCATATGCTCTGTAATCGTAGGCATCTTGGCAAATAAGCTTTCAAGGCAACAACTAACCTGCAAAACTGATCAAAGCTTTGCAGAAATGAGATCAGTCTCAAGGAATAAATTCCTTGAGACGAGGGACAAACTTAATTTAAGCAGAAAAATTGCGCTACCTCCCCGGCAACGGCGCCAAAATTTGACACGTCTGTCGCGTACCTGTCAAAAATACCAACTGGCTCTAACTAATATAGCTAGGGAAGTCGGGTCGAATCCAGAGAGAGGTAGGAAATTGTCGGCTAAAACTAGGTTCGTCAAGGTAACCAAATTGGGGTTTATAAATGTGATTTCTAACTAAGAGAAGGGAGAAGAGAAATAAAAGAGAGGTAATAACAGATAGAGGAAAGTAGCTAAGACAAACGGTTCACCATAATCATCCGGTCGAGTAATCTAGGTCTCAGGTCAATGCAAATATGGTCTAAGGGGTAGCGAACGTCACCTTTCGGTCCTTAATTCACCCTAAAGTGTAATGACTTAACTTTAACTTTCGTCCTCACCGCAATACTCTATTGTTCGCTACTAGTCTACCTTTTCCAACCTTTCGGTCCGGGTCAAGGATCACTAGGAATTATAGGTCTAATTGCGCCGACTCAATTAGAAAGATACGATTAATTGTAGTATTTAACCAACAAAGACAAGATACCAAAGATTAACCTAATAAATCGATTACTCTCCCTTCATATTACGGATCCCCTATAGTCTTAGCATAAGAAAATTAGCTACTCATAACCATTTAATTATCAATAACAACGAACAAACAATTAAAACTAGACATAATGATAAAACTGACAACAATTCAATTGAAGCAATGATAACAATTCAGAAGAAGGGAAGAATTAAAAGCAATAATGAAATTAAGAATAACAGTAGAGCGAAAATACCAATCGTATCCCAAATTCGAGTAGCAAAAGTAAAAGAAGGGCAAAATCCAAAGAACAGTGACCAGAAAATAGAATCAAACAAACGTGTGTGTGCCAGAGATCCCCACGTAGTTACTCCCCTCCAGTCTTATACTAGAAATCCATCCTAAAACCTAATCTATGGACTAATTACCAAAGCCCATAATACGATTAGGCGGAAATTAGCTAAAGCACACGAAACCACTCGATCGAGTAGGGATAATCTACTCGATCGAGCAATATCATCACCAGACCACTCGATCGAGGGGATGCAAATCACTCGATCGAGCAGCTCTTGCAAAAACTCCTCGATGGCTCCTTAAACTGGTCGATCGACCAATCCTGAGTATATAGAGCATTCGATCGAGTACTGAATCACTCGATCGAGCTATATAGGCACGTTAGGACTTGAATTGCTTCCGAACTCAGCTCATGCGTCTTCCAAGTGTTAGATTTCCCAGCTCCGGCTCCTTATTTTCCATGAATGCATACAATTGGGACAATTAAAGCTCGATTTAGCTCTTCTTCGGTCAATTCTTGCAAAATACAAATAACGGACCAAAGTAGAATATTCGGGGGTATTTGTAGCCAGATGCTACATAAAAGCATAGAAATGCGTGTAAAGATGAGGTGAAAACCTTATATAAAAGTCACGCATCAGCCAGTATCTCCCATCTCCCAAAAGTTGTCCTATTTCAAGTCAACAACAGCCCACAAACAATACATCTATAAATTATCTACATTAAGCATGTAAGATTAAGCAGAAATACAAGGCTCCGAACAAACTTCAAATGCGATGAACAATTTAACAATCTAAGTGTGGATGCATAAAGGGGTCTCAACTCTCAAGTATCCTTTCTATTACTATACACCAACTGTAAGGGACATTCAATTACTATTAGACACTTCTAGGTTGTCCATGGTTATTAGTGGAATCGACATGTTTGAAGCCCATATTTACGCACCTTGCAACCAAAAGGCAGTACACGTTCAGAAGGAAGTAAGTTAAGCCAAATATCTCTAGCCTCGTGGTTGCAAAGCAAGGCCGACTTTTTCATCACCACCAAAATAAGTAGCATAAATTCGGCTTGAAGGTAATTTGTAAACCTGTCAGCAAATGAAGAACATGGTCAGGTAACAAGTAAAAACCATATTAGTTTATGAAGTCCAAACTAAACTTGTATTCCTGCAGCTCAAGGAAAGGGGCTCAGACTATTAGAATATTTTACAAAAAATGAGCGTCGATAAACAAACAAAACGGCACGTAATCACCAAAGCAATTAATAGTTTCAATCCATTTACCACAGTCAACAGTTCCCAAGCCCATTCAATGGCCTCTTTCTTAAAGTAATTGCCGAAGGACCAATTGCCAAGCATTTCAAAAAATGTGTGGTGGTAAGTATCTTTCCCCACATCGTCAAGATCATTATGCTTCCCACCTGTCCGGATACATTTCTGGGTATTGCAAGCACGCTTCAGTTCATTCAATGGACTGTTGGGATCAACTGTTCCCAGGAAGATTGGCTTGAACTGATTCATCCCTGATCAATTAGAGAAGTAAAAACCAAAAAATGTCCATCAGCAAAAGATAAAGAACACAGCTCTCCATCCAGTATCCTTATGTTGTGACTAAACAAAAAGCTAATAATCTGAAGGTGCTGATTTTTCCAAGGCATCATTTAGCAGTCTCCATATGAAATACTCAAAACAACCTAATCGAACACCCTTTTCTGAAAGGAAACAAACAACCTAATACATATGGAATACAATCTCCATCTACATGAAGATGTAAACAAAATTATCATCATATTCCTTAAGTTTTATCTAATAAAGGTACATCACATCCAATAAGGAAAATTAAACACTACCCATATCAGAATTTCCAGCAAAAACTCAAAACCAAGCATTCGATTTCAAAAAAAACAACAGAAATCCAATAACAGAGATTTAACGTACCAGCGTTAGCAAAGAGGAGAGTAGGATCATTGACAGGAACAACAGGACTAGATTTCCAAAATTTGTGCTCTTTTTTTCGGAAAAATTCAAAGTAAGTGTGTCTAACTTTGTAAGCAGGCCAGTCAACAGCTTTGGATTGGTGAGTCATGATTGTTGATGTGAAAGAAGAAGGCGATAATCTGGGTTTGTTAATATGAAGAAGATGAGGAAATGGAGCGGAGACGGCTGCTGAGAATTGACGACTAATGCAGTTAAACCCTCTTACATAATCAACTTTCATCCATTTGATTGCTTCCTGTTCAACGTAGAATCAATTAAAAAGCAACTTTTTCCTATTTTAAAGCACACTACACAACTGACATCACATTAACCACTACGGAGTATATTAATCAAAAGAACAAATCACCAAATGGTAACAAAAAACACATAAAACTGGGTACCAAAAAATGGTCTCTCGATAACTTGTTGTGAGACCGTCTCTCCCAAGTTTTTGAATTATAATATTTATTTATAATAAAATGATTATACAATAGATAAATTAACAACATATTAAAAGTAACATATATTAAAATCTATACAAGCAATTATATACTAAAATATTTTTCATATTGTAAAACAACTGCTCATTATATTAAATTCCAATTTAATGGAATAATTAAACATGCTTAAATTAGACAATTTGATATGTTATATGTATCTTTAACTACCAAAGATTAATATACAACGGTTACAAAATAAATATTAATTTGCTTAATTGATACACAGCAAGTAAAATCAAAAATCACAGAAAAATAATCAACAATTATAAAATTGATTCTTGAAAAAACTATAGGAAATAGAATCAAAGAGAATATTTGATTATAAAATTCAAACTATGGAAAAAAACAATTCTACTAATAAAGATGGATCAACAATTATCGAAAACATATACCAACTGCAGATTTGCTCATACAAAAATTATGAAATGAGAAGAAAATGGCAGAAGTACAAAATTTAGAGTTAATGGAAGATAAATTTACCAATTTTGAGCAAAATAATCCGATAAAAATTGACCAGAATAGGACGAGGCAACCGCAGGTGTGAGGGAGACTTGAGGGTTTAATTTGAGGGGATTGAGAGACGATGTGGCTGTGTTTTGAGGTTTTATATGCTTTCTTCATATAATACCTTTCTCATTAGTTATTGGGCTTTTTTAAAACAGCTCAACCCACATCCGATATGGTGTTTAAAAACCGTATTGTATATGTGGAAACCCTAAAACTTTGGAAAGACGGTCTCTCACTAAGTTATTGAGAGACCAACCTTTTGTACCCTTTTATTTATATTTCGTACCCTTTTTGTTGTTGATCGTATCATAGTACTTTTGTACCTATTTACATAATAAATGTACCCATTTTATTATCTATATATATTATATATATATATAAGAGAGTTTTTTCGAGCGATTCTAGAGCGTCCACATCATCAAAAATTAATTTAGGAAAGTTTTATAAATAATATTTTCCACATAAAAAATAAAGTGGAGAATCTTTTAATTATTATAATATCTATATTTTCTATTTTATATTCATGAGAAGTTTCTAATTTTTATATAAAAACTTTGACATTTCATTTGGCAAAAAAATGTTGTTATAAAAATTATGACGATAATATAATTAGATTCGTGGTAAAAAATGCTTTCATTAGAGTATAGATTTCATATGATTTGCACATACGCATATTAAAGATTGTGTACTTCTTTTAATATGTTATATGTCCCATATTGAAAAACAATGTTAGTGTGGTGATTATAATACGTATAAATTATAGAATTGTCCCACATCGAAAGATTAACATAAGGTGGGTAATCCTATGATTATAAATAGGAGTCATCATTTGAACCTATTTACCAACGAAAAACCTTTTGAGTCTCTTAAGTATTGTTTTGGAGACCTCTTAAGAGTTTATATCATTATCTTCACAGTATGATATATACATATTTTTTCTATATTATGTATTATATTCAAGTGATGTTTATAATCTTTATATAAAAACTTATACATCTCATTTGCCAAAAAAGTTAGAAAAAAAACGTATGAATATTAATAAATAGTACTCCCTCAATTCAAGACCAAATACAACATTTTCATTTACACACTTGCCAAGACACAAATTACAACGTAAATATCTTTAAGTTTACATTATAAAAAATTTAAAAATTTGATATTCTCATTGTACTTTATAGGTGAAGCAAATAAGATCCCACGTGACCGTATTTTATCTTACGTACTGCAAGGAATCATAAAGATTCTATTCGTTCATGAATAGTGTAGAAAAAGGAATGTTGTATTTGGTCTTGAATCAAGGGAGTATAGTATTTGCTCATTATTATTAACCCGGGTTAGATGTCGAATTATGTGCGAAAAAAATGGTGTATTTCTAAGTATGTTGTTTGTCCCACATTGAAAAATATGTTGGTGTGGTGAATATATTACCTATAAATAATAGAATTGTCCCACATCGAAAGTTTAGCATAAGGTGGGTGATCATATGATTATAAATAGAAGACATCCTTAGAACCTAATTACCAACCCAAAACCTTTGAATATCTTAAGCATTGTCTTGGAGAGCTCTTAAGAGTTTATATAATTATCTCCACGATATGATATATATATTTTTTATATTATGTCCAAGTGATGTTTATATTTTTATATAAAAACTTATACATCGTATTTAGCAAATTAAAGTAACATAATTTTTTTTTTGAAAAATTATATAATTAGATTCGTGGTAAATAAATGCTAGCATTAGAATATAGTATCATATTATTTGCACTTTTTTTAGTTACGATAAGAAGTTAAAAAAAATGTACTACACAAATATTAATCAATAGTATAGTATTTGCTTATTATTATTAAACTGGGTTAGATGTCGAATTAGGTGCGAAAAAGATGGTGTATTTCTAAGTATATTGTTTATCCCACATTGAAAAATAATGTAGGTAGTATAGTATTTGCTTATTATTATTAAACTGAGTTAGATGTCGAATTAGATGCAAAAAAGATGGTGTATTTCTAAGTATATTGTTTATCCCACATTGAAAAATAATGTAGGTGTGATAAATATACTACATATAAGTAGTTGAATTGTCCCACATTAAAAGATTATCATGAGGTGAGGTATCACATGCATGATTATAAATATGAGTCATATTTGAAAGTTAGGAGTATCAACCCAAAATCTTTTGAATCGCTTAAAAATTATCTTAGAGAGTTCTTATAAGAGTTTGTATTAGCGGCAAACCTTAGTTACAACAATACTATACAAATATTAATCACGTAGATATTTATAAAAGCGATTATATATTACTATATTAGTGATATTATAATGTTTATTTTATGACAATCGATAGTATAATAACTTTATTTCAGACAAAATCATAACTAAAAAATAAAATGGGTGCTAAATATACATAAATTGGTTATCAATGTGTCATATAATGATAATCTCGGCAATAAAATAGAAAATTTATGAATTATAATACAATCAAGTGTTGCATAAAAAGATCTTGCATCCACAAACAAATTAATAATGAGCTTTTTTACTTCGATAAATAGAAGAATTAAATCTTTTTAACTTTCAAATATAGGCAATTATTATGCCTCATTACATTTGAGTAACTAAAACACATCATAATTTTTGACCATTAATCAAAATCGCACCAGAAAAAGAAAATATTTTGCATTTGTTTATAAATTTGATTGCTCCCTTAATTACATCTTAAAAGTCGTGTTAGGAAAAAAAAATGTAATTTAAATCATATCATTTGTACATATTTTAATTATGACAAAAAATGAAAAAAAAAAAAAAACGTACGGATATAAATAGATAGTATAATATTTTCTCATTATTAAATCGGGTTGGATATCGAAATAGGTGCAAAAAAGATGGTGTACTTTTTCGCGTGTTATTTGTCCCACATTGAAAAATAATGTAGGTGTGGTAAATGTACCACATATAAATAGTTGAATTGTCCCACATCAGAAAGTTATCATAAGGTGGGTGATCTTAAAAATTAATTTAGGAATGTATCATGAATAATATTTTTTGATGTAAAAAATAAAGTGGAGAATCTTTGAATTATTATAATATTTATTTCTTATATTATATTCAATTGATGTTTCTAATTTTTATATAAAAAAATTTACATTTCATTTGGCTAAAAAATATCGTTAAGAAAATTATGAAAATAACATAATTTGATTCGTGGTAAAATGATATCATTAGCGTATAAATTTCATATAATTTATACATATATAAAATTGGTTACTTCTTAGTATGTAAAAAATAATGTAGGATTATATAAAAATAATAGAATTGTCCCACATCGAAAGATTAACATAAGATGTAGTGGTCTTATCATTATAAATATGAGGCATTCTTGGAACATAGGCATCAACCTAACATCTTTTGCGTCTCTTAAATAAGATGTTTTGACTTTTGATCATATCTAACTAAATGATTAGACATAAGATGAAAATATTAAGACCTTATAACCAATTTTTTTTGGCTAAGTTAATTACCCCCGTTGCAACGCACGGGCATCCAAACTAGTTAATCATGATTTGTACCTATTTTATTACCTTTAGTACCACTTTTTCTTAAAATTGTACAATACTCTCAATAAAGCTTATGAAGAGACCGTCTCTCAGGAGACCTACTCGTTTTTTTGGATATTTTTTGGATAAGCTTATGAAGCTTATGTGGAAATTCATACTAGTTTTTGAACCCGTGCACTGCACGGGTGGCAACAAATATTATTATTAAAAGTAAAAAACTTACATATTTTTTGGATTTAGTAAATTAATAAATATTAGAAAATGTTACTTTGTCTACTCATACACTTTTGATAAGTTTATGTTGCTTAATTTTATTCAAAGTATTCCACTTTTTTTTTCTCGGCTTTTTATACTTATAAGAGATGAAATCTGAAAAGTAGATATAAAATAAGCATTGATTTCATAACCAATTTATTTACGCAATATACATTGTTATATATTTTTTTTTTATCATATTACCTCTCTTTGCCTGGACATCTGGAAGCAGCGTTCACTATCATTACCGACTACCTCGAGACTTACCAGTAGATCCTTCACCGCAATCGTCTCTCTCAACCCTTATCTCATCAGCCCCCCACAAAAAACCACCTCCTTGTAACCCTCCACCACCATTCCCTACATCCTCCATCGTACCCTCAAACATAACCACCATCCCGACCTCATCCCATGTGTGACTCCTAATCCTTCTCGTAAACTTATTCGACTCCTCTACCCCATCATTACCCACACATAGCGAGTTCGCTACCCTTCCTCTATCACGACTTCTCACCATCAACATCACCCATTCATTTGTCTTTTAAGTCGCCAAATACTATTTTTTTTTTTTTTTGTTTACTGAGTCATGTTAACACTTGCCTCTCAACATTGTAAAACACTTTCTCATGCAACACAATTAATTTGAGATAATTTAAAATGGGAGATTGAACAATAAAATTAAAATAAAATATTTTTTTGTTAACACCTTATTTACTATTACCTTTCAATGTCACAATGTTATGCATTAATTATTAGATATTTTTTAAAAGTTATTCCAATTTATATAAATTGAAAATAATACTAAGTATTCAAATTGATTTTATGTAATTCTGTACCAAGAATTATCTATTTCTCATGCTCTGATGTATATTATGGAATTACTTGATTAATTTTAGCTAATTTATATTTATTTCCTTTTTTTTAGTTTTTTTCTAAAACCAACATCAGAATAAATTAAGATTGTTTCAAAGTAATACAATATTTTCTTGAACTTCTTTCGTTAAATGACGCACTTTAATTTAGGGAAAGAATAAAAAAAAAATAAGTAGTAGCAACCTTACTCGTTATAGTAGTTTAGATGCGATTTTGACAATGAAACATTGGCTTATAAGGAAATAAAGATTGGTTGTTAAATAATACAATTAATAATATGATTATGATTAATATTAAATGAATTTATAAATATGCCAATTTTTCATGTTTATGACACTTGACACTCTATAAATTACCAATTTCAGCTATAATATAATATATATGCGATATATGATACGGAGTACTTCTTCTAACTTAAGAGAATATTTACATTTTTATTATTTGGTGAGGAGTTATCCAAGATGCTTATTTTCAGTTGTAGGATTACATTTTAACATTTTTATGATACATAGTACGCTTATTTTGTAATTGGCAAGGCGCTTATTTTGTAATTGGCGACTTGAAAGAAAAAAATCGTCATTTTTGAACTCTTAAACAGGAGTTATGGCCTCTTAAAGTTTTCCAGATAATTATATTGGACATTTCATGCCAAATATCAAACCTCAATGATATCGCGTGAGTTTTTTGTTCTTGGTTTAACTTCACTCGAGATTTTTACCATTTATTACCAAGATTTTGTCACCTCGACATATTTTACATTTACATAGTATAATTGTTTTTGCAGTAAATCTCGTGAGAGACCGTCTTCTACTAAATTAGTGGGAGACATGACATAGAAAATAGAAATTAAGTAACCCCCTCCCCTTATCATGTGAGAGGTTTCTCAATAACTCTATTGAGAGACCGTCTCTCTAAAGTTTTTGTGTTGTTTTTGACGTGCGGCATTGTTCACTTTATACTACTTAGAAAACAAAAGTGACTCGTTGATAGCTGAAAAAGACAAAAATACGTATTAGAGCTGTAATTCGAAGTAATACCGTATATAGTATATACGTTGAAGTCGCAAGAGATATCCTTTTCATACCTCGCAGAGTGCATGTTTAATGTATACCCTAATATTTGAAATCCCGTATATTGGCACAAATATATTTTTTCTTCTTTTGGTCTAGATTTGGTGGAGATAGTTATGGAAGTATTCAGTTACACAAAGATGTTTGATCAACCGTGGATTTAGGGGTCGTTTGGTTCGCAATGGGAAAATACAATGCACGGGAAGTTCTAATTACTATGCTATTCTAATTCATGTGAATTTGAAAAAGTTGTTTGGTTGCATGTGGGAACTTCCAATTTCATAGGAAGTTCCACTTGCCTAGGGGAGGCTAGGTAATTAACTTCCTCCATTATAGAGGAATTAGAGTTCCTAGGAAGTTCCAATTCATGTGAATTGGAGCAACCAAACAACAAGCTATTTTTACACTTCCCATGAATTACAATTTATGTGTTTTTGATAGGCTACCAAACAAGTCCTTATTTTTACTTGATTTTAATATTATACTGTTTTTAAAAAGTTGCTAATTTTAAGTTGATTTGTTAAAATATCATACCGAGAATCTCTCCTAAAATTGCGCCCAAATCAACTTAAAATTACAACTTTCCTTTTTTTTAAAAAAAAAAACTTTATGTTTACGTGAATGCACATTTTTTTTTTTAAATTATAGAGTATGACACGTGGCGATTGAATGTGCTGTGATACGTGGCGTACTATGGGGTAGCCGGTTATTGCTTTAATATAATATATGATGATAAATTTTCTTGGTAGTTAAATTTGACTCAATATTTTGTCTTGTTAGTCGGGGACTTCAAAAAAACCCGACTTACATATCAAATAAAAATATTCAGATGAATAAAACAAAATTAGTAAAAGTGACTCTCCCCAAATAATTGCATATCCGTGCAAATTGTTAAACCTAATTTTCATTTAGTCAAACTCATTTACGTTTGTAAAACCCGTGCAAGTTTAAAATAATTTTGCTTCGTGCACGTCTAAATTTAAAAAATTAACCCTTTTTTTTGTTTAGTTTCGATTGTTAATTAGTGAAAATTGCACGGATATGCACTTCAAACATCATTATTTTAAAAAAATTATAAAACTTAACTTTTGTATAAAGTCATATTTAAGAATTTGGACTTGAAGTATAAATTATATCTATAAATACTATTAAAAGGCTACCCTAAAATGTCCAATTAAGTCCACGTAGACAATGCCACTTAGGATAAAAAAAAGCCACGCAGACATTTGAAACCCAACTCAGCCGCATAACCCAAATGTCACACACACATTCATACCCAATTACCCCGTCTCTTATCATCGTTGTTCCTACCGTCAACGATAATCCCCCTTTTTCCGCTCATTTTGTTAACCGACATTAATTTATTATTACATGGCATTAATTTAATTCATTTATCTATATATTAATTTAGTTCACTTATCTATAATATTAAAAGATATATATTCTTAAATGATTTTTGTATATTAAGTATATTGTTTTCCCAAATTTATGTAAACCTTAGAAATTTACATCAAAATTTCATAATTTATAGTTAATAACTTAATATTGACATTTTAATTGAAATTTTTGTGATAAAACATGTTAATAAAATTTATAATTTATAATTAAAATTGAAATTGAAATTTTTATAATAAAACATGTTAATAAATTAATTAAAACTCTTCATATTACTTACCACCCACCATTTTTATTAACATTTTTTCCTATTTAATTCATTTTGTTAATTAAACATGGAAATAAATTGATTAAACTCTTCATAATACTTAACACCCACCAAATTAATTAAATTTTTTTCCTATTTAATTAATTTTTATAATATAATATGTTAATAAATTGATTAAAACTCTTTATATTACTTAACAGTTAACACCCATAATTTTCATTAATATTTTTTCCTATTTAATTCACCTCTTGAGTTTCTCGGCAATCAATTATCTAATTAAATAATACCACAAAATAAATTTAAAATAAAATTAAAATATTGGAATTTATGGTTGTATAATGGCTATAAAACCTATAATAGTTTCTATCTATAAAAGCTTATTAAAAGGCTAACTTAAAAAATGTGATATTGCAAGTTTAATTGTGACGTGACAACTTTTAATGTGACATGGTAAAAAAAAAAAAAGTGATATGGATTACCAATTTAAGAAAATTAAAAAATATAAGGTAAAAAAAGTTAAAAAATATAAGGTGTAAACAAAAAAAAAAGAAAAAAAAATTGTAAACCATTGATCTCCTCTCATAATTTTTTTTTATTTATTTAACCATTATTTCCTTTATTTAATGAAATGACCTTTTAACTTTCCTTTCATCGTTACTATATATACTCCGTATTTATGTACCATATTTTTTTTATTTTTCTTTCATTCATAAAATTTTGAGAGAATTTGTAATAGAATTTTTCATATATATAACTATTATATTCACCCTAATTTTCAATTTTATTCAAAAAATAGCACCTAAAGTATACATAGAAAAGTAAACTAAGTGTTTCGTTTTTTATTTTTCTTATGTTTTGTATTAATTTGTTATTATTTTTTGTGTTTGTATTAATATTGCAGGAGAATGAATTTCCACCTTTATTCAAAAAAATTGGTAGGTAAGGTATAGCTAAAGAACTAAATTAATTATTTCGCCTTTTATTTTTATTATGTTTTAAATTAATTAGAATCTTATTAGTTACTTTTTTGTGTTTATATTAATATTGCAGGAGAATGAATTTTCAACTTTATTCAAAAAATTGGTAGGTAAACTATACAATGAGAACTAAATTAATTGTTTCACTTTTTATTATCTTTTGAATTAATTAGAATTTTATTAGTTAATTTTTGTGTGTGTTTGTATTAATATTATAGGAGGATGACATACTCACATATCAATAACAATGCACGAAATTTAAAATAATGGTTATGGATCTTCTTTACAGATTTTTTTCTTGGTTTGGATGACTCTTTCATTTTTGTCAGTTTTTCTTTTTTCTACAATGGTGTATTAGAAATAGCGAATGGTAGCAAAAATCTTTAATAAGTTGTTGACATGTTGATTGTTGCATTATTGTTCTTCACTCTTTCCTACACTTTAGTCTCCTTTGTAACACTTATGTTCTATTTTTACTTTGTCAAACAGGTTACAAATCAAATTGCTTAGCCAAATTACGATACACATGTCAATTTGATCTTATCATAGTGTTATAATATGCATAAATAGTAATTAGTTAGAAACCGATTCTTATTCTCCAATTCATTGTTTCAATACCAATGTGTAATTAGTTTTGCTCATCTTATTCTAATAATAATAATTATTAGAGTTCACCTATAAAGTTTTGATCCTTACTTTACTCTCTTACTTTTTATCTCAAATCTAATTTTATATATACTACGGAGTATATTATTATAACACAAAATGTGATATTTTAAATATATGTAACATTTCCTTGGAATTATTTGGAATAGTTGTTAAAGTTGCTCCCATAAAAGTTCACGACCGTTTCTTTGCAAGATAAACATAGGGCCAAGTACTTTAAAATGCACCAAAACGATAATAAAAACATTATCTTCATTCAAGCAATAAAGAGGCAAAATGCAATGTTTGTTGGTGAAAAAAACCATTCATATTTTATAATCTTTAAGTCGGTCAAGGCAATGGTTAAATAATAAAGAGACAATTGAAGAATCACTAATTAAAGAGACAATTGAAGAACCATTAATTGAACAGGCAATTGAAGAATCATTAGCAACTCAAACGAGAAAATTGAGAGTCATTGATTTTCTTTCTATAAAATCTCATCAAAATACCAATTCATATTGTCTTATTTGATACCAGGTTGTCGAATCCAACATTACCCGTCCTTTGAAAACAAGGGGCGACAATGGAGCGCAATTTCATGTTCCAATACTTTTATGGCGTCAAGATTGTCCATAAGACCAGAAGTACCCGAAAATTCAATTTGACGGATTGTGTCCTCGCTTCAAAACAACCAAGCTATTCACATTTTGGTTTGCGTACCATCCAGAATCAAAAATTTGGAGTGTATTAAACTTTTGTTTTAAAATACCGGTCCCTTAGTCGTGTTCATTTATTTACCTTTTTTTTTTAAATTATTTGTAAGTGGTTTTTTAATTAAAATTAAACAAATGATTGAGAGAGGGGGACTACTCCATATAAGTTATTCACAAATTAAACACTTAAACACAGTCAATTATTAACGATCCCGTGATTTTCACGGGCTCCAAAACTAGTTTGCATTTAGAAGGCAACAAAATTAGGATATAAGACGCATTAGGTTTAATTGTCCAATAATTTGTCCTCTTGAAATATAAGTTTGACTTCCTACTTGACATGGTGATCGAGAGACTAAATAAAAACCGAGAAATATGAATTAAATGAATTGGGGTAATTTAAAAAAAAATTATAAATTTCAAGGTCAAACATTAAAGCATTTATGATATACTTGTTAAAATTTGACTTGACTCCGACCAGTGTTTTCCGAGTTTAAGTCAAGCAAATTTTGATATAAACCCAGTCGGGTTGAAGTAACCCGTTAACTTAGTTCCCCTTAGATCCGACCTTTCTTTTTCGAGGTTAACTCCAGCGAATATTGATATGGGACCCCGAAGTAACCCGTTAATGTAAGTTGTCTTAAATGTAATTATAGAACTTATAAGTCACTAATATTATGAAAATACATTAATATTTATATAATCTAACTGAAATAATAATTAATTGAAGTACATATAAATTACGAAATACACTTAAAAATTTAGTTTTATCTAACATTTATAACCTTACTTGTATTATGGCATATCCCGTATAACCCGATCTGAGGCGATAGTCTTATGATCTATACACATATACATTCTAATAAATTTTGGGTGCAAATAAATAGACTCACAAAATCTCCTGGGACACTCCAATTATAAGTAATGGACGAAAATACCCCTGATTTTATTATAATAACTGCATTTGAGAGGTTGGAAGTTAAAGGGCAAATCAGTCATATGAAACCTAAAGAGAGTGTCCCAGGACATTTTGATAATGTATTTAGGCCACTATAAGTTTTTTTAATAAAAAAAGAGTAAGTCTCTCATAAAATGTCTTACAATAAGTCATTGTAAAACCATCCACAAACTACATTGATGTCCCTATCACTCAACCATGGTAAGAATGGGAGTTTTATGAGGTTAATAATGTAAAGTCATACATGATTTTTTATTAACGCCTGTGTAAAACGTTTTATAAAAGAATTAATATTTTTTAAAAAAATGGGCTCCTTAAGCGGAAATTAATGGGCGTAAGCTGTAAGCAATCAGAGTTCGGGCAAAACTCGCATGACCCAAATATACTAGCCCTTACTAACTACAATCTACAAAACCTATTGAATTTGACCCACCTAATAAAAAACCTAAAAATACACACAATTACTCTCCTCTCAGCCCTTCACCGTAAAAAAGTTTTATAAAAGAATTAATATTTTTAAAAAATGGCCCCCTTAAGAAAAAAATTAATGGGGATAAGCCGTAAACAATCAGAGTTCGGGCAAAATTCGCAAGACCCAAATATACCAGCCCATTTACCAACTACAATCTACAACCCTATTTAATTTTACCCACCTAATAAAAACCTAAAAATACACACAGTTACTCTCCTCTCAGCCCTTCACCGTCTTAATCTCACACTCTCTCACCCTTAAGTTTTACTTTTAGCAACTTGATTTGATAAATTCGCTGATGATAATTTGCATTGCATTTCCGTTCACTCTTTATCATCATCCTAAGTCCATATTCATCGTTCTATACTTCTATCCACTCTATTTTAACTTAGTTACCCCCATATTATAAGCTAGTTCCGTTAATACCTAAAGTATTACTTGATTTAAAAGTATTTAATTATCCAGCTTTAATATTTTTATGCAGTTCTATTATAATTTTGTTGTAGTCTAAATTTAATATTTTTGTATATGCATATTTTCCATAAACACTTTTTTTATCAGTTTATTTTTCGGTGAAGTTAGTTTGTTTTGTCTTTTATAATAATTTGTTCAATCTTCAATTATTTTATTGGTATTTTTCATTTCATGCAAATTTATCATATTTAATTATTTTGAACTTATTTTCAAATATTATTTATGTCAATGTTTACCCATAAGCTTTTTGCATCTTTTTTTTTTTTTTTGGTTTTATGTCATTTTTTTTTATTGTTGTTTAAAAGTCTATTTTTTGTTGTCATTAGTAATTGTTTGTTGTTTGCTATTGATTTGGTTCTATTTATTCTTATCATTAATTGTATTCTGATTTCATTGAATTTTTCTTGAGTGTTGATTATGTTATTTCTAATTCCCTATATTATAATGAATTTAAAAATAAATATTGGTTATAAAAAGAATATTAATCAGTGAGCAATTTACATTAGTCTATGTATCAAATTGATTCTTCTAAATGAAATGTGATGACTGAACGTGGGTGGGGCAAGGAGAATTTATTTATTAAAAAAAAAATGTAAAAAAATGTACTTTCAACTACAGAGCGACACGTCGGCTCTGTGATTGTTGGTTTAATATATAGGACTAATCTTAAACCCGTGCAAATTGCACGAGTTTGTTGTCTAAAATTTTGTATCAAATTATGTAAACAGAGAAGATTGCTCTTTAATTAAATTCATATTTAATGTTTCAATGCATATCATAATGTCATTTGTAATGAGCAAGTTTGTATCTATAGGAGGAAAAAACAATAATCTGTTATAGTCTACAATCATAAGTAAATTGTACTCCCTCATATTCACTATCATCTTCCACATTTCCTAAATCGGTAAGTCACAATGATCTTTTACTTTCCTTATTTGTCTATCAGTTTGTGGTTAATATAACATGTAAGTATGTAACCCCACATTCTCTCTCATACTTTCATTTTCCTCCACATACTACCATTCAAATAAATATTTCTCTAAAAACAATATGGAACAAGATAGAGAATAGGAGGGAGTACTATAACTTCTCAAAAAGTTATTTAAACACTACGTTACTTGTTTTATTGGACATGCGTTTATCATTATCACAAATCAGAATCTCCAGTCCTTTTTTTGCTTGTGACCCTTGAAATAGCCACGTAAAGTTGGTCATGCGTAAACACGACCTTGGAAGATAATGCCTAACATTTGCTATAGGTTGTTATATGAATATTTTTAACTATGTATTTCACATATAGCACGTACGTTAAAATAATAGTGCTATAGGTTTACAATAGACCTATCAAATTCTGAGCCGGCCCGAAAATCCATTCCGACTCGACCCTTTTTTCAAGGTCAAGTCCCAAAAATTTCGCCCAATTTGACTCGTTATTTTAAGGTCGAAACCCGACCCAAATGGATCGATCCGTTGGGTCAAAGGTAAATCAAGATTTTTATTAAAATATTAATATTTATTTATAATATTTGAAAAAATAGTTAAAAAAATATTATTTTTTAGTACTTAAAATTTCAAACACAATTAAAAAAAAAATTTATATAATTTTTATAATATCTAAAAATAAAGTAATTGCTAAAAAAATTTTATTTAATAATACGAAGTATATCAATACATACATATATATATATATATATATATATATATATATATATATATATATATATATATATATATATATTTTGTAAACATTGAATTAAAATATTAAATTTTTTAAATATGTTTTACATTTAAAAAACATTTTTTTAATTAAAAAAATCGTAAAAAAAGGCGTTACAAACTATTTCTTGACATGTATTCTGACTCTAACCCGTCCGGTGACTCGTAGTGTCGACATGTACCTAACCCGACTCGTAATCTGACCTGACACATATGATAATGCCTAACATTTGCTATAGGTTGTTATATGAATATTTTTAACTATGTATTTCACATATAGCACGTACGTTAAAATAATAGTGCTATAGGTTTACAATAGACCTATCAATTTCTGAGCCGGCCCGAAAATCCATTCCGACTCGACCCTTTTTTCAAGGTCAAGTCCCAAAAATTTCGCCCCATTTGACTCGTTATTTTAAGGTCGAAACCCGACCCAAATGGATCGATCCGTTGGGTCAAAGGTAAATCAAGATTTTTATTAAAATATTAATATTTATTTATAATATTTGAAAAAATAGTTAAAATAATATTATTTTTTAGTACTTAAAATTTCAAACACAATTAAAAAAAAAATTTATATAATTTTTATAATATCTAAAAATAAAGTAATTGCTAAAAAAACTTTATTTAATAATACGAAATATATCAATACATATATATATATATATATATATATATATATATATATATATATATATATATATATATATATATATATATAGTAATAAGATCATCTAAGTCCACCTCTTACATTTGAGTCCATAAGTTCCCTTTAGAGCCATTGGATGAGGAAGATGGAGGGTTGAGATTGAAAGCAAAAAGGAGGGGATTAAAGCTCATTAAACCCACTCTCTCACTACCTATACTAATTAATCACTAACTCTTCCTAATTAACTACTAATTTAATATATATACTTTTCCAAACACTACTTCTCTCTCATATCTCATAATTTCACTCATTTTTTATCTCTCAAAAACCTCTCCTCTCTAAAAAAACCAAACAAATTCAAAAACAAAAAAATCAAAAATTTTCCCCCCTTTTCTCTCCAACCCAACCCACCGGCTACCACCACCACCGGCCACCACCTCCCGACGCACCACCTACCCCAAGCACCACCACCCCACGCACCACTTACGCCCACCCACCACCACCCGCGTCTCACCTCCACTGTCGTCCGACCCGACGCCACCCATAACACCACCACGGTACCCACAACCGCCACCCACACCACCACTACTTCCTCCTCCCCGCCGCCACCGACACACCACACCATTCCCCTGCCACTACACCCACCAACCATTGCCTTCCTCTACCCTTTCTTCTTCTCCTTTTTCGATTCCAGATCTGCCAATTTTTTTTTTTTTTTTTTTTTTTTTTTTTTTTATTGAACTGGGGTGTTGTGTTTGATTTGGTCAAACATTGTTTGTTTTTGTTTTTTTGTGTTCATGCTTTTCCTCTTTCTCGTTTTAATTTTTTTTTTTTTTCCTTTTCTCTCATCTCACGGCTGTATGTACCTTTTTACCTTTTTTTTTTTTTTTTTTTTTTTAAAAAAAAAAAATTAGTAGGTTGGGTGTTGTGTACTTGTCTTTGGTTTGGTCACTTTGTTTTTTTTTGTTTTTTTTTTGTGTTCATGGTTTTCTTCTCTCTTTTTCTCTTTTTTTTTTCAGTTTTGGTGGTGTTATTATAAATTATATTTTGATTTTAATATTAAATCTACTAAATATGAAATATTTTCTTTATATTTTTTTTCTTAGTTCTTATTTTTATTTTGTGAGATATTTTTATTTTAGTTTTAGATGTACAAAATAGATCTAAGATTATTTGTTGATTTTAATCTTAGATATATTTAAAATATAGTCTTATTTTTAAGGTATTACACTTTTTCCATTAAAATTACACTTTTTTTTATTAAAATTACACTTCCTTTTGCTAGAATAACACTTTTTTATTTAGAATAACACTTTTCCCGCTAGAATAACACTTTTTTCGACTAAAATTACACTTTTTCTGCTAAAATTACATTTTTTATTGTTGTTAGAATTACACCTTTTTCTGTTAAAATCACACTTTTCTCCATTAAAATTACACTTTTTTCTGTTAAAATTATACATTTTTTTGCTAGAATAACACTTTTTTCGGCTAAAACTACACTTTTTGTTGTTAGAATTACACTTTTTTCTGTTAAAATTACACTTTTTTTTTGCTAGAATAACACTTTTTTGTTGTTAGAATTACACTTTTTTCTGTTGAAATTACACTTTTTTTTTGCTAGAATAACAATTTTTTCGGCTAAAATTACACTTTTTGTTGTTAGAATTACACTTTTTGTTGTTAGAATACACTTTTTTGTTGTTAGAATTACACTTTTTTCTGTTAAAATTACACTTTTTTTGCTAGAATAACACTTTTTTCGGCTAAAATTGCACCTTTTGTTGTTAGAATTACACTTTTTGTTGTTAGAATTACACTTTTTTCTGTTAGAATTACATTTACCTCTATTGGACTAAAATTACACTCTTAATGGACTTGGTCATATTCTCATATTCTCATTGGACTAATGTTACACTCTCAATGGACTATGGTGTTTGAAATTATACTTTTCGGACTAAAATTACACTTTTCCGGACTAAAATTACATTCTCCTTGACTAAAATAACAATCTCATTGGACTGAAATTACACTTACCTGGACTAAAATAACACTTTTTGTCATTAAAATAACACTCGTAAAATGCTAAATTACAATAACTTGTGATAAAATGACAAAAATTCAAAATATTATTCGTTAAAATCACTCGGAAAAGATTGAAGTTAAACTTGTAAAATGCTAAATTCTCGAAAATATTTCTTAAAATTACACTTTTTGCTGTTAGAATTACACTCGTAAAATTACAATTGTCTCAAAAAAAAAACGAAAAAAACGAAAAACGAAAAAATAAAAACTTGTCTCGAAAAAAAAAAAAAAAAAACCGAAACAGGAAAAATGTTAACAAAATTTTCATAAACTTTGAAGTATAAGACAAAATATGGTGTTAATTGTGTATGATAATGAATTAGTGAATGTATTATTAAAACTAGAGAGAGAAGTGAATTCATTAGTGTTAAGTATGTTTTTTGTTTTCAATCTCAACCTTCCACCATGCATGATCCAAGGGTTGTGGGAGGGACTTATGGACTCAAAAAAAAAAAAAGGACTTAGAAGAACTTTTTCTATATATATATATATATATATATATATATATATATATATATATATATATATATATATATATATATTGTAAACATTGAATTAAAATATTAAATTTTTTAAATATGTTTTACATTTAAAAAACATTTTTTTAATTAAAAAAATCGTAAAAAAAGGCGTTACAAACTATTTCTTGACATGTATTCTGACTCTAACCCGTCCGGTGACTCGTAGTGTCGACATGTACCTAACCCGACTCGTAATCTGACCTGACACATATGACCTGACGCGGGACCCGCCCTACTCCGTATGTTAAAACAATATGCCAATATGTTTATCCATGAGATGATATCTTAGAACACAAATTCTCATTTAAGACGGGAACTATCCGTCTTAAGTTTAAGACGGGTCAAATAGCTATCATTTTCATAGATAAGAGAAAATCAAAATGCCTAGATATTAACAAAAGACTTGTCTTTATCTATGCAAACGACATGTATTTGACCCGTTTTAATTTTAACACACACACACATACATATATATACGTTTTAAGAGAGACTTATTAATCTTAGAACAGTAACTCTCCTATAAGACCGTCTCATTGCATAACATGGGTCCAATAGGAGAGACCAGCCCAACAAACAAATGAAATAAAAGAAATTGAAACCTCTACCCTCCACAACTCC
This sequence comes from Silene latifolia, assembly GCF_048544455.1. Lineage (NCBI taxonomy): Eukaryota > Viridiplantae > Streptophyta > Magnoliopsida > Caryophyllales > Caryophyllaceae > Silene > Silene latifolia. The sequence goes on along the minus strand of NC_133535.1, from coordinate 11,323,344 downwards.
ACTACCCACGTCTTCCATTTGCAACTCATCTCGTCAAGACCTCAATCCATCAGCTCCTCCACCGTCTTAACGTCTTTGTACCGCACGCCCTCACCACCTTCTCACCGCCTTTGCTATTGTAGTTTCCATCGCGTCCTTCTCGCCCTCCGCCAATCAGTAAAACCTCAAAGGTAAGATCCCGAGAATCATTGTCGACAACTTCTCGAAGATAAATCGCCAACCACCAAGGCGTAGGCACCAAAGACAAGTAGATTTCGTTTTCGATTTTCAAATTTCCGTTTTTGAAGTTGAATACTCGTGTTTTTAAACGGAAAACTTTGAGTTTTAAGTTGAAATTTATGAACTGGGGACTATTGGTTAATTGAAGTTTTGTTTAACTACCTCATTTACATATTATAATTTTATATCTTAGTGTTTTATTTTCAAAACTCATAATTAATTTGAAAACTTTATATAATATAATGAAAACTCAAGGCTTTTAATTTTGTTTCTTTTCTTTAAAATAGAGTATTGGTTTATTTATCCATCAGCTCCTCCACCATCTTAACGTCTTTGTACCGCACGCCCTCACCACCTTCTCACCGCCTTTGCTATTGTAGTTTCCATCGCGTCCTTCTCGCCCTCCGCCAATCAGTAAAACCTCAAAGGTAAGATCCCGAGAATCATTGTCGACAACTTCTCGAAGATAAATCGCCAACCACCAAGGCAGTAGGCACCAGCAAGTAGATTTCGTTTTCGATTTTCAAATTTCCAGTTTTTGAAGTTGAATACTCGTGTTTTTAAACGGAAAACTTTGAGTTTTAAGTTGAAATTTATGAACTGGGGACTATTGGTTAATTGAAGTTTTGTTTAACTACCTCATTTACATATTATAATTTTATATCTTAGTGTTTTATTTTCAAAACTCATAATTAATTTGAAAACTTTATATAATATAATGAAAACTCAAGGCTTTTAATTTTGTTTCTTTTCTTTAAAATAGAGTATTGGTTTATTTATCCATCAGCTCCTCCACCGTCTTAACGTCTTTGTACTGCACGCCCTCACCACCTTCTCACCGCCTTTGCTATTGTAGTTTCCATCGCGTCCTTCTCGCCCTCCGCCAATCAGTAAAACCTCAAAGGTAAGATCCCGAGAATCATTGTCGACAACTTCTCGAAGATAAATCGCCAACCACCAAGGCAGTAGGCACCAGCAAGTAGATTTCGTTTTCGATTTTCAAATTTCCAGTTTTTGAAGTTGAATACTCGTGTTTTTAAACGGAAAACTTTGAGTTTTAAGTTGAAATTTATGAACTGGGGACTATTGGTTAATTGAAGTTTTGTTTAACTACCTCATTTACATATTATAATTTTATATCTTAGTGTTTTATTTTCAAAACTCATAATTAATTTGAAAACTTTATATAATATAATGAAAACTCAAGGCTTTTAATTTTGTTTCTTTTCTTTAAAATAGAGTATTGGTTTATTTATTTTAAGTTTAATTTAATGACTACTAAATGTAGTTTGAAAACTTCATGTTATATGTTAAAAACTCATGGGTTTGAGTTAGCTATTATTTGTGTAGAGTTGTACGATTGGTTACACGTCGTCGGTATCTGCGGCCGGAGTGGAGGTCATCGTCCGTGACATCAGTGTTGGCTTCTTAGGCATGTTGATTTTGTATTTGGGAAGTTGGGAAGATGATAGTTACGGAGTACAAGTTACCATTGAGATGGGCTTGTATTTTACTTCCTGATTTATTTTGTGGGCTATGTAATTAATAGGTTGGTTTTATGCTAAGAGACGGTCTCATTGAACAACTTGTGATCTTAGAATGGGTTCGATTATGTTGTAATGAACATTGATGATTCATGATGGCATGGGCCGAACAAAATTATTTAGTAACCTATATACTTGATGATATATAATAACCCTTATTGAGAAGCCTTTCCACCATTATATAAATAGACACATCCAAACAAAGCCAAACTCACCACGACACCACTTATACATTCATGACTAGGGATGGCAGCGGGACAGGACCCGACTCAGACGCTTTGGGTTGGACCCTAATGGATCGGGTCTGGATCTGAATTTTTGTGACACGTGCGAGTATGGGTCGGGTACTCGGGTATGAGTCTTAGATAAGTATTTTGGGTCCGGGTCTGATTTATGGGACCCGGACCCGACCCTTAGACCCGTATACTTTAAAAAAAAATATTTTAAATCTTAGCCTAACAAACACAGTAACACACGTAGTTTTATTTTCCGGATTATGATCCTCTCCATTTCCTTCTCTTAACCCCATTTAATAATAATTTCCCCTCTAACTTTCATTTTTCCTTTACTTTCATGAATAAATTTAGGACCGTAAATGTTTTGAGAAAATAATCTCAGGTCTCAACAACAGTTAATGTATTATACAACCGGTTGTATATACAACTTATTCAGTGTTGTGGAGCTTTGTTACAAAGTTGTCGAGCTCTATTAACAAAGTTATCGAGTTATGATATAAAGTTGTTGAGCTTAACAGAATAATTATTAAGCTCAATAACTTCGTAAAATAGCTCAATAACTTGTAAAATAACTCAACAACTTTGTGTGAGAGCTCGATAACTTTGACGCGGTTGTACATAGTTCTTATACAGCCAGTTATAGGATAATATTTGTGTCTACCAGAGAGGTAGAAATTTCATTTCTTGAACGAATCGCACCCCTTCGTAAACGTCAGGAGTCCCGGTGTAAATATGGACTCGAATATGGACTCCTATTTTACTGTGTTTCTTTACCAAAATCCCAATTCTCTCCTTGAACCCAAAACCCACCTCTAGGCTCTAACCCTAAACTCACCTCTTATTTATAAACTGAGATTATACGGCAGCCGACGACGATAGTGACCGGCGAAGACGACGACCAGCAAGAACGATAAATCCCTCTTATTTATTCCTATTTCGAATCCATCAATTATTTAGTAAGTATGATTTTAATCTTTTTATTGTTTTTAATTTCATATGCTTATTTGAATTGAATCTCATACGAATTTGCTATTCAGTTTTCTATTCAAGCGAATTTTCCCTTAAATTAGTACTGTATTAATTCGCTATTCAATTGATATTAATTTGTTCTTAATTTCATATGTTTCGTCTGATTTTACTGATGATGATTTGTCGAAGAGTGTGCTAGTTAGTGAATGAGTGCTTTATACTTTGAGCTTTGCTTATTTGATTTTCAGGGATAATGTACAAGTGCTAGTTAATGCAACTGAAATCAGTGGTGTTTGAATTTTATTTTTGCGTATACCTTTCCAATTACAAAAAAATGCATCAATTACTCTAGATAATTGTCTTCTTATTCTTTCTGGGTAAATCCAGTAGAAGAATAAGAAGATTATTTGTCGTAAATTATATACTTTATTTTCAATTCTAATTTCTGGGTTTAATAATTACTCATGTCAAGTTTTTTGTCATTATTGTCACTTTCTGGTAAATTTATGGGTTTTCTTCTCCTTTTCTGGGCTTTTCAATTAATTATGGGTTTGTTATTATTCTTTTTTTGTTATTAAAAATGTAAATATTGTTATTGGACATATTTACTATTTATTGTTTAGTATATTTAATATTGGAAATCATCGAACAATGTAGAGGACAATGTAGATGGACAATTCAGACAATAGTCATAAAATTTAATTACTTGAAATAATTGTTGTAATTATAGCTACTTGAAACCGATTTATTATATACGGAGTATACAATTAAGACTTGATAGAAACCAAGTATTATGCTGTGTTAATTCCCATACAGAACGTGGGTACTGAAAATCAGGAAATACAAAATGTATTTTTTGACTTATTGCGACACATAGGCTCTGTGATTGTTGCTCTAATAAATAAGATACGGTATCAATTCTATTAAAAATCGATCTGTAGCTTACACACGGTAGATTGTCGTGAAACTAAGAGGGTGGTGGCAAAGGCCAAAGGGTAGACAACTTTTTTTTATATATATGGTGGCCGAAATTGGTAGTGAGAGAAGGATAGTGTCATAATTTGGAGTGGGTATAATGCAATTCTTTCGTGTAGCGGAAGAGGCTTTTTGGATTTTGGGATGAGCCATGCCGGGTTTTGGGCGAGTGGTTTGCTGCTTTCGCTTAAAAATAATATCTACCATGAGGGGTTGTGGCCGAATTTTAATAGTGACCAAAGGAGTGGTGGTCGAATTTTAGTAGTGAGATAATGCAATTTTGGTGGTAATTTGGCCAAGAGGCTGGTGGCCAATAATTTTGGCGGTGGTTGACCAAAGGAGTTGCGGCAAAACATTAATAGTGGGTTTGCTGCATTTCTTGGGGTTGTGTAAGGTGGATTAAGAGCGGTGGTAGTGGAAGAAGATTAACTCTTAATTAAGGCGTTAACTTTTATCAAGAACCTCACTCTACCACATTTGAAGACCATCTCAATCAAAGCTTTAAGGTTATGATTGACTCAATCAGTCAATCAATGATCATATATGATATATCTTATATCTTGGGCCATTGAAATTAAGAAACCGTTGCTTAGGAATTAGTAGATGAGTTTTTAAATTCTAAATTTCCAATTAAAGAAGAAAAGAGTTGGGAATTCGGGTTTTAGAAAAAAAAAGAGGGTAGAGAGTCAGGGTGAGAAATTAGAAAAGCATTGCTTTGTTTTTACTAAATTAGTTTTTTTTTTTTTCCTTTTCCTACCACTATTATTATTTTAAAACTCTGAACAATGGGCCCTAGGTCGCCGCCCCTCCAGACGACCCTCAGAACCGGGCCTGTGTATCAATTAAGCAAATTAATAATATTTTGTAACCGTTGTATATTAAATTATTAACTATGGTAATTAAAGTCACATATAACATATCAAATCTGTCTAATTTAAGCATGTTTGGTTATTCCCTTGAATTGGAATTTAATTTAATGGGCAGCTGTTTCACAGTATGAAAAATATTTTAGTAAATAATTGGTTATACATTTTAATATTTGTTACTTTTAACAGGTTATTAATTGATTGACTCTAATAATTTTGTAAATATTATAACTCAAAAACTTGGGAGAGACGGTCTTGCAACAAGTTATCGAGAGACATTTTTTCCTACCCGGTGTTATGTGTTTTTCGTAACCATTTTTTTATTCAACTAATACTAAGGTGATCGGTAAATTGACTAACAAACCATTTGGTGATTTGTTCTTTTGATTAATACTCCGTAGTGGTTAACGTGATGTCAGTTGTGTAGTGTGCTTTAAAATAGGAAGTTTATTCACAGAAAAGGTTGCTTTTTAATTGATTCTACATTGAACAGGAAGCGATCAAATGGATGAAGGTTAATTATGTAAGAGGGTTTAACAGCATTAGTCGTCGATTCTCAGCAGCCGTGTCCTCTCCATTTCCTCATCTTCTTCATATTAACAAACCCAGATTCTCGCCTTCTTCTTTTACAGCAACAATCATGACTCACCAATCCAAAGCTCTTGTCTGGCCTGCTAACAAAGTTAGACACACTTACTTTGAATTTTTCCGAAAAAAAGAGCACAAATTTTGGAAATCTAGTCCTGTTGTTCCTGTCAATGATCCTACTCTCCTCTTTGCTAACGCTGGTACGTTAAATCTCTGTTATTTTTTTGAAATCTAATGCTTATTTTTGAGTTATTGGTGGAAATTCTGATATGGGTAGTGTTTAATTTTCCTTATCGGATGTGATGTACTTTTTTTAGATAAAATTTAAGGAATCTGATGATAAATTTTGTTTACATCTTCATGTAGATGGAAATTGTATTTCATATGTATTAGGTTGTTTGTTTTCTTTCAGAAAAGTAGTACGGAGTATTATTATACCTATGTAACTTAGACTTGCTCAGTTGTCTTCGATAAGGATGCGTTGATTCGACTTTTTAGTCACTAGTAGTTAGCTTAAAATGAAGTGTACAACCGTGGTGCGGCTGGTGCCTATATCCTAGCGTCGAGTGTCGACATAGTTACTGGAGGTAATATAAATAATTGGAGTAACCTAGATTTACACAAGAGTGGTACTTTGCATTTTCCCTACATTGATAAAACAACAAGATTGATGGATGAATATTGAAGCATGAATCCTTACTTCATCGGCCATAAACAATCGACATCTTTTATTTGAAAGCCAGTTTTCTCATTTCTTGTTTCCTGGACACTGCTAGAGACGTGCTAAACTAGGATCCAGTCCTACCCTCATCATCACATGATTTCATCCCTCTATTTCGAAAGTCAGTACCCCCCATTTCTGGCTTATGAAGCTAATCAGAATGGTTGTGTTTAATAAATTTTGTATGACTTCGGTGGCTAAATTCTTTTTATTAACTACTTTAGGTATTAAGCACTGGCATGTCAAACAGAATCTAGAAAATGAGACTCCCTTAATAAATTATGGAATACGATTAACAACAGACACTTATGTCATGAGTCAATGTAATAGGGAATGCGGATTGGAGATATACTTTTGGTAGAGGAACATATTTTCTATTTTTAAAGTTGCCTGTCATGCCTTGACAGTTGACTGTGCTAAATGCTGCCTTGGAAAAATCAGCACCTTCAGATTATTATCTTTTTGTTTAGTCACAACATAAGTATACTGGATGGAGAGCTATGTGTTCTTTATCTTTTGTTGATGGACATTTTTTGATTGATGTCTTGGTTTTTCCTTCTCTAATTGATCAGGGATGAATCAATTCAAGCCAATCTTCCTGGGAACAGTTGATCCGAACAGTCCATTGAGTGAACTGAAGCGTGCTTGCAATACCCAGAAATGTATCCGGGCAGGTGGGAAGCATAATGATCTTGATGATGTGGGGAAAGATACTTACCACCACACATTTTTTGAAATGCTTGGCAATTGGTCCTTCGGCAATTACTTTAAGAAAGAGGCCATTGAATGGGCTTGGGAACTGTTGACTGTGGTAAATGGATTGAAACTATTAACTGCTTTGGTGATTACGTGTCGATTTGTTTGTTTTTCGACGGTCATTTTTTGTAGAATATTCTAATAGTCTAAGCCCGTTTCCTTGAGCTGCAGGAATACAAGTTTAGTTTGGACTTCATTAAATTAATCTGGTTTTTACTTTTTACCTGACCGTGCTCTTCATTTGCTGACAGGTTTACAAATTACCGTCAAGCCGAATTTATGCTACTTATTTTGGTGGTGATGAAAAAGCTGGCCTTGCTCCAGACACAGAGGCCAGAGATATCTGGCTTAACTTCCTTCCTTCCGAACGTGTACTGCCTTTTGGTTGCAAGGTGCGTAAATAGGGGCTTCAAACCTGTCGATACTCGATTCCACTAATAACCATGGACAATCTAGAAGTGTCTAATTAATTGAATGTCCCTTACAGTTGGTGTATAGTAATAGAAAGGGTACTTGAGAGTTGAGAGTTGAGACCCCTTTATGCATCCACACTTCGATTGTTAAATTGTTCGCATTTGAAGTTTGTTCCGAAGGCCTTGTATTTCTGCTTAATTTTACATGCTTAATGCACATAATTTATAGATGTGTTGTTTGTGGGCTGTTGTTGACTTGAAATAGGACAACTTTTGGGAGATGGGAGATACTGGCCCTTGTGGTCCATGTACCGAGATACATTTCGATAGGATTGGTAATCGTGATGCTGCATCACTGGTCAACAATGATGACCCCACCTGTATAGAGATTTGGAATCTTGTCTTTATCCAGGTATTATTTTGTCAGTTATATTTTGTTGTTCCATTTCTGATTTGTTGTTCATATGTGTCCTAAGGTTTCTTCGCTCTTACAATGGCTTTTTGCAAAAAATAACATCATAGTGCGTGCAATGTCGACTGGTTTCTAGTATAATGTTAGTTTTGTTGGTCAGTGATTTTTGACGGTGGTGTAATTCTAGTGGTGGCTGGAGTGGTAGCAGTGATACTAGTGGGGTTATTTTTTTCCGATTCTCCCTAATTACGAGCCCAGTTGTACTACTTTATTTTTAAAGCAATTTCCCTTAAGAAGTGTGCTCATACTAAATGGGAAGAACTAAAAAGGTAGGCAGGAGTACTAAAAAAGTAGGAGTTTTTGTGTTTAATGATAGGTGACATGTTGCTCTTATATAGTTTGCTAATGCACTTAACTTATGCAGTTCAACAGGGAATCTGATGGCTCTCTTAAAACCCTCCCTGCCCAACATGTCGACACGGGAATGGGTTTCGAAAGATTGACGTCTATTCTTCAAGAGAAGATGAGCAATTATGATACCGATGTTTTTATGCCCTTGTTTGACGCAATCCAACAGGTAAACATTAAATATGAATGAATTGTTTTTATCATGTTTCTCATTAATCCTCACGGTAAGTATGAGTTTATAACTTTTTGTCGGACAATTTGCGATAATTTATTTCCTCAAGGCGTGTTATATCTTTCCCGATTCCTCTGCCTGGGACTTTTGGCTGTGGTAGTTCTTTGCTTTGCTAGTCAAGGATAAAACTGCGTTACATATTTCAAGTGTACCAATTTATGTTCGTTTAACTCACTTAAATATCCCATGATTAATTTATAACCTTTGTGGCAAATAAAATTAATTTTGCTAGTATGTATGTATATTTTCAGAATGATACTATGAGAACATCATGGCAGCACTTCGCAGAAAAGAACCACATAACTAACAGTGACATTTAGTTGGATACCTGCAAGTAATTGCTTAATATTGCGCTTTGAAAGCTTGAACCTGATACTGGCTGAGTATTTTCTTCCCATTGGCTTAATTGATATTTTTTTGACATATTTAGTGTTTTTATTTAATTTAAAAAAATTAAATTATTTGTTCTTCTCTCCTTTAGTACATTTTTTTACCGACCACTTTCTTATATATTTTACTTGGTTTACTTTTAAAGCATTCCGGATCCTTAACTCTATTTCGGTTTTCAAAATCGTTTTAATCTTTTCTCCCGTTTTAAATTTTAAGTTTTTATAAAAGAAATCTGAAATTCGATTTTAAAACCTGTAAGTTTACCTTGACTTTCCATTACATTTTCGCTCCCCCTTTTATTTTTCTTTTTCCCTTTTCTATTCGCTTTTTGAGGTGTACGTTCACCTATGGATGGTTCTAAATGATGATTCATGTCAGCCGACCCCAAATCATTTTGGGATTAAGGCTCTGATGTTGTTGTTGTTGTATTAGGGTTGGGAATTGTGATATTGATATCGATATTGGTTTGAACTTTGAAGCCAAGGTTTGAGATTTTACATGTCTCTCTTATTGTGTGTGTGTTAAACGCCTCTCTGTTACTATCTTGTAGCATTTGTGGTTTTCCCAGAGGCTACTTTGATTTGGAATGCCATCTTTATTGGGAAAAGTGAATTCTGTGTTGATATTGTGACCCTTCCTTTGATCGGGGCTTTTTTATATGTGGTATAGATTTATGATTTAATTGATTATTGTTGTCCGTCTCTTATTTGACATGCAGGCAACAGGTGCTCGCCCATATTCAGGAAAAGTTGGTCCCGATGATGTAGACAACATTGATATGGCTTATAGGGTAGTTGCTGATCACATAAGGACACTTTCTTTTGCAATTGCTGATGGTTCTTGTCCAGGTACAATCTTAATGCATGTTGTCAGCTTAGTAGGTGCTGCTGCTGTTGTTTCAGTGCAACCCACAGTGATAGCTTAGTAATCCTATTATGAGTAACCACGTGGAGGCAAGGAGCATCTATATCTGGTTGTTGTAAACATTGCATAATGCATACAAGATGTCAAGAGTAATGTCTACTGGCTGATACAGGCTAATCTAATTACAACACCCAAATATAAACTGATCGATGATAGTGTTACATGGTTCAGGATTCCGTTCGGTTCGAGGAACGGGTTCGAGTTCATAGAAAGCTTCATACTCCCTCCAATCCAATCCAATGGTAACATTTACTTTTGGGTGGTCTTCGAGGCGACACTTTGACCGGATTTTTTTCACGACTTTTTTTTACGAAAAAATTTACTTTCTGAAAGACTTTTTCGTAAAAGATCTAAATATGTTAGTTTCAATATTCAAAGTTTAATACTTTTCATTATATTTATGGTCAAAGTTTTCAAAAGTTGACCTTCAAAAAGTAAATGTTACCATTGGATTGGATTGGAAGGAGTACAATGAACTGGGTTCGAATGGCTTACTGAAATAATGAACCAATTTCAGTTTAAATCGATAGGTGCATAAGAATTAACTTTTATGTGGAACCAATTTATGGTTTTCCTCATTTTCTACCGAAAATAGTTGAGGGAATATAACTTTCGTTTTGCTAAAATAATTGCTTTGAAGGCATTGGAAGTTTTCACAGCCAATAGCTACACGTTCGTCAAATAATGAACCAATTTCAGTTTAAATAGATAGGTGCAAAAGAATTAACTTTTATGTGGAACCAATTTATGGTTTTCCTCATTTTCTACCGAAAATAGTTGAGGGAATATAACTTTCGTTTTGCTAAAATAATTGATTTGAAGGTATATGAAGTTTTCACAGCCAATAGCTACACGTTCGTCAAATAGTTATTGATATTGGTTTGAAGCCAGGGCTTGAGATCGTATTAAGCCCTTCCTCCATCATAAAAACAGTTTGAGAGTAACAGCGAACTGGTCCGCGAATTCTGACGAACTGGGCACGGTCGAACTGGTTTGGGGATTGGGCCCACGAATCTCGAACTGAGTAACTGTGCATGATACTAAGTTAAAACTTTGTGTTAGACTTGTGCAAGGATCGAAATGTTTTCCGACTGACCTGAAAAATTCTTAGCTTTTGAAATTTGATGCGCTAGGAAAAGGGACCAATCTCAGTCTCTTTTAATAGAATGGTCACATGTAAGTGAAAGTATCTGTTTTCCAATGGTATCAAGTGTTTCTTGAACACATTCCGACCAAGATTTATTACCATGTTTTCCCTCAAATTTTAAAGAAAGTCTGAATGACCTTACTAATTATAAGGTCAAGCTGTGAAACTGGTATATGTGAAACCAAGACTCTGTATCGTGTGTTTGTAATTGATGATTTTTCCTCAACTTGGTCTACTTGCTCATTGGCCCTAAAGTTTCTATTTGTAAGATATTTATGAAAATGTTATGGTGACTGGCTACAGGGATTTTCTTGGAGACTAAGGATGTCTTTTATATAATTTTTTCATTAAGCGGTGATAGTTCTAGAAGTGATTAGCTAAATCTTGACTTATTTTTTCTGTTTCTCCTTCTCTAATGTCTGTATTTGTGCAATAAGTATAGTTGTATGACAATGAAGATATAAGAGTTGTGATGTTTTAATGCCTAGCCTTTTTTTGTTTCTAAATCAATGATGCAGTTTGTTACAGCTTTTTATTTGGTAAATGAAACCTGCCATTGTTATCGAGGGGAACAGAGTTTTGGTAACTGCCATCCTTAACGCTATAATTTTCACTTATGTAGGTAATGAAGGTCGTGAATATGTCCTAAGGCGCATACTTCGTCGAGCTGTTCGTTACGGGAGTGAAGTCCTAAAAGGGCAGGAAGGCTTTTTCAACGGGTAGGTGGTTGGTTATCTTTGGTGTAATTGTCGGTCCAACAAATTTTCTTGTCCAAGTCTGCTGTAGGTACTGTTCGATACTGTATTTACTGGCATGTCTAATTTGAATTTGTGATTTGCCTCAGGTTAGTACCCACTTTGGTGAACTTGATGGGTGATGTCTTTCCTGAGTTAAAACAACGCGAGAAACATATCAAAGATGTCATTGCAGCTGAGGAGGCCAGCTTCGGGAAAACTTTGCTTAAGGTAAGGACCATGCGCTTGAAATGGGAGAAGGGGGAGAACAAGATGTATTAGCTTTACCTATATTATATAAACACGTATATTGTTTGTGGAAAACCCATAGTGAAATTCGTTTCAACCGACAGCTACAACACACAATAAGTAGTGCACAGAACTTGGCTATTTTGCTTTATTGCATCAATAACCAAGTTCCAAACGCAAATGGTAATGAATATTTGGCTCCTTTGGTAAAAGAAGTAAGTCATTTTCGAATCTGATGAATATAACCTCTTTGATCATTGTGGAACTTTCTAGTGGAGATTATTTACGTAGTTTTTCTAGTTACGTCTTTTCTGAACAAGCTTTTAAAGGAGTAGTTAGTTTCTTTTCCCTCTGTGTTAGTTTTTCTTCTAATGTGCATATTGGTGAACAAGAAAACAGAGGAATCTATGATTTGCTAAAAAGGAGTATCATGTTTTTGTAATGTCATTTTTTCAGATTACAACTGTTATTGAAATCTTTTTCAAATGACTTACTTATTTTCAATGCATGTGTTTACTGCACTTATTCCTCGTTAAGTATACTAGAGAGACTTTGGTACTTACCTTTGGATGGTCTTCATTTTGTAAATTTCGCCGGATGAAATTTGGCTTTAAACTACCAAGCTATCTGATGAATATGAAGTAAATTAATGACGAAGTTAATCTGTTCCTAGGGAATCGAGAAATTCAAAAAGGCTGCTCAGGAGGTTGAAGGAAAGACATTGAGTGGCCAGGTACATCTGTTTCCATATCGTCTTGGTTTTGTCTTCCATTTAGAGGAAGCGTCACTGTTTTTGATATCCTGAGTGTTATTTAAGAATTATGCTAATGCTATGGTGTGATACAAAGGTTCATAGAGATTTGACCCGCAGGTTTAGCAAGTTCTTATATTTAGGGACATAGAGAGATTGTGTTTGGGATTCAAGCCGACACCATGTTACTTTTTAGAAAGCGGATGACGTGATCTCAGTTATGATGATAACTTAGTGTTATTTAGTCCTTTCTCCCATGCTATCTCCCCCATACTTCAAATTTGTTTCCTTGCATTTGTTGTGCCTTGCTGGCATATGGAAAATATGGACAAGAAATACCCTTTATCAGAGTTGAGTAATTATAAGATTTTCTTTGATTTCTTGAGTCGTTTATTGCAGGATGCTTTTGTACTGTGGGACACTTATGGCTTCCCTCTAGATTTAACCCAGGTAATTGATGGGATTTTAATAATTTAATAATACCTTTTTGAAGTACATCTACCACCCATCAACCTTTGTTTTTGCTGTGATTACTTTTCAGTTAATGGCAGAAGAAAGAAATTTGGCGGTCGACGCGAAGGGTTTTGATGAAGCCATGGAAGAAGCTAGGGAAAGATCAAGGAGTGCTCAAAATAAGGTGTGTGGTTATAGCCTTGGATTGGATTTCTTGTTCTTCAGTTTTTGAAATTTATTTCTGCCCACCCTATATAATTTAATATTGAGAGCCGGGTAAGGTTTGGTCAAAGTAAGTGTAATACATTTTTTTTGAAGAAAATGAAATATAATAAATTCCTAATGACTGAGTCCAAAGTTTTTCCTAGTAATTTAATTATAATTTTCTCCAGCAAGCTGGTGGTGCAATTGTGATGGATGCTAATGCCACGGCATCGCTGCACAAGAACGGAGTTCCTTCTACTGATGACTCAAGCAAGTATGTTTGGTTCCAGGTTAGTTCGGTCACTTTCTATTATTCAGCTTGAAGCCCTTTATGCAATAACCTCACCAAATTTCCATGGTTAGACCATCTCTTTTTGAGCTGTAAAGGTCATATGTAGGTTGTAATGATAGAGGAGTTACTTTTTGAGGTGAAGGGCTTGCATTTTATACTCACTTTCTATTATCACCCCCAAAATTCTGATTTTTTTTCTTGTTCCAATATATTATTCCTTTATGCTTAATATTTCATTTTGTTACTTATCCATTAACTTAACCCAATCCACTACATATTTCAAAATATTTGAGGAATAGTTTGAACAGTATAGGGAAATGGCTTGAACAGAGGAAGTAGTTATTATTGTTTTCTTTTCCCTTCTTGTCAACTTATTTCTTTAAAAACGAAATATTTTCTATGTTGTTATGACTTTGTAGCTTTTTTTATATGTTGAGTATATTTATCTTATTTTCCTTTTTTTTTTTCGTATACTTTTCCTATTTAACGTGTTGACAGTTTCAAATGATGATTAATGTTAACCGACTCCAAATCAACTTAGTATTCATGCTCGTGATAGCAGTTTTACTCACATGAAAAGGACCATGTTATTTCAGAATTCATCTTGGGCTGTTTAGATAGAAGTCTGAAACTGAGTGTCCTGTGCTTCTCATTTTTTAAAGGTGCTCCTAGTTTAATTCTCTGTCATGCCACATGATCATGTTTTTTAGGATCATCAAACTACCATAAGAGGTATATACACTGGATCAGAGTTCTTGGAGAGTGCTGAAGCTGGCAAAGAAGTTGGCATTGTTCTTGAGTCTACAAGCTTCTATGCAGAGCAAGGTGGTCAGGTATATTGCCATTTTTTGCTAAAAGCTTTTGAGTGCTCTGTTGTTATGTTATCTGATAGGCTTTATTTGCCTTAGCTTGTTTGTTTATAAGCTTGTTTGTTTATAACCCGATGAACCTTCTTTTTCCTGATTCTTGTTCATGTGTTGGTTAAAGCTGTGTTACTCAGAGACACGTGTCAGCGTGTGGGACACGGCTATTTGGGGTGAATTTTCCTGTTTTGTGGTCTAAATTGAAGTGTCGAAGTGTTGTGTCGTGTCGGACACCGACACGTGTCTAACACGCGACACGGCAGTTAAGTGAAGTGTCGGAGTAACATAGGGTTAAAGCATTATGGTACTAGGTCTTTGTAACATTGTTCTGGGTCAGTGTTTAAAATCAGAAAGTTGGAGAGCAGTAGTTGGACTTATGGGCGTAGGGCTGTCTTTGGGGAGGTAAGCTTTGGACTCATTGTGTAGTGAGGGTGCTCTTCTCTCCCGCCTGCTTACTGATGCAGGAACCTAGAAAAAAGAGACTACTTAAATGTAGGGCAGTGATACATATGCATAGAACGTTATGCCCTTAAACGCAGCATAATAAATACGTAGAAACTTAAGGTTGCTTGTCATAGATAGGTATCTTAACTAACACATTGATTAATTTAGTTTGGGGATGTAAGATTTGAAGTTTGTCTAGACAATAGCATGCTCAATTTTTTTTATAGAATTATAGCAGCAAGTGCCAGCTGCCAAGACATGGCTGCTGCATATTGGTAGTTTGGTACTCAAAATTGTGGGACATTACACTCTCCATTTTCAGTCATTTCATGATTGGTGTTGTGGCAAAGATATTTGTGTTATGGCCAAGATACAATACAAAGTACCATGTACCATACATATAAGACATTATACATCTGCTTGAAGGCTTAATTTGGTCCTCTCGTTACAGATCTTTGATACTGGATCGCTTGAAGCTCCATCTGGAACTTTTCAAGTTTGTAATGTTCAAGTTTTTGGTGGTTTTGTTCTTCACATTGGTTTCTTTACAAGTGAAAGTGGTAAATTTGCAGTCAGTGACAAAGTCACATGTAAGGTATGATTTTTATGTATTCATTGTTTGGCGTTTGATAGACAGTGAATACAGATCCTTCATATGTAGTATCTGGTTTCTTCTACTCACTGGTTTAAATTTATTGCCGTGCAGGTGGACTATAACAGACGTCAACTTATTGCTCCAAACCATACTTGTACTCACATGCTAAATTTTGCGCTTCGTGTTAGTGACATTCTTGCTTAGACGACAACTCTCTTTTCCTTGCTTCCATATATAGCTGTGAATTTTCTCTGAATACATTACATTTGTTTTCTGCAGGAAGTTCTTGGGACTCATGTAGACCAGAAGGGCTCAATTGTGCTTCCTGAAAAATTAAGATTTGACTTTTCTCATGGTATGAATTTTCAAATGGTTTCGGTTAGTAATAGATCTGCTGATTTGAAAGACTGTTGAACTTACATCTGTTAACAGGTAAGCCTGTTCAAAGTGAAGAATTGAGAAAGATTGAGAATATCGTGAATGATCAAATCAAAGCCGAGTTAGATGTATATTCGAAAGAGGCAACTCTCACTGATGCCAAGCGTGTTAATGGTCTTAGGGCCGTCTTTGGGGAGGTAAGCTTGTGTGTAAGGTTACTCGCTCTACATTTTTCATACTAGGTGAATGAACATTTTGGCTATTTATTGCAGATATACCCTGACCCCGTTAGAATAGTGTCGATTGGGAAAAAGGTAGAAGATCTATTGGCAAATCCAGAAAATGAGGAGTGGGCATCCTACTCTGCTGAATTTTGTGGAGGTTTTATTAGTTCTCAGAATTTTCAACTTTTGATATATCACACATACTTATGTAACTAATGTAAGACAAATTTACACAAGTGTTAATGTAAAACCGCATGCTTTTTCACCCAAAATTTGTAATTACTAAAAAGGTTTTTGTTATAGGTGTGTGTGTGTGTGTGTTGGTGAGCATGCGGTCTTACAATATTTTAGTGTAAAAAACTGGCTTAAAAGTTGCAATGTTTTTTTTTTTGTTAATATTGATTTTGGTGTTGCTACTCTGAATAAATTTGTTGTCATCCACATAGGAACCCACATATCCAATACTAGAGAAGCAAAGTCATTTGCTCTTTTATCTGAGGAAGGAATTGCCAAAGGAATTCGTCGGGTGACTGCTGTTACAGCTGATTTTGCTTTAGAGGCAGAGGAACTGTCACGCGCCCTGGAGCAGGAAGTGATTGATGCATCAAGCATAGAAGGGAGTCTGTTGGAGAAGGTAACATTTTTAACCCCCTTTATCGGTTTCAAATTCCGTTTTTGGGGGTGGGTTAAATAGGGGTCTGTTGAAGACTAGAAGTCGCCTTATACAGAATTTCTTATATTCGAAAAGTTCCTAGGTGCATCTTGCTTACTGCCATCATACTTCCTAACTACTAATATATAACTTGTTACTTCCAAATCTTCTGCCTTATTTAAGGAAATGGTACCCCCATATTTAGCTTACAAATTATATGATTGTTTTCCACGGGTGTACAGTTACAGACTTACAGTGTGCTTTAGAAATTGTCCTTGTATGCGACTGTCCCACTATCTGCATTTTTCTACCTTGTTGGATCTGGATCTTTGGGATTAAGGCTCTGATGTTGTTGTTGGATCTGGATCTTTGGCTGCAAATATGGTTAATTTGACACGGAAGAACACATTGTCATTTGTGCTCCATCTTTCAGCACGCAAACTGATTTGAATGTGTCATGTATTTGTGTAATGGTGTCTGTTTCATGTACTCTTATGAGTATTATGTATTTGTATGAAGGTGTACTACGGATTAGGTAATCCACTCACAGCAAACATTTTTTTTTTCTAATCAATATGTTACAATAACTTTAACATCATCAAATGTAATTTCATTGGCCTCTGTTGCGTTTTTCATGAAGATTTATCAATTCTATAATTTCCTTTTTTTTTCTTCGTTTTAAGGATCCAATTTGAGTATCATCTCAACACAACATTCTCGTGTCACTTAAATCATTTAGGAGAAGACTTGTTAGCAGGCTCCTACAAATAAGTGTCAATATTATCCTTAGGCCTTAAGTGCAAGTGATATTTCTTTCCAATTTTGTACGTCAAACAAGTGACTTATGTAGTTGTGTATTGTGTATGGCACTATGGCCTCTGATTGAAAACTCTCTTATTTTGTGCAGAAAGTCGCTTCTCTTAGAAGCCGTGTGGATGCAGCCCCCATTCCAGCAGCCAAGAAAAATGATATCCGCTTAAAGATTTCTATGCTTCAGGTAATATAATTTATTTTATCGGACGTTCTATTCCAGGCTTCCAGCTAGTATTAAGTTTTTAAACTCGGCCTTGTTTACATGGTTTATGTTGTTCATTTTCGTATTTTCGATATGCCATTAGGATCAAGTGAGGAAGGCGCAGAAAAAATTGGCTGAAGAGAATCTCCAAAAAGCAGTAAAGCTTGCAAGTGAGAAGGCAGAAACCTCTATTTCAGAGGGGAAGAGTTTCTGCATTTGTCGCGTGGATGTTGGTTTAGATGCTGCTGCCGTTAGGGAAGCCGTCCAAAAAGTGATACAGCAAAAGGTTGTCAGAAGTTCCTGTTTCTAGTTTGCTGCATTAATTGGAATATTGTTTAGGATGGTTTAACTTTGTTGTCCACTCCCATCTTCAAGGAAAAATTTCACTTTCGTGACTGAGGGTATAAAACATAGTCAAAGTTTATAAAACATAGTCAAAGTTTATGAAAATCAGCTAACTTTTCATAAATTTACCCAAAAACTACTTTTTGGTGATCAAAAACATTTGTGACTGGGATGAAATATGTATCTTAGTTACCAAATTAAGAAACAACACAAGCCTTATACCACCAATGTAGAATCATCCAAATCACTGGTACCAAGTGGACTTTGCTAGCTCAAACTTCGTGGCACCAAAACTGATTTTTTTTTTTTCATATGTAGTTGGCATTCAACTTTTACTAACTATTGTTTGGGTGGGGTTATCAGGGGATATCGATCATGGTTGTCAGTGTGGATGAAACTGCTAACAAGGCTGTCGTTTATGCTGGAGTGCCCGACAAAGGAAACACATGGAAAGGTTTAGAAGTGTCGGAGTGGTTAACAACTGCTTTGGGTCCATTAAAGGGAAGGTGCGGCAAAGGAAAAGGCGGTCTCGCTCAGGGTCAGGTTAGAACTATTTTCATTGTTCTCTGGCATCATATCCGTTTTGCATAAATTGACTCTCATTTATTGCGGAAAACTGCCTTGATGTAGGTTCTGTTTGATTTAGAGGTATAGTCATTTGAAAGCATTTTCACTTGAAGATTTTTGTAGTCGGAAATAAGTCTCCAATAACGTATTCTGGCTGGCTTTGTTGGCTATTTCTCTTTTTCCACTTAGCTCAAATGAAATTGACCTTCCTGGCTATTTTAATTATTTTTTTTTCTCTGACATCCGATATTAGGAAACCTTTTCTTCTTCATGGGCATGTTCGTAATAATTCTTGTAAATGATTCGTGATGTTTAGGGTACCGATGCATCAAATGTTGAGGAGGCCGTGAAACTGGCTTCAGACTTTGCCTCTTTGAAGTTGACTTGATGACTTATCTACAAAGACCTGGCTGATCTAAACTGGCGTGTTGATTTCTTCACTATAATCCCAGGTGGTCTCCCATTCTTGTACTACAGATTTGTGAGCTCATTGAAGATTGGAACTGTGTCGCTACAAGCATGTTTGTGGTATCTTTTACCCTTCAGTAACACGCGTTGATCACAAAGCTTGTTGTACCGTCGCCCTTAGTAACGTTTGTTGCTGCAAGGCTGTGTAATGGTGTGTTGCTTATTTTAGATTAAGATATTACTCGTATTCTTATAGATGATACGAAATACGTATTACAGTTCTGGACACATATTCTTGTTTAAAAACCACCTCTTTATGAATCAACAGAATGAGGTAGTTACTTTTGACCCCAACCTTCTGGTCTCTGGTGTCATGTCGTCGGGTTATGTCCTATAATGTTGAAGGCAGCAAAGACAAATGGTGTTTGTTGGCTCAATGTAACCTCGCAGGTAACTTAACTATTACGACCGTCTTATAGCACGTGATTGGGCAAGAGTAGACAAAAATTAGATTTAATGCGCTCCTATTGTACAAGTTATAACTTGATTCTTATTCCATTATAATTTTAATGATGCCTTCACCTTATTAAACGTTTCTAAATGAGATATATCCCTCTTCTATTTTGAGCAAGGAAAACAGTGTATCAAATATTATTATCCTCCTCTCAATTTCTATTCTGAATAGAAAATAAGACGGTAAATATAATGAAAAGAGTAACAAGTAAACTGATTTGTGCCTTGTTTTTTAAATGTCCGGGGATAGTCTAATAGTAAAATGAAAGTACTAGAGTCTACAGACATTAAATGTTGGATCATAACTTAATACGGAGTAGTTTAAATGAAGTTATTATAGACATTAGATTCTAGACAAATCCTAGAATTGAC
This sequence comes from Silene latifolia, assembly GCF_048544455.1. Taxonomy (NCBI): domain Eukaryota; kingdom Viridiplantae; phylum Streptophyta; class Magnoliopsida; order Caryophyllales; family Caryophyllaceae; genus Silene; species Silene latifolia. The sequence goes on along the minus strand of NC_133535.1, from coordinate 11,303,485 downwards.
TAAGGTACACAAGATAGGCACAAGTAGAAGTGAAATCATCTTTGTCGTTTGTCAGTCGGTGTTTGGTAAGTGTAAAGATGAGGGGAGGAATCGCGATAGATAGTGGGATAATCGGTGCCAGCAACTCGCAACAGGGCATCAAGGTAACCTTTTCAAGGCGTACCATTGAGAGGTGGTTGGTTGATGCATAAGTTAAGAGAGCTAATTGACACCAAAAGCTGCGTCTAGGTGATGTAAGGGAATTGGACACCAAAGGAGTGCCATTGCGGAGAGTGAGCCCAACTGACGCATAAAGGGTCCTAACAAGCTTAGAGTTGAGCATGTACGCACGAGTAGAGTTGTGCGATGGGTCGGACCAGTGTGGGTTGGGTTGGGTAAAGAGGTGGCCGGGCTGAGTGCCACCAGCCCAGACACAACGCTAAATGAGGACCGGGCCAGTGTTGGGTCAGTTTTGTCTAGTCCGATCCCGGTCCACTGAATAGCAGGCCAATGCCACAGGTTGGGCCTTCATTTATTTTTATTAGTGTTTGGTGGGCCGCGCTGAGGAAATTACGGCACTAGTGTGGCCCGAGGATGAGACTGGGCTGGGCCAAGCTGGCACTAGTGCCGACTGGGCTACTGAAAATCGGCCCACGGTGCAGAGTTGGAATGAATTGGCCCGCTACAATGCACAACTGATGAACTATGTTGATTGAGAAACCAATAGAATGCGGTTCGAGTTAATTATACTACTACTATACTATAATTATTAGTTTTCATATTTTTTACTATTGTGAAGTTCAAAGACTTTAACTTTAAACATGTATGGAAGTATTACAAATCATATAACGTGAATATAAAACAGTTACATTTTTCATATAATAGTCTATCAGTCTATCACATTAATATTTTTTGAATGAAAATATATTATATTAATGGAGAAAAATAGAGTGAAAGTTATGTTTTCAAAATTATACAAAACATCACACCAAAAAAAAAAAAAAAATTATACAAAACAAATGAGCATTTTTTGAGAGGGAGGAATTATGTTCCCGGATTGGGCTAGGTGTGGGTTCCCGGTTCTGTGGGTCAAGCCAAGTAAATTGATCTTTTTTTTTTTACAAAATGTTGATTCTGTTTAAAATAAGGAAAAATATATATAGGGTTGAGTAAAATTATACAAGTAATTTTTAATAGTATAATTTTTAAATGTAGTTATAATTAAGGTTTATTTAATGACAATAGTCTAAACTATTAGAGTCCTTCTCAAAATAATTCAAACTTTATTTTAACTAATAATATACCCAACTTTTACACCATTTCTCTGCTAAACAAGTTACTTTCATTTTAACACCTCTCTCTCTCATCTAATTATGTAAACGCCATTATTATCTTTCTTCCCCAAAACCCCTTTAATCTTTTTACCACATTACCAGTATACCAGTATACCATACCACCAAATCTCTATCATCCAAAACACCCTTTACCCTCTTTTTCGTTTTCTTGTTATTGTCAATTTTGATCTATTGCTCAATTGTCAATCCCTTGTTATTTGCTATTGGTCTTCAAAAGTTCGATATCGAATTTACTCATTTTATATTGTCACCAGATTCAACCAAATTTCTATTTGAATTTCGAATTTTTTTGGAATTTTACTGGAGTTTGTTCTGGAATTTGGGATTTCAATTTTGTTTGTTAATTATTATTATCTGGGTTAGATTTGATTTTTGAAGGGTTTTAAGCATGAAGGGTAAGAAATAATTTTGGTACCCAAGAAAAATAAATCGAGTTAAATCAAATAAGGATACCAGGAATTTAAGTTGTCAAAGAAATGATGATAATCAAATGATTAGCAATGTCGGAGCAATATACAATTCGCCTTCTAATTCCGATTATAAAGATAATGCTAAATATTACAATTGTTCGTAACAAATTACTTAACACGTTCTAATAAAATATATCTAAATCCCATCTTCAAATTCGCCTGTCTCGGGAATGGTCGGTCTTCACAAATCTGACATTTTAAAATTTTTAAAAGTTTTATAAGAAAAACAACAAACGTCAGGTGGGTAGATTAACTTCTTTAAACAATTAAAACGTAACAATCATCATCAGCATGTATAACATATCCATATATCCATACCTTTAACACATAAATTTTCGAGAAACAAATCAGTTTTTCATTGCCGTATTATATATTTTAATAACATTTTATCACGATATACCGGCCAATTACCGTACGCTTTCCAATTATATGACCAATAACCGAAACTTGTACGATAATAATATACCGCCAATCACACCGATACCAGGGGGCTTACATTATTACCCCTGTTTACCGTGGTGACATAAACACGTTTAAAACGAAACTCGTCCACTCATCTCCAGGGTCGAATGCCGGTACGTGGGGTTATTACCCGTACCACGGACTAAACACCACCCGGCTATTATCCCCTAAGCCTAACCAAATATAGACCTTAGGGAACCCGGATGCGATCCACCTAATACGTACGAGACTGATCAGGTCCCCACCTAAAGTATGGCCACACTCCCGCCTACTCTCGAGTCTAAGGATAGGTCCACGAAAGACCCTTCGTACGCACGGACGGTTTTATACGGTTAAGCTAATTGCTATTCTTCTATGTCATTACGTACACAATAGTAACATCATGTTTTCCCGCTCAATGAGCTTTCAAATTCAATCCTAAAAATGCCCAAGAAAATATGAAATATTTCGAAATTCGTTTTTAAAACATTATGGGTTAACCATACCAATTTCGAATCGAAATTCTTTCCTTGATAAAAGTTTTATGGAAAACAACTAGCACAAATTCAATCATTGGTCGCCTTATTGGGTTTGCCCCTATTTATAAGTCGGGACTTCGCTATCGAACTAAGTTAATAATACAAGTGAAATACCGTATTATCAAACCAAGTTTAACCAATCTAACTAAGGGACGGTCTTAGACCCTTGGTAGTTAATTGGTTGTAAAATCGCTTCCTAGTTCAATTTTTACTAATCCATTTTATATAATGAATTTTATTAACTAAATAATCTAAGTAAAGAAAATTTGACCAAAAGTGGAGAGTCACTTGTTTTAAAATTTCGATTCAGTACTAGATTAATAATAAGGATATTAAAGAACCATTTCCTTCTTCACTTAAGTTCACTCTATACTATTAAATTTATTAATTGAAAATATCAAGTTGAGAGGATTTGTCCGAAATAGTTTTACAAGAACTTTGTCAAAATTCTAATTTAACTCTATATTTGGCTAAGAATACGGTAGGCTAAGAGGACTCAGTTTTAGTTGAGAACTTGAGTCTGCTTAAAAATTATACTTAAGCCCTTGAAAATTTGATTATAATTTGCAATTTGAAAAATAGACCTTGAATGAGAAATTTCATAAGGAACTATTGTAGTCAATCCACTTACCTGAGGTAAAAATAGTTGGTGCTCAAATCCTTTTAAATTTATGTGAAAATAATTATTCTCAAATAGTGACTCATAAAATAAAATTACTCCTAAATCTCAATCGACACAACTTAATTTTTGAAATTGGACTAACGATATCGTGTGTCAGGCCTAAACGATCGCCAAGGTTCTAAAATTCTAACTTGATCGTAGGAATAAACTAGGTCTTTAAATTATTACATTTTTGGGGGTATCGATGGTTAAGTCTCGCAATAATAATTAAATTACATACATTTCCTTTTGAACAAAATAAATAATTAAAACAAACTAATTTATATGACCAAACAATAATACAATTTAATTAATTAAATAAGAATATGACCCGTGTAATTTAGGATAGACAATCACAAAATTTGATATCTAAATATAATATTAATAATTTCCTCCAAAAATTGCATCCAAATTTTCTTGTTTGGCAGTAAGTGCCTCGACCAAACTTTTTATTTCCTAAAAGTAAAGCTTTCCAAAACTTTATTATTATTTTATTTTTATACAATAACAATATAATACTAACTTAATAATTTAACAATAGTTTAGATTAAAAGTTTGCAAATCAAACCCCTCTTGACAATAAGGCCATTCGGCCATCATTTAGGGTAGGCCAAAACTTTTCAATTACGGTTTTTAATTCATTAAACATATTAAACATATAAAATATGTGGTAAAAAGAAATTTATATGTTCAACCTAAATATATACATGCAAACACATTTACACATATTAATTTGCATGCAAGGTAGTATAATGAAACAAGATTGTTAATTTACCCACCATTTTAAGGGATGAGACAATTTTGATCAAAGCACGGTCTTGAAACGATTCCGCTCGGGTCCGCCTTCTCCGATATATTTTTTTTCCTTTACGACAAAGACAACCCAACAAAAATAAGATTGTTTTTTTATCAATTACACCATACTACTAATTATTTAATTAATTCCGTTTTTAAGGAAAATTCAAAGTATAAAACGGCTTTAAGGCAAGATCTAACTTAAAACTGACATGCATGTAGACTTTGAGTAATATAAATGGATACTAGTTTTAAACCCGTGTAAAGTTGCACGGCTATGTATTTGGGCTAGTATTAATGTTTTTTTATGTATATTTGTTCTTGCATTTCGATTGTACCTATCTAATTGGTCTAAATCAACGATGTACATAATTAATGTTTAAATTTGTTACAAACATGTGTTCACATGCACTGGTTTATAAGAAAATAACGTAATCAACTCTTGTAAATAAAAATTGCATACATAAAAAACTTTACATTCGGATAAAAGAAATATAATCTAATAATCAACTTTAACATATGCAAGTTATTCTAAAAATTGAAAAAATCCATGATACACTACATTAGTAGTCGTAGTAGAAGTACGCATATCTGAGTCACAAATTAAAATTTTCAAGCCTTCTTTTCGGGTGACCCTGGAAAGTGCGACATAAAGCTGGCCATGACTAAACACTGGTCTTGGAAGATAGATGCGACCGAGATAAAACGTCACGACTCTTGTTTATCGTCATTGCAAAACAAAAACGATGGAGAATTGTCTTCTCTTTGAAACGTCGAAATCTCGGTGTCCGATGGAGTAAGTGTTAGTCGAGCAATATGCACTCTATCACCTTTATGACTACCAGTTAAGACAGTATATCTTATCACGCGTGCGAGACTGTCATTGTCATCTTCCGAATTCGGAGTGCGAGACTGATAGTAAAATTGCCAGAATTTTTGCTCCAAGTACATAAATCCTCGGTGATGAACGACTTTCTATACAGATCTGAGAGGATTATTTTTCCTAAAAAAAACATATTTTAAAGTTTTTCGACTTTTACCTTATTGTGTTGTTATTATTTAAACAATATTTGTTATAACAATTGTGAATTATTTATTAAATAAATTATTAAAAAAATTTTTAATCACTTGTAAATTAAAATAAAATTTATTTATTTGTTTTTTTAGAGTAAAAAAAAAATTAAAAATAGCTTTAAATGCTTGTTGAAGACTATATTAACTCGGTTTCCTATCAATGTTACCTACCAATTTCGGTGTGCGCGGCTGATAGTTAAGATGCCGAGTTTATATTCCAAGTAAATATTCCGTCATGATTGATTTTTTGAAAAAAAAAATTTGTACCCTGTAGTTTTAAAAAATTATGTTGTGATTTTGTTGCTGCATGGTACAATAATAATAACAAAAATACATGTAATTCATTTTTGTAATTCATTTCCGTTTTATGTCCGATCCCGTATATAAGTGTAATTCATTTCTGAAATTATGTAATTTTATTGTGTAATTTTGTTTTAAAAATTATGTAATTCAATTACATTTACTTGCATTTGTAATTACTTCTTCGTATATGTTATTAATTTTATTTATACGGAATGTATAAAATTTTATCATAATATTAATTCGAAGAATATTTTCATAATATGATTTTATATAATTTGTTGCAAGACGGAATTTATCGCATGTTTGAAAAAACGGATATCTGAATAATTAAATACATTGCACACTCATGGGTCCCACCGGCACCCCCAAATGTCTTCCGTTGGTGCTCAAACTTTGCGTGGCCGCTTTATCTGACCCGAGGAACTTTCTATGTGATTTCCGGAGAATTTTGTTCCGGGATCCCGGAATCCCGAAAAACCGTGTATTATGGAGTAATATGTTAATAAACCAATTATACGTACATTACTACATTAATTCAACAAGAAGTACGTACAACGCTTGATCTCCTACTCTAATTCAACAAGATATGTAATACTCTATTAATCACCAACGGCTTAACTGTGCCGACCAATACTCGTCGACCACCACTACCGTCACCGGCCGTTGTTAATCTTCCCGCACCTCTCCCTCCTGCAAGCAAGTGCCTCTCTTCCGCTCCCTTCTCACCGGTTTGTCAAACGGAATCCGAGGACAAATCTACGTCCTTCTCGCCTGCAAGACCCCACTACACTAATAACCCAGACCACCATCCCACACCAATTAACAATAATTAATTTCAATATAAACTCCAATTAAAAAAATACAAAACAATAACATAAGGTCAATTTGATTACTAACAATGGATTTTGTGAATTAAATACATGCTCTATATTCGAATAATCATTCATAAGTGAATAAATTGAAGGAGGTGGAGAAAGTTAAAATTTAACAATAGAGATAGAGATAAGGTAGAGAAAATTAGGTTTGATGTTTTTTGGTCAAGGGCAAAAAATGGAAAGTTTGATACAAAATGTACTGAATTGAGTAAAATGTGTAATGTGAAAATAAATTACGAATAATAATCTATATCTATATTATATATTAAAGCAACCGCCGGTAACCGTCAGAAGATGCACAAAAGAGGACGTGTCAGCTTCATATTAATCCACAGTATATACATACAAAAATACTACGGAGTATTAATTAATACGGTACACTCATTTTTGTACAATAACTGCGTGCAACATGGCCATGATACCCATGATTTGCAACAGCAGTTCACCAATAGCCCAACTGATCACAGCTCCTCGTTTATCTCGAATTCATTTTTTTCATTATTAAGCAAGAAACAAAATCGAGAAAATGGCTACCTATAGACACCGAAATTTTATATGATTTTCATTTTTTATCACAGGTTACGAATTTTTAATGGTTCACACTACCCAAATTACTTCAACAAAAATCTCAAAATTGGTCAAGTGGTAATATGGAGATGGGAGTTTATGTAGTTTGCTTATGGATTCAGGAAAATCTTAGGATCAAGGGAGAAGTTTAATGAAGGTAGTAGATGACTTATGTTGAGCTTTAAAGGGAGCATTACCATGTGCTGCAAATATGACTTATGCTTATGAATATTTTGCTAATTAGCTTATCATCATCTGCCTTAAGGGCATATTTTAGAAAAACTCATAGATTTATTCACAAGAAAAGATGAGAAAAATAAACACGGTGATCGAGCTCTAATTAGTAACACAAATAGTGTCGAATTATTATATTAGATCAAAATCCGTTGTTCTAGAAGGGCATGCCTACAAGAAACATATTCAACATAATAAATAGTATTGTCCATCGTCATTATTGTCATCCACTTCTTATTCGTTGGATGCTGAATAAATCGGTTGACAACCGGGAAAGTTTAAGAGGCTTCCCTTACATATACAAGCATAACTTAAATCATTAGTATCAAGGCCAAGACTATCGAATTCAGTTTCCGTGAACTGTTTATCTTTAAGGTTGTACCAAAAATATTTGCCAGCATAAGTTGATATGCACAGTAGTTCATGTGATGCTCCTTTGCAGTAAGCAATAGGGTGGTAAACCCATCTGGGCCGCCCTTGCTCAACAGGATGACTCATCAATTTAACCCAAGATGCTTTAACACCATAATCCTTCATAACCCATGTAGTATAAGTCGCCTTGTTGTCATCGTACCATGAAAAACGTAATTTCCCATCAAGCATACCTAGGTAATGATCATATCGAGATGAGTTGGAGCTGATTTCACCCAAAATAGTATCAGGCAAGAGTACATCGTTAGACCATCGTTCAGCCTTGATATCAAAACAACCAATTCCCGTCAAGCAATAGTAACTATCATAGATAATCATAACAAGTAAATGGTTTTGTACAAGGACGGGACTATTCATCAAATGACCCGTGGTGGTTTCACACGTGATAGTTCTCCACAAATTAGTTTTCAAACTATAAACGTCGACTTTTCTTAGCATATTAATACGTGAATCTTCATAGTTGATAAACCTGACAACTTTGAAATCGGCGTTAAATTCATCGTCTAAACAATAACACATGCCGTATCGTACATAGGTAACGGAACTTGGAAAGTAAGCTGTAGGGAGTACACGGTAAATACGTGTAGTTGGGTTGACCGAGATGAGATCTTCATAGACTCTGTGTCTATACTTAAACAAGAGGTACGATTCGCAACATGCCACAATTGACATGGAGTCCGATGCAAACCGTTTTACTGGTATAGGGTAAGGGCAAAGCGTAGGAGGAGAGTGTGGGGAGTCCAATTCGTATATACGAAAGGTGTCGGACTTACCTGGTAGGATGAAGAGGCGATGATTAGCCCCGGAAAATAATTCATTGAATTTGGGGGACGAAATCTCGTTTTGAAACGACTTGGAAACACATTTGAAGCGAAAGAGCGATTTTGCAGGTAATTTGGAGAGTATACATGAGAATATTAATTCTGTAGGAAGGCTAACTCTCGAACATGGTTTTAGGGTTTCAAAACTTGCATCCATTGAAAGGGAGGAACTAAGAAGATGTGAAAGTTACGTCGTGTCCACTGTATATAATAAGAAACAGATATTTATAGAGTTTTAATCCCCTATATACTAATGAATAGAAAAAACTTCACATTTTTCCACCTAAAAACCCCTTTCCTATTTTAATATAAACTCTTATTTACTTTCCTATTTTGATATAAACTCTTATTTACTCTCCTATTTTGATATAATCTATAAAAACATGTACTCCCTCCTATTCAGAATAAGTGTCCCATTTGCCATTTCCGTCTATTCACATAATTATCCCATTTACCATATTTGGACAGGTTTAAATGTTTAATAACTTTTCTACCCTTGACTCTTTTCTTTATTTACGACCCCAACCACTCGTAACCCATCTAAATTAACATCTTCTCTCCTATATTCTTACCCTTATACGGAGTACAATACTATTCATTATTTATTCTCTATTCCTTAATTTTCGTGCCATTGTCCAAATGGGGCAGTTATTCCGAATAGGAGGCAGTATATGTTAAGAGTGTTAAACTAAGACACCACTGCTAGCAAAACCTGGCTTCTAGTTAAATCGCAATAATTAAGAACTTGAATTCAAACAGACATTTAACTAAGAACACCTTAGCAAACACTTGGACTAACAATGCCAGTAATATCCAAGTTAAACATAAACATGGTGTAAAAGCAGAAGTCTTCAAAAGGAGGATTACACATTGATAACACCATAGTAAACGACTTCGAGAAAGTAAGCACGCTAAAAGATGACCAGCAAGGAGAACTTATGAAAAACCCGAAGCTAACACCATAGTAAACGATTTCTAGTACTTAGCATGTTCATTTTACCTCTTAATTAACGAACTTCAACGGCGTGTTTTGATCTTCAATTCCTTTTCCTTTCCTTAAACAACGCCATGCTCTCTACATAAGTAGACAAGTAAAATGAATAATGGTCTGCGCTTATCTCTCTTAATGTCGTCCTACTGTGTGTTACTGGATCAATTGAATCAACCACATTCTCCTTTCCGCCATAACAATCCTGAGCATTCTTCACCGTGATAACTTCACCGTTTTTTCTAAAACTAAAAGCCATTAGCATGCCATGTGGACGTAACTTACCAATATCAAAATAAAAAAAAATTCGTCCAATATTTAATCCTCCACCGCATCCGGCCAACCAACAACATTACCAGACCCCTACCTCAATATCTCATAGAAAAAGCCCAATCAACCATAAACAGACTCCAACTGAGCCACCGCCTCTAAGCCAACCAACCCCACCCGAAACCCACTCAAACCCACACAAACAAAATAGAATAAAAAACACAACTCACCAATCCAAAAAGGAAGACCTGACGACCAGCAAGAGGACCAGCAAAAACCCAAAACCGTCAACCACCACACAAACCAGAGCACCCAAAACCTCAAGACCGAAAGACTCGAACCGCAACTCACCCAAAACATCAAAAACATACATGCATGCAACAAAAACAGGAGCAGAAGACCCAACAACAAAAACACCAGGCGGATCAAAGACAACCGTTTCACCAGACGACACCTCCCACCTTATATGCAACCAGACCAAGACAAAGGGACGACATTGACAGACACTAGTGAAAAGGGAAACGGGACCGGTAGGTGGGGGAAAAGGGGGGATCACCATATCGGACCCAAAACACGACCACATAGTACAACATCGACAGAATGAGCTATACTCATCGATACGACCACAGACAAATCAGGGGTGGGGGGAATGGGGGGATCACCCTTGGGTTGGAAACAACATCATCGGTGACAGGACAAGGTACCGGAGGGACAGTAACGACAAGGATGGACCCAATCCCGGACAAGTGATAGGCTTTAAAGCCATCACCAAGATCAAACACTACTCCACCCACCAACTTAAGAACAAGAATCTTTATATGTTCAATGTCAGATATGAGGCAGAATCAGTGCATCATTCATTTAAAGTCGGTTAACAGCTAACATGTTCTCATTCTTTGAATCACACTATCTAAATTGTACATCATCAAATTAGTCATCTTTGCCAAATTATCTACTTTGCCAATGGATTTGCACATGATGACGACAGTCGACAACAACAACAAAAACAACCACCACCCAATGTCTCAGAAGCAAGTCTCTACGTTGAGACAAGGAGTCGGATATAAGCAACTTTACCTTTCAGCAAACATGGAACCGAGAATTACACGCCAGCCAAAACAAAAGCACCACATTCATAAACCCGATATGATGATTATCATTTAACAAACTCGTTAACAGTTCCATTAATCCAAACTAACCATTATCAACCCTTGAAATAACATAATTCCTAATCTGCAGTACCACATTCATAAACCAAAGACTAATTTGATTTTTGGTATGTTTTGCTACACATACCAAGCAAAAATTGAATTAAAAATAGAGCATGGTGACTTATAATAGAACGAGAGGCCACAAAGCTGATATTGAAATGGCTGCAAAATGCATTCTGATTTTAGGCACTCTAGTAAGTAACCAATTAAGGTATTTTGATTTCAAAATTGATGTTTCAAAATTTCTAAAAAAATTGTGCATTCAGGAATCAGGAGTACCCTTTGGATGACAAAGATATTATCGAGTTCCAAGCAAACATGTATATGTTAAGAGTGTTAAACTAAGACACCACCGCTAACAAAACCCTGGCTTCTAATGATAGATAGCAATAATTAGGAACATGAATTCAAAAAGACACTTAACTAGAATGCGTTAGGAAACACTTGGGCTGACAATGACGGTAATATCTGAGTTAAACATAAACATGGTGTAAAAACAGAAGTTTAGATACTTTGATTACAATCAAGTATTCAAAAGGAGGATTAGACATCTGATGACAATTAGGACCCAGAACACCATAGGAAACAACTTCGAGAAAGTAAGCATGCAAAAAGATGACCAGCAAGGAGAACTTATGAAAAAACCGAAGCTAACACCATAGTAAACAATTTCTAGTACTTAGCATGTCCAAGATTTTTTTCCCCATTAAATCGTTCATTTTACCTCTTAATTAACGAACTTCAACGGCGTGTTTTGTTCTTCAATTCCTTTTCCTTCCTTAAACAACGCCATGCTCTCTACATAAGTAGACAAGTAAAATGAATAACGATCTGCGCTTATCTCTCTTAATGTTGTCCTACTGTGTGTTACTGGATCAATTAAATCAACCACATTCTCCTTTCTGCCATAACAATCCTGACCATACTTCACCGTGATAACTTCACCATTTTTTCTAAAACTAAAAGCCATTACCATGCCATGTGGACGTAACTTACCAATATCAATATCACAAATCTTCGTCCAAGATTTAACATCCCCGTCTTCTTTCAGAATCCATGCACTACAACTACAACTCATGCTTGCATCATTGTAGATACTCTTAATCAAAGTCACTACCCGATTACTCTCCAGGACAGACAAATCCTCAGTAAATCGAGTCAATTTTAAGACTCCCGTCAGTTGTATAATCTCAAAACTCTCTGTACACATGTTAAATTTGAGGAGCACATTTTCATAATTTTGACCCGAATAAGACAAACCAAGGAAATAAACACAGCCATTAATGAAACGAGGGGTATACCCGAACCCATAGTACTTTTTAATCGAGCAGCAAGGACCAACACCGATAACCCTCCAGCACTCAGATTTCAAACTATAGACCTCAACTTGCATTTCCGCGCTCACCCCAAAACCTAAATCAATACTATCCAGTTCTACAAGTCGAACCACCTTGTAATCATCCGAAATAGAATCAAACCCGAACCCACAAACAGACTTATATGCACCATGAGTATCAAATACAATTATAGGCCGCGGAACGTGAACAAACTTTCTAATAGATGGGTTCCAAAGTATAGTAAGAGTACCCTCAGCACTAAAATCATTAACCAAGCAAAGAACACCGTTTACGCAACCCGCCACAGTAAAACAATCACCAATATAATTTTATGAAAAGGGACAATCAATCCGTCAGTTTGAAAACCGGAAAATGTATGATCATCAGGTTCAAAATGATACATTTCTTCTTCATCGTGGGTGAAATAACGAAGTAACAAGTGGGAATTGGCATTTTGGGCAATGTGATCGGAGATAAAACGCTGATTAGTGATTAAATTGAAGAATGATTTGGATAAAATTGTGCATTTAATTAGGGTTTTCACAGGTAATCTATGTAATATGTTGGTGCTTATTTCAGTAGGTAAATTATTCCACATTTTTGCAGGAAATTAACAGCGAGTCTTGGTTAAACGCTACTATCCGTCTTAAGCTTATGACGAATCGGGAAAACTAAAGGGGCGTGGGTTTGGAAAATAAAGAAAGTAATTCGAAGAAGATGAGGAAAACTTACCGAATGAGATGGACAAATGAGAGCATTCAGAATTCAGGGTAAAGTATGAATGAAAGTCCGGCAACAAATATATAGGGCTTTTGTGGCCAATTTTATCAATTTTTATTCGTATACCCGTCTTAAATGAGAATTTGTGATTCGAGTGTACTGATTCTTATATTTTTCAAGTTTGTTAAAGAGTAGAGGTTACAACTATGATTAATTTTCACCTCAACTAAACAAAAATGGAATAAACATGAATTCGTCTTACTTTACTAATTGCCTTTCTTCATACCTATTCTTTTGACAATTTCCCGGTCCAAAATGTTGTTTCTCCATATGGACTTCATCTATTTCTAATTTACACGGACGTTCTTGTATTCGTTTCATGTTTTTAGACCCTGTTTTCGGCTAAAGTAAATTAATTTGTAAATAGATGAGCTGAATTGAATAAAACTGAATAAAACTGAACTGAAATAAGTTGAAATTAAGTCCAAACAGACTTTATTATGTAGAAGAGAAGAGCATCACTAATACTTATTTCTACTTTTGTATGAGATATATGATCTATTATCTTATTTCCTAAATTCCTACCACGGATACATTAGAGACTAGAGAGTACTTTACTTGTACTGGGTAACCATCTTCATAAATCTGAATACAATGTAGGATGAACCGAATTTTACAATTTGCTACTTTTTTACATTTCTCATAATTATTCTTATGAGGTCGGATTTGATTTAAATTTGGTTATATATTCGGTTAATTTCAGATGTAGGGTATTTAATTTCATGCCAAGGTAATCGTAAGTATTTTTATGAGAGATTCAAATTATTACTATTATTACAATATCAAATCATACGGTCATACCGTAAAACTCAGAGTTTTAGTCAAAACTAGTCTTCTTTCGCTATCTTTGTTTATACTAGATTCAATATATAAGAATCTTGAATTTGATCCTTAGAGGCTTAGACATAAGAATACAAAGGATCATTGTTCTAAAATACGAGTATAAATGAAGGGAAACAAGGCATTCAAAATACGTTCCTGCATACGGTTACCAGGAAACGCCGATGTGAGGTGATTAGAAGGAAAGCGAAGTCAGGTCTGATAAATTACAGGACAAATGACAATTTCCCAAAATTGCAATTATACATGCAGATAAAGTTTCATTAACAGTTTGGCCAGATAAACGCAATGTACTGCACTTTAACTCAAAGCTATTACATTCGCGGCCAAGATAAACTTAACAATGGCGTCTCGCTAATAGGGTCCAAGGATGTCACCATTTTGCCACACCGAACCCGCAAAAGTGAAGTCCGCTACACTTCAAGCCAGAGCAAACTACATAACGGCATTTTGGAACCTTGAACCACGCCAAAAGTAATTAATTTTTGAAACCCCCATTTTCAAGCCACCTCAAAGATCCTTCCAGTCACCAAATTGTCACATAAGCTCTCATATCCCGCAAGCTTATTCTATATCCCGTCAATTTCAGGCAAAAGTGAGAGTAGCTGTATATATCTCTAAACCTATTCAAGATTTGACCAAGGGCTACATCATACCCATCATCCTTTGAGGGTCAAAATCAGGAAACTCGCCATTTGGTGGCGGTACCGGGTGCATGTTGTAACCACCATACATGTCAAATGCGTCATTTGGACCTTTGAAGGCATCCATTGGTGGCGCCCAGGGTGCGGGATGGTTTGAGCTAGAAGCTTCCTGGTTTAGGCTAAATCCAGGTGGATTTTGGGGAGAATTACCTGCAGGCCTTCTGTTACTGGAATTAGCAGTGGTTAAGGAAATGGAGTTTGACTGCTGTTGCTGCAACTGCTGTTGATTTTTCATTGGGGATTTCGGCCGAAGAGACTCTATCTCGGGTGTGGTCAGGATAAGATGTGGGGCCTCTGGAGGTGGGTTCCGTCCTCCCCCACCCTGCCAAACTTTCCCATCCTTGTCAGCAAAGCTTCTCACAAACGCCTGCAAAAAAACATTCACCTACATTAAGAATTGAATAGCTTGAAAGCACCAAAATCAATTCTAGAGTCTAGACCAAATACTCAAGTGCCCTAGCCAATTTAAGTTCCCCTTTTAGGTGTGTTTTGTATGGTGGAGAATGAGTGTGAAACTCCTAATCCAGAAATAATAGATGTTACCCCAATAAATAATGTTACATCCCCAAAAAAGATGTTACACCACATACATTATTACTAAGGTACATTTCTTACTTCAAAATCTCAAGCGATCATCCTACTTCAACGATATTTGCAGATTAAGCGCTTAAAACTTCCTAAAAGTATGACTAAGAACCAAACAAATAACAGATATTCAACATACAAGACTTAAATATTATACTCCGTATGAACTATAATAGACTAGAAATTATAGAGTGAACTTTAAAAAGCACAGCTAAAAAACCACGCCTCAGTTGAAGATTTTGAGTGGTAAACTATAGGAATTCATAAAAGAACACCATCATAGATGACCCTCAAAATTTCGTCTGTATACAACGAATTTCATTTCAAAGTTAGGAAACATTACCTCACTGTCAAAATTTGAGTCTGATAGTCCTTTACCAACAGTTAGCCACCCCGACCTGATGTTGTGATCTGCCCCAAAAAGCTCGAGTCTCCTACGGCCAAGAGCAAAATGCTCAATTATTCGGTACATCTCTTCAGGTTTAGCTGTGGAACCTGCATAAAAATTACCAAAAATATCTTGGATATAAAGCCCCCTTCTCATGAGCAACTAAAACTGCATATATACGCAAGTGACTTTTTACAAAAACACGATTTTGATAACTACAGGAGTGAATATCACACATCTATTATCTATATAACATATAAAACAAGAGCCACTAATTGTATACATATTTTACAGGTTAAGAAGCACAATTGTAGCACGCACCTCTTGCCCAGTTCAGAAGCCCCATAATCAATGGATAAAAAATGATTATCCCAAGCATATTTCACTTAACAAGAAAAACAGCCTATAATGCTACACACGCAAATATAGCAAGAGAAGTGCATACCATATGGAGGTTCCTCCGCGATAATGACGTCTGTATCTATATTTGCATGTATTATATGGCCATCAGTACTGCGACGAACTGTTCCCTTTATTCCCATTAGACAGTGTTCCTACAAGAAAAATGAAAAGGCAATTCAAGAGATAAACATTTCACTGTCAAACTGACAAATGACAATAATCGAGATATGGACTAACCTTAGAGTGCTGAAATAAAGTATGAGAATCATGTCTTAATGCTGGAGTAGCTGAGTTTTTGTTGGTCTTCACCCAGCATATGTCCTCACACCTCCTGAATCCCCACTGACCGCCACAATGACAGAAACAAAGTGGAATATATTAAAAATTGTAACTAGATCATTTTTGTTAGCCAAGGATTTTATCGCAAGATTGCTTTAGTACTCATAATTAGTCATACATGCTTGAAGAGGATAAAAAATTCTAAAATAAATATAGGAGAGGAAACAGGATTCCACCATAATGTACCTTTTTCAGACACTGTCGCCCTTGTTCCAGGCCCACACCATCACCAACCCATAGAAAAATAAAAGAAGGGGTATCTGCTATAGCCTGCAGATGCAAACCAATTATACAAAACTCAATATTGACTGCACGGGGGAAAAGAAAAAGCAATTAGCAAAGTTCTAATTCATAGTATGCAGAAATTTAAAGATCCCTATTACAAAGACAGATCTCCCCACTAGAAAATTTAATTCAAACCCACGGAAAGAAAACAGCATCATATATAATGCCTAAAACAAAAAGATAGCAGCAGTTTAACTCTCTCCAGTTGGCATTTGCAACCATAAATTCAAGCATAGGTACTATGCAGTGTTGTTTTAAATGCATCTATTCTCAAGCTCCAAGACAGACTTAAATTCTTGGGAAATTCTAAGTTGTACCCTCCTTTTTCCCATATCCCCACTAATACCCCTGAAGTCTATCATAATTCTTAAGCGCGCCCAATCTCAGTTTAGGCGTTACTTAGATCTGTTAAGTGCTGATTTGGCTCAGTTCATAAGATGACGATTGTACGTGTTAGAATTAAAACCCCTATTCTTCCTACCACAATCAAAACCCCTGTTCTACCTACCACAATCAAACCCTTCAACTTCACTGTTTCTACCACTGTCTAGATGCGCACAGCGCCTAAATCCCAAGGCTACTGTCACCTGTTTTCACAACCTAATGAAGTTTTTCACTTTGATTACGTTTCCTCCCTAATTTTTAATGATACTTTTACTATTATGTACACATACCTTTTTATCACTTGTTATCTTGAATTCTTGATTTAGGGTTTATTGATTTCAATTTCAAACTGAAATCAAGTAGTAGTTTTCATTTTACTAGGGAATCTAAGAGGGATGAACTGCAAGAATGGAGAAATAGAAAACCTAATCTCATTTATACTAGTCACACTACTACACAGGAATCATTGTCACCATTATCACCAAACTTAAGGCAGAGAGAAGCAAATGAAATTACTCCTCAACCTAGTACAAATGTTCTAACACCATGTCACCAAGTGGAAGTCCAAGATTAAACAAAAGGACAAATAACGAAAATAGCTTAAACATTCCTAAGGCTACAGCTAAAGTGAAGGGAATATATGTTCCTAAAAACACTTCAGTCAGAAATGGTGATGAAGCCAATGAGAAAAGGAAAGAAAGGGGATAAAAGGTCCCTAAATTCTTTATCTTTTCTTTTCCCTAATAAACTAGATGACATTTCAAATCAATTACCTCAATTTTAAGATTCATGATCTCTTCAAATGTCCAGTACTCCATATGATCTGTAACACCAGGTGCACGATGGACATATTCCTCCCAAGGTGGATCAACAAGTATAACATCAAACTTGGTCCCAAAAAAATCAGGAGACAAAGTAAACTCACGAAGGTCACATTTGTGATACATGGGAGGAGTTGATGCTTTCTCAACAATCTCATCCTTCTTTTGTATAAGTTCCCGAAGCTTTGGATAATCCTCAACGTTGGTTAGTTCCAGCTCCCTTATAAAATTCTGGGGCCGCATGCCAGTGTCAACAAAATTTTGCGAGTAATCATTTTGCTCTCCTCTGGATGGAGCCTTACCAGGAGGGCCACCACTTTTAGGAGGAACCCAACCACCGGAAATTTTTTCATTAGAATTTCCTCGATGAATAGGCACGATAGCATTATAGCCAGGGCCAGGAGCATTTGGAGGCATACCTCTTCCTTGACCAGGTTGATTATAAACAAAGGCTGGATTTGGAGGAGTCCCCATATGAGGAGGAAATCGCTGCCCAGGTGGCCCCGGAGGAAGTGTAGAAACACCGGGTGAGACAGGCAACATGCTGATATCAAAACCTCGGTTTCCAGGCCAAACAGGTGGAGGAAACGGAGAAACAAAAACACCAGGGGGAACTGGAGGACCTGGGGATAAACCTGGGTTCATTGGCTGCATGGGACCAGGTGGCGGCATACCAAGGTGTCCAAAGGGAGATCCCATCAAGGGCATCGGCAAGCTGACCTGCTGGTTGTCTCTTCCAAGAGGCCTGACCCTACCACCTCTACCAAGCCTATTGCCTCTTGGACCCTGTTGAATCCCCCTCCCAAAGCTACTTTGTTCTTGATTGGTACTTAGAGACTGAGAAACACCGCTAGAATTTTGGCCTCCAGAAGGTCGGGAAGAAAAAGAACCTTGCTGGCCCCTCGGTCTGCCTGCCCTGCCATCAACATCATCCCTCCATGAATTATGATCTTGCATCAAACCAGAGTCGTCAGCATTTTTAATAATGGAGTTGTCACCAGATGTCACATGTCCTTCAGTTCTATGCAAGTCATCTTTTGTGCGTGTGAATTCATCGTGCATGGTCACTTTTGGATCATGTAGTGGAACAGCTTCAGTTCTCCTTCCACTGTTCGTGTCATCTCTTCCATAGTCAAGAGGCTTCGGTTGTATCTCTATCACATCATAATTCTCAGTCGAAATCCCAAAATTCGTAGAGGCCTTAACAGCTTCACTTCTGCCATCTTTTCTACTCCCAGGTCGACCTAGAAGCCTATCATTATCCATTCTATCACGACCACGTCTAGGCAATTCACGCTCTCTATCATGATCATGAACAAAATCTATGTCCCGGTCATTACCAGCCTGCTGCCTTCTTTTCCAACTTTCTCTAGATCCTTCCCTTTCCCAGTTCCTATCACTCCAGTTATTTTCTCTACCTTTACCTCTATCATCTCGAGAGCTATCTTTTTCTACATCTTTGCGCTTTAGGCTGCTGCTCCTATCATATTCTGGCTCAGAGTTCTCCAAGTCATGGCGAACCCTACTACTCCTGTCAGGACTTCTGGACCGACGGGAATACCCAGCTTCTCTCGCAGCCTTTTCTCTCATCAAATTGTTACCATCCTCAGCTAGATTAGATGATCTATCTCGATTATCTACAGCTTCACGACCAGAAGTCCTAACTTCCCTTTGCCTTTCAATTTTCTCATTACCAGCTCTATCTTCACGGATCTGTGGGCTACCTTTATTATCTTCTTCTACAGCATCTGATCTGCTTCTGATCTTGGACTTGTCAGAATCAATCTTTCTATCCTCCCTACTATAGGATTTACCCTTATCACTAGATGTTTCTAAGGCCCTGTCTTTCCCTTCACCTGTATCAAGTCTGGAAGATGTACTTCTTTCACAAGTGCTCTCCTGCTTGAAATCAGAGCCGGACCCATTTTTTGGATCAGATTTTCCCACGATACTCCCATCCTCAGCTTTTGTAGGTGTACCAGACTCGTCCCATCTTCTTTTGGTCTTTACATCTTCAGAAAAACCCTGTCCCTTCTCTCGGTTAATCTCTTTTCTTTCAGAATGATATGCATCCCTTTCAATTGCCTTTTCGTCCTCCCCATCACGAGACCTTTCATCCTTGCTTTTGCTTCTCCTATGAGAACCTTCACGGTCAGAAAACCTAGAACTACCTTTCCTTGGTGCATTCCTCTCGCTATCATCACCTCTTGAATGGCTTCTATGTCCGGACTTATCTCCTCCGTCATGCCTGTTCTCTAAATCTCCGTCCTGGTACCAGTTGCTCAACTTTTCCAAGGCACTGGACTCATGCCTCTTCTTTTCATACTTGGAATTAGAATCCTTTTTCACATCAAAGTCACCTTCGTCAATATCTCCTTTGCTTGAACCACCTGACTGCCTTCTACTCTCATTTCTATCTCCAGAGCTCTTTCTCTTTCCGCTGATTTCCCAACTATCGATATCTTCCCCAGCACTCGACCTTTTCGATTTACTCAACTTATGCTTCCTTTTCCCACTGCCCTCCAATTCTACATCGTCCACGACCACCTCCCTCTTGTCATCTAAGCTCTCGTCTGCTTTCCTTCCAGAATAATTTCTAACTCGCTCGGGTGAATCCATCCCATAAAATCACGGATTCTTATTCTTGTATCTTCACACTAAATTACTTGCATCCACCAGACTAAGTAGTGATTACCCTGCAACAAAAAAAATGGAATTAAAGCTAACAGCACATATAACGTAAAACAAAATCGTACATCAAAATGTGGAACCTTCGACGTGCCAATCACCAAGAAATAATAAAAAATCTTCTGGAGTCACAGTCACTCACATTTGCCCGATTTGGAGGGAAAGGGTGGGGGCAGGGGCGGATCCAGGATTTGAGTAAAGGGAGGGCACAATAAGAAAAAAAAAATATTGCGGACAACATTTATACATTAAATTCAAATATCGTCAATACATAGTAAATTCTAAGCTACACTAACACTTATACATTAAATTGCGGACAACATTTATGCATTAAATTCAAAATTATTTTGAGGTTCTAATAACAATGGAGAAGAGGTCGATGTGGTTTTTTGTGACTTCTGCTATTAAGAAGCCATGGTTTCCCTATATATAGTGATGTGTACTCTGGCTTTGAGTGGTTCAGATACTGATATATAGGCATTAGGAGGATGTAGCTCAACTCATCCACCAGTATTGCCCCATAAACCAGACTCTGTGCACTAATAAGAAGCCATGGTTTCCCTATATTTAATTGAAGTTGGGGAACAAATTAATCGAATTAATCAAAACTAATAACTAATAAGAACAAATTTGGGATTTAGGGTTTGGGGAACAAATTAATCAAAACTAATAACTAATAAGAACAAATTTGGGATTTAGGGTTTGGGGAACAAATTAATCAAACTAGTAAGAACAAATTAATTGAATTTGGGAAACAAATTAATCGAACTAATCAAAACTAATAACTAATAAGAACAGATTAATTGAATGAATCAACAATCAACAACAAATAATCGAATTAATAAGATTATAAGAAATTAAGAGAAGTAAAAACTGAGATTCTGAGAACACATACCGAGTAGCAGGCGAGTAGTAGTACCGCGAGTGGTGGAGTGTCAGACACTCAGACGCCAGGCAGACGGTGACGGCCGGCGGCACTGCGGCAGGTGGTGGTTGTCTTTATCGTTCTATTGTCTTTGTGTTTATGTCTTTTATGAGTTTATCGTTGTTTTGCCTCTTTCTGTTTGTCTGCTTCAGTGGTTTGTGTGTATCGTTTTTTCCTTTTTTTTTTTTTTTTTTTTTTTTTTTTTAAATCAAATTAACCTTTAAGGAGTCCGTTTTTGAAATAATGCTCAAAAATAAAAGAATTGTCGTTTTGGGTCGGTTTTAAAAACAATTATCGAAATGGTGTCCACGTAGGCTCGGTTTTGACGAGCCTGTATGAGGCTTAAACACGCCATACGTATTGGCGTGTTTACTTGAATGAACACGCCATTACATATGGCGTGTTTAGGCAGTCCAAAATTCTTACCCAAGGTCAGTAGCAACATAAGGAAAGACATATAACACGCCATTACGTATGGCGTGTCTTGAGAGGAAAACACGCCATTACATATGGCGTGTTTTTTATGACTTCAATTTTCCAACCCCTTTCCAGTGACTGATCAAATTGCCAAAAACTAAACACGCCATACGTAATGGCGTGTCTTCCTCTTGAAACACGCCATAGCGTATGGTGTGTTTAGCCAGTTGTATTTTTTTTTTTTCATTGCTGCACAAATTCCCTTCGTTCTCGTATCTTTCCTTTGCCAAAACAGAAAACCAAACTCAACAATGCTCAACAATGCTCAACAATGCAAAGGACAACACAAACCATTGCCTATTATAAATAAAAACCGAGTTTACACAACACATAAGTTTCGCACAAGGGGATTAAAATCTAAGTTTTACAACTAAAATGTCAAAGAAATTAACCATCTAAAATGTCAAACAAACCATTAATCTTCTAACTATTACATCAAGTCCTCAAGTCTTCTTCTTGCTTTTTCCTCGAAGGCGATTCCAAAACCCTTTCTTAGGCTCCGGGGTACCTTCTTCATTGACGGGTGACATTGAAGACATGGAAGGCATTGAAGACATGGCCGGCATTGAAGACATGGAAGGCATGGAAGACATAGAGTGTCTAGCCGGCATGGATGACTTAGAGCGTCTACCCCTCCTTGTGTATTGAACCAATGGTGCATCGTCATCCACATTCATTGAGTTGAGGGACTCTTGAACCATTGGTGAACTTTCTTGCTTTGGTTCTACGGTTGGTTGAAGGAGATGGGAATAGCCTACATGTTCAAGCGATTGAGAGGAGTAGTCCCGTAGGTGTGAAACCATTGTCCGGAAATGTGGAGGCACCTCAAGAGGCATTTGTCGAAGCTCCGTATCACATGTATTATGGACATTGACGAAACCTTGCGCCTAAAACAAAATAAATAGTATAAGCTAATCACATTTTATGATATATTGGTTAAGAATTTTAAGACAAGTATATTAAAGTGTACTTACAAGATATTCTGTGGCTCCAAAGGGTGCTTGATAAGTAGCTTGTGGGGGAAAAGGGTTCAAGCGAAGAATAGTGCGATCCCGGTACCAAACCATGTAGGGGTCGAAGTAGTTCATTTCAATATCATCCTCTTCACCACGAAACCGAAAATCACCCCTCCTAACCCAATTTGCTATGTAGGGTTGATGTTTTTCAATCCAATTCCGTGAAGAGGCACCCCTTTTGTCTACTTTGTGCAATTTTTTTGGTTCCAGATCGAGTTTAACGGGATAATTTGTTTCCACCCAAATTGACGAGCTACCCTATTTGGAAAATGCCACTCAACAATGTCGAAACAAATCATAGGGGCCATCACTGTCCAATCGTCGGAGTCATCATAACAACGGGGCAAAAAAGACAAAATCGTCGGGTGTAAGGTTGCCATGTAAACTGATCATGTCGCATTGAATCAAAAGCATCCCTATACCCAATTAGTGTGGTCACCCCTTCCGGCCTCTTACGAATCACACTTGCCCACCTACGACCCAATGAGTCAATCCTGATTTGATGTTGTGAACCTGATAATAGGAAATTTGTCGTCTACTCCCTATACCAAAACTATTTGTAAAACCCGAAAAAGCGTAGTATTTAGTCGGGGTCGAACTCAAGGACGGCGGGGGTTGCTACAAAGTTCTATTGAGAGTCAAGTTCAATCAAAGTTAAGAGTAAAGGTTTTGGTTATAATCACTAGAGCAAAAGACAAACAAGATGATGATAATGAATACGGTTAATTAAAAGCTAGGGCTTTCGGGGTCATCAATATGGTCTAGGGGCAAACATGAAGATAAAAAAGGGTCAATGGTGAGAGATTAACCTAAGATGAAGAACCAATGTCTTGGGTATCTTAAGGGTGGCTACTAATTTTCATTAAGTATCCCTCCTCTCCTAACATACATCAAGACTCCCAAAAACTTTCATTCTAGGGGAGAATTAAGCAAGAAATGAAGAAAGGCAAAAGCTTTCACTTGAGCAAATCAACAAACACCTTGAGTGCAATGAATAGGAAAGTTAAACAATTTCACCAAAGACCAAAATATTCAAAGAATCATGCCCATAAATCCCATAAAGAATCACCCTAAACCCTAGAAGGGATCTACTCACTCATGTTAATGGAAATTATGCTAAATAGAGAAGAAAAGCAAACAACACAAGAAGGAGACATAATGAAGATTGTAACAAAATCAAAAGACAAGGAAAATGTAAACAAATGATAAACAAGTAAAAGAAAGGAGAGAAATTATACCAACAAAAGAAAAGATGGAAGCTTGATTGATTAATAGGAAGGAAAACCCTTCAAAATCCCCAATACAAACTTCAACAAACAAGTGTAAACAATTGACTATTACTAGAACTAACTAATTCTTACTAAATATTAATAATAATTATTGAAAGATTAGAACTTGATTAAGGAGATATTACAATAAATATGGAATGTTTTTCAGATCTAGGGTTGTGTGCAAAAGGGTTTAAGGAGGGGGGTATTTATAGGCTATCATTGGATTAAGGGAAGAAAGAATGAAAAAGCCCAACTCGTGTAAAGTGCTCCTGTCTTGGCGGGGGCGGGTCTGCCGGCCTCCTCTGCCGGCAGCGCGTTCTTTCAAAAACTGAGGAAAATGAAGGTTGGGTAATCCCCTGCCGGTGGGCCGGCTGCCGGCCTGCCGGCAGAGGATTTCTCTTCTTGGGATTTTCTTCCAATTCTTCATGCCAGGTGCCTTCTGCCGGCGGGCCGGCTGCCGGCTACCTGTGCCGGTAGCGCGTTGAATTAACTTTGGCCAAAAACTTCTTCAAAATTTGACTAAGTATGGGGATTGTGTTCCCTGCCGGTGGGCCGGCTGCCGGCCTGCCGGCAGAGAACATCTCTTCAGCTTGTTTCTTCCTTTTTCTCCTCGTAGCCATACCTCTTTGGGTGGGCGCTCTGCCGGCCTGCCGGCAGAGGATTTCATCTTCAAAAAAATCTTTCATCCCCCCTTTCTTCATGTAAAGGCATTAGAATGCCTTTTCTTGCCCCAATTCCTTCATACTCGACTCGGTTCCTACAAAAGGACACACAAAATGACAAGTACGGGGATCGGGCACAAATGCAAGGAAAAGCACACGAAATCGACTCGTTATGAGCCGGAATGCGTCGAAGAAAGAGGGAAATAAGGTGTAAATAATTCACATATCAACCTCCCCACACTTAAACCTTACTCGTACTCGAGTAAGTACAAAATCAATGCACAAGTCCCTACTAAAATAGACAAGGAGAGTGAGTGCACAATATAAGCATCACTCAACTAAACTACTACTTAAGCCGATCGAGTATTAGCGCACTCAACGCCCCTTCAACTCACAATTTGACACTCATGAGGGGAGAGTGCCCTATTGCAAGGCAAGTTGGGTCTTGCTACAAAATTTTTGATGCAATCATTCAATTAAGCACAAATCGACATGTATGACGCATCACAAAAATCAAACCGCTTTCCTCATCTAAGCGGCCGTTTTACTTTGAACGATTAAAGGTTTTGGTCGGGAGATACCGTCTCATAGTCTCGGCGGGGTGTCAATGCCCTAATGGTGGCTCAAGCAACCGCAATTTGACAACCAAATGCCTAGGAAACAAATTCAAAGGCGGGAAAGGGGGAAACAAAGCCTAACCTTCGAGAATCACATGACACACTCGAGATTCAACCAAATTGACCCATGACTAAGGGGACCAAGACTACCGACTTCCTCACGGTTTTCACTAATCTCTCATTTCGTATTTGGAACGGGTGATTTTTGTGCAAAAAGTAACCAAAATCACTCATCTACTCGACTCGTGAGACATGCCCGCAATCTAACATGGAATCTTCTCCTACAAGACCACTAATGAGATGCAAAAAAAAGGAAAATATGCATAAAAGAAACAAGGGTTGTAATGGGGCTAGGCGATGGGTCGAAACGGGATTGGTGCAAGCACCGTTATGGATCATTTGGAGTTTTAAGATCAAGTAGTTGTCAAAAATCTCCTATTTCTTCCCAACTTATTACAACAAATGAATGAATCAAGAAGAACATGATATTAGTTGCCTAAATCACACAAAAATTTGAAAATTCGACTCATTTGGAGAAACATTATTTTCCCTTTATTTTGCAACGCCTTTTTCTACTCCTTTAATGATGCATAAGGAGTGTTGCTCGGCTTTTTCTCATCAAACATAATTCAAATACATATAAGTAAATCTCTTTTCTTTTTCACATTTTTCTTCTTTTCTATTTTTCTCTTTTTTTTTTTTTTTTTTTTTTTCTTTTTCAAAACCTCTTTATTCAAGGCAAACCAACTAAACCATCATTCCGACTCAAGTGGATTGTGCACATCCACTAAACCAAGATTCAAATCCCTTTCTTCATACTACCAAAACTCATAGACAACTTTCTTGATCAAGGTCGGTTGTTTTTGGGTTGTAGTTAGTAGTGTAGGTATCAAATGAAAGGTCAAGGCTCAAAAGGGGTAAACAAAATCGGTCCTAGTCTAAAGGGTCGAAAAATTAGGCTTATTTGGCAATGTGAGGCTCAAAAATTGAAATGCAACTTGTTGTTTCAAAATATGCATACAAATGAACATCTCATGGTCTAAAAGGAAAGGACGCCATGCTTGTGCGTCGTGATGTGACATGCCACGCGAGGAGCCTACTCACACCTAAAGGGGGACCGGGTATGGATGTACCGGTCCCAAGGAGGCTCTAATCCTCACATTTGAGTAGCTAGGTCGAAATCTAGGTCTAGTCTACGGTCTATGGTCTCACAAGGTGGTCAAAACTCTCCGGTCTAGCCTCATTTCCCGTATATAACGAGGATGTCACAAGGTGCAAGCCAATAGGAGGGGAAAGACGTGGCCAAGACAATATCATCATTGAGGTATCATACTCCCTTCCTAGACCAAATTTGTTCAAAAATTTATGTACAAACTCGATGCAAAATGTAAATAAAGCAACAAACACGTATTCACAAGGTACGAAATGCATTTCTAAGTACTAGCAACATAAATAAACATGCAACAATTGTCTAAACCTAGCAGCACGTAAGCAACACACACCAAGTTCCAAAATGGAACATCCTCATCAACATAGCCCATCCTCCTCCATACATACAACAATTGTAAAAGAAAAGGAATGGAAAAGGAGAAAGAGATAAGAAAGATTAAACCGAGCGGTCTTCTAGTCTCCTAATGCCTCAAATGTCCCGTATGTGCCTGCACCACTTGTTAGACAAACATATATATACAATGCAATTTTTCTGGAATTTTTGAAATTTTTCAATTTTTAGGCATTTTTTGAATTTTTATCAAATTTAAAGGTGCAAATAAATATTCACAAGGTGGATATTTCCCTCCCCACACTTGAAAGTTACATTGTCCTCAATAGAACAACGTATAGGGAGAGAATAGGAAAAATAAACAACATATTTTTGGTGGTTTTTTAATTTTTGAAAATAAAAATAACATATTTTTGGTATTTTGATTTTTGGAAATTAAAATGCATGTTTTTGGTTTTTTTTTTTGGGCCCTCCCCACACTTATTCATTTACATGGGAGGGCAATTGAATGTAATAAAATAACATGTTTTTGGTGATTTTTAATCGTTTTTCAATTTTTTTTAGGTGATTTTTATTTTGAAAATGCAATGCATGCTCTATTCTATATGCAAAATTTAAATGACAATGCAATCTATTCTAAGTGAATGCAATTGCTAAATGTGACAATATGTTACAAATTGAAATCTAATGCAATTCTATATGAATGCAACTATATGAATTTCTAACTAAATGCATACAAAATTTAAATATGAATGAGAAGTTTGGATTGTTGGGTACATACTTGACATTTGGATTGAAAAGGGAGGAAAGGAAGGCCCAACTCGAGGCCGCCTACTCAAGGTCCCCGTCATCATCATCATCATTGTTATCATTATCATCATCATTGCCATCTCCTTCCATCGCTCCAAAAGCGGACTTGCTAAGGAAGTCGTCGGTGTTCATGGGTTCGCCGAAATTCCCGCCGGAAGAAAGGAAACCACCGGAAGCCGCCCCGGAGCTACTCCCAACCTCGGGGCGGGAGAAAATGGAGGGTGTACCCTCGAACCATTGAGCATCATGCCCCTCCTCTTGAGAAGCGGGAGGGGGAAAAACGGGTGGGGTAAAATAATCCGGCCGGATATTGATGTCGGCGTAGACAAACCGGTTATCCTTGTGGTAACCACCATCCGGCTCAAGGAAGTAGGAGGGGTGGAGATGTTGGGGGTTTTGAACATTGGTGCTTTTGTAACTAAAGTTGGGGTGGTTCCTTAACCCGGGGTGGTAGAAATTGGTATTTGGATTGTAGACATTTGGGTTGTTGTAAGGAGGCCTTGGTGGCCTAGGATTGTTGTTGTAGCTTTGAAAGGCGTTCACCTCTTGAGCATTCTCTTCATAGGCACCATTGTAATTGTTGCCACACAAGTCATATGTATGACCACTTCCTCCACAAAGTTCACAACTCGAGACTTGAGCAACTTCTTCCATGGGGGGCCCAAATGAGGTCCCGGCTTGGTTCACTTGATTCCTTGAAAACTTCTCAAATTGCTTTGTGAGCAAGTCGAGCTTGGCATTTGTATCGGAGTTGGAGGCATTTTCCTTAGGGAATTTCCCGTTTCTTCGTAGCATGTTCCCTCTAGAGCCATAGTTTGCCTCCGAGTCTACCATTTTTTTGATCAATGTCGTGCCCTCTTCATCATTCAAGTGGTCAAAACCTCCCCCCGCGGAGGCATTTACCATCTCCTTAGTTCTTGGTAGTAGAGTTTGGAAGAATGTTTGAGTAATGTACCATTCCGGTATTCCATGGTGGGGGCAACTTGCTATCAAATCTTGATAACGGTCCCAAGCCTCACCTAAGGACTCCCCATCCTCTTGTTGGAACGTATGGATCTCGTTGCGGAGCATCGCGGTCTTTGAGGAAGGGTAGTACTTTGCCATAAATGCTTGAGCCAAGTCATCCCAAGTAGTGAAAGTATCCGGTGGGTGAATGTTCAACCACCGGTCCGCTTTGCCCGTCAATGAAAACGGAAACAACATCATTCTCAAGGTGTCTTCGGACACCCCATTCTTCTTCATCATTGAAACTTTCCTTTTAAATTTCCGGAGATGGGCATGGGCATCTTCCTCAATATGACCTCCAAACAAGTCCTTCTCAACTAACCCGACTTGGGCGGGATGCATTTCAAAGTTGTTTGGGGCCAAGGTGCCAAAGTTGATGGGATTACATGAATCATTATGGTTAGGCCGGTTGTGATCTCTAAGAGCCATTTGTGGTGGGTGGTTTGGTTCTTGATGTGGTGGTGTTTGAGGTGGACTATTGTAATTAAGGAAGTTATGAAATGGGTTCTCTACTAAAGTCTCAATTGTGGTATTTGGTTGAACCGTAGTTGTTGTATCAAAATTTTGTGGGATGTGTGAGTTTGGTTGATCAATGTTTGCTTGGGTGGAATTGTTCCTCACTCTTTCAAGAGTCCTAGTCCTCAAGGTCCTAAAAAGCCTCTCGGGGTCGGAGTTGAATAGGAGAGCTTGATGATTCCTCCTAGGCATACACTTGGCAAATTGTGAGTCTCCTAGTGTTTTTACACACTAGGGAAAGGTAAAAATCACACACACTCTACAAACAACAATCAACTACTAAAGCAAAATGACAATTGAGACAAGATTAAAGCAAAGACTCTAAATGAAACTAAGCATAACCTAACGCCATCCCCGGCAACAGCGCCATTTGATAATAGGAAATTTGTCGTCTACTCCCTATACCAAAACTATTTGTAAAACCCGAAAAAGCGTAGTATTTAGTCGGGGTCGAACTCAAGGACGGCGGGGTTGCTACAAAGTTCTATTGAGAGTCAAGTTCAATCAAAGTTAAGAGTAAAGGTTTTGGTTATAATCACTAGAGCAAAAGACAAACAAGATGATGATAATGAATACGGTTAATTAAAAGCTAGGGCTTTCGGGGTCATCAATATGGTCTAGGGGCAAACATGAAGATCAAAAAGGGTCAATGGTGAGAGATTAACCTAAGATGAAGAACCAATGTCTTGGGTATCTTAAGGGTGGCTACTAATTTTCATTAAGTATCCCTCCTCTCCTAACATACATCAAGACTCCCAAAAACTTTCATTCTAGGGGAGAATTAAGCAAGAAATGAAGAAAGGCAAAAGCTTTCACTTGAGCAAATCAACAAACACCTTGAGTGCAATGAATAGGAAAGTTAAACAATTTCACCAAAGACCAAAATATTCAAAGAATCATGCCCATAAATCCCATAAAGAATCACCCTAAACCCTAGAAGGGATCTACTCACTCATGTTAATGGAAATTATGCTAAATAGAGAAGAAAAGCAAACAACACAAGAAGGAGACATAATGAAGATTGTAACAAAATCAAAAGACAAGGAAAATGTAAACAAATGATAAACAAGTAAAAGAAAGGAGAGAAATTATACCAACAAAAGAAAAGATGGAAGCTTGATTGATTAATAGGAAGGAAAACCCTTCAAAATCCCCAATACAAACTTCAACAAACAAGTGTAAACAATTGACTATTACTAGAACTAACTAATTCTTACTAAATATTAATAATAATTATTGAAAGATTAGAACTTGATTAAGGAGATATTACAATAAATATGGAATGTTTTTCAGATCTAGGGTTGTGTGCAAAAGGGTTTAAGGAGGGGGGTATTTATAGGCTATCATTGGATTAAGGGAAGAAAAAATGAAAAAGCCCAACTCGTGTAAAGTGCTCTGTGCCGGCGGGGCCGCCGGCCCGGCCTCCTCTGCCGGCAGCGCGTTCTTTCAAAAAGCGAGGAAAATGAAGGTTGGGTAATCCCCTGCCGGTGGGCAGTGCCGCCCGCCCGCGCAGAGGATTTCTCTTCTTGGGGTTTTCTTCCAATTCTTCATGCAGGTGCCTTCGCCGGCGGGCGGTGCCGGCTACTCGTGCCGGTAGCGCGTTGAATTAACTTTGGCCAAAAACTTCTTCAAAATTTGACTAAGTATGGGGATTGTGTTCCCCGCCGGTGGGCAGTGGCTGCCGCCACGGCAGAGAACATCTCTTCAGCTTGTTTCTTCCTTTTTCTCCTCGTAGCCATACCTCTTGCCGGTGGGCCGGCTGCCGGCCTGCCGGCAGAGGATTTCATCTTCAAAAAAATCTTTCATCCCCCCTTTCTTCATGTAAAGGCATTAGAATGCCTTTTCTTGCCCCAATTCCTTCATACTCGACTCGGTTCCTACAAAAGGACACACAAAATGACAAGTACGGGGATCGGGCACAAATGCAAGGAAAAGCACACGAAATCGACTCGTTATGAGCCGGAATGCGTCGAAGAAAGAGGGAAATAAGGTGTAAATAATTCACATATCAGAACCTAATGGGTTCGGTCCATGATGGGTAGCATTAACGGGTCTCGTGAGTATAGGTCGACCAATACTAATCCTCTCCCATGCCCACAATTGCAATAGAACAAGGGGACCTCCAATGTCTTTGGACTTTACGTTGCTTGCTCTACATAAATTGCGATACAAAGTAGCAAGTACGGCACTTCCCCAAGAGTAGTTATCTAAGTTACTCAAATCCCTCAACAAAGGCAAATAAATAACTTGTATGTCATTACCACTCTTATCCGGAAACATGATAGTTGCCATTAAGATAAGCAAATATGCCCTCACATATTGATGTAGAACATCTTCATTTGCATCTTCCGGAAGACCACTAAATTGTTCTAACAACCAACCAATCCTCAAAGAAGCCCCCTTAAGGTCTTCACTACCCGGTGTTTTGCCTAAGAGTTCAGTTATTAACAAGGGCCAATTATAAGCGGTTGGTCCACTAATAATATCCCCTCTAATCCGTAGCCCTAACAACACTTGAACATCTTGCAAGGTCACAGTAGCCTCGCCAATAGTCAAGTGAAATGAATGGGTTTTCGGCCTCCATCGCTCAACCAAAGCACTTATTAATTCCACATTAAACTTCAAACCCACTAACCTATGAATAAAAAAAAACTGAGTGTCCCTAATGAAATCAACTACTTGATCACTTACCAAAAACCCCTTGTGCGAAACTAAGTGTGACCTACATCGAAGGGAACCAACGTCCCGCCCTTCCAATATTGCCTTGCTCCGGTGTACCTCTTGTTGTGTGAGAAGTTCCGGGTTCACCGGGCCTTGTTGTTGATGTTGTTCCATTATTCCTACACATTTAAAAGAAGATTATTAGATTAGCATGAAAATAAATGTTCAAATAATTAAAAAAATTATGGTAATAAAAAAAATTAAAGACAAGTGTAAGTAGTAGAATACCCTTGTGAATTGTTAACTCTCAAAGTACATGTTTTTTTTATTGTGGCCTAAACCACGACACAAACTACATGTGACCTTGTTCTTACTCTTCTCATCCATTTCATTAAGAAATCTTTTATTCTTCCGTCTTCCTTTTCCCCGTTTATTTTGCTCATCGCATACTATTTTAGGCCCATTGTAAGGACCCCAATAAGCCTCATCTTTCAAAGGGTGAAATTTAGAAGCATATGAAGCTAAGTGTTCTCCGGTAGAATAGGCGATGTCCACAAATTGAGTAGCATTTAAACCCTTCTTTTTACAAACGGCATACACATGTGAACATGGATACTTGTATGTTTGGAACTTGTTACAAGTACATGTCCTCTTGGATAAATCAACGGTGTGCAAATGGTTACCATGTGACATGGGTCGAGAACCTCTACGTGTTGTGACTTGGTACACCCCTCCGACATGGTCAAAAGCCACAACCTTATGGTATGCTCCTTTTTGGCAATTTTCCTCCAACAAGGTTGTAATCTTCGGACTATAATGAAGCCCCTTCATCAACCATTTCCTTGCAAACTCACGTCGCTCAACAAAGTATGCATTGACTCTAAAAAATACACACTTTATGAGTGCCGTTACGGGTAGAAAACGTGCTCCTTTAAGAACATTATTAAATGCCTCCGCCAAATTAGTAGTCAATATTCCATATCTATGTCCACCATCATGGCAAATTGACCACTTCTCTATTCCAATTTCAACAACATATTGTTGTGCCTCTCTATTCAACTCACCTAGGCGACGAAATCCTATGTCAAACTTCTTGTTTTGTAATTGCATTGCCGTTGACCCAAACATTTCTTTAACTGCAGTATTTCTAAATCTTGTATTAACATTTGAAGCCAAATGACGAATGCAAACCCTATGATAGGCATACGGCTCCTCCCACCCACTACCAACTTCACTCATTGCTTTCATAATCCCTTTGTGTCTATCGGAAATGACACACAACCCACTTCTTTTGGTAACAAATACTCTTATGCATGACATAAACCAAGGCCAACTATCGGTATTTTCGGCTTCAACAATAGCAAAAGCAACCGGGAAAATTTGATTATTAGCATCAATTGACATAGCTGTCAAAATTGTTCCCTTGAACTTTCCATATATGTGGGTTCCATCAATGCTTAAAACTGGCCGACAATGTTCAAAGCCATCAATACATGGTTTAAATGCCCAAAAAACACGCTTGAATTTTTGCACATTTGGGTTAATTGTTGGTGTTGTATAAAATTGAACAATAGTGCCAGGATTAGATTCTTTTAAGCCTTGCATGAAACGAGGTAGCAACTCATATGATTTATCCCAATCTCCAAATATTTCCTCAATTGCTCTTTGTTTTGCATTCCAAGCTTTGGTGTATGAAATTGTGTAACCATATTTATCTAAAATATAAGTAACAACAGAGTTTACTTTATATCCCCAATCTCCCTCAACAAGGTTACGAATCTCATGACTTATGAATGCTCGTTTCAAATTCATGTGGTCTTGAGGTACCATGTCACAAACACAAGACTCATCATGAGGACCTTTGTATGTCACAATGGTAAAAACTTCAGAATGAAAGTCTTTTTGTGTAGCCCTTAACCGCCAATTACATGGTGTAGGAATCCGGCCACATTTGAAGGTAATAGTATTAGGCTTTGATTCGGCAACTTTGAAAAAATGATTTGCTTTAACACAATATGATGTCACCTCATCGCTAAGTGAAGCTTTGTTTGGGAACACTTGTCCAACCGCAAACTCTTTCCCATGTTCATATCTTACCATATTTTCCCAAATTTTCCAGCTATTCAATTCATCCTCATCTAATTGATCAATCTTATTAAACTCAACGATGGGAGCACTAGCAAAGACAAGATCATCATCACCATCTTCTTCATTTGCCAACAAATTCTCATCAAGTATTGCCAATTCCTCATCAATCTCATCACCTTGTAAGTTACCATAAAATTCCCCTTCATTTACGTAATTAGTTTCAAGTGAAACAAATTGAGCAACATCATCTAGCCTAATACTTGGTGTAGGAATGACAATTTGACTAGTAGAAACTTCTACAAATATGTCCATTGAAGGAGCATGTGAATGACGAATACTTGCCCATAACGCTTTAAAGGCTCCCTCATTATTAAGGGGAACAATTTTGAAACACCCTAAGCACTCGGAAATTTCATCATTACCTTCAATTGAGTACCCAAACTTTGAACACCGATTCCCTTATAAATCTCTTCAACTAATTCAAGATATGTCATCTTTGTACTAGCTAGAATAAAACATTGATTCCCTCCTCTATAGGTTACACATCCATTTTGCTCCAACACTTCTCCATCCCAATAACAAATAAGAGGAAAATCACAAATTTCCATTCTATAAAAAAAAATTGAACAAATTTAGTATAAATCAACTACCAATAACCTAATTTCCCTAAAATACATACCTAAACAACAATTAAAAATCAGAAATCGTTCATCCTACCTAATTAGGGTTTCGAAAATTTGGGGCTTTTTTTAAACAACCTTAAATTAACACATATAAGTTGTAGATCTAGGCACAAAACAACATAATTACCAACAATGAAGACAAAATAAGCAAAATCTACATTCAAAAGATGAAATTAAATAAGTTAAAAGAATTAAATTACCTTGCTAATTAGGTAGAATGTATAATTTGAATAGCTAAAACCCAATATAATGCCGGAGATACGCCGGAGATTCGCCGGAGATGAGTGTGAGGTGAAGAAATAAGAAGGGGAGTGAGGTTTTTTGTATCGCGTTTGGGGAGTTTGAGTAGCGGAGATGGTGAATGGTATGTGTTTTGTGGTAGAAAGTGACGGGAAAAACAAAGTTGTTAAAAAAAAAAAAGATTCTCAGCAAACACGCCATACGTATTGGCGTGTTTCTTCTATAAGACACGCCATACGTAATGGCGGGTTCTCTTTCTTTCCAAAAACATAGCCACTGGACTTGGGCTGGAAAATAGAGCTGCTGAAACCCGCCATACGTAATGGCGTGTTTTTTTTCTTAAGACACGCCATTATGTATGGCGTGTTTCCTTTGCTTATGTTGTTCAGCTACTGACTTTGGGTAAGAATTTTGGACTGCCTAAACACGCCATATGTAATGGCGTGTTCATTCAAGTAAACACGCCAATACGTATGGCGTGTTTAAGCCTCATACAGGCTCGTCAAAACCGAGCCTACGTGGACACCATTTCGATAAATGTTTTCAAAACCGACCCAAAACGACAATTCTTTTATTTTTGAGCATTATTTCAAAAACGGACTCACCTTTAAGAAGTTATCTTAGTTCATTTTTATGTTTTTTTAATGTTCTACTCTTTATCTTATGGTATTCATTTAAATAAATTCCACGTTTACAAAATTAGTATTAAACTAGTATTAGTGCCCGGCTTCGCCCGGGCTAGCTCTACTTATCATTATTTTATTTTTTTATTAAATAAAATTATTTAAAGTTGCATAACCCATAAATTTATCATTAATATATTTTTCTATGACATATCCTAAAATTACGATGAAATAAATTTTGAGACAAATTCACTACTCTCGCTATTAATATTTTACTCTTATTAATAAAATAATAGTAATAACATTTCACTACTTGCCCGTAATCATTGTTACTTTCCCTACTCCCGCCGTAATTATCGTTACTGTAACTACTGCCGCATTAATATTGATAATTTCACTACTCCCGCCGTAATTATTGTTACTTTCACTATTGCCCATTAATATTGATTATTTCACTACTCCCGTTGTTGTTTTTACCACTTTCACTAATCTCACTGATAATATTGTTACTTTTACTATTCAAATGAGTGATTACTATCATATAATTATATCCAATGTTACTACAATTCTTTTCTTTACTTACGAAATTACTTTTACTACTTAGGCATGCAATTTTAAGTGGATTATATATTTATATAAATGTATTACATATATGTATTAAATCAAATCGAAAGAATTATGCAACATAGTATAATTTATTTTAAGGAAATTGACCATCTTAATTAATTATTTTATTTTAAGGAAATTTCCATGTTTAGGAAAATTACCAAGCTTATATATAATTTAATTTTAACCCAAATTATATAATATTTGCATTGAGATCCCTCAATTGGGACCATCACACGGTGCTATTGATTTAAAACTATATAGTATAATTAATTTGTATAACTTTCTTTAATTACATTGAAGTGCCTTGGTTTCTGGATTTAATATATAGTATTGATTGATTGATAAACAAAGAAACTTGTACAAGGGTCGTGAATTTTCACGGTTTTAAAACTATTTATAAAATTATATAATATAATACTCGTATGATATAAGACTTTTTAGTTCCATTATGAATAAATAAGGTACCAAATCCGCCCCTGCCTACCAGTTTGAGGGAGAAAAGTAACACTCTAGTCAAATGTAAGGGTTTCACTTGTTCAAAAGTGAATTTACGAGAGAAAAATGACAAAAATTATCTTTAACAATGCAGCCTTTTTTTTTTGCAACCGTAAAATAAGTTTTTATACAGATGACATTTGACTCATTTGGTCAAATGCACTCATGGGGATGTGAGGACGGTACCTCAACGGGTCGTGGAGCGCGCTTTGAGTTTCTGGAACGCTTGGTTGGACGCACAGCCGAAACGTGGTGAAGGTGATGCACGAGCTAGGGGCGATAGTGTGAGGTGGGTACCTCCGGGGGTAGGGGAATGGAAGCTTAACGTTGACACGGGTCTGTTTGGTGATATGGGTTGTGGTCTCGGGCTGGTTGTGCGGGATCATGAAGGTAAGGTGGAAAGAGTCGGGGTCCAACAAGTACGGGATGTATGGGATCCGGATATTGCTGAGGCAAAAGCAGCGGAATTTGGTTTAAGAACAGCGTTGCAAATGGGATTGTCATTGTCTATCGGATTCCTCTACCTTGATCACCATATTGAAGTCGAAAAGTGTCCCGGGAAACTATTTTGGCAAAATTGGAAATGTTATCCTTGAGTTAGCTAATGCTTTTACTTGTATTCATTTTAGTTTCGTTTGTAGGGAGGGTAATGGTGTGGCTCATAGTATGGCTCATCTAATGCCGGTCAATTACTCGACTAGGCTTTGGGTGGGTTTGCTTCCTGAGCATATTGTGTCTCTTGTGGACTTGGACGCTGCTTATTTGCTTTCTTAATATTTCTAACTTTACACCTCAAAAAAAAAAAATACTGACCCTCCTGCCTACTCAAAACAAGTTTTCAAAGTTACTCCAGATTTCTTTTATTCTTACTAACACTATGTTATACAACAAAAATACATTAAACCGTATAAACTCCCTCAAACGGAAATGCATAGTAGTGCAACGACTTCTGTCAGTAACTGAACTAACCTAAGCCCGGAAAAAGTACAGTGGGCTGAACTCCACTCCTTTTTCACCTAATTTGCGCCAAGAAAAAGAGGAAATTCTGCAATAGACCAATTTTGGGAAGATTAGACTATTTGTTCGCGTATGAAACAACCATGGTTGATAACAAGACCCCGAATTTTAGTTGACAGCCAAACTATCACATAAAGTTTGATATGCAGATGTGCAATGCTTGAATTTCTCCTCTGCTTTTGCCTGCCAAGTGCCAATGCAGAATAACAAGTTAGTATATCTATTTATTTACCAACACGAAAGCTAACAATGATTTGCGGGTTTTGCCCTGTGCTTAAAGATCAATAATATACAACTTTGTCTAGTAATATCTTTACAGGACCCCGTAAACAAAAGCTTCTGCATACAACACGGTCTATGGCAGACTATATCGAGGAAGAGTGTAGATTACCTTTGAAGAACCCTGGTGACGGTCAGGGTGCCATTTTAAAGCACTAGCTCGATACCTGAAATTGATGGGCGTTATATGTTAGCAAATGACATCCTCTCATATCTCCATCACAGTTAGTTTGCAAAAATAAGTTATCCAGAAAATGTGAAAAGGAAAATGGTGAAGGGATTAATAGACACTTACGCAGTTTTCACATCTTCAAGTTTAAGTGGACCAGAAGCACTTAAACCAAGAGCAGTCCGTTCGGAAGCCAATTTTGATTTTCGAGTGTCTTCTTCTGGAGTGTAGTGATATTGATCTTCATTCTGATTTCCCCATCTCCAAGAGGATTTGTGGCTCTTAGAACGACGTGATGAACGCTTCCAATTAGGATAATCTTCATCAACAGAGGACCAGACGAAAAAACGATCTCCAAATACTGATCGAAAGATGGTCTCATCATCGTCAATATCTTCACAAAAACCGAATCCTCCTGAAATATTCCAGAACTCATTTTTAAGAAGTTATCGAATAAGTTACCAAAGCATGCTGATTCACACCTTTTACAACAAGAAGCAGTGAGAGTACACAACCTTAAAACCACTAAAAGGAAACCTAAATCTCTAGAGGTCATAGTGCACTATTGTTCGGCCACATACCAACCAACTAAACAAGTAAGATGATTAAGGATCGCACAACCACCATCCAAAATAATAAGATCATCAGATCCAACCTAAAAGATATATTCCCTTTAAGTTGGAGTGTTGTTCCCTATTTCCTTATTGAGCTGAGTTGGCTTTTGTTTCCTATTTCCTTATTTGGAAAGTTATCTACATGTTTAAAGACCAAAGTGCCCTGAATCGTGTCATTATTTACCTACATGGTCACTCAAGGAAAACATCATACACCCCCACCCAAATTACAATTAACACAATCAACCCCACCCAAATCAACTCTAACTTCTTCCTAATAACACCACTCCACCCAACGCCACCATTCTCCCCTCCATCAACACCCTTCTTTTACCAGTCATACCAAATTACCAATACTAACACCCTAACCCAGTCCACCACCTCAGACAACACCCCATCCTCATGAACCCACATCCACCGTGGAAATGCCTACAACCACCTACATCCCTTTAACAACTCCCACCATCACCCGTCGAGAATGCCCCAACACCAACCGTTGAACTTGAAACCTCCCTACAAAACACCCATCCCTACTGTTTAAAACCCTTACCCCACCCTAAAAAGCTCCAAGTCTAGGTTTTTGAGGATAGGGAAAGGCAATTTGGTGGGTTGTAAGAGATTCCCAAGGTGAGGTAGTGAGATTCGGGGGTGGGGAAGTCATTCTCGGGAATGGGACGGCTTTAGTTTGGGTGGGTTTTCGAAGAGGTAAAGGGCGATTGCAAGGGCGGGTCGCGATTTCAAGGGTGGGGAAATGTGATTTCGGGTAATTGGAAGGGCTTTGGCAGAGGGAGAGTGAATGTCGACAATAGTTGGCTAACATGCGGTGGCAGTAGGTGGGCTGGGG
The DNA here is from genome assembly GCF_048544455.1 of Silene latifolia. Lineage (NCBI taxonomy): Eukaryota > Viridiplantae > Streptophyta > Magnoliopsida > Caryophyllales > Caryophyllaceae > Silene > Silene latifolia. The sequence goes on along the minus strand of NC_133535.1, from coordinate 11,263,795 downwards.
GTGGTTATGGCTGGTGGTTGCTGAGTTGGTATTATGTTGAGCAGGAGAGATGTCAAGTTAATGAGTGAGTAATAGAAGGGTAAAATGGTAAATGAATCCTATTCTCCCTCGTTCTTTATTCATTGAGCCAAAATTAAAAGGGAACAACACTCCAATTCAGAGGCAGTAACATGTATCAAATCACAATGTCAACAAAGAGCGGTTAAGGGAATATGAGTGCGAAAACAGAGGTCGACAACAAAATAGATTTTGCTAAAGAGAAATAGCTAATAAGAGTAAGGGAAAAATCTTCCGGCGGCAATTAAAATAGCACCGTATGATGCTGTAAAAGTGCTTACTATCCGACATCCGTCCGTCACAACAGGGATAAGCATACACAAACGCATGCACACACACACTTATGCGATAAACACATGAAAAACTAACACGAAGAGATGTTCTTACGTCTTCCTTTATTCTGGTGTCCCTGACCATTTCTTCTAGATCTATGATTAGATCTATGAAACCATGAAGGGCCTTTATTTGAAGGCTCCTCATCACGCATGAAGTCAGATTCCCAGCTCTGCAGATGATTTAAATGGCATCAAAGTCAGCGAATTTATGATCACTTGTGCACAAAACATATGGAACTCTCACTCTTAGTTTAAAAAGCACGCCTCGGGCATCCTTACACTCAGGGCTCATTGAGGCACTAATTGAAATTCCTCCATGCGTGGTATACACAAGGCAACAACTACGCAATCTTAATCTTTTTTCTTCTACTTCTTTAATTGTGCGCTTGTCTTGGACACATTATCCATAATGTTTACTTTTTTACATGATAATACTCAATCTTTCCTTTCGGCAACATAAAAGTAACAAAGTAAAGTACCCCATGTCCCCATAAGTCACAAGGAGAATGATACCTCGAATATTAGTAGAGGCTAACAACCTTTGTAAATCAAGTACGTTAACATTGCTCCAGTGCATCAAAAGAGGCTCTCGCTCCATGCAAGGTAAAGGGTTCAATATAAACTCCAATTAACAATAATTAATTTCAATATAAACTCCAATTAAAAAAATACAAAACAATAACATAAGGTCAATTTGATTACTAACAATGGATTTTGTGAATTAAATACATGCTCTATATTCGAATAATCATTCATAAGTGAATAAATTGAAGGAGGTGGAGAAAGTTAAAATTTAACAATAGAGATAGAGATAAGGTAGAGAAAATTAGGTTTGATGTTTTTTGGTCAAGGGCAAAAAATGGAAAGTTTTATACAAAATGTACTGAATTGAGTGAAATGTGTACTGTGAAAATAAATTACGAATAATAATCTATATCTATATTATATATTAAAGCAACCGCCGGTAACCGTCAGAAGATGCACAAAAGAGGACGTGTCAGCTTCATATTAATCCACAGTATATACATACAAAAATACTACGGAGTATTAATTAATACGGTACACTCATTTTTGTACAATAACTGCGTGCAACATGGCCATGATACCCATGATTTGCAACAGCAGTTCACCAATAGCCCAACTGATCACAGCTCCTCGTTTATCTCGAATTCATTTTTTTCATTATTGAGCAAGAAACAAAATCGAGAAAATGGCTACCTATAGACACCGAAATTTTATATGATTTTCATTTTTTATCACAGGTTACGAATTTTTAATGGTTCACACTACCCAAATTACTTCAACAAAAATCTCAAAATTGGTCAAGTGGTAATATGGAGATGGGAGTTTATGTAGTTTGCTTATGGATTCAGGAAAATCTTAGGATCAAGGGAGAAGTTTAATGAAGGTAGTAGATGACTTATGTTGAGCTTTAAAGGGGGCATTACCATGTGCTGCAAATATGACTTATGCTTATGAATATTTTGCTAATTAGCTTATCATCATGTGCCTTAAGGGCACATTTTAGAAAAACTCATAGATTTATTCACAAGAAAAGATGAGAAAAATAAACACGGTGATCAATCTCTAATTAGTAACACAAATAGTGTCGAATTATCGTCATCCACTTCTTATTCGTCATCCACTTCTTATTCGTTGGATGCTGAATAAATCGGTTGACAACCGGGAAAGTTTAAGAGGCTTCCCTTACATATACAAGCATAACTTAAATCATTAGTATCAAGGCCAAGACTATCGAATTCAGTTTCCGTGAACTGTTTATCTTTAAGGTTGTACCAAAAATATTTGCCAGCATAAGTTGATATGCACAGTAGTTCATGTGATGATCCTTTGCGGTAAGCAATAGGATGGTAAACCCATCTGGGCCGCCCTTGCTCAACAGGATGACTCATCAATTTAACCCAAGATGCTTTAACACCATAATCCTTCATAACCCATGTAGTATAAGTCGCCTTGTTGTCATCGTACCATGAAAAACGTAATTTCCCATCAAGCATACCTAGGTAATGATCATATCGAGATGAGTTGGAGTTGATTTCACCCAAAATAGTATCAGGCAAGAGTACATCGTTAGACCATTGTTCAGCCTTGATATCAAAACAACCAATTCCCGTCAAGCGACAATAACTATCATAGATAATCATAACAAGTAAATGATTTTGTACAAGGACGGGACTATTCATCAAATGACCCGTGGTGGTTTCACACGTGATAGTTCTCCACAAATTAGTTTTCAAACTATAAACGTCGACTTTTCTTAGCATATTAATACGTGAATCTTCATAGTTGATAAACCTGACAACTTTGAAATCGGCGTTAAATTCATCGTCTAAACAATAACACATGCCGTATCGTACATAGGCAACGGAACTTGGAAAGTAAGCTGTAGGGAGTACACGGTAAATACGTGTAGTTGGGTTGACCAAGATGAGATCTTCATAGACTCTGTGACTATACTTAAACAAGAGGTACGATTCGCAACATGCCACAATTGACATGGAGTCAGATGCAAACCGTTTTACTGGTATAGGGTAAGGGCAAAGCGTAGGAGGAGAGTGTGGGGAGTCCAATTCGTATATACGGAAGGTGTCGGACTTACCTGGTAGGATGAAGAGGCGATGATTGGCCTCGGAAAATAATTCATTGAATTTGGGGGACGAAATCTCGTTTTGAAACGACTTGGAAACATATTTGAAGCGAAAGAGGGATTTTGCAGGTAATTGGGGGAGTATACATGAGAATATTAATTCTGTAGGAAGGCTAACTCTCGAACATGGTTTTAGGGTTTCCAAACTTGCATCCATTGAAAGGGAGGAACTAATAAGATGTGAAAGTTAAGTCGTGTCCACGGTATATATATATATATATATATATATATATATATATATATATATATATAGATAGGTTCAGGTAAGTCCACAAATTTGGTTGAGTCCCTAAGTCCCATTCTTAGCCAATCATTTCTTAGTGTAACTTTACTACTTTATGAGTGTAATTTTACTCATTTATTGATTCATGAGTGGAACTTTTGTCTTTAAGGTCATTTTGTATATGAAAATTTGAATTTATAAATTGGAATTTATGTAATTTTAACAAAAGTATATATAACTTTATTTTTTTACGAGTATAACTTTAGTCGTTTTAGTTGTAACTTTAGTCATTTTAGATGTAACTTTAGTCGTATGGTGGTTTCTATACTTTTACGGGTGTAATTTTACCCCTTTTAAGTGTAACTTTAGTCATTGGAGTTGTAACTTTAGTCATAATAGTGAATTGTATGTGAAAATTTGAATTAATATATTTTGTTATTGTAACTTTAGTCCTTTCAAGTGTAACTTTTGTCCTTCAAAAGTGTAACTTTAGTCATTAAAGGTGTAATTTTATTGACTAACGAGTGTAACTCTAGTCCGTAAATTTGTAACTTTAGTACAAAGAAGTGTAACTTTATGCTAACAACTCTTCTTTCACCATCCTACCACCTCCTACCCCAACCACCACAGCACCACCACCTCCAAACCGCAACAACCAACAACAACATCAACCACTTATTATCTCATATCTGGAAAAAAAAAAAAAAAAAAAAAAAAAAAAAAAAAAAAGAGGACAAGGCTGCACCACGCACCACGCACCACCAGCCCACTCCCTCCACCACCTCCAAACCGGAAAGACCAACAACAACATCAACCCTAAACCCTAAACACCACCTCCACGGCATCACCACCAACAGCACGGCATCACCACCCCCAACAATAACATCAACACCAACACACAAAAAACCCCAAATCTGAAAAAAACTAACCATAAAACGAGTTGATGTCGGAAGGGGTAGCAGGGACTATGAGGGAGGCGGCATATGATGAGGAGATGCGGTAGAGGAAGAGGAGGGAGAGGCGGCGGACGAGAGAGGAGAGGCGGCAAATCTGTGAATAAAAAAGAAAAAAAAAAAAGAAGGGAGGACGGTTGTGGGTTGGCTGTCGGTGAGTGGTGGTGCGAGGAGGGTGGCCGGCGTCATAGGCGTCATTGGTGGGTGGTGGCGGCGCCAACAGGTTGCAGGTGGTGGCGGGTTAGATGGGAGAAAGGCTGAGGGAGAGTTTTTTTTTTTTTAGTCAGAGAAAGTGGGTGAGTGAATTGTGAGGGAGAGTTAGGGTTTGTCTAATTTAATCTTAGCCTTTCATTTTGTTTTAATCTTAGCCCTTTATCTTTCTCATCTAAGGGTCTAGATTAGGACTTACGGACTCAACCTAAAATGGTGGACTTACATGATCCCTTCTCTATATATATATATATATATATATATATATATATAATAAGAAATAAGTTTAGATCCCGCGCAATTAATGCGCGGTATTTACAGAGTTTTAATCCCCTATATACTAAATAAATAAGAAAAACTTCACATTTTCTCGCCCAAAAACCCCTTTCCTATTTTGATATAAACTCTTATTCACTTTCCTATTAAACGATTTACCCCCAAATTAACATTTACTCCCAAATTAACATCTATAAAAAATTTCTATCTATAAAAACATGTACGTATATGTTAAGAGTGTTAAACTAAAGACACCATTGCTAGCAAAATCCACAAATACGATCCTACAACCAGTTGTATAGTAGCATTGTATAACCGCCTCAAATTTGTTCAACTTTTATACAAAGTTGTTGAGCTATTTTACAAGTTATCGAGCTATTTTACTAAGTTATTGAGGTTAATAATTACTCTGTTAAGCTTAATAACTTTGTACCATATCTCTATAATTTTGTTAATAGAACTCGACAACTTTATAATAAAGTTCAACTACATTAAATAGGTTGTATATACAACTAGTTGTATAATACATTAAGAGCAAAACCTGGCTTCTGGTTAGATCGCAATAATTAAGAACTTGGATTCAAACAGACATTTAACTAAGAACACGTTAGCAAACACTTGGACTAACAATGCCAGCAATATCCGAGTTAAACATAAACATGGTGTAGAAGCAGAAGTCTTCAAAAGGAGGATTACACATTGATAACACCATAGTAAACGACTTCGAGAAAGTAAGCACGCTAAAAGATGACCAGCAAGGAGAACTTATGAAAAACCCGAAGCTAACACCATAGTAAACGATTTCTAGTAACTTAGCATGCCCATGATTTTTTTCCCCTTCATTTTACCTCTTAATTAACGAACTTCAACGGCGTGTTTTGTTCTTCAATTCCTTTTCCTTAAACAACGCCATACTCTCTACATAAGTAGACAAGTAAAATGAATAACCGTCTGCGGTTCTCTCTCTTAATGTTGTCCTACTGTGTGTTACTGGATCAATTGAATCAACCACATTCTCCTTTCCGCCATAACAATCCTGACCATTCTTCACCGTGATAACTTCACCGTTTTTTCTAAAACTAAAAGCCATTACCATGTCATGTGGATGTAACTTACCAATATCAAAATAAAAAAAATTTCGTCCAATATTTAATCCTCCACCGCATCCGGCCAACCAACAACATTACCAGACCCCGACTTCACCCTACCCAGCACATCTCAATATCTCATAGAAAAAGCCCAATCAACCATAAACAGACTCCAACTGAGCCACCGCCTCTAAGCCAACCAACCCCACCCGAAACCCACTCAAAACCACACAAACAAAATAGAATCAAAAACACAAGACTCAGCAATCCAAAAAGGAAGACCCGACGACCACCAAGAGGACGAGCAAAGGACCCAAAACCGTCAACAACCACAAACCAGAGCACCCAAAACTTCAAGACCGAAAGACTCGAACTGCAACTGACCCAAAACATCAAAAACATACATGCATGCAACAAAAACAGGAGCAGAAGACCCAACAACAAAAACACCAGGCGGATCAAAGACACTACAAAGACAACCGTTTCACCAGACGACACCTCCCACCTTATATGCAACCAGACCAAAACAAAGGGACGACATTGACGGGCACTAGTGAAAAGGGAAACGGGACCGGTAGGTGGGGGAAAAGCGGGGATCACCATATCGGACCCAAAACACGACCACATCGGACAACATCGACAAAATGAGCTATACTCATCGATACGACCACAGACAAACCAGGGGTGGGGGGAATGGGGGGATCACCCTTGGGTTGGAAACAACATCAACGCTGACAGGACAAGGTACCGGAGGGACAGTAACGACATGGACGGACCCAATCCCAGACAAGTGATAGGCTTTAAAGCCATCACCAAGATCAAACACTACTCCACCCACCAACTTAAGAACAAGAATCTTATATGTTCAATGTCAGATATGAGGCAGAATCAGTGCATCATTCATTTAAAGTCGGTTAACAGCTAACATGTTCTCATTCTTTGAATCACACTATCTAAATTGTACATCATCAAATTAGTCATCTTTGCCCAAATTATCTACTTTGCCAATGGATTTGCACATGATGACGACAGTCGACAACAACAACAAAAACAATCACCACCCAATGTCTCAGAAGCAAGTCTCTATGTTGAGACAAGGAGTCGGATATAAGCAACTTTACCTTTCAGCAAACATGGAACCGAGAATTACACGCCAGCCAAAACAAAAGCACCACATTCATAAACCAGATATGATGATTATCATTTAACAAACTCGTTAACAGTTCCATTAATCCAAACTAACCATTATCAACCCTTGAAATAACATAATTCCTAATCTGCAGTACCACATTCATAAACCAAAGACTAATTTGATTTTTGGTATGTTTTGCTACACATACCAAGCAAAAATTGAATTAAAAATAGAGCATGGTGACTTATAATAGAACGAGAGGCCACAAAGCTGATATTGAAATGGCTGCAAAATGCATTCTGATTTTAGGCACTCTAGTAAGTAACCAATTAAGGTATTTTGATTTCAAAATTGATGTTTCAAAATTTCTAAAAAAATTGTGCATTCAGGAATCAGGAGTACCCTTTGGATGACAAAGATATTATCGAGTTCCAAGCAAACATGTATATGTTAAAGAGTGTTAAACTAAGACACCACCGCTAACAAAACCCTGGCTTCTAATGATAGATAGCAATAATTAGAAACATGAATTCAAAAAGACACTTAACTAGAATGCGTTAGGAAACACTTGGGCTGACAATGACGGTAATATCTGAGTTAAACATAAACATGGTGTAAAAACAGAAGTTTAGATACTTTGATTACAATCAAGTCTTCAAAAGGAGGATTAGACATCTGATGACAATTAGGACCCAGAACACCATAGGAAACAACTTCGAGAAAGTAAGCATGCAAAAAGATGACAAGCAAGGAGAACTTATGAAAAAACCGAAGCTAACACCATAGTAAACGATTTCTAGTACTTGGCATGTCCAGGATTTTTTTTCCCCATTAAATCATTCATTTTACCTCTTAATTAACGAACTTCAACGGAGTGTTTTGTTCTTCAATTCCTTTTCCTTCCTTAAACAACACCATGCTCTCTACATAAGTAGACAAGTAAAATGAATAACGATCTGCACTTATCTCTCTTAATGTTGTCCTACTGTGTGTTACTAGATCAATTAAATCAACCACATTCTCCTTTCTGCCATAACAATCCTGACCATACTTCACCGTGATAACTTCGCCATTTTTTCTAAAACTAAAAGCCATTACCATGCCATGTGGACGTAACTTACCAATATCAATATCACAAATCTTCGTCCAAGATTTAACATCCCCATCTTCTTTCAGAATCCATGCACTACAACTACAAGTCATGCCTGCATCATTGTAGATACTCTTAATCAAAGTCACTACCCGATTACTCTCCGGGACAAACAAATCGTCAGTAAATCCTAACTCTGTCAATTTTAAGACTCCCGTCAGTTGTATAATCTCAAAACTCTCTGTACACATGTTAAATTTGAGGAGCACATTTTCATAATTTTGATCCGAATAAGACAAACCAAGGAAATAAACACAGCCATTAATGAAACGAGGGGTATACCCGAACCCATAGATCTTTTTAATCGAGCAGCCAGGACCAACACCTATAACCCTCCAGCACTCAGATTTCAAACTATAGACCTCAACTTTCATTTCCGCGCTCACCCCAAAACCTAAATCAATACCATTATCCAGTTCTACAAGTCGAACCACCTTGTAATCATCCGAAATAGAATCAAACCCAAACCCACAAACAGACTTATATGCACCATGAGTATCAAATACAATTATAGGCCGCGGAACGTGAACAAACTTTCTTATAGATGGGTTCCAAAGTATAATAAGAGTACCCTCAGCACTAAAATCATTAACCAAGCAAAGAACACCGTTTACGCAACCCGCCACAGTAAAACAATCACCAATATAATTATGGAAAGGGACAATCAATCCGTCAGTTTGAAAACCGGAAAATGTATGATCATCAGGTTCAAAATGATACATTTCTTCTTCATCGTGGGTGAAATAACGAAGTAACAAGTGGGAATTGGCATTTTGGGCAATGTGATCGGAGATAAAAGGCTGATTAGTGATTAAATTGAAGAATGATTTGGATAAAATTGTGCATTTAATTAGGGTTTTCACAGGTAATCTATGTAATATGTTGGTGCTTATTTCAGTAGGTAAATTATTCCACATTTTTGCAGGAAATTAACAGCTAGTCTTGCTTAAAGGCTACTATCCGTCTTAAGCTTATGACGGATCGGGAAAACTAAAGGGGCGTGGGTTTGGAAAATAAAGAAAGTAATTCGAAGAAGATGAGGAAAACTTACTGATTGAGATGGACAATGAGCGCATTCAGAATTCAGGGTAAAGTATGAATGAGAGTCGGCAACAAATATTTAGGGCTTTTGTGGCCAGTTTTATTCGTATACCCATCTTAGATGAGAATTTGTGATTCGAATGTACGGATTCTTATATTTTTCAAGTTTGTTAAAGAGTAGTGGTAACAAAAATCCGAATAAACATGTATTCGTCTTACTTTACTAATTGCCTTTCTTCATACCTATTCTTTTGACAATTTCCCCGTCCAAAATGTTGTTTCTCCATATGGACTCCATCTATTTCTACTTTACACGGATGTTGTATTCGTTTCATGTTTTTAGGCCCTGTTTTCGGCTAAAAAGGGCTCGATTGAACTGAACTAAAGTAAGTTAATTTGTAAAGAGATGAGCTGAATTGAATTGAACTAAAGTCCAAAGAGGGCTTTATTATATACTTTGTATCTATGATCTTATTTCCTAATAAATTCCTACCACGGATACATTAGAGAGTACTTTACTTGTATACCATCTTCATAAATCTGAATACAATGTAGGCTGAACCGGAATTTTACAATTTGCTACTTTTCTACATTTCTCATAATTATTCTTATGAGGTCCGATTTGATTTAAATTTGGTTATATATTCGGTTAATTTCAGATGTAGTGTATTTAATTTCATGTCAAGGTAATCGTGAGTATTTTTATAAGAGTAAAATTCAAATTATTATTATTACAATATCAAATCATACGGTCATACCCTAAAACTCACAGTTTTAGTCAAAACTAGTCTTTCTTTCGCTATCTTTGTTTATACTAGACTAGTTGGTTGCACCGCGCGCGATGCGCGCGGTACCCCAAGATATACGATTTTTGCCTTTTGAATGTTTTCTAATGTTTAATTAAAAATTTGTTCGAATCGATTTTATGATACGTAGTTTTAAATAGAATTAGCTATCTTGGCTTCATTTGGCATTCGAAAAGTAGCATTATATTCATTGCTCGTAACTAATGGTACATTGCATTAATCTAACATGTACATCTGAATAAAAGCCGCATAAACATTTCCGTATGCAGATATTTCTTCTCCATTAGCTTCATAATCTGCTGCATTTCTGAGGACAATAGAAACCGGTACATATTCTACATTTCTTGTTTCGAAGTACTGCCGATCATACTCAGTCGCAATCCACGGGTATGGTTGGTATCTCTGAAGTTCTGTAGACCCTGTGGTTTGGAAATTAGCGCGACCTCGATTTACTGTCTCAAACATTTTAGATAGCTTGAAAGCCGAAATGCATTCGTCAGTTGAAGACCCAAACTCTATTATAACAACTCTTGCAAATTCATCTTCATTTGTATCCCAAACAATCCTGATTTTTTTGACCAAGTATCCAAGGCTTCTCAGGGTATGTTTTACTATTGTGAAGCTGTTGCAAACATACTTGCCATTTTCATAATGCCCAGGTGCATTTGCTAAAACACAGGAAAATGGTTTAATGTAGGTGATAGACATAATATTTGTGTGGTAGTGTATGTTTTTTGTTTCTGGTAAAGTGTTGGAATGGTTGTTTAGATATGAATATTTATAGGCAAGTGCTTCTTATATTGTTAGCTTTTAACTTAGGCATTGAAATTGTATATAATTTGCATATATTCTGCTACATGTGTTGTATATTAGGGTTTTTGTTTCCTTTTTATTGGAAATTGTGATGTATTGACAGGCATGCTGTTACTGTTGGTTGTTCAGATGGAATATGGTCGTCCTTTAGTGCAATACTGTCTGGCCGTATCAGTAAATCATTTGCTACAAATTTTCATTTGTTCTAAATGAATTATATTAAATCTGGTTTTGTAAATGACTAATTGTATAACAAAAATATGTTTATTGGTTAACATTGTTGATGAATACATACTTAGTTGATGTTATTTGGTAATTCCATATTTTTCAATTCAAATTGCTATATTTATGTAGCTATACATATTAATATCATCATCTTCGGACATGTCTTTCCCTTGTTTTTTCAATGCATACGGGACCTTTACACAGGTTGGTTTACACCCAAAGTACTCTGAATCTCGCCTTGTAGCTATCCAAAGATATGGCCCTTGTTCTGGCCTGTAAGTTGCATAGTAGTCTTCTCTGCCACGCCCTACTTGTTTGAATTTTTCAGCTAATTTGAATGCCAACTTGCAGGCTGTATCATCTTCACCAAACTCAATTCGGACAATTCCATTGAAATGTCTCGCTGCTGTGGAAGTCGTAGTGGAGATTCCTTCAATGTTGTATCCCTGGCTGTTTAGGGTGTTAGCGAGATTGCTGAGATTTCTTGGGACGTATATGCCTCCTTCTATTTTCCCAGGAACATTCGCTAAGATGCAGGTGTATGGGTATACAAAGACATTGGCCATTTCTGTGTTTGCAGGCTTTTTTTTGGGGTGTTTTATCTGTGGTTTTGATTCGTTGGATATGAATTCTGTTGTAAATTTGGTGCTTTAATATAGTGGTACATTTATCAGTGTTGTTTAATATTGTATTGGAAATTTATATAGCCATTTATTGATTCATTGTCTGTTCATTTGCAGTTTTTATTCAATGGTTTTCCTTATTAATTGCATTGTAACTTCTGTATTCCTTGCATCTGAATGGTCAGCAATTTGTATATTGAAATTATTCGTTCATTTGAAACTGCACATTCATTGTTAATTTGTGTCCATATGTTTAAAATCTTCGTTAATGTGAATTTGGTATTTTATTGTTAATTCGTGTTTAATGGGCTGCTTCGTTTGGGTTTGGTTAATCAATGGTTATTGAATTAGCTATAGTTCACCTGCGGAGATAGAATCCTTTTTTTTTCAGATGGATACTGTCATATAAGTATTGCATCTTCTCGAGTTTGACAGTATATTTATATAATTATGACAGCCTTTTTTTTTTCAAGTTTCAGAAATTATCTTCTTGAACAAATTCATTGGATAATTAAATTTCAGAAGAGGAATTACATAGACATTAGAATTGAAATTGGAATATTGCAATAGGAATTACATAGACATTAGACAGTTACATTTCATTGAACACAAGAAGAGTGTGAGAGTATGCGCTGTTAGCTTCTCCATCTGCGAGTATTGTAGCTTGATCTCTTACATAACTGCACGGGTACATAGTCACAGTTTCGGACGGATATCGATTATCCCTTGCTGTGCCCACCCATAGGTATGGCTGGACATCATCGTTGTTGCTGTTAGACCAGCTATTATAACCATGATTAGCCTTATCAAACATCTTAGCAAGCTTAAAGGCAGAAATGGCATGTTGTATTGTACTCCCGAATTCCACAATCAGCACTCCCGTAAACTCATTTGCAGGCCAGACTGGTTTAACCTTTGTTACTAAGTATCCTAGGTTGATCAAGGTATTTCTGAGTTTAGTAAAACTTTTACAGACTCTTTGTCCTTTGTGATAATGGCTTGGTGCATTGACTAAAATACATGAATATGGTTTGGCGAGATTGGTAGCCATTGCAGTTTTTTCTGGGAGGTAGGATGTTGTTGTGAGTGTAAATTTAAGGAAGATGTATTGATTTGTTTGTTGTGCGGATTAAAGATGAGTGCTGCATATTTATAAAGAATTTTTTTTTTGGGTGGGAATAAAAATTAGATTTAAGTATAAATTTTGCCTTTGGTACATGTACAGGTGAAAGATTAAAGGTTTTACTTTCTTTTGAGGCAACCTGTGCAAAAGTACTGATTAGGCGAATGCATGTAAAATGCCGACTACCAAAGTTTGCTGTTTATCCTTGGATTCCATACAGCTTTAATTTTTTTGATTAAAGTTGATGCTGTTCTTTGTTGGTCTGATCTGGCAGTTTGTGTAATCAACATTTTCTGATAGGGGATAGACAGAACAATGGCATTGGCTGTGATTGTATACCTGTAATTGATTAGACTCTACAGCTTTTAGTTTACCGAGATTCCTGTCTAAATTTACCGATGTTTTGGTATGGACAATTCCCTTTTTTTTTTAAATTATTGTTTTTTTGGACTGATTTATAATTATGGCTGATTTATCTGGTATTTGTAATATCACCTGAATTGTAATATTTGGTTATCTTTTGCGAATTTGTTTGTGAAATAGCTATGTTCGTTCATGGATAGTCATTTATAATTATGTAGCATTGTAGCTTATTTGGCAATTTTGGAAGGGGAACGTTCTAAATGCAGTGTAGCGTAGCTTAAGACTATTTCTTTTGTTATAGAACACCTGATTAACTGCTAAACTTCATTTCCTTAAAGCATAATTTACATATTTTTTTTCAAAAACTTCGCTACTTTTCTACCTTGCAGGAGATAACTAATACTACGTAGTAATGTTGCAACTTCTTCAAAATCTGGCTATGCAACAAAACCCCTGCTAAACTTATTAACCCATTTTGGGAGATGTTTGATTAGGTTAGAGAGACTTCTTTGAGCACCCACTTTAGGATCTGAGCGCGAGAGAGTGAATTATCAGGCACAACTTGTATGTGAATTGGCTTAGTTTGCACCTTCTTCTCAACCTGGATAAGGCATTCTTCTTTTTCCTGCATTATATAGAGTGTAAATATTGTTGCGTAACCAAAAAGATATGCTTCTTTTAGTGTTCGGATGTTTAAATGTAAATGCATCTCTTTTGAAAGATATTTATGATAATGGGCAACACCTTTGGAAGCATTGAGTATAGGATTGATGCACTGATCTGAAGTATTTTTTCTGAATTCTTATAGTTAGCAGTGAAGCAATAAGTTCCAGTGCTATCTACTGCAACAAAGATGAACTTCATCCTGCAGATTATCGAGAGGATGACCATGTTATTTTTTGATGTTTGATTTGATGCAAGTATATGTAAACGATGCTTTACCTTTTTGATGAAATGACGTTCTCGTAAAACGAGAAAGTGCATGTATATACTTCTCCGATGCTTTCATAACATGACTGACCCGCATTTGCTACTGCCAAGGTAGAAGTGGATATCTTTCACTCAAATTGATCATTTTGCACATGTAGCCAGTGCTTTTCCTCTTGGAGTGTATCATTTACCTTAGAGGTAAGACAAATGAATGTTATTAATCAGGTATAATTGCAGAGTTAGATAAAATCTATTTATACATTTCCTAATGCTATTTGGTGCACATACATTAGTCATTAAATGTCTATTTCTCATATTTTACAGTTATAAGATTTGCTTACGTTTTTCTTAAGGAGGCTGTCTATTGTAGTTACAGCACGATCATTGCTCGGATTGCGCACTTCAAATATTTGTTGATGCTTTGCAGTTAGAATTTGTCTGTTTGCTTTCCTCCTTTAAATTTTGAAGAAATGGTTAGATTTATTAAACTTTAACTCGCTTTATGTGCGAAGTCACGTGATTAGGCTTACCTAAATCACGCGATTGCATCACCTCCGGCCTTCCTCAGTTCAATAGATATATATGTTGAATGAGTAGTTGTAAGTGAGAACCCTGCATTTTTACGACATTTGGTTTTAAATAAGCTTCTAAAGAAGTCATATATTGGGAAAAAAAAAAAAAGTTTGCTTTAATATGCACACCCTTTCTGTAGGATGACCTCACAGCTGCAAAGCTAACCACGGGAAATGATTGTGTAATGCACTGCAAAGCCTTGCATTGCTCGATAGCCAGTTTTTCCCAAGCCGTTATAAGCATTATTTGTTGAGAACTACACAGGTCGTCAAGAAATTGGACTTTAAAAAATGTAGTTCAAACAAGTAATATTTAATCTGAATTCACTTTGTTTAAAGACAATTTACGTATGGGCTAACCTTTGATCAATGATCATAACTTCACAGATATTCTCATAGTGGCTATTTTCACAAGGAATTGTGCAGGTATTGTCTACGTATACAACAATTCCTAGAACATCTTCAATTTGCAGATATTTGCGATTAGAAATTAAGCTATTGAAGATATTAAGTTGTTTCCAATCTTTTATACATGAATTAATATATTTTGCAAAACTTATATAATATAATAAATCCTTACCATACTTATAATGAAGCTCTACAGACCTTGGAATAGACGCTATTAAAATGAAGTCAAGTCTCAGTGGATGTTGAGGCTCTGAAATAGGCAGTACAAAGGTATCTTGAGTGAAAATCAGTTCATATATTTCCTTATCTGGATCTTCCCATTCGTCAGCAGGCATCAACTTGAGTTTAAAATTGGAAATTTCATACGACAGGTCATCCTGCATAATATCTTTGAAAACTTCTAGGTCTTCGTCACACAGTACAGTCTGAACTTCAGTTCCCTGCAGCATTTAGATAATCTTATTAACGTGGGTGCCTTATTTGTGTGTAGTGGTATTTTTTCATGTATTAAACATTTAGCCATGAATATATGCAGTTAAATAATTACCTTTTCATCTTCAAACCTGAATATTTGATAGTCTAGTTCAGAGCCAGCCATTCCTTTGTGCACATTTGTCTTGTCAATGACTTTGAGTTTAATCGAACATCGTCTTGTTTTACCCACAAGTTCTTTTGCTGAACTGCTGCTAGGCTTCATACCATCTGTAAAACCATTGTACATATATTTATATTAGTTAAATGTTATAATTTAAATTCGAATTTGTGATTGAATTATCTTTCATTGTGTAGATTATTGTTAAACCTGGTAGGTTGAGTGTATGTTCTTCTACAGCTGTATGAATAGACTACTTGAAGTTTCAATTTAAATGGACTCTTTATAGTGCTGCTCTGTTACACATGTGTTTCTATAAGCATGGTCATGTGTACTTAGTATCTTCAAGCCATCCCTTGGATATTGTTTGCTTGCAATCTTAGTTAAAGTAACTTTTATCTAGAAATGTTGTCATTTCAATAGCAATAGTACACTTATACAAACTAAACATGATGTCAGGCATTTGGTTTTTTCAGTTGAGTTTCAACTGCCCATTAGAATAGCTCATTTGCAAGTTTGGTACAGTTTTGAATTTTAAAGTTTGGTGTCAAACTGTAAAATGCTGTTCTGACTTTATTTCAGAGTAGTTAATTTTTAATGTCTTTTTGGCTCTTTGTTATTTCTACATTGTTTGATTTATCTACTTAGGTTGTTTAGCTCTACATTCACCAATTGTCAATCTTCTTTGTGGTTCTAGCTGAACATATGAAAACACAGGCTGATATAATCGATAAAGTCATAGCATAATACAATTAGATTTAATTGAACCTTGTCTCATTGATTTGATACAGCATAATTTTACAAACATTAGTTATAATCTATTGTTCGATTAATAAACCGTAGATTTGATTTCTGAAATCCACCACATTTGCATCAGCCTGTCTGCAATGTGTAAGTTTAGACTGTAGAGAGTTTTTGGAGCACCCAGTAGAGTTTTCTGTATCTGGCAAGAGCTGATGATGGTCTGACTTGGATGTATACTGGATTATCCCTAACCTGCCTTTCAATTTGGAGCAGGTATTCCTCTTTTTCCTGCATGAATATTTGTTATTTTGTTGTTGATTTACTATTAGCATGTAATATACTATCTTATTTATGAAGAATTATCTACGCTTCATAAATCTGGAAATTGTACTGGTTCTATGTATATTTGCGGTTGAACTTTGTTATCTAATAATCGTATTTTCATTTGTCGTTAAAAATAAATTTGGATGCTGCTAAATTACCTGTGGAGTCATTGAGTACAAAATAGCTGCTTCAACTTCTAGAAGTATCTCTGCATTTTCATTATAGGCCGTGAAAAAGAAACTGCCTGTTTCGTCTGCAGCGTCAAATGTAATCTGCAATATGTTTACACTTTTTAAAGATATATATTGTGCACAGGTTAATGCATTGTACTGACGACCTCCATACACGAAGCTGTTATTTACCTTGGAGTGGAAATGACACCTACTTTCAAGCAGCTGTGACATGTATATGTTGTGTCTATGGCCTTGTCATTGATTCTTCCGCAGTTGCTACATCCAAGATATAATTGTAGTTTACTAATGTCAAAATTAGTAAGGTCCACCTTTAACCAGTGTTCTTCCTCTTGGAGAGTCTCAGTTACCTGTTTAGTTTTGTACAACTTTGTTTATATTCAACAATAAAAAATAACCGTGAAGTTATGTATGATGATTATTTGCGAAGATGATTGCATACCTTTTTTTGAAACAACTCTGCCATTGTAATAATCTTGCGCCCTTCTTCTGGATAGAGCACATTTAAGAGTTGTTGTTTCTTAGTATTCAGTAGCTCTTGATGTGTTTCTCCCCTGACATTTAAGTTAGGTTAGTCCAACGCAGTTGAGAATGTAGTCTGAAGTATGTTATTGTGCCAGGTCTTACCATGCATTTAACAACGCAGCCTTGTTCCCTATTGGAGATAGCTTAACCACCGTTTCTTCTGTTGTTGAAAGTGAGAACCCTAGAAGTTCAGCATAATTAGATGTGTGTTTCATATAGTTTGTTAAAAATTGGTTTTGACTTTAATTCTCTCTGCAAGTATTAAAATCACCTTTTCTGTAAGCTGCACGTAGTGATGTAAATGCCACTACTGGAAAGGATGTTGCTACTGAACACAGATTCCGACATTCTTCAATAGCCATGCCTTCCCAGGCTGTGACTGTTATCAATTGCTCAGAGCTACATGTTTAAAATGCAGTTAAATAGGCTGTTTGATTAAAAAATGCACGAAACACTAAAGACCATGAATAGAGTATCTAACAAATGCACATACCTTTGATCAACAATAAATACCTCACAAACATTCCAATGTTGGCCATTCGATCTAGGTACTTGACAATTGGGATTTACATACATAAGTATTCCTAATACATCTGCAAATTAAAATTACTTATTTATTTGTTTGCTTCAAATTCAAACTGCTATATAAAAATAACGACATTTTGGGTATAAACTCTACGAATTAATCGGGCCTTACCATATCTGTCATTCATTTTGATGAGCCTTGGAATGGATGCAATAAATTGGTAGTTGGTTTGGTCCTCGGGTTGTTCATCGAAAATAGGTTGAATTACAGTTAGGATGTTGAATGACAACTGATACACTTGATCAACTACGGTTTCCGAATCTTCACCAAGCAGGCCTATGATGGTGGGATTGTAAATTTCGTAGTTCATGTTATTAACTATAATATCTTTATACATTTGTATCTCTTCATTGTGTAGGACACATTGCAAATTAGTTCCCTGCAGGGGTAAGAGCAGTTCTTTAAATGCAAAGCTATACTATTTTGTAAACTTGTAGTCTATTTCTGCAGTTAAGCAATACTGGTGTTTTTGAAAAGATACGTATATGACTTGAACTAACTTAACTTCAGCTGGTGCAGTGTATTATTTTGAATTTTAATATTTGCAGATACAGTTTTGCTAAAATTGAAACATTAATTTAAGAAATTACCTCGTCATCTTCAAATGTTATAGTTTCGTACTCCAATTTGTTGTTTTGCAGCATAGAATGGATGCTTTGTTTGTCAATAACCTTCAATTTGATAGAATATAATCCAGCATGACCTGCAGCCTCCCTAGCAAGTTTCCTGAAAGAGGTCATTTGAATCTGTTATATTCAGGTTAATGCTATTTTTATAGAGCAATGAATTGTGGGGTTTTTTTACAGCATTATGCAGGCATATATTTTGGCTTCCTCTGTGATTGCTTGTTTAGTGGTCATAGAATTTGTAAGTAAATAGGGGCGTCACTTGTATAACTGTATACGTATAAGCAACATCAACATCATTACGTTCTACTGTATTATGGTACAACAATACTGTTTTGATGTTTGAAGAAGTATCAGAGTGGGTGTCTGTTTGGCAGGTTTTGACAGTTTAATATCATCTGTTTATTATTTTTAAATGCCTTCACTACATATCACAGTATAATGTTTTTAAAATTTTTGTGGGACATTAATGATGTCTGTTGCGGGGTTGTTTACGCTTGATTTGTATTCCTTTATTTCTATTCACTTTTTGTCTAGTATGTATAGTTTATTGTGCAAATTTTATCGGCAGTTTAAAGCAAACTAAGGCGCTACTCATTTGTCTGGTTTACAATTCAGTTAATAAACCAACAAACTGAAGTCCTGTTAACACAATACATTCGAAATTTAGATTGTTTAAAAAGCTATTAAGTCCAACATAATTTTATTCATGTTGTGCTCTAAAGAAGATGCTGATCTACTTGTTACTTCTAGATAACTACATATTTGACATAGTTGTCCTTCTTTTGCTTCAGTATGACCAGCTTAGATTCTTAGCCGTTCCATTCATCTGACCTCTGGCATTTGTGGTTGACAGTTCCCAAGTTTTTCTAGTTGTTTGTTTCTAAAAGGAGCAAAATGTGAAGCAATCATTTCTGCACTGGACGGGTGCTTCAAAATGGATAGCAGCTTCTACTTAGAACACATTTCTAGTTGAGGGAGATTTGTTTGATTACCCACTTTAGCACTCCATTCCTGGAGAGTGCTGCTGCAGGCCCTACTTGCAGATAAATTGTAGTTGTCCGGATTCGAGTTTCAGCATCTGTTAGGTATTGTTGCTTTTCCTGCAGTCATCATTTTTTGGGCCAGTTAATATCTAGGCACATAAGTTTTGGATATTAGATTAGTTAACTAACACATATGGCAACTCACCGGCTCCGGCATGTTGTATATTTCCTCAACCTTTTTTCCTAGTAGTTTCTCGGAATCGACATTGAACGTAGTAAACGTGAATGATCCTGTCATGTCAATTGCTTCAAATGTGATGGTCATCCTGTGTTCACGATTTTGGAAAATATTATATAAGCTTTGTGTTTCCCATATATATTTTTGGCGCGGTAATTGGGTTAATGAATTTGTTCATTACCTAGGTATGGAGTTGACACTTTGCCTCTTGCATGTTTCGCAGTTGTAGGTGACATTGTTTTCTTTCTTGCTTGCTGTACCACAATGACTACACCCGAGGTAGAAGCGTATGTCTTTTCGATCAAATTCAGGAATGGATATATGTAGCCAGTTTGCAATGTTGCTGGAGCCTGTGTTTACCATTCAATTTCCAAAAAACAACAATTAGTTTTCCGCATAAAGCCAAAAAGGTGCTTTAATATGTATAATTCACTAATTTCCACTGAAAACATCTGGACATGTATTTCCTTCACGTGATTAGATAGCAATGCAACATTATTTTATATTGGGTAGAATTTTTGGCCCTCGTTTGATCGGAAATGCATACCTTTTTAGACCGCAAGTTTTTAATGGTTGTGGGTACACGCTTCCTTTCAGGTTGACGAGTTTCGATGACTTGTTGATGTTTAGCAGATACTGCTGTCTTATTTGCATTGTTCCTAATTTCATCCATAAAACAGATCATGTTTATGTAACGTAATTAACCAGTTTAACTGCTTACGCATAAAGATTATTAAGCGTACCAAGCACGAAGGTTTTCTGCCTTATCTCCATCAGGATTGAACTTGATAAATGTTGCTGAAGTAGTTGCAACTGAGAAGCCTATTAAATTCACATCAACAGAACAATTATTTGTAGTATTGAGTTTGCAATGATTGTGATGAATGTTAACCATAGATGTGATTGTATACCTTTGTGATAAGAGGGCTTTAGACAAGTGAAACCAACCACTGGGAATGTGCCAACCAATTCTTTAAGCTGCTCGCATTCTCTAGTCGCAATCTCGGCCCAAGCTGTTATGATTAGGGGCTGTTCTGTGCTGCATGAGTTAGGTTTCTTCATCAGCTGTTGAATTTGCCAATTTGAACCGAAATTTCAGCTATATTATGTAAGTGTTCATCTGGTTTTATCTAACCTGGGATCCATCACAACTAATTCACGTACAGGTAAGGCTGCTCCATCTGGACGTGGCACCTCTCGTAGTACTTCAACATGGATTAGTATAGCGAGAATATCTACACATTATTCATTATTTGACAGGTTAATATTCAATTGGTACGTAAGTTAGCAAACAAAAGAAGAGGGTTAAATCTATATCAAGATACTGAACTACCAGCAGTAAGGGAAATATTTACTACCGTATCTATCATCAGCTGTCACAATTCTGGGTATTGCAGCTATGCTGATATAGTCTGGACCTGCAGGTGGTTTGCAACCTTCAACCGGGGTAATGACAGTTTGAGCACCAAAGCTTAGTTGATATGGATGGTCAGTATCGCGACGATACTTTTCAGGCATTAGTTTGATCTTGGCATTGCAAATGTCATATTCCATTTTATCGTAAATTATATTTTCATACGCTGCTATTTCATCTTCATACAGCGTAGTTCTTATCCTTCCACCCTGTGTTAATTAGAGCATAATTACAATGTCTATCATTTGCAATGTAGAATCTCCAGCATTTGGATTTTTTGGAAAATGACTTATCTGAGAAGTAGACAACCTAAATTGAAGCTGTTTGAGTTATTCCAAAATCATAATAAATTATAATGAACTTTTTAACGGGCTTATACAGCAAGGTATTTATAATTTCAAATACTAACATTGATATTGCCTTACTTACATCATTTGACATATCATCTGAGTTTTCACTTTAAGTTAAATTAACTTTCAAAATTACCTCTTCATCCTGAAAAACAATTCTCTGATAATTAAGCCCTTTGCTTTTAGGCGAAATTTGTGTGTTGCTCTTCTCAATTACTTTCAGGCGAATTGAATGTGGGCCGACCTTGTCATTCAAGTCTTTCACCATTTTCTTCTCAGGCTTCATATTCCCTGCAAAAAAAAAAAGCTGCTTAGTAAGACATTAAGCCTGGTAAAGCTGAGCCTGATATTTTTTTTTTTATAATCCAAACATGTTTCATTTAGAGAAGCTTTTATCATCCCTATATTATGAATATTATACATCAATTATTTCTATATTTTCTGATGATGAGGTAGTTTGTTGTCTGCCAGTATACAATTGCTTACCAAACTTTTTTCTTGTGGTTTAAGATTATATGAATATTGTTGTTAATCTTTCTTTCTGGTTTTCTGGGATTCGTTTGAATGTATATACTTCATTTTGTAACTATGTGCAGTTAGGTTTTTCTACATTCAGTCTGATTGCGTGTTGCCAACGAAATGAAGTACCAGACCACTCCCTATTCTGCTGCTCAGTTGCCTACCAACTGTTCATAAGTATGGCTGGTTTTACTTTGCCATAATCTTACTGTTGAAAGCACATATTCTTCTGAATTTCTCTTGTTTTGGATAGGTAAGCATCGCTTGAAATCTATAGGCCATACTTTCAACAGTGTAATGTCATTTATTTGTACTCTTGTACTATTTGTTCACTTTGATAGATGACAATGACAATTCTATAAGGCTATAAATTTAGATAATGAAGTACAACCTATTATATTTTAATATTCATATTATAAAATTACAAAGTGAATGTACTTTTTTGTTTTGGGTTGGAATATTAATCTATTTTATAATTTAAATGTATTTCTTGAAATTATTTTGAGATAAACTATTTTAGGCTCGCAACTCAACTCAATATGCATATTGACGTGCCCAAAAAATATCATAGAAACTCAAATCAGATTGCTTTTTAGTAGGTACTTATAGTAAAGCTAGATTGCTCTTTTTGTAATAGCATTGTTTGTTTGCATAGGCAGAAGGCTAAGCTATATGGCTCTTTCCTTGCCAAATAACTGATAATGAAACCTTCGTTTTCTAAACCAAAATACACAAAGCCTGGCTTGTGTTTGCCTTATAATTATAAATCCTGAAACAACATTCGATACACTTCTAAAATATATTAACATTACTTCCTAAATTTCAAAAACCATCTGCAGCCAAAGCTGTAAGCAAAAGCGTTGGCCTTTCTACAAAGCAAATAAGGACATTTCTTTACTTTCTTGGTTGTTAAATGTCCTTTTGTGATTTGTGAACGCCTAAGTAATACGGATTGGCCTTATTTCGATGTGCCTGCAACCTGTAAATAGGCACCGTTTAAAATTCGTCATTGGCTGTTGGCACCGCAAACATATATATATATATATATATATATAGATATATATATGTAAACTTAGCATTTACAATGTAGAAGCATAATAAAGTCTGTATCATTACCTGACAATATTCTTTAAACCCTGCTCTTCTGAGTACCTCAAATGAAACTACATTCCGCACCAAATTTCCATTAACATCACCTACGGATGGATTGTGCAACACTTTCAAGTCTTTAGCTGAACGTGCTCGTGATAATGCTACGTATAACTGTCCATGTGAAAAGCAAGATCTAGGTAGGTACACACCTACGCGTTGCAAAGTCTGGCCCTGTGCTTTATTTATTGTCATAGCAAAGCTTAACTTAATAGGAAACTGTTTTCTCTGGAAATTGATTGGAAATCTAGAATTCTTGGACGGTTTCAGTGTAATCCTAGGAAGGAAAACACGCTCTCCTTTATAATATCCAGTTGAAATTTCACACTCAATCATATTTGGGAAAAAACGCTTGCATATGAGGCGCGTACCATTGCATAGACCCGCTGAAGGATCCAAATTGCGTAATAATATCACTGGAGAATCTTCCTTCAAAATTAATTCATGTGGTGTCATTCCAGCAGGGCATAGAGAGTTTAGAAATTCAGCTGGATATACGTTTGAGTTGTCGTCCACAACGCTATCAAAACTATGGTAAATGTGCTTTGTCCCAGGAAATTGATCAATAAGCATGGTGTTTATAGAGTCTACATCAACATTCCTTGGAGTTAAAATGGCTCTGTCGTTGAAAATTTCAGGCGTAAAAGTGGTTTCCTTAATCTCTGGGAAGACATTGTCAATCAAGGTCTGTTCTGGTTATTCATCCTTTTTTTTTTTCAAGGATCAGTTGTTGCGGTAGTGACACTAAACTGCTTTCTTCTGTTTGCAACTCTCCATTGCCTAACTTGATAAAAAATCTGCAAATTCGGGGTCTTCCTTTGCCCTTATATTCTCTGTTAAGCTGAAATTTGGTTAGTTGTTGCCATATAGGAGAACCGACAATGCTTTGGCTTCATTGCTTCTTCTTTGGTACGCCTTGGAAGAACAGGAAGAACTTGACGAAAGTCTCCTCCAAAAACTATTACTTTGCCACCAAATAACTCGGAACTATTGCATACATCTTGAAATAGCATATTTACAGCCTCAATATTCTCTCTTTTTGCCATAGAAGCTTCATCCCAAATGATTAAGGCAGCTTCCCTTATTAGGCACGCTAACCCTCCTTGTTTCGGTACATCGCACGTTAAAGTCTCTTCAGTATCAAGAGGGATTTTAAACCTGGAATGGGTTGTTCGGCCAGTTGGCAAATTTGAAGCAGCTATTCCAGAGGTTGCTGTTGGTAAGCATATTTGACCCATTGTACGGACCTTCGCATACAAAGCTCCATACAAGAAAGTCTTACCAGTCCCACCTGGTCCATCTATAAAAAAAGCACCTCCTTTTGCAGCCTTTACATGTTCAATGATTGCCTTATACGCAGTGCGTTGCTTTACATTTAACTGTTTCCGAGAAGCAAGATGTAAAAGGGGTACTGGAGCATTCAACGCGTCACTGATATCCCTTGTACACTGTAATATTGCTTGTTGTTCAAAGTGTAAATGGTCCAAACCAAACTGGGTAAACGTCTTCCCCATCCCCTCCAAAAACTGCTCTACCTTCCCTGCTGTTAGCTGCAAGACCTTTGCAGGATCCCCAGGGTGCTGTTTCCGGAAATCGTCTGAGAGTGAGATGTAATATTTTTCCCAGAACTCAGCAGGATTGTTTGGGCAGCTGAAAATAAGTATAGTTGCAAACAGTCTCCTAAGAGCATTTGGCATCTCAACTTGAACTGCTTCATCCATGCACATATCTGCAGCATTATCTTCTTCAAGAATTCCTCTTTTTAACGCTGCTTCTTGAAATGACACGCAGCAAATACCGTCCACTGTTTTCAGTTCTTCAAATGACCTAGGGCCTCTAACGTGCGCCAGAAGCAACCTTAAGTAATAGCGCTCACCTTCTCCTGGGGAAGCGTGCGCAACCCTTCCCACCACGACTCCACGATTCCTTGGCTTCCAAAATTTCTTCTTATCATTCCATACAAAATGCTCAGGAAACTCACTGTAGAGATATTGTTGCCCTCCTTCTAGGCTTGTATTTGTCTGGAAAAATTCAGTAAGCATAGTTTTTGCTCTTGCTTCATCATCAACGACGTCCCGCGACTCTTCATTCTCTCGAAAACCGACCATCTGACCATTGGGTGTGTGAACCGGTAAAGGCTGTACAGGTGGGTATGTATCAAACAGGTTGAAACCAAAAATACGCCAGGCAGCCTCTGGAGGTGAAACCCACCAACCAGATTGATACATTTCAATTTCATCCACCAACATAGAAGCAGTACCATCCACAACTTTGAATAGGATTCGATCATGACCTTTGTAGACATATTTATACAGGTACTTGACTGCATTAATAGTAGAGCAGACCTCTACATTTAAGTGACAATCAAACATGGCAAGTAAATAAGGGTTGTAAGGAACCACAGATCGGTTATCAAGCTTGCCTTTTCTGACAACAACTTTTTCACCAGTATCCCTACGCTTATATAATGGATATGAGTCCTTGCCGTTTGTGGTGAAGTCTCGAAAGTTTTTGGGATAATTTTTCTCGCATATTTTTTGGTTATCTTTAACCTTCATACATGCGCATTTTGGGAAAGCAGCGCCACATGGTCCATGCATCATATGCTTTAATACAGCTGCTCTTAAGTGAGGGTTATCATTTGAAGGTATTTCTGCTGATACATATCTATCAAACTTTTCAGGTGCAGTAATTTTGTATGCAGATTTGAGAATAATGAGAAAGTGCGCATGTGGTAAGCCACGCTTTTGGAACTCAACTACATTAATCATAGCTGCAACTTCCCCAAAGATCTGTTTTTCCTTAATCTGCTTCCTAAGCATTGTTAGCTTTGCATGAAATACCCTAGCTACCAGATCTGGCCTATTATGTGCTTCTTCCCCAGGCGACAATTCTGCTTTTATTTCTGGCCAGTTAGGATTGCACGTCATAGTTATAAAGAGATCAGGTTTCCCAAATTTTTGCACAAGTGCCATTGCATTTAAATATCTTCTCCTCATATCTCTTGGCCCTCCTAGGAAGGAAGGCGGAAGTACAATCCTCTTCCCTACATTACTTGCACAGTTTTCTCCAAGCTGCAATGTATCGAGAATCCCTTGATACAGGTCTGCTCTTATAGTATCCTGATTCAATCGTAAAAAGTCTAGCCGTGTATTTTCAATCTTCACATACATATCCACTATGTATTGCTGAAAGATCCGGCCTCCTCTTAGTAGGAAGTTACCTGGCTTTATCTGAAACTTGTATGCGTAATATTCCCGACAAGAAATACGCTTATCTGCTTTTGTATGCCTCCTAGCAGCATCTGCAACATGTTCATCAATATATGATAAAACTCGAAGGACTTAAACGTATTCTTTAAATTTGCAATCTATGCAACAAATGTACGGTTACCGAATAGCATGTCCCAAAAGAGGAACTTACTTGCTACTTCTGCCTCAATAAGAGATTCAGGCATGTCATTAGTAACCGCCGACATCGGAAATGAAGTATTTGATTCCGCATTAAATGTTGGGCTGGTAATTTTTTTTAAACCTTGGTGCCATCCGCTATCCCCCTTTGGAAATAGTAGTGGGTACTGCAGAGGATCATAACACCCATAAAAATGTCGAATTCTATGGTTGTGTGAACCTCTTCCATATGCAATAATATGAGGGCCTTCATTCCCCTGCAGAGCTGTATTATCTGGCCACACTGCTGCTACTTCATCAGATGTAGGCGCATTATATACACGCTGATCGTTGGTTGGATCAGTACTCAAAACTATTCTCGTATTTTCAGTGACCTCTATTTCTTGGAGTGATCTAAAGAACTTTCCATATGGATTAGCATCCATAATTCCCATTAGAAGAGTGATCATCTGTTCATTCAAATTAGAAAACAAGCGCAAGCGATTTTCCTTTTCATACTGGCCGTCATAGAAATATAGCTGCAAGTACCTAGGAATATTATCCATGGGTATTAAATCTGGCAAATTATGATAAACACCTTTTGTGCTTTGAAGACATATATCCCTTTGTAAGTTTCTGCTCCAAAGTTCCCCCCCAAAGAACTGAAAGCAAAAAGGTTATTATATAACCTGGAAAATGTCTGGAAATGCTTGGACTGTTCATCTCGTGCAGTATATAACTGCAGCAATTCTTCAGGATATTCATTCATCGCCAATTTTATTTCTCCGTTGCAGCAACATAGGCCGTTTGATTCAAACTCAAATTTCTTTGCTCCGCAATAAGCACAATAGGTTGGTGGTTTTAATTTGACAGGTTCAAATGGCACAGGCTTCCCACCCAAAGCATCCGGCATTTCTGTCAAATTAAGCAGTTAAGTTGTAGAATTTTTGCACTGGACTTTAAAGATTTATATGTCAGATATATTGCCACTTTTTTACTTTTTTTGGTAGCGCGTCTTCTCTTTCGCCCTTTATCTGCATTCTCGATTGTCAGGTCTTCTGAAACATTTGTCCGCCTTGATCTATATGGTTGTACTGGTATTTCCTGTGGTATTGCAGACTGTTGGCCTGCAGTTTGTTAAAATATTGAATTTA
Organism: Silene latifolia; assembly: GCF_048544455.1. Lineage (NCBI taxonomy): Eukaryota > Viridiplantae > Streptophyta > Magnoliopsida > Caryophyllales > Caryophyllaceae > Silene > Silene latifolia. The sequence goes on along the minus strand of NC_133535.1, from coordinate 11,236,012 downwards.
TAGATACGCCAAGTAATTTGAACCAAACGCACCGAAAAAATGCCTCAATAAAAAACCTTTTTCACGCCTACGCTGCCTTTTGGTAGTCGCAGGAGCATTTTCAGTGCCGTTTGTAGCAGCAGTAAACTGTGACTGGCTGATCGTTTCTTGAAGGTTGTTTGTTGAATTGCCTCTGTGTCTTTTCCCAGTTGGCCTTCCTCTCCTCACTTTTGTTATATTTACATCGACCGGCACGTTCCCTGGAATGTTTAGCTGTTGTATCAGTTCCAATCACCTTTTAACAAGGCATTTAATATTTTAACCTGTCATGACTTGCATGAGCTACTCCCTTGAATGTTCAGATATGTCTCTCCAGATTTGTATTTTCTGAAAACAACTTAACAACTATTCATTAGAATTCTACAGGAAACTGCAGTTTGAATTTAGCATTTAATTTCTGTTTTACATGCATCAACTTTTGTTATTTGGTCGTAAACATGGCCATTGAAAGACCACCAACACACTTCTGTGTGCATTTTTTTTTTTTGGGGGGGGGGGGGGGGGTGTTATAAAGCTTAATCGCCAGATCAATAACCTGTTTGAGAACGATCACCCATTTGCCGCTAGGTTCTAATTCTAGTTCTCCAGTTTGACGGTTCAACGACCACCGCGCCCACCTGCCATAAATTAAGCATAATTTCAATTACACATAGCTAGACACCACAGTGCTGTATAGTCGTCCCTCACGTGTCTAATATTTGACATCTAAAACAATCGGTTCTACTCATCAACAATTCCGTTTATTTAGTTGACCAATCAAGAAAAGTGCAGCTAATTATAGTTGGATATAACCCTTTTTTATATCAGCTAAATCTTGCCATGTGAAAGTTCAGCTGCCAACGGACGTGTAAATTAACAATATACCTTAACAGCCCAAATCAATATTATCAATTACAAAATAAAACGTTTGACAGTACAAGGCAAAACAACATTCATGATTCCATACATTTAAAACTGGCACCAATACAAAAGGTTGTTATCAATCTTAGATCCATTCAAATGAATAGCCTAGACTGGTTGTCCTACATGATACCCCAAAACATCACGAATGACCAATTACTGGGTGATCCTACCTGGTCTAACAATCAAATGCTAGCCCACTTTATTAGATACAATACATACATTTAAAAAAGCTACAACTTAGTAAGGGTTTTCCATGTTTCGCTTGCCAGCGACTGCCATCCCCAAACCCCATTCAAAAAGTCTGCCACCATCATTGGACATTGTTTTGCCCACTGCAGCTGGTCCTAAACTTGATAGGCTTTGCTGCCGCTCTCTCTTTTTTTTTTGGGAGGCGGTGGTAATGTATAGCCAGCACGTATTCCATTGGCTTCTCCTTCAGGAGTCCTACACTCAGACGCAATAAAAAGAGGCACAGCTTCCAGATCAGAGGCAATGCAAATCTGGTTTTCCTGCACAGAGCGGTACCTGCCACGCTGAAAGCCACACTGGATCTGAGAATACCTCATCCTGTTAAAGTTTGCATCTTTAACAGTGAAGCCATAGACCGCCTGAAAATAAAGAAGGACTTTCTTAGCCAAGCTTTGCCTTGCTTTGTCAACAGTTTCCATACTGTCGCCAATGAAATACTTTTCTCTAGAAGGATGCTTTGGCCAAGTCACTGTGAAACAGCAGACATAACGGCCATTGAGCTGGACCAGAAAGTCCAGAGCATCTACAGTGGCCTCATATTCAACCACCACTTGCAGCCAGATGCCCCAGAGGTCCGCAGTCACCATTTTAGGTAACGTTAGCCGGCACCTTTATTGTTTTCTGTGCACGGGCTTCCAACTCAGCCTTAGATGGTCCCCATTCAGCACATTGTAGATCCTCCCGCCTTCGCTTATAAAAATCACAACAGGCCTTATAAATTCCACGCCTTTCCAAGTTGACATCGTCAACAACTATCTGTTTTTTCTGAACCAGATAGTCCACAGCCTGTTCAGCTGCGTCCTCCTCAGATTCTGGCATTGTTTCTTTTTTTTCACCTTTAAAGAAACAGGCCGCAGGACCTAAAGCCCTTCGCAGCACTAAGTTAGCCTGATTGAGTTGTACATCTGCGGGGCTGTAAATAGGTTCAGGCCAACCAAGTACTTTTACAGCATCAGACAATAAAGCACAGAAAGAAATTCTGTATTCCTTCCTTTTATCGGTCATCTTCAAAAAAACCTGTACATCCATGTCATCAAATCCTACTTAAAACCACATAATGCAACATGCTCTCACTTAAACCTGATGTGTATGTAAACAACAGCTCCTATAACCAACTAACCAAGTTATTGAAAAGACAAGCTACTTCTACAGGCATAAAGACAACATGTAAATTCATAGCCATAACCAATATACTCATAATATACATAACACTGGAACATGGTTAACATAATTTCACAATGAGCCCTGGACACAGCAAAACACGGTTCGTATATGTATCAATTAAAAGCGTAGGAAAACCCTATTAAGCCACTTTAAACATGCATGGATGAACTCCTGAAAACATAAATTTTACGCATAAGAAATTAGTCCTCTTCAGTAATTATACCTCTGCAGTATGCCTGTTTCAGCTGCTCCGGAATTATTTTCCTGCAACGCAAAGACAACAACTGATCAACAAATACATTATGGATAAATTTGTAATTTGAAGTAAGAATGTTAAATTTATCCAACAAATTCATTAGTAAACCTCTTAATAATAACTGTAAAATGAGCTGCTCATTTTCTCACCCGTGTAATCATCGTTTTATAACCTCCTGAACAGAAGAAGCACCAACCACAAATCGCTACTGTTGAATTCAAGTACAATGACATCACAAGACCTTACCTTCTTACTTAATACACATGCTTATCTATGTAGCTTACCCACCTTTACACGGTGAAGTCCTTTCACCTTACCTCCCTCACATGTATTAGTATGCCACACTCCTGACCCCACACAATCCACCCTAAGATACTAATGATGAACCACATAGCACCATACCGTTTCTGAAATGCCCCCACCCATGTACCCTTTTTCCTTGGGATTAAGATAATCATGTTTAAGCACCAATTTGGCGATCCAAGCGCGCCCCGTCGTAATGAATCATATAACCTTTGTAACCGTAATCTTATTATAAGATATTAGCGCGTAAACCCGTATCAAACCATGTAATTGTTATCAGCTTTGACTTTTTTCGAAAGTCCTATTAGTCATGTTAAGCATTCGTCAACGCATTTGCCTTTGTTTCGGTGGAGACTTACATGTTTTTGAGACCGCGTTTTAAATGAGGTTGTCGCCCAAGTGTTAAATAAGCTTGTTTTTTTGGCAAAATTAATTATCCAGTTAATCATAAAAGTTCTAATTTTGTACGGTTCTAATCTGAATTAAGATTTTTTAAGCAAGTTAATTAATTAATAAATAAATGTTGTACGATCCGATACGATGCTCTCGGTTGTCATTTTATGTTGGCATAACCATGTGTTTTTTAGGGTAAAAAAACCTCCTAAGAATTTTCCCAAGAAATTTTTGGCAAAATTAATTATCCAGTTAATCATAAAAGTTCTAATTTTGTACGGTTCTAATCTGAATTAAGATTTTTTAAGCAAGTTAATTAATTAATAAATAAATGTTGTACGATACGATACGATGCTCTCGGTTGTCATTTTATGTTGGCATAACCCATGTGTTTTTTAGGGTAAAAAAACCTCCTAAGAATTTTCCCAAAAAATACAAAATAGGTAAAAAAACCTCCTAAGAATTTTCCCAAAAAATACAAAATAATTAAATTGGTAACTATCGTACGTCACCGTTTAGATAATTAATAAAAGAGACGTAGCATTCATCAATGTCAAGATGTGCTAACGGGCCAAGAAGTCCAAACCACGAATCCATGCCAAAACATGTCGAAAATGGCCCATGCAAAAATATGTCGAAAAGGGCCAGAGTACAAGAAAACAATACAATAGCAACTGAACGAAAAGGGCCAAAGTAGAAGAAACGGAATTTCCGTAACAAAAGGCCAGCCAAACAACGCAGACACTAAAACAACAAAGCCCACCCATTTCCGTAACAAAAGGCCAGCCAAACAACAAAGACACTAAAACAACAAAGCCCACCCAAATGCACACACCAACAAAAGCTAAGAAACAACCCAACACACAAACCCAACCCAAAGCAATAAAATAAGAATAAATTTCAACTATTCATGTTACTATTCCTTAGAATAGTAACCTTCCTTACCCACTTTTAAATAAGGGGAGGATTCAATATATAAGAATCTTGAATTTGATCCTTAGAGGCTTAGACATAAGAATACAAAGGATCATTGTTCTAAAATACGAGTATAAATGAAGGGAAACAAGGCATTCAAAATACGTTCCTGCATACGGTTACCAGGAAACGCCGATGTGAGGTGATTAGAAGGAAATCGAAGTCAGGTCTGATAAATTACAGGACAAATTACAATTTCCCAAAATTGCATTATACATGCAGAAAAAGTTGATAACAGTTTGGCCAGATAAACGCAATGTACTGCACTTTAACTCAAAGCTATTACATCCGCGGCCAAGATAAACTTAACAATGGCGTCTCGCTAATAGGGTCCAAGGATGTCACCATTTTGCCACACCAAACCCGCAAAAGTGAAGTCCGCTACACTTCAAGCCAGAGCAAACTACATAACGGCATTTTGGAACCTTGAACCACGCCGAAAGTAATTAATTTTTGAAACCCCCATTTTCAAGCAACCTCAAAGATCCTTCCAGTCACCAAATTGTCGCATAAGCTCTCATATCCCGCAAGCTTATTCTATATCCCGTCAATTTCAGGCAAAAGTGAGAGTAGCTGTATATATCTCTAAACCTATTCAAGATTTGACCAAGGGCTACATCATACCCATCATCCTTTGAGGGTCAAAATCAGGAAACTCGCCATTTGGTGGCGGTACCGGGTGCATGTTGTAACCACCATACATGTCAAATGCGTCATTTGGACCTTTGAAGGCCTCCATTGGTGGCGCCCAGGGTGCGGGGTGGTTTGAGCTAGAAGCTTCCTGGTTTAGGCTAAATCCAGGTGGATTTTGGGGAGAATTACCTGCAGGCCTTCTGTTGCTGGAATTAGCAGTGGTTAAGGAAATGGAGTTTGACTGCTGTTGCTGCAACTGCTGTTGATTTTTCATTGGGGATTTCGGCCGAAGAGACTCTATCTCGGGTGTGGTCAGGATAAGATGTGGGGCCTCTGGAGGTGGGTTCCGTCCTCCCCCACCCTGCCAAACTTTCCCATCCTTGTCAGCAAAGCTTCTCACAAACGCCTGCAAAAAAACATTCACCTACATTAAGAATTGAATAGCTTGAAAGCACCAAAATCAATTCTAGAGTCTAGACCAAATACTCAAGTGCAGATTTTCGTCCTATATCCCTCTGTGACTCGCAATTCCAAACTCATAGTCATAGTTACATATTCCATTTTGGTCTGCCCTAGCCAATTTAAGTTCCCCTTTTAGGTGTGTTTTGTATGGTGGAGAACGAGTGTGAAACTCCTACTCCAGAAATAATAGATGTTACCCCAATAAATAATGTTACATACCCAAAAAAGATGTTACACCACATACATTATTACTAAGGTACATTTCTTACTTCAAAATCTCAAGCGATCATCCTACTTCAACGATATTTGCAGATTAAGCGCTTAAAACTTCCTAAAAGTATGACTAAGAACCAAACAAATAACAGATATTCAACATACAAGACTTAAATATTATACTCCGTATGAACTATAATAGACTAGAAATTACAGAGTGAACTTTAAAAAGCACAGCTAAAAAACCACGCCTCAGTTGAAGATTTTGAGTGGTAAACTATAGGAATTCATAAAAGAACACCATAGATGACCCTCAAAATTTCGTCTGTATACAACGAATTTCATTTCAAAGTTCGGAAACATTACCTCACTGTCAAAATTTGAGTCTGATAGTCCTTTACCAACAGTTAGCCACCCCGCCCTGATGTTGTGATCTGCCCCAAAAAGCTCGAGTCTCCTACGGCCAAGAGCAAAATGCTCAATTATTCGGTACATCTCTTCGGGTTTAGCTGTGGAACCTGCATAAAAATTACCAAAAATATCTTGGATATAAAGCCCTCTTCTCATGAGCAACTAAAACTGCATATATACGCAAGTGACTTTTTACAAAAACACGATTTTGATAACTACAGGAGTGAATATCACACATCTATTATCTATATAACATATAAAACAAGAGCCACTAATTGTATACATATTTTACAGGTTAAGAGGCACAATTGTAGCACGCACCTCTTGCCCAGTTCAGAAGCCGCATAATCAATGGATAAAAAATGATTATCCCAAGCATATTTCATTTAACAAGAAAAACAGCCTATAATGCTACACACCGCAAATATAGCAAGAGAAGTGCCTACCATATGGAGGTTCCTCCGCGATAATGACGTCTGTATCTATATTTGCATGTATAATATGGCCATCAGTACTGCGACGAACTGTTCCCTTTATTCCCATTAGACAGTGTTCCTACAAGAAAAATGAAAAGGCAATTCAAGAGATAAACATTTCACTGTCAAACTGACAATAATCGAGATATGGACTAACCTTAGAGTGCTGAAATAAAGTATGAGAATCATGTCTTAATGCTGGAGTAGCTGAGTTTTTGTTGGTCTTCACCCAGCATATGTCCTCACACCTCCTGAATCCCCACTGACCGTCACAATGACAGAAACAAAGTGGAATACATTAAAAAATGTAACTAGATTATTTTTGTTAGCCAAGGATTTTATCGCAAGATTGCTTTAGTACTCATAATTAGTCATACATGATTGAAGAGGATAAAAAATTCTAAAATAAATATAGGAGAGGAAACAGGATTCCACCATAATGTACCTTTTTCAGACACTGTCGCCCTTGTTCCAGGCCCACACCATCACCAACCCATAGAAAAATAAAAGAAGGGGTATCTGCTATAGCCTGCAGATGCAAACCAATTATACAAAACTCAATATTGACTGCACGGGGTAAAAGAAAAAGCAATTAGCAAAGTTCTACTTCATAGTATGCAGAAATTTGGAGGGAAATGTCTGCAAAAATGGAGAGAAGCTTCGGAAATATGGGTAACTAACTAACTAACTATAAACTACTGAATACCCTGCTCATTATGCCACGTAGTATAATCAGCATCTAGTCATCTTATTAGCTGAGCCACGTAAGCACTTAACAGACTTAAATGACGCCTAAGCTTAGATTGGTCACAGTTAAGAATTATGATAGACTTCAGGGGAATTAGTGGGGATATGGGGAAAGGAGGGGTACAACTTAGAATTATCAATAACAGAGGGGTAGACATGAGAATTTCCCTAAATTCTTTATCTTTTCTTTTCCCTAATAAACTAGATGACATTTCAAATCAATTACCTCAATTTTAAGATTCATGATCTCTTCAAATGTCCAGTACTCCATATGATCTGTAACACCAGGTGCACGATGGACATATTCCTCCCAAGGTGGATCAACAAGTATAACATCAAACTTGGTCCCAAAGAAATCAGGAGACAAAGTAAACTCACGAAGGTCACATTTGTGATACATGGGAGGAGTTGATGCTTTCTCAACAATCTCATCCTTCTTTTGTATAAGCTCCCGAAGCTTTGGATAATCCTCAACGTTGGTTAGTTCCAGCTCCCTTATAAAATTCTGGGGCCGCATGCCAGTGTCAACAAAATTTTGCGAGTAGTCATTTTGCTCTCCTCTGGATGGAGCCTTACCAGGAGGGCCACCACTTTTAGGAGGAACCCAACCACCGGAAATTTTTTCATTAGAATTTCCTCGATGAATAGGCACGATAGCATTATAGCCAGGGCCAGGAGCATTTGGAGGCATACCTCTTCCTTGACCAGGTTGATTATAAACAAAGGCTGGATTTGGAGGAGTCCCCATATGAGGAGGAAATCGCTGCCCAGGTGGCCCCGGAGGAAGTGTAGAAACACCGGGTGAGACAGGCAACATGCTGATATCAAAACCTCGGTTTCCAGGCCAAACAGGTGGAGGAAACGGAGAAACAAAAACACCAGGGGGAACTGGAGGACCTGGGGATAAACCCGGGTTCATTGGCTGCATGGGACCAGGTGGCGGCATACCAAGGTGTCCAAAGGGAGATCCCATCAAGGGCATCGGCAAGCTGACCTGCTGGTTGTCTCTTCCAAGAGGCCTGACCCTACCACCTCTACCAAGCCTATTGCCTCTTGGACCCTGTTGAATCCCCCTCCCAAAGCTACTTTGTTCTTGATTGGTACTTAAAGACTGAGAAACACCGCTAGAATTTTGGCCTCCAGAAGGTCGGGCAGAAAAAGAACCTTGCTGGCCCCTCGGTCTGCCTGCCCTGCCATCAACATCATCCCTCCATGAATTATGATCTTGCATCAAACCAGAGTCGTCAGCATTTTTAATAATGGAGTTGTCACCAGATGTCACATGTCCTTCAGTTCTATGCAAGTCATCTTTTGTGCGTGTGAATTCATCGTGCATGGTCACTTTTGGATCATGTAGTGGAACAGCTTCAGTTCTCCTTCCACTGTTAGTGTCATCTCTTCCATAGTCAAGAGGTTTCGGTTGTATCTCTATCACATCATAATTCTCAGTCGAAATCCCAAAATTCGTAGAGGCCTTAACAGCTTCACTCCTGCCATCTTTTCTACTCCCAGGTCGACCTAGAAGCCTATCATTATCCATTCTATCACGACCACGTCTAGGCAATTCACGCTCTCTATCATGATCATGAACAAAATCTATGTCCCGGTCATTACCAGCCTGCTGCCTTCTTTTCCAACTTTCTCTAGATCCTTCCCTTTCCCAGTTCCTATCACTCCAGTTATTTTCTCTACCTTTACCTCTATCATCTCGAGAGCTATCTTTTTCTACATCTTTGCGCTTTAGGCTGCTGCTCCTATCATATTCTGGCTCAGAGTTCTCCAAGTCATGGCGAACCCTACTACTCCTGTCAGGACTTCTGGACCGACGGGAATACCCAGCTTCTCTCGCAGCCTTTTCTCTCATCAAATTGTTACCATCCTCAGCTAGATTAGATGATCTATCTCGATTATCTACAGCTTCACGACCAGAAGTCCTAACTTCCCTTTGCCTTTCAATTTTCTCATTACCAGCTCTATCTTCACGGATCTGTGGGCTACCTTTATTATCTTCTTCTACAGCATCTGATCTACTTCTGATCTTGGACTTGTCAGAATCAATCTTTCTATCCTCCCTACTATAGGATTTACCCTTATCACTAGATGTTTCTAATGCTCTGTCCTTCCCTTCACCTGTATCAAGTCTGGAAGATGTACTTCTTTCACAAGTGCTCTCCTGCTTGAAATCAGAGCCGGACCCATTTTTTGGATCAGATTTTCCCACGATACTCCCATCCTCAGCTTTTGTAGGTGTACCAGACTCGTCCCATCTTCTTTTGGTCTTTACATCTTCAGAAAAACCCTGTCCCTTCTCTCGGCTAATCTCTTTTCTTTCAGAATGATATGCATCCCTTTCAATTGCCTTTTCGTCCTCCCCATCACGAGACCTTTCATCCTTGCTTTTGCTTCTCCTATGAGAACCTTCACGGTCAGAAAACCTAGAACTACCTTTCCTTGGTGCATTCCTCTCGCTATCATCACCTCTTGAATGGCTTCTATGTCCGGACTTATCTCCTCCGTCATGCCTGTTCTCTAAATCTCCGTCCTGGTACCAGTTGCTCAACTTTTCCAAGGCACTGGACTCATGCCTCTTCTTTTCATACTTGGAATTAGAATCTTTTTTCACATCAAAGTCACCTTCGTCAATATCTCCTTTGCTTGAACCACCTGACTGCCTTCTACTCTCATTTCTATCTCCAGAGCTCTTTCTCTTTCCGCTGATTTCCCAACTATCGATATCTTCCCCAGCACTCGACCTTTTCGATTTACTCAACTTATGCTTCCTTTTCCCACTGCCCTCCAATTCTACATCGTCCACGACCACCTCCCTCTTGTCATCTAAGCTCTCGTCTGCTTTCCTTCCAGAATAATTTCTAACTCGCTCGGGTGAATCCATCCCATAAAATCACGGATTCTTATTCTTGTATCTTCACACTAAATTACTTGCATCCACCAGACTAAGTAGTGATTACCCTGCAACAAAAAAAATGGAATTAAAGCTAACAGCACATATAACGTAAAACAAAATCGTACATCAAAATGTGGAACCTTCGACGTGCCAATCACCAAGAAATTAATAAAAAATCTTCTGGAGTCAGAGTCACTCACATTTACCCGATTTGGAGGGAAAGGGTGGGTGCAGGGGCGGATCCCGGATTTGAGTAAAGGGGGGCACAATAAGAAAAAAAAAATTTGCGGACAACATTTGTACATTAAATTCAAATATCATCAATACATAGTAAATTCTAAGCTACACTAACACTTATACATTAAATTGCGGACAACATTTATGCATTAAATTCAAAATTATTTTGAGGTTCTAATAACAATGGAGAAGAGGTGAGGTCGATGTTGTTTTTTGTGACTTCCGACTCCACAAGTATTGTAAGCTATTAAGAAGCCATGGTTTCCCTATATATAGTGATGTGTACTCTGGCTTTCAGTGGTTCAGATACTGATATATAGGCATTAGGAGGATGTAGCTCAACTCATCCACCAGTATTGCCCCATAAACCAGACTTTGTGCACTAATAAGAAGCCATGGTTTCCCTATATTTAATTGAAGTTGGGGAACAAATTAATTGAATTAATCAAAACTAATAACTAATAAGAACAAATTTGGGATTTAGGGTTTGGGGAACAAATTAATCAAACTAGTAAGAACAAATTAATTGAATTTGGGGAACAAATTAATCGAATTAATCAAAACTAATAACTAATAAGAATAAATTAATTGAAATAATCAACAATCAACAACAAATAATCGAATTAATAAGATTATAAGAAATTAAGACAAGTAAGAACTGAGATTCTGAGAACACATACCGAGTAGCAGGCGAGTAGTAGTACCGCGAGTGGTGGAGTGTCAGACGCCAGGCAGACGGTGACGGCCGGCGGCACTGCGGCAGGTGGTGGTTGTCTTTATCGTTCTATTGTGTTTGTGTTTATGTCTTTTATGAGTTTATCGTTGTTTTGCCTCTTTCTGTTTGTCTGCTTCAGTGGTTTGTGTTTATCGTTTTTTCAATTTTTTTTTTTTTTTTTTTAAATCAAATTAACCTTTAAGAAGTTATCTTAGTTCATTTTTATGTTTTTTTAATGTTCTACTCTTTATCTTATGGTATTCATTTAAATAAATTCCACGTTTACAAAATTAGTATTAAATAAACAAAGAAACTTGTACAAGGGCCGTGAATTTTCACGGGTTTTAAAACTATTTTATAAAATTATATAATATAATATAATACTCGTATGATATAAGACTTTTTAGTTCCATTATGAATAAAAAAGGTACCAAATCCGCCTCTGCCTACCAGTTTGAGGGAGAAAAGTAACACTCTAGTCAAATGTAAGGGTTTCACTTGTTCAAAAGTGAATTTACGAGAGAAAAATGACGAAAAATATCTTTAACAATGCAGACTTTTTTTTTTTTTGCAACCGTAAAATAAGTTTTTATACGGATGACATTTGACTCATTTGGTCAAATGCACTTATGGGGATGTGAGGACGGTACCTCAACGGGTCGTGGAGCGCGCTTTGAATTTCTGGAACGCTTGGTTGGACGCACAACCGAAACGTGGTGAAGGTGATGCACGAGCTAGGGGCGATAGTGTGAGGTGGGTACCTCCGGGGGTAGGGGAATGGAAGCTTAACGTTGACACGGGTCTGTTTGGTGATATGGGTTGTGGTCTCGGGCTGGTTGTGCGGGATCATGAAGGTAAGGTGGAAAGAGTCGGGTCCAACAAGTCCAGGATGTATGGGATCCGGATATTGCTGAAGCAAAAGCAGCGGAATTTGGTTTAAGAACAGCGTTGCAAATGGGATTGTCTATCGGATTCCTCTTCGTTGATCACCATGTTGAAGTCGAAAAGTGTCCCGGGAAACTATTTTGGCAAAATTGGAAATGTTATCCTTGAGTTAGCTAATGCTTTTACTTGTATTTATTTTAGTTTCATTCGTAGGGAGGGTAATGGTGTGGCTCATAGTATGGCTCATCTAATGCCGGTCAATTACTCGACTAGGCTTTGGGTGGGTTCGCTTCCTGAGCATATTGTGTCTCTTGTGGACTTTTTTTTTTTTTTTTTTTTTTTTGATTAGGTAAGAAAACTAGGTTGATCCTCTAGGGTAAGACCAACCTATCTCATCCTTTCGAATGAGGGAGGTAAGTTGAAGCCACCGGCTATCAAACCACCTCGAAAGAGTTGGACACGAATGTCCAATAGTAGCCATGAAGTCAGCAACAGTGTCTCTTGTGGACTTGGACGCTGCTTATTTGCTTTCTTAATATTTCTAACTTTACACCTCAAAAAAAAAAAATACTGACCCTCCTGCCTACTCAAAACAAGTTTTCAAAGTTACTCCGGATTTCTTTTATTCTTACTAACACTATGTTATACAACAAAAATACATTAAACCGTATAAACTCCCTCAAAACGGAAATGCATAGTAGTGCAACGACTTCTGTCAGTAACTGAACTAACCTAAGCCCGGAAAAAGTACAGTGGGCTGAACTCCACTCCTTTTTCACCTAATTTGCGCCAAGAAAAAGAGGAAATTCTGCAATAGACCAATTTTGGGAAGATTAGACTATTTGTTCGCATATGAAACAACCATGGTTGATAACAAGACCCCGAATTTTAGTTGACAGCCAAACTATCACATAAAGTTTGATATGCAGATGTGCAATGCTTGAATTTCTCCTCTGCTTTTGCCTGCCAAGTGCCAATGCAGAATAACAAGTTAGTATATCTATTTACCAACACGAAAGCTAACAATGATTTGCGGGTTTTGCCCTATGCTTAAAGATCAATAATCTACAACTTTGTCTAGTAATATCTTTACAGGACCCCGTAAACAAAAGCTTCTGCATACAACACGGTCTATGGCAGACTATATCGAGAAAGAGTGTAGATTACCTTTGAAGGACCCTGGTGACGGTCAGGGTGCCATTTTAAAGCACTAGCTCGATACCTGAAATTGATAGGAGTTAGATGTTACCAAATGACATCCTCTCATATATCCATCACAGTTAGTTTGCAAAAATAAGTTATCCAGAAAATGTGAAAAGGAAAATGGTGAAGGGCTTAATAGACACTTACGCAGTTTTCACATCTTCAAGTTTAAGTGGACCAGAAGCACTTAAACCAAGAGCAGTCCGTTCGGAAGCCAATTTTGATTTTCGAGTGTCTTCTTCTGGAGTGTAGTGATATTGATCTTCATTCTGATTTCCCCATCTCCAAGAGGATTTGTGGCTCTTAGAACGACGTGATGAACGCTTCCAATTAGGATCTTCATCGACAGAGGACCAGACGAAAAAACGATCTCCAAATACTGATCGAAAGATGGTCTCATCATCGTCAATATCTTCACAAAAACCGAATCCTCCTGAAATATTCCAGAACTCATTTTTAAGAAGTTATCGAATACGTTAACAAAGCATGCTGATTCACACCTTTTACAACAAGAAGCAGTGAGACTACACAACGTTAAAACCACTAAAAGGAAACCTAAAACTCTAGAGGTCATAGCGCACTATTGTTCGGCCACATACCAACCAACTAAACAAGTAAGATGATTAAGGATCGCACAACCACCATCCAAAATAATAAGATCATCAGATCCAACCTAAAAGATATATTCCCTTTAAGTTGGAGTGTTGTTCCCTATTTCCTTATTGAGCTGAGTTGGCTTTTGTTCCCTATTTCCTTATTTGGTAAGTTATCTACATGTTTAAAGACCAAAGTGCCCTGACTCGTGTCATTATTTACCTACATGGTCACTCAAGGAAAACATCATACACCCCCACCCAAATTACAATTAACACAATCAACCCCACCCAAATCAACTCTAACTTCTTCCTAATAACACCACTCCACCCAACGCCACCATTCTCCCCTCCATCAACACCCTTCTTTTACCAGTCATACCAAATTACCAATACTAACACCCTAACCCAGCCCACCACCTCAGACAACACCCCATCCTCATGAACCCACATCCACCGTGGAAATGCCTACAACCACCTACATCCCTTTAACAACTCCCACCATCACCCGTCGAGAATGCCCCAACACCAACCGTTGAAACCTCCCTACAAAACACCCATCCCTACTGTTAAAAACCCTTACCCCACCCTAAAAAGCTCCAAGTCTAGGTTTTTGAGGATAGGGAAAGGCAATTTGGTGGGTTGTAAGAGATTCCCAAGGTGAGGTAGTGAGATTCGGGGGTGGGGAAGTCATTCTCGGGAATGGGACGGCTTTAGTTTGGGTGGGTTTTCGAAGAGGTAAAGGGCGATTGCAAGGGCGGGTCGCGATTTCAAGGGTGGGGAAATGTGATTTCGGGTAATTGGAAGGGCTTTGGCAGAGGGAGAGTGAATGTCGACAATAGTTGGCTAACATGCGGTGGCAGTAGGTGGGCTGGGGGTGGTTATGGCTGGTGGTTGCTGAGTTGGTATTATGTTGAGCAGGAGAGATGTCAAGTTAATGAGTGAGTAATAGAAGGGTAAAATGGTAAATGAATCCTATTCTCCCTCGTTCTTTATTCATTGAGCCAAAATTAAAAGGGAACAACACTCCAATTCAGAGGCAGTAACATGTATCAAATCACAATGTCAACAAAGAGCGGTTAAGGGAATATGAGTGCGAAAACAGAGGTCGACAACAAAATAGATTTTGCTAAAGAGAAATAGCTAATAAGAGTAAGGGAAAAATCTTCCGGCGGCAATTAAAATAGCACCGTATGATGCTGTAAAAGTGCTTACTATCCGACATCCGTCCGTCACAACAGGGATGAGCATACACAAACGCATGCACACACACACTTATGCGATAAACACATGAAAAACTAACACGAAGAGATGTTCTTACGTCTTCCTTTATTCTGGTGTCCCTGACCATTTCTTCTAGATCTATGATTAGATCTATGAAACCATGAAGGGCCTTTATTTGAAGGCTCCTCATCACGCATGAAGTCAGATTCCCAGCTCTGCAGATGATTTAAATGGCATCAAAGTAAGCGAATTTATGATCACTTGTGCACAAAACATATGGAACTCTCACTCTTAGTTTAAAAAGCACGCCTCGGGCATCCTTACACCCAGGGCTCATTGAGGCACTAATTGAAATTCCTCCATGCGTGGTATACACAAGGCAACAACTACGCAATCTTAATCTTTTTTCTTCTACTTCTTTAATTGTGCGCTTGTCTTGGACACATTATCGATATAACGTTTACTTTTTTACATGATAATACTCAATCTTTCCTTTCGGCAACATAAAAGTAACAAAGTAAAGTACCCCATGTCCCCATAAGTCACAAGGAGAATGATACCTCGAATATTAGTAGAGGCTAACAACCTTTGTAAATCAAGTACGTTAACATTGCTCCAGTGCATCAAAAGAGGCTCTCGCTCCATGCAAGGTAAAGGGTTGGGTATCAAAACTAAGACGTAAGTAATTAAGCTAGCGTCTATCAATCTCACAGCTTAAATTGTAGACTAATCAAGAACTCCTAGCTTAACCATTCAATTCGTGGCAAGTGCATAAATACTAAGAATATGTATTAGCATTAAGAAATCAAATTTCTCAAGCTTGCATAACCATCATTGTGCTTACCTGAAACAGGTAATTGACATAGGAACCAGCATCGTTCAACCTATGTCCCTTGAAACGATTCCTTCTGTAGCTACCAAAGTTGTTGTTATTGAACCTCTGCGCGAAAACAAACACACAAACCCACTCATGTCGTAATCATACTCTTGAGACTCTAGCATCACACCATTTAAAACAAACCCATCCCGCAACTTCTTCTTGTTATATCAAAAACCCAAATTCAATTCCAAACTGTCAGAAATTTCTTCAACTCAAATCCCAACAAACCTTGCAATATATTATTGTACAGATTAAGATTGAGTAAAACTGTAAGACAAATCCAACTCAAATTAGACTTATTTATCAAAAAACTAAATAAAAACAAAAAGTTGTAAACTTTCATCAGCGAATCATTAATTAATAATAGCAAATTCATTTGAATAAGAAACAAATGAATGAAAACCCAGAAAAAAAAAAACTTACAGAATTGGAGGGATTACGACGACCTCTATCCAGAAAGGGGGTAGAATGAAAAAAGGCAGACCTAAGTTGAAAGCAGCGTGATTGTGGGTTTTTCAAAGCTGCTTTAATTGATGCATTCATTTTTTAAATGAATTCACAAAAACTGAATCCAGAAAAGAAAAGAAAGAAAAAAAATGAAGAATGCTTTGAGAGGAGAAAGGTGGAATGGTGAGCCGGAGACAGCGGTGACACCTGCAAAAATAAACTTCGTATATTATATTATTGATATTGATATTGAGGGCAGAAATAAACTTAAGTTAAATTAATACAATAAGTCTCCCTTAAGACTATACGGTTCGTCTTAACTCTTAAGTTTAAGACGGGTCAAGTACATTCCACACTAGTTTAGGACTCGTGCAAAGATGCACAAGCATATATAGATAATATATGTAAATGAATTTTAAATTTTTTTATAATAGAACATTATATTAGTCTGAATGTAAAAATTTTTATATAACATAGGAAGGTCTATCACTTATTTCATATGGAAATTCTTAGCTTTGATATGTGGCTTGTCATTTGTGCCAAGCCCCTAGAATTCGCCAACATATTTCTGAATTATGAGGACAGAGAGTGAGTAGTTTGGCCACTCATAAATAAAAATCTTTAATTTAGAAAAATAAATGAAAACTTCAAGTTTACAGCTACAAAAAAGCAATTCATAAATAAAAATCCTTAATTTTAGAAAAATAAATAAAAACTTCAAGTTTACAGCTACTAAAAAGCAATTCATAAATAAAAATCCTTAATTTTAGAAAAATAAAAACTTCAAGTTTACAGCTACAAAAAAGCAATTTAAGCATTTGAGTTTTCCACATAACTGCATAGATTTTTCATGTTAAAAGTGTGAGTTTTCTAAGTAAAACTTTTAGATAAGTCTATGTTCAATGAAGTATAACCAGGGGCGGATCCAAGATTTGACTGAAGGGGTGGCACACTAAGAAAAAAAAAAATTGCGGACAACATTTATACATTAAAATTCTAACATTGTCAATACATATATACCAAAAACTCTAAACCAAATACCAACAAACCTAAGTCCATTATTCTAGAGGGCATATCCATTTTCGGCGATAGAATGTACCTCACATGAGCGTAGAATTGTAAAGTTGTAGCGGACAAGAACGGTCAAAACTTGAACACAGCCATATCATTCACATTAATCTTAGATAATAAATAAACGACAACAAAATAAATGCAACTAAGAGGCGAAACACCAAGCAAAACTAATGCAATTAAGAGGCGAAACACCAACCCACATCTTACTATTTCTTCAATCCACCT
The DNA here is from genome assembly GCF_048544455.1 of Silene latifolia. NCBI lineage: Eukaryota > Viridiplantae > Streptophyta > Magnoliopsida > Caryophyllales > Caryophyllaceae > Silene > Silene latifolia. Next base: position 11,218,400 of record NC_133535.1, on the reverse strand, counting down.
TTGGGAAGCAAGTCTAAGACGCCCGGCTACCGAAATGACTGTAATGCTGGATTCGCCTCTATGATACTCACACTTCCATCTCATTACTTGTAATTATACATCAATCAATAACCCACAGTACTAAAATTACATGCTTATCCTTGGTTTTCTTCTGTATTCGTTTCTTGTTGAATTGGCAGGCAAACTCTTATTGGCTAAATGAGGTACTATGGGGTTTATACAAGGCTATTACTTATGTAAAAGAGCTTTACGGAAATCCAACAGTCTATTATCCAGCGGGGCCAAGCGCCTCTGTTAGCCCTCCCCTACCCTACCTCTGCTGTCCGGAGGACTCAACACCCTTGGTTCATTTTACCCAAAAGATGGAAATACTTAAACATTGATGTAGGTGAACACAAAATCTCATTATAGACGGCACATATCCGTCTATAACTAAAGACGGGCCAAATACAATACCACATTCCTAATAGGACAAACAACAAGTGGGGTGGTGGGGGCCAAAAATGTCACCACTTTCAAGCTATTTGACCCGTCTTTAGCTATAGACGGATATATCCGTCTATAGCAAGACTAGCTGTTATGTGAAACCAAAATGGAGGCATGATATGAAGAGAATCAATTACTACAAAACCTACCTGATGGCACTAAAGAAGGCGGGGCCAAAAGCCTCTATAATTACCCAATATACATAAATTGAACTCAAACAAGTATCCTACGAATCGAAATTAATTGCTAAGTGAGTGATTGATTTAGGGTTTGAGAAAAATGAGATAATTAACCAATCATTCAATCTAAACTAACCCAAATCTACAATTACACAAATAGAGAAATAGATTAACAAACTAATAAGAACAATTAACAAATTAATGAACCAAATATTCAATCAATCAAATGCTCAAGAATCGAATTTGGGCGAAAAAAAATTACTTACCCACTACCGAGGGCGCCACTACGGCAGGATTAAGGCTGGAGGTGAGGAGTAAGCCGACGGTAAGGTGGAAGGCCGGAGGTGGGCGGCGGTGAGGTGGTCGTATTTTGGATATTGGTTTTGTTTTATTTTGTATAGAAAGAATAGAATATGTTTACGTGGTATTCTATAGCGCCTTTTTTTTTTTTTTTCCGATTTTCAGTTTTTTTTTTTTTTTTTTTTCACGTAAGGGCACGTGCCCTCACTTCCCCCCAAATCCGCCCCTGGTTGGCGTTGGTGTGGGGGTAAGCTTACCCAGAAAGATGCAAAAAAAAATGGAGATAAGAAAAACTAGTCAGAAAGTTTTGGAGAAAAAGACGATAATCATAACAATAGGCATCAACATCACACATGATTTATTATTCTATATGTTTTCCCCTTCCCCTAAAAAGTGTACATATTAGCTTTCAGCAAGAAGCTTATCAAGCAAGAGAGAAGAGGGGAAGAACCCAGAAAATGCAAAAAGATCTGTGCTTAAAACAACAAGAAAATAGTAAAAAAAAGGAGGAAACCTGCTAATTACTAATGCTTCACCGGCTACAACATTATCATTTGTGCTAAATTAATTGTGATTATGAAGGGCTAAAGTTTAAATAAGAAACCATGTATGTATTTTAAGGAAATAATAAAAATAAAATGAAATGGTATTTTAAGGATAATTGTTTTATCCTTTTAAATTAAATAATTCTAGGTCACTGTCATTTCGATGGAGGAAATGGTAGTTACGATATTATGTGAAATATTGGTAATTCACTCATTTTCCATACTAGATTTAGAAGAAGAAGAAAAAAAAAGAGTCTATCAATTTGGAATAATTTTTATGACTGAAAACAGGACAATAAACATGGAATGAAAAGAGTTTTAATTTGAATAGATGCCATTTGCTCTTAATTTTCAGTTTCATAGGACGCATAAAAGGAACAATCACGGTTTTCAAATGCGCTTTACATTCTAACCATTTAATTTAGTTATTAAAATATCTTTTACAAAGAATTTGATAATGGATCTTATATGACATTATGCAGCGTGTAAAAACAACCTACATTTCTTCCCTCCTTATTTAATCATAAGATCAACCGGGAGGCGTTTGTTTCATGCGTGTGTATGAGTTTGAAGCTAGAAATCGTACCATATATGGTGGTATAAGGTTGGACCTTGTTTCTTGTACCTAGTGTTTGTTTTAATTTTGGCTGGTATGGAGTTACGACTCAATTAATGTTAAAAATCTCTGAAATACAATATTTAAAATTATTTTTAGTATTCTAAAAGGTGCAAATAAAGTTTTAATCAAATAAATGTATAAAACTTTAATTTACAATATTTCATAATTTCTTTTTTACTTATATCAATCTCATACTCACCCAATCACCCCTTTACTTGGTAGGAGAAACTCGGGTTTGCGGTATGGATATAAACTTTACTTTTATTAGACAAGCACTTGGATTTGATTCATGCCAAATATATATACCTCTTAAGTCTTATCTATACCGAGTAAAGCGAACAACCCCTAAATAGGTTAGAAATAAACTTAGTAAAATAAACCCAACCTTGAAAATCAATTGAAATATTAGATGAAAGACCCAATATGAGTTAGTGAAGTGTACCCGAAAACCCAGTTATATTTAAATCGAAACAAAATTTAACCGCATTCTTCATACTCGAAAGATACCTAAATCTAAATACATCGAAACCAATTTTAATTGAATTGATTGTCTAGAAGTAAAAGCGTCATACTTTCTCGTAAAAACACTTCTCCATGAGTTTTCTCATCTTATCTTATATATATATAAAACTGGGTTGAAATGTTGTGGATGCGTCACGAGTCAACACAGCCTTAAATACACGTATTAATTACAGCTGGATTTTAAATATAAACATAATAAATGCTGTATAAATCACAGCAAAATATTAATTATAGTTTAATAAATTTGATTATAAAACTTTATTAAATAATTAATGTGATTTAATTCTAAATTTACTAAAAAGTTATTTTGATAAAAATTATAAAATGTAAATAATTACGTTCATTGTGAAAAATGCTTTCAATTGAATATAATTTTCATTATATTTATTAAAATATTTATTTTGATATGTAGAGATGATTAAAGTGAGTGTCTCACAATGTTTTATATTTACGTAAAAAAACATTTTGAGAAAGTTATAAAACTTAGACTATTAAATCCATTAAGAAAAATATATTTGGAAGAGTCATTGTATATATTAAAAACACAACTGTTCCGGGTGTAATTCCGAAGCAGTTATTTGTTACCACTCGTGGCTTGTAGAATGACGTCCTTGGTTGAATCCTCCTTTCGGTCTCCTGAAACAATGAACAAACTGAGGGCTCGGCTTTGGCCGAGCGTACTCACTCCGACGCTCAAGTCAGTGAACTTAAAGAGATAAGTTGTGTGTTACTTGGCGAAGTATATGTTGTAGAGAGATAAGGAAGATATTACCAGATTATGAGGTGTTTAGGTTAAAATGTGGATCCTTTCCTCAATGAGGGTTGAGGAGTATTTATAGACTTTCACCTTTTGTCACGTAGTGGTCAAGTGGCCAAGTGGCTAGCAGGTGGAAAGACTGATCTACCCTCGGCCGAGGGACCCATGGCAGGCCGGCGGGCCTTGATGACTCCATGCCGAGGGGTCTTGGATATGAGTACGCGGATATGTGCCCTGGCTGGCTAGTTGTCCTAGCCGAGGCACAAGAGACAGGCCGACAGGCTGCGTCGGTTAAATTTGTCTAAGTCGTTGACTTGTTGTGGATATCTTTGACCTTGCTCAATATGTTGACTCGGTCAGCGGGTGCAGAATATGCCCCATCAATTTGCCCCCAGCGTAGTCTATGCCGTGGTATGGACCTTCGATGAGTGTTGAGCGTATTCTACGCAAGTTGAAACATTCTGCCCCGGCTTCTTCTACCTCGGCTTGGTTCTGCTTAGGCCGTACCATATCTTTATCTTTTGCGAGAGACTGCGGTCCTCCGGTAATTCACTCATCAGTTTGTACTTCATTATCAGAGTCATCCACGTCGTCTCGGCCTCTATGTCGCCCACCATACCGACGGTCTCAGTAATGCTTTTGGCATTCCTGATGTCCACCAGCACGGTTCGACCGACATTCTTGATGGTTGAACCGGCAAGCTTTGAGAGAGCGTCGGCTCGGTTGTTCTCGGACACGAGAATGCATTGTATCGGAAAGATTTCAATTTTGAAGTGTCAGCTTTTACCCTTTCCAGGTATCTTACCATCCCGTCGTCCCGAGTCTCGTACTCTCCTCTGATTTGATTAACCACTAAAAGTGAATCTGTTTTCAAAATGATGTGCTCCGCCCCGGTAGCTCTAGCTAGCTCGACTCCAGTTATCACCGCCTCGTATTCGGATTCGTTGTTTGAGGCCGAGAAGGTAAATTTCAAGGCGTACTCAAACTCGTCCCCGTTTGGCCGATAATAAGTATGCGGCTCCGAAATTCGCCGTGGAGGACCCGTCGGTGTATACTTCCCATACTACGGGGTTTTGCTCTTCTTGGTATGTGCACTCGGCCAGGAAATGCGCGGTGCTGTCCCTTTATCGAGGGCCTCGGCAAGCATCTTGAATGCCGAAGCGGGATAGCTCAACCGCCCATTTGATGAGCTCAACGCCGGACTGTTTAAATTTTTCCAATGCTTTCTCCAATGGTTGGTCGGTTAAGACCGTCACGGGATGTGCGTCGAAGTAAGGTTTCAGTTTCCTTGCGGCAACGACGACAGCAAAGGCTTCTTTTTCAATCAGCGGATAATTTCTTTCGGCGGGCAACAATGTATGGCTGACAAAGTAGATTGGTTGTTCTTTGTTTGTCTTCTTCTCGATGATCACGACCGACCGACCGGCCGAGGTATCGCGCTATGTATAGATATAGCGTCTCCCCAAAGATCGGCCTGGACGGTGTTGGGAGAGTTTGAAGATGAGCTTTCGGTTGCTTGAAAGTCGTGCTGTTTCCTCCCCGGTGAAGTCCTTATTTCCCTTCAACACTTTGAAGAATGGGGTGCTCTTGTCGGCTGACCGAGAGATAAAACGGGCTAGAGCCGCCATCCTCCCGGTCAACATCATAACCTCTTTTCCATTCCTCGGCTCCGGCAGGTCCAGTATTGCTTGGACTTTTTGATACGAATTTTACTCGAGAGAATAAAACTCGTATGAGTGCAGCGGAAACAAAGAAAGAACAAACAAGATCCGAACGTACTAGGTACGACCCGATCTGATTTGTAAGGATATTTGTTTCGATTTATGTAAATAAATCGAACCAATGGGATATTTGCTATTGTTAGACCTATAACAATAACAATGGGGATAGACAATGTTAAACTACACCGATAGTCTAACAAAGAGATTAACGCTCTACACCGATAGAGTTAATCGGGTTTTTCACAAGACGACGCTTGAGATCAACCTTTCGAAATTGTAGACACAACTTCTATGTTTTACTTGAAAATACTCAAATAAAAACAATGGTTTTGTTTGAAATTCTTAACTTGATTGATTAAACTTCTGAATCCATAAAATTGCCAACAACAAAGACTATAAATAGCCTCTAAAGACCAACGTCTTTGGACCACTCCAAAAGACAACTAATGATAGACTTAATAGCTAATTAAGACCATTAATCTTGGACAAATTAAGGCCCTCTAAATGCAGAATTAAAACTACAAATGAATGGTAATAAACACCCAACTAAATGAGGCATTAATACCCTTTTATTGACTCAAAAGAAATTTGTATCTTGAAGGCCTTGGAATAACTACTCCTTTAGACGGATCCAATGCATGACAATAAGCAAACGAAACGAGCCTTCGACTTTAATCGCATCACTTTTTCTGGATTGGCATCAATTCCCCTGGCGCTGACAAGCACGCCGAGGAACTTACCTGACCGGACACCGAAGTTGCACTTCATTGGGTTAAGCTTCATCTTGTATTTCCTCAGTGAACAAAATGTCTCGTGTAAATCGGCTAAGTGCTCGCTGTCAGACTTGCTTTTTACAATAGCATCGTCGACGTAAGCCTCAATGTTTCGCCCTTTTTGATTTTGGAACACTTTGTCCACCAGTCTTGTGTAAGTTGCGCCGACGTTTTTCAAACCGAACGACATCATTTTATACATGTATGTGCCGTTACCGATGATGAATGCGCATTTAGGCATGTCTTCTTCGGCCATGAATACCTGATGATACCCTGAGAAGGCGTCCAACAGGCTTAGCATAGTGTAGCCTGCCGTGGCGTCGATTAAACTATCTATTCGAGGCAAGGGATAACAATCTTTGGGGCACGCTTTATTAAGGTTGGTAAAATCTACACACATCCTCCACGCCCCCGATGATTTCTTCACCATTACAACATTAGCTAACCACTCAGGATAGGTACAAGGCATGATAAAGCCCGCCGCTAGTAATTTATCTACCTCGGCTTTGATGGCTTCATCTTTCTCAGCTGAGGAGTTCCTCATCTTCTGCTTGACAGGGCGAGCGGTGGAAAGTACGTTCAGCTTGTGAACAATTACCTCCCGGCTCACGCCTGGCATCTCGGCTGCTGAGTAAGCGAAGACGTCTTTGTTCTTCCTCAGCAGGTCTAGGAGAGCGACCCTGAATTTTGGCTCCAGGTTGACACCGACAGTTACGGTGCGCCCTGGGTCAATTTCCACTTCTTCGGTCTCCGCTCCTTCGACCATGCCGACAGTGGCATCCATGAGGTCGCCCTCCTGTTGTAAGGATGGGCTTTTCCCCTTCTCTGACTTCTTCGCCACTTTGAGGGATTGCATGTTGCACCCTCTGGCGGATATCTGGACGTTTACTACTTCGTCTTTTTCGTCCTTTGAGACGAGTTTATGTACTTCCCCCCGATCCGAGACATACATCAGTGTTAGGGTCCGGATGGACATTACTGCATCGGCCTCGCTCAGAGTGACTCGGCCTATGAGAACGTTGTAGGCGGACGAGCCGTCAATGACCACGAACTCGACGGGACGTTCTTAGCCGCATTCCCTCGCCGAACATCACGGCGGACTGATTGACCCCGGGGTACCAGGCCGGCCGGAAAAAGCGTACAACGGATTGGTGCAGGGGCTTAAGTCCTCAACCTTCAGACCGAGGTTGAGAAAGCACTCCCTGAACATGATGTTCGTGTAGGCGCCTGTGTCAATCAGGCACCTCTTGACCAGGTGGTTGGATATGTCCAAGTGGACTACTAGTGGGTCGTTGTGCGGGGCGATGACTCCTTCGTAGTCCTTCTTCCCAATAGTTATGTCGGGGATGTTGGAAGTGGGGATCGCTGTTTTGGGCACAAAGTTGATGGCCTGATATAGCTCGTTCAGTGCCGTTTGTGTGCCCATGAGCGGACTCCACCGTTCTCGTGCCCCGATGACAACATGGATCACTCCTATCCGTTCAAAGACGGATTTTTTATTTGAGCCGCCGGCGTCCTTCTTTTGGCCCCCGGCAACATATTTCGAGGCTCCCCTTCCGGATCGCTCTTCAATGGCATTCTTCGGATACTGCAGTTGTCGATTAAGTGGCCGGTGTGGCCGTGGTACTCAAGATCTTGGCTCGTGTCACCGTCCCCCCTTGCCTTGGGAGGCCTTTCCCACTTCTGACCCTCGTTCTTGCTCAGGGAGAAGACCTCGGTGGCAGATACGACCAGGGGGGTGTGACCATTGTACTTCTTTTGGTAGTACGTTCCCGAACTCCCCCCGGCGCCCGCCGAGTTCTGTTTCCTGGCGGACCTGTCAGACCGTGACCTATTATTGTCACGGCGTCCTTCGTCTGGGTTGTCCTCCCGTCGGCTCTTTCTCTCTGAGTGCCCGGCCTCGCTGGGGCCCACCTAGGTTTTGTGATAGTCCTCCACTTTTATGGCTTGGTCGGCCATCTTCCTGGCGGAGTCTAAGTTCAGGCCGCCGCACTTGATGAGCTCGTTTTTTAAGTCTCCTCTCGGGAGGCCTTTCATCAGTGCGAAGGCCGCCGATTCATTGCTCACTCACGAATCTGCTGAATCTTGGCGTCGAACCTCTTCACATAACTTCGGAGAGACTCGCCTCCCTCCTGTCTGATAGTTAGGAGATCCGATGTCTCGACGGCCCTCCTCTTATTGCAAGAATACTGGGCTAAAAATGTGTACCTTAGGTCGGCATAACAGTATACCGACCCATCGGGTAGCCCCTTGTACCAACTTTGTGTCATCCCATGCAGAGTCGTTGGGAAGACTCGACACCAAACCTCATCAGGTTGCTCCCAAACCGACATGTAAGACTCGAAAGCCTCGGCATGGTCGGTTGGGTCGCCTTCTCCTTTGTATGATATGGGTGGCAACTTTAGCTTAGTCGGCACCGGGACCTCTAGGACATAGGCATCGAGGGGCTGTCTGACCACGTGTCGAATGACACGCGGCGATCGGCTCTTCGCATCCTTAGTCCGGCTCCTCTCCCCGTGGCGGGAAGGGCTTCTTCTCCGACTCTGGTGAGTCGGACTTCTTCTCCGACTCTGGTGAGTCGGACTTCTTTCACTTCTCTGGGGCAGGCCTCGTCGGTGGTGCGGCGACACGGTCCTCCCGCGGGTGCGGGATGGACTCAGGTCTACCACTTGCACTCTGGGCTCCCCCGGCGTCTTGACATGGTCAGCTTCTTCCAATGCTTCGTTCAAGTTTCTCGGAGTCACTTTTGGGACCCTGATCTCCTGTGGGGGTGCCGGCGCTCTTGTCGTTGTGACAGTGTGGGCTGGCGTGTTGCCCATTAGTTCCAGGAGTAGCTTCAGTTTAGCTGCATCAACCACATGTCCCATGATGGTGACTTGGTCGGCGGGCAGCGGCGTATTTGGTATTATTGGCATCCCGTACGCCGGTTGAATTACTCGGCCGGTGGAGGGTCGCACAACCCTGAATTGTGGACGGTATCATCTTGGCGAGAATTCGGTTTTCGTCGATCACAATTGCTTCCTTCATTTGTTTTGACATCTTCTTAGCTTGTTGGGTGGGTTTTGTTTTTGTGTTGTTTTTTTTTTTTTGTAAGGGATTTGACTAGCTTCTAGTATCTGTATCCCCACAGACGGCGCCAATTGTTTCGGGTGTAATTCCGAAGCAGTTATTTGTTACCACTCGTGGCTTGTAGAATGACGTCCTTGGTTGAATCCTCCTTTCGGTCTCCTGAAACAATGAACAAACTGAGGGCTCGGCTTTGGCCGAGCGTACTCACTCCGACACTCAAGTCAGTGAACTTAAAGAGATAAGTTGTGTGTTACTTGGCGAAGTATATGTTGTAGAGAGATAAGGAAGATATTACCAGATTATGAGGTGTTTAGGTTAAAATGTGGATCCTTTACTCAATGAGGGTTGAGGAGTATTTATAGACTTTCACCTTTTGTCACGTAGTGGTCAAGTGGCCAAGTGGCTAGCAGGTGGAAAGACTGATCTACCCTCGGCCGAGGGACCCATGGCAGGCTGGTGGGCCCTGATGACTCCATGCCGAGGGGTCTTGGATATGAGTACGCGGATATGTGCCCCGGCTGGCTAGTTGTCCTAGCCGAGGCACAAGAGACAGCCGACAGTCGCGCGATTAGGTCAGTTGTCTAAGTCGTTGACTTGTTGTGGATATCTTTGACCTTGCTCAATATGTTGACTCGGTCAGCGGGTGCAGAATATGCCCATCAACAACTTTAAAAAAACTACTAAGAGATAAGTTTTTAAAGTGTGGGAATGAAAAAAATTAGATTGGAATTAGATTGGACAAATTGAATACATATGAGATTTTGATAGGTTTCAATAGTGTGATAACGAATATGTGTACGAGTGTGTATGTACATAGTGATCGCGACTTCGCGAGTGCATTTGAATAATAAAAAAAATAATGATTATTAAGTAATATAGTATTATAAACGACATGAAAAAGTAGAAAAGACGTTACATTTTTTTTAATATCTTTAATTTAATATGTATAAGTCAAATATAAAATATTGATTATGACTAACCAAATACTCCATATTACTTTTAGTTAAATATTTTATACATTATCTTCTAAATACTTTGAAGTTAAAACATCAAAAAAAATATTTGAGAAAGTTCAACCTATTATATTTACAAGTAAACTCTTAAACATCATTATGTATAGTTGTTTAAAAAAACAAAAGGGTGCAAATTTCTCATAGATATGTTTGACACATATCACATGCAAGACACAATCAAAACATTTGAATAAGTTGAGTTTGAATCATATATGTTTGATAGATAAATGTCACATGTTATACATAAAAAATTAAAAATTACATAAAATTATGTCCACATCATTTTGAACAAATACTAATTGATTTGAAACATAAAGTATCGTGAAATGATATAATTTTAGAACTTATTGTTGATTGTTGTATTATTCGAATATTTTTTTATTTATTAATATGATATTTCACCAGTCGCAAATTTATTATAAAACGTTGATCATGCATAATTAATTATCACTTATAAGTTTTTATTAAGATTGTTATGTATTTTACTTTAAAACATAGAAGTTAAACTTAAAAAAAATAAATTTGAGGAAAAATTATTTATAAGAGAAACTATTGAAGGCCATATATAAATTATATTATTTTTCTTCAATTATAATCATAAATTTTTTAAACAGGCCGCGCGAAGCGCGGGATACTACCTAGTTAATTCTTTATTTAGTAAGGCTACTTTGAATTACTACGCTCATAGTAAAAAAAATTATGAACGTTAAGCCATTTTATTGACGCGGAAGTCAAAAAAATTATGACCCGAAACTAACTTGACCATCATTGGCCCGTCTCGATCTGCAACCACCCCGAAAAATAGTAAAAACTGATTAAGATTACTAACGAATAACCCCAATCAAAATCAAAATGGAATCGATACTAAGAATAACCCGACCAATTTAACTCCATCTAAAACCGAACCGAATAACCCGTTTAACAGGACTACTTTCAAAGTTTCAACAGATTCTGACATAAGCTGCTGCCTTTTGGTGGATGATTCACCAATTCCATGTTGGTATACAAACGAAAGAAGCTTCAGATGATTGATCTCATGATATAACACCAAAAACATATACACTACTGTAATTTCACTTCACCTATACATTTTTTTCAGGTTGCAGTCATTTTAGTAACATAGAAAAGGCTCAGAAGGATCCTCCGACTCTTAAGTCGAGGGACTCGATTTTGAAGTTTCTTAACTTTACGGCTGCCAAAAGAAAAAGGGTCTTATGGTAGGCTGATAACTACCCTCCCTTTGTTGCTATCAAAAAACTGTAGTGATATGTGCAAAATCTCGAGTTAATTCGGCTAGACTGTCTCACCTAACTTTCCAAGTCTGATAGAGTTGTTAGTTGACCGATATTCAGTTTCATCGTCATCACTATCTATGTCATTAGGGTAGTGTCTATTCTGGTAAGCCCTACGACGAAGGATAAACACATTAAAGTAGTACTTAACCTGGTCATCCCATCTCTTTTGGGGTATAGCCTTACACATTGGTTCCCAAAAGCACTTCTGTGAGAAACGAGGGTTTTCCCTAATTACCCTCCCAAATTTCTTCTCCTCCTCCATTGTCCAAGAAAGGCTACAATCCTCGCCCATCTTATCGAAACTCCAGGCATAATATGCTGAACGCAACTCGAACATTATCTTCTTTCGTCTCTGAGAGACATGGAACTTGACACATTCTACAGAGGCAGGAAACTGACAGCCACAATCATCAACTCTTCCCTTTCCAATTGGATCTCTTTCAATCGGTTGCTTGTTTTTAGCATTCTCCAATGGCCAGGTTCGAGTGCCCAACCATTTGGGGTCACTTTCGATAGTGAGTCCAGTCCATTTGGGTACATCTGCTATCCCAAGAGAAATTCGTTGTCGTGAAAGTGGACGTGGACAGATGGTGGAGATTGAGGGCGTTGGGCGTATGTCAAGTCGAGCTTCCAATTGTTGCCTAGGAGGCATAGGATTAACTTCAGTAGGGTAACAAGTACTCGTCAACATCTTCTCAAAATGATTAAACAAGAATGGATGTCTTTTCTGCTTCTTCTGCAGCATATGAACCTACTGTCAGCTGTGAATGCACCAAAATAATTATCACAAGAACTTGGATGAGACAATCTTTTTGGTGAGACAAACCATGAAACTCTTGGAATATTTTTGTGTGGGACCGTCTCATACAAGAATTTGTGATGATTAAATAAGAAACACAAGAATTTGGACATTTGGTCGGTCTCTTTTGAGTTATGAAACCACGTCTTAAACATGACTCGTCCACAAGTCCATAAATACTTGCATTAGAGCACAAAAGTCAAATTCACGTGTTTTAACTTAACTCTTAGGGCTCGCTTGAAATGGAGGTAAATATTGTCAAAGTAAAAAAAGCTTTAAAGTTTAAACAAGAAGAAATAAAGAGGAGGCTGGACATCTCATTTTTAGCCAAAAATATGCAAATTTTTCATAACATAGCCGAGTAACATAGATTATCACTAATTCACTACCACTATCCTCCATTTTATTTTCATGTTCATTTCAACTTTATAACCATGTTAACAGTTACTCTCATCCCAAGCAATCCCCTAAAATTTGTTTAGAATGGAGAATTAGGACATGGGAGGGAGGGATACAAAATCTTTCCTTTAGTTAGCAAATAGAATATGGGGGGGGGAGGAAACTATTTTCCCTCCCAAATCTAAATCCTTCCAATATAGGAACGATTTGGACAAAAATTGTATTCAAACACGCCTACTCCATTGGCCATTACCCCTCCCTTTCTCTTCCCTTTATTCACCTCCCATCCCTTTCCTTCGTAAAATTGTATCCAAACAAGGCCGGAGTGCTTGTTTGGATTGAGGGGTTTGAAGGAAAAGGAAGATGAGGGAAAGGGAGAAAATCAACTAGGGGTAGGAAGAAAATGGAAGGGGAGCGAAACAGAGGTATACATTTTTCTTATTGAAGCCTAATAAAAAAATTCCACCATAGGAAAGATTAAGGGTGTGTTTGGATAGCGAAAGTGGAGGGAAAGGGAGGGGAGGAGGAAGGAGGGAAGAGAAAGGGAGGTAAGGGAAGGGGAGGGCAAATGGGGAGTGGGTGTTTGGATACAATTTCCTTCCAAATCTTGCCTATTGTGGAGAGATTTTGATTTGCCTTGGAGGAGGGAAAATGGATCCCTCCAAATCTTTCCCCCTTCATTTCCCTCCACCCTTATTTGCTATCCAAACAAGGGATTTTAAATCCCCTACTCTCCCTCCCTTTCTTTTCCCTCCAAATCACTCAATCCAAACACACCCTAAGAGAGAAAATTCCCTTATCCCATTCTCCTTCCTTTTCCTCCATTTTTGTATCCAAATACATCCTTATACTACTATATATACAATCATACAAAAATAATTCAGAAATTTAGAATGGTTAGATGAGGATTGAGGACAATTTCCAAGCCGTCTTATACAATGAGGCAGTCATGCAAAAATGGCAGTAAAAGTACTCAATCGTTGTGCAATATATCGGGCCTAGAGGGAGAAAACAGCCATTCATTCAACTAAAAAACCATATATACGCACACATTGAAAGTCGTGCTCAGATATCATGATATTAATAATCATCTATGAAAATGCTGAAACATTAGGATAGAAATATAACAAATTCACAACTATGTAGCATGTATAGAGATAATCAGTAGTTACCTGACAACCATATTGACCAGCACTATAACGTCCAGTTTGACCAACGCAATCACGTTGAATTTTTTTCAGAAAGAGTGATTCTCGAGCTAATAAGGCTTGGTTTCCATACAGCGCCCACCTAGAGCATTCAAGAGTCTTGCCAATCATAGAGGCAGTAGGTTCTTTAGCAACATTAGCCATCCATTGAAGCATTTCAGAAGAGCAATCTCGCTTTCTTTTGTGACTAGAAATCTCCTTTGATACTCCAATATCCACATTTATCAACTCCTCTTCAATTTCTATCGAACACTTCTTAGAAGCAACCGAGTTTTCTGAACTGATCTCGCTCTTGGCTTGCTTTGTGTTCTCAAGACCATGATTCTCTTCTACAATGCAACTATTAGAATCCACCGCAATATTCAGAATACGATTTCTTGATTTCAAACACTTTTCATTCCCTTCATTTGAACCCTCATAAACCGCCAACACCTTCTCAAATTTCTCCCTATCCAATTCCTTACTCTCATTTTCGACATCCATGTCCGTTAAGTCAATGAAACTAATCCCACTCTTCTCCAAATTAAAGACACAATAATCATCCCTCCTTCTTTTCATATCCCCAATTTCCGACACATAAGCTCCATAATCCTTCTCCAATTCACCCAATGTCTTCTTATCTAATTCAACTAACCATGTCTCAAATGAACTCAAATACTGAGCATAGATCAACTTAAAAGCAGACCCGAAACTCGAAACCGATCCACATTGCAAACCCACTTCACCCCACCAATTATTTTCAGAAATGAATTCAAACCCACCTTTCTGTTTCACAACTAAGTACAATTTAAGCAAATCTACACACTGCCCATTTCCTAACCTAGGTGGTAAAGGCCTAAAACAGTAATTACCATAACAATCCCTTAAAAACCCTGATACAAGCTCAATAAAATAACTCTGCATTTTCAATTCTTTGCTTTTAATTGTCTCATTATACTGATTTAAGCATGAATTGTCCTCTAATTCCGACCACTCAGCCATGAATGTCTTCCAGAACTGAAACCCTAAATCAACAATTACTAACAATCAATTAGTTAAATCAATCATGCAAACATAACCCTAGTAATAAAATCCAAAAAAATTAACTGGGTCGAAGTCGAATTTCAGTTTCATGGGATGGGGTGGTTTAATCGAAAATGATTTGTTGTCGGTTAACATGAATCATCTTTAAAACTGTCATTAAATAAATAATTATGGAGGGAGGTGAAAGAGCGAGGGAAATAAAGGGAGAGGTTAAGATATTTTTAAACGACGTACAAGACACAGAAATATCCCAGAAAATCATGAATACGGAGGAGTAATTGCTGGGGTGGGCTACTTGGTAGTGAGAGAAACGTACCTGAGAAATCGGTATCGGTCGAGCAATGAGAGACGGTCTTACACTAAATTGAACTCGAATAGATTGATCAAAGAAATGATGTATTAAAGGGCAAGGCCTTAATTTGAATGTTTTTTTTTAATTTTTTTTTTTTCCCCCTTTTTTTTGAGACTTCTTTGTAAGAAACTTTAGATACTTTAGGAGCTTAGGGTACTAAAGATTGGGAATTTGGGATTGGGGTGGAAAGAAGAAACTAATAGAGTTATAGAGGGGTTGATTATTGAGGGAGAGAGGGGTTGGGGGGTTTGGTTGGTTGGTTGGTTAGAGAGAGAGAGTTTTGAGATGAGATTATAAGATTAGTTAGCTTATTTATAGCAAAAAATTCTTATGTAAAACGGTTTTATATACTTTTTATATTTCATTTATTTCTTTACATTTGTTTTTTACACAAAGATTAAGAAAGAAATGGAAGCAAGTGGGGTATGCAATGTTTTTATATATTGAATTACCATTATGTCTTTATATGTATGGACCTCCTAAATTTTAGAAGGATAAGATGGTCATTTAAGGGGTAAAGTAATGTCCATATAAGTAGTTGTTATTGTTAAACTATGTGTTATTTTACTTAATTAACCTCGTTAAAATAACTTCAAATACTTAAGGGCTGTTTGGTTGGATGTATTCAGCGAAGGGTAAGAGAATCAAAGTTAATAATTCTCTATTTGCGTTTGTTTGACATAAACAAAAGGAATTAAATCCCCCCCCCCCCCCTCTCTCTCAACCCCAAGGCCCCAATCCCTTTAACTCTTTACCCCTCAGTAGCCCTTATTGATGGATCTGTAACGATTTTCAATAGATTTGAATTACACAATTCCCAAGATCTCATGCATGTTAAGTGTTAAGATTAAATAAAAGGGGTGATTAGCAAACTTACTCAGATGCGGAAAAATTCCAATAATATGCTAATAATAAGAAGTATAATAAAACCAAAATCGCAGCTCCTTGAATAGTAATGTAATTTGTAAAACTATCTCACAATAACGCCTCAAGTGTTGCGCCTCAACCGGTATCCACACAATATGAGTATGTATGGTAGTACAAATATAAGGGCAATTTTCTTCCTTCCTTCTTCCTTGAGGTTTTCTCTTTAGAAAAACTCATCTATAAACATCTCCTTTTATATCTTTATATATAGGGAGTTCAAGGAGAATCTTAAACTATTTAGGATTAGGAAAGTTTAATAGAAATCTTTAATTATTCTTATTACCTTTATAACTAATCTATACTTCCTCCGTTCCATATGATTGTTTACGTTTGCTTTATGTACGTATGCCAATGTTTTTTTTTATTCATATCTTTAGTTACATATCATTAAAAATTATATAAATTTGATATTCATAATGCACTCGGTAAGAAAATTTAAACAAGATCTCACATGACTATCTTTTATGTTATACATTAGAAATTGTATTGAAAATTCTTCTCACTTATGAATAGTGCCCAAAAAGCAAACGTAAACAATTCAATGGAACGGAGGAAGTATTAATTATAATATTGCCCAAAACTCATCTAGTGTCTGACCCTGTAAGACCGACTAATACTACTCGAATCATAACTCATTTAGGACTCAGACTACAAGCGGCTCCTAACAGAACATTGTAGTCACATAGAACTAATCGGTTATACAATATTCCGGACACATGAGCACACTAACTCCTTCACTTACCCCTCCCCCCCCCAACGGAATAGATCCCCTATCCCCTTACCCTTCTACTACCACTATCACTAACCCACTCATCACATTACTCACCATCACCACGACGAACTCTCAGACAACCATCACCACCCTTGACGGGTTGTTACCACCGACTGTCAGACTACCACCGCCATCACTCCCTCTAGGACCAACCATCACTAAGACTCATTACCATCACTAATACCCATTACCATTAGCGCGAGACGGCGGCCACCATCTACTACCATTAGACGACGAACACCACGCCGACAATAACCCTCATACCATCGTCGACGCTCGAATGCTCCTACCGGCATTAGTCGACCTTCTATTTGAAACCCCTTATCTGAATGACGAAAAATATGATAAAAAAAAATTTGAAGTCTCATGTGAAGGAAAGATTGATTAGTTTAGTTACTTGCTTACTTTAAAAACAATACTCAGAATTTGAAATAAAAGGGAGAAGTAAGCCAAACATTTAACAATTTTAATTTGTAAATGATAAAGATTAGAGGAGTTTTGTATGGAGGATCAGAATACCGACGGGTCTGGTGATCAGGAAAGGTGGCGTGGGCAATAGGAGGTCGGCGCCGGCGTAGAGGAGGTGAAAGATGGTAATGGTGGGGGTGAACGATGGTAGTGGTAGGAGGTGGTGGTGGTTTATGTAATTGAGAAGTAGGGGGTGTATATATGTGAAGGCATTTCCTTTATTATTATTAGTTTGTTACCAAACAAGTAGTTAAATTAGGGTTAATCCATTTCCTTTCCTCTTCTTTCCCTTTCTTCTTTCCAATCTCTTTCCCTTTGTTATTGATACCGTCGTTTAGTACCGAAAATAAATACCTAAAGCAACTAACAGAAGCTAGTGGAAGTAGGGTCGATCTCCACAGGGAGATGGGAAAATGTACGCTATACTAAGTCCGTCTGAGTAACTATTTCTTGGGGGTTTTGAAGATTTGTTCTAAACTACAGAGATTAAAAGAGAAATAAAGTAAGAGGAATAAAGCAAAAATTTGACGAGTTTACCAAGTAGAGAGAAACAGCTAAGACAGTTGGTTCACCGTGATTATTAAGAAGTCTAGTTTAGGGTCTTAGGTCAATGCAAATTCGATCTGCAGGGGTAGTGAAAAGGTCCTTCCGGTCCGCTATTCGCCCTAAAACATTACTAACATAACTTCCGCCCTCATTAGATTGCTCTAATGTTCAGTGCAGGTCTTACCCCTTCCAATCTTCTGATCCAGGTTAAGGTGTACCAAAATTAATCATCTAATTGCGTCGACTCAAGCAGACAAGTACAATTAAATACAGTGATTAACAACACAGATCTAATTCGCACTAAACCTTAATCACCTATTCATAACTCCCTTAAAATCATGGCTCCTCTATGTCCTAGCAAGGGGATTTAGCTATGCATAACTATTGAATAAACAACAACAATACATAAACTGTAAGAATTAAAGATAATCAATAAACTAAGAAGAGAATAAGAAAAGCAAGGAATTGAGGGGTCGTTTGGTTCACTACTTAGGAATGGAATGGATTGGAATGAGAAACCATAGGAGTATGGGGTTCCAATTCCATACCTTCCAAAACGTGTTTGGTTCATTAGAAAAATAAACATGAAGGAATGGAGTTTGAATCCATGGGAAGGAAGTGGGTATGGGATTCCAAGGGGTTGGGGTGGAATGAGAATCCATCAGGATTCTAACTCCATTCCAAAACACCCCAACCAAACACTAGAATGACTAGAATCCATTCCATTCCACTCCAAACCTCCCAACCAAGCACCCCCTGAAAGGAATGAGAACAATAAAACAAAAGTAATTAATTAAGAGTAGAGAATACCGATTACAAGGGAAGAGCAATAGAGAATTATATTTTCAAGTGTAAAGTTCTAAGAGAAAGAGTAAGGGAGAGAAAAGAAGAAGAAGAGAAGAGAGCCCCCCCTAATGACTGCCGTCATTCTTATTTATTCCTAATTACAAAAGGAAAACTTGAAATTAACTCAAAATCCGCCTAAAAGACCAATCCTCTCGATCGAGTGAAATGAAACTACTCGATCGAGGATAAAACCCAGCAAACTTCTCGATCGAGTAAAATGAGTACTCGATCAAAGACTTCAACAAACGACCATCTCGATCGAGTAAAGAAAGAGCTCGATCGAGGAACTCCAGCAGGATAAAGCTTCGATCGACTAGTTTAAGTAACCAACTTGGTCGATCGAGCTATATTAGCACGGGTGAACTCCTTGAACACCTTCCGAAGCCATTCACGCATCTCCAAGTGACAAATTTCAAGCTCCGATCCCTCCTTTTCCAAAATGCATGAGATTGGGACAGGTTTAGGCTCGATTTCGCTCCTTTCCAGTTCATACCTGCAATTAATACAAGACAAACCAAAGTAGACTATTCAGGGGTATTTGTAGCTAGATGCCACATAAATAACATAGAAATGCGTGTGAATATGAGGTAAAAACTTTATATAAAATAGACGCATCAGTTATTGAACCAAACGTCTTATGTTTGGATGAGAATGATATCAAGATATTTTGCATATGGTGTTACAATTTATAATTACATACACTTGCTTTATTTACAGTAGGTAAGGAATAATTCTGATCAGATTTAACTAACTAGGGCTGCTTGGTTGGGGGTCTAAAGGAAAGGGAAAGAGATCAAAGTTAATGATTCTCTTTGTTTGACAAAATCAATCATCGCTCTTGCCCTAACGGATTCTTTATAAAAGAAGGCAAGTTGATCGTGTCTCCTTCATGCACTAGGAGAAGGAGAGATATACAACGAATGAATACAGTTTTAAGTCCGGTCTTAAGGCTCCTGGAAAGTTGACTCTCAATTCATCAAGTACCTCTATCTACGCTGGAAAAAGGGCTGCCAGGCCCGACTGAGGGCATTGTTTCTTTCTCTTTGTGTCAGCTCGCTTTGAACGATTGCGCTACTGAATCAGCTACTTTACTTTTTGTCCCAACTCCCAACAATTAAACATTGTTTTCCCCGACTTATTGCATCAAAAACTAAATCACAAGTCTTTAATAAAAAACGAGCAGTACCAAAGTATAAGAAAAGTAAATTCTTATAAAACAAAAGTAGAGAATTAAAAAACTAAATGGGCAAGTCAATTATCAATCTTTAAATGTGTAGCTGATTTAGATTTTTTTTTACTTCACCAATAAAAACATGCACCGGGTAGACTAAAGTGAGAATGCGGCCACGATAGGGGATCATTGTCTTCATCATCACCTACGGTAACACCAGTCAAATCAACTTAGACAAAATTGTCGTAATCATGAATTAGGTTAGGGTGACATATGCTTTTGGGATCCTGTAGAAAATGCTACCTCCATTTATTCCTTAGGTATTAGCCACAATTAGTATCCAACAAGCATAAGTGAGCCTCTTAGAGCGATTGTGCACTACAAAAAAATAAGGGATTTTTTACGGACTAAATGTGATGCAAACAAAATCCGTCTTACTTTTTACTTTATTGTGGGATGAAAGGAAAGGTGGGGAAATATTTAAAGTTGGATTGCCTTCCTCGGTACTCTCTCTTTGTAAGGAGAGATCTTCCAACTCGGCAATTCCCGTAGTCATTGGATGGAAAAGAAGTTCTTTAATTCTCGATTTTAGGAAAGCCAAAAATTGGAGCTCCTAGATCGCTAACAGATAGGGAATGAAGAAGCTAGTCGAACCTGAGCACATAAGAAATTACCGGCTTCGAGAGAGATTTGAGATCGTAAGTAACTTGGGTAGCTTCAGAATGTTTATTATCTGGATATACCAAAAAAAAGATGTACGGTCTAATGAGGTTACTACGAAATATTTACTCATGGGTGGGATAAGCTCTTCTATTCTAGTTCATGGTAGCATTAAAAAGAACTCAAATTTCATTTTTTATGCCTTTTGTCATTTTTTTCATTAAGACGCATACATTGACATTTAGTGTACAATTCATCATTTTGTTTGAAGCGGGCTAAATAACGAATGAGATGCATAAAAAGGGGAATGTATTTAAAATTTCTTTGATTTAATTAAGAGTTATTCGCTTTACCGAAGTATCAAAGGTTTTCGAGGCAATGATCCCCTATCGTGGGCTCTCACTTTTGTCTATAGTTGTAGTACTCCGTATTTAAGACGGTAGAATTATATTAAAACGAGTTTTAGATGATATTTAATAATTTAATAATTTAAATAATTAAGTTATAAGACGGGAATAAAATAATTAAATAATGTAAAGACGAGAATTGAAGGGACTCGTGTATGGTACACATGTGGGACGTGCATTATGAGGATGTTGACGGAAGTTGAATTGTATGCTACTACTAATAACTACTAATAATATGTAATAATAATAAAAGGAAAAACAATAAATAAGAGATTTGGAATTGGAAAACTTCTTCCCTCTTTCCTTCCTACATCTATATAAGCTCATCTACATACCTACCCCATAATCTTATACAAACATAAAAACACAAATAATTGACCTAAGGCAAGGATGAAAGATCTAAGGGATAAAAATAGAAGAATTTATTAAAGAATTATCGTCTCAAGGTAAGATCGTCGTAATTTATATTTATATCGCGCTATTCAATTAATTTATCGTATACGCACCGTATAGACCACCGTGTATGACGCCGTTGACCTTAGTAGCTGCCTTGGACCGTCGTGACTCTAGTAAGACCTGTATTTACCGTTGTTGACCACCGTGGGTGGTGTATGGGGCGTCTAAAGGGCGGTTGTCGTGGGTATCTAAAACGGAATTTAAACCTTGTATGTATGTCGATATGACGTGGGACCTGGGTGGTTGGTCTTGTCGGCAGTGGGCGACCCTAAGGGTGGTGTCGGGATGGTTGGAGGTGGTGGTTGGTGTGGTGGTTCTCGGTTGTGGGTTGTTGTAAGGTGTTGTGTCGTAATCGGTTGGGGTTTGTTTATGCCTTAGCCGTGGGTTGACCTGAGCTGTTGTGGCAGGTGGTGGAACCACCGTGGGTCAAGGGAGACCACGTTGGTGGCCACTAGTTGTCGTGGTGGTGGTTTAGGGTATAAGTGTTGGTTGAGTGTTGTTGGGTTTGTTGTTGGTAATGTCGGGTATGAGGTAGATTAGGGCGTGCTTGTTGAGGGTTGTTGGGGATGGTTAGGCTGGTGGTTAGAGGTTGTCGGGATGTGTCGTGGTGCAGGCTAGTGGTGGCTAGGTTGAGTGGTGTCGGTGGTGGTTGGTGGTGTTGGTTATAGACGGGTTTAGGAGGGGTGTTGAACACGGTTAAAAACTGTGTATGTGGGGGTTAATGGTTGGTGTTTTAACGGGTTGTTTGGGTTTTGGGATTTATTATTAAGACGGGTTTCGCGTAATATTTTACACGAGAAAATAATTAATGTAAATAAATTATAATTGATTAAATTATAATAATGAATTGAATAATTAATAATTAAATTATAAATATTGTATTTAGGTGATGGATTTGAAGTGGAGTACTTTTGATTATTTTCTTGGTCTGCTTTATTGGATTATTGATGTTGAGGTAGATTATATACTCAACTTGAATGTGTACTAGTGTAATTTATCAGTGGAATATTGATTGGAATTGGATGTTGGTTGCTGGATGATTATTGTTATTGTTTAACCGTTGATTTAATATTATCCATGTTGCATATTTGTATTTTTGTTGTTTGAAGACCCGGACCAGGGGTGGCGGGTTATAATTGAAGAACCAGACCAGGGGTGGCGGTATATAAAAGGGTGTCTCGGAGTTTGATATTGTTTGTATAAACCGGACCAGGGGTGGCGGTATATAAAAGGGTGTCTCGGAGTTTGATATTGTTCGTATAAACCTGACAAGGGGTGGCGGTATATAAAAGGGTGTCTCGGAGTTTGTTATTGTTTATATGGGTGTCTCGGAGTATTGATATGGGTGTCTCGGAGGATGTGTGAGTGTTGGAATTGTGAATTGGGTTGAGCATTTGAATATATGATTTGTCTTATTGTTGTATTATTCTTGTTGTTTAGATATTCCTACGTAACCGTTGGGTTGACCGTGTATTCATTAAACACCTGTGATGAACCAATAATTGGGGAGCAGATTGATTTCAGGTAATTGAGCTGGCTTAGAAGGGGAGCTGAAGGGCGAGAGGATATGACATTTACTTAGCTGTTTAGATCACTGTAATACCTCGGATTTATGAGCTGTTGGGTACTCTATCGAGTAGGGCTTACTCTGTCGAGTAAGTTAGTTTTGCATTCTGGAGTACGTTCTGCCTGATGGGTACTCGATCGAGTAGGCGGTACTCGATCGAGTACCTTAGTTACTCGATCGAGTATGTCGGGTTATACGAGATTTCAGCCGGGTTTGATAGCAATGCGTGAAAAGTTATATAAAATATTTTCGTCAGTCCTTTTTACTTTATTCCTCATTCTAAACCTTTTTACAAAAGAAAACAAAGCAACGTCAGTTTCTTTTCTCTCATTGCTATCAAATCCAAGGGCTAGAGTTGTCGGTTTTCGGAGTTCTTTATACCGTTGAGATCGTCGTATTGTGGGTAAGATCCTTGTACCGTTTTTATATCGATTCGTCAGTATTATTTAAACTCTAATTGGGTGAATTGGTGATTATTGGGATTGTTGATGATTATAGATTGTAATTGTATGATTATTTGTTTATAGGAGGTGATTTCGTAAAGGAAGGCTTTTGATCCGCTGCTTGTGTTTGATAGTTGGTGATTTCATTTCAGGTAGGGTTTCCCTACTAAGTTATTGTGTAAATGATTATAAAATTATTGTTTGGTTTATTGACATGTTGATTATATCGTAATTGGTTTTTGGCATTGTTTGCATTGGTATTGTGATTGGTTGTTGTTTGTCTGTGGTTCGTGAGGTGCGCCCTCGGCTGAGTGGAGTCACTTGCGGGAGTGACTTCACGCCCTTGATTCGCCCCTTGTGGTACCCGTCACAAGGGGGATGTGCACATTAAGGAACACGGATTTTTCGCTCGAAGGAGATGAGCGGGGCTTAGGTGGGAACGGCTGCGGGCCCCCACTGGCGGTGTGGAATATCTGTTGCGATGGATATTCTGGCAGGGCTACACACTTTAGTGTGTAGTCAGATGATTGGTGATGTGAGGGTGTTGGAGGATTGTGATTGTGTAACTGTCTGTTGTGTTGTCTTATATTGTTTATGCAGTAATTGACCCCGTTTAAATGTTTTTAAAACTGAGGTGATCCATTCAGGGATGGTGAGCAGTTGTTTAGCAGGTATATCTTAGATATGCGCGGGATTGGCTGGAGATGGAGTCACCACGAGTCAGATAGTAGTCTTCCGCTGTTGTGTCATAACATTTTTTTACTTTAGGTGGATTTTAGTTTTGGAACAGTTGTATTTTACTTTACAGTTGGTTTTGATGTAATCACTTTAAATTTATTTAATAAAAGTACGTTTCTTGATGGTCACTTTTGATTACTATGCCTCGGGTAACCGAGATGGTAGCATTCTCATGTACTAGGTGGTCTGGGTAAGGTACCTTGATGTATGGGGGTGTTATAAAGTGGTATCAGAGCGACGATTTTGGAACCTGTAACTAATGAACCCAATGAATGTAGAGAGTCAAATTAAAATGAACCAGGGTAGGAGTTGTTAGGAGCTAATGCAAAGGCTTGGGAGACGTCCTAAAGTCGCGATTTCCCTACAACTTTGAACCAGCCACTATGGAGTGTCATGGGATCGCTAATTGTTTACCGTTATTCATATGCATATGTTGGATGAATGGGTGGAAAAGATGAATAATTGTTGCATGATAATATGATTATGATTTAAGCATGATTATGTGATGCAAGTGAATTCATAATGTTATAGTATTAGTAACATGTGAATGAGAGTTGTGATTAATAATTATGAATTTGTTTTTACGTAAAGTTAAAGGCATGCGGGTAGTGTAGTATCGTCAGCATGACTCAATCGAGTAGGGTGGACTCGATCGAGTATGCTGAGCTCGATCGAGTGGGTATATGTATATGTTGGGCAGTAGCTATTGGAGTCGTGCTACTCGATCGAGTAAGGGAAGCACTCGATCGAGTGTCTGGTACTCGACCGAGTACATATGTGACTCGATCGAGTATGTTTTGTGTCAGTTCTGGACAGGTTCTGGAGTTGGGGTACTCGATCGAGTGACTTCTACTCGATCGAGTATGTGTGGTTACTCGATCGAGTAAGTCCTGTGTGGGTCATATTTACTTTGAGCTGTAGGCGATGTGCTTACGTTTATCTTCCTTTTATAGCTCAAAGATATGCCGCCAAAGATATCGGCTTTGTACGTTAGGGCTCTGGAAATTAGTGTTGAGGAGATCGCCAAGATGCTTGAGCATCAAGACGCGCTAACTGAAACCCTCAAGAAGATGGGGAAAGATAAGGAGGTCGGGGTAGACTTTGCCAAGATGAGCATCACGATATCTCGCTTCAACCCCACTACCTATGTGGGTACAGGTGCGCCGACTTTGCTCGACAACTGGCACCGTGAGATGGAGAATATCTTGGGAATGGTACATTGTCCGGAATAGTTTAAGGTGGAACAAGCTGCGTTCTACCTAAGAGATTCAACTGGGGAATGGTGGGATAAAGTGAAGGACAATGCTTTGGACATCTATAGGAAGCAGATTAAGACTACAATCCCGTGGTCCGAGTTCAAGAGAGCTATAAGGCAGGAGTTCATTCCGGAGCATGTTCCCAGTAAGCTACGTGATGAGTTTGATTCCTTTAAGATGACCGGGGATATGACGGTGACCGAGTACTATCATAAGTTCAACGAAAAGGCCAGATATGCTGAGGGTATGGGGGGGCTAAATCAGAAGAATTTAGCACTTCTCTTTGAGAAAGGGTTGACTTAACAGATTATGGAGAAGCTATCAGCGGGGACTCTTACCGATGTGAAAGAGGCTTATGAGAAGGTTGGACGGGCTGAGAGGTTGGTCGAGTTGGCCAAGGAAAACAAAGAGAAGGGCTCTGAAAAGAGGAAGGCTGGGAGCGATGGTGGTGCCCAATCTAGTTACAAGACGGGTAACCACAATTAGGCAAGGGCTTATTCTTCTGGGTCGGGCTTTGGTGGAGGATCTTCTTATGGGCGTGGCCGAGGTAGTAGCAGCAGCTGGGGTATCTCGTGTTTCAACTGTGGCGGTATAGGTCACAAGAGGCATGAGTGTACTAGTACAGTGGGGAGAGGCTTTCAGAGACAGTCTCATAGGAGCTTTTCACAGGGACCGACGCAGAGCTATGCTAGCAACCGACTAGCTGGGCCATGGAACAACCAAGGAGGGCAGAGTAATACAACGGTGGGTTCAACCGCAATAACGGTAATTCTTATCAGAAACCAACGGCTAACAACAATCAGGGGTCAGCTGTCAAGCCTTCTACATCAGCTAGTAAAGTGCAAATGGGTGGACAAAAGAGCAGAGGCAACTTTTTTATGATGGACAAGCAAGCTGCTAAGGATGATACACATGTGATCACCGATACTTTTCTTATTAACAACGTTTCTACCTTTGTTTTGTTTGATTCGGAGGCGTTACAATCGTTTGTATTATCAAGTCATGCTAGGTCTAGGGGTTTGAGAGAGTTTGAGTCTGTAAGAGATGAGGTTTTTATATCGTCAGGTGAGTCAGTGTCTTGAGGGAAGCTGTATAGAGGGGTGTCCATGGTTATTAGGCAAGTTGATCTTCCATTTGATTTGTTGGAGTTTCTATGGATGGTTTTGAGATGATAGTCGGGATGGACTGGTTGAGTAAGTATAAGGCTAGAATAGACTGTCACCAAAAGAAAGTTTCTTTGAGAGGTCCTAAGGGGGCTAGTGTGTCTTATCGTGGGTTTGTTATCAAAACCAAAGTCAAAGTGATTGCAGCGGTGGCATCAAAGTCTTACTTGAGAAAGGGGTGTCCTTTGATCCTATCCCATGTGAAAGATACTAGTATGGTGGAATCGACAGCAGCTGAGATACCAGTGGTGGGGGAGTTTTCAGATGTTTTTCCAGATGAGATACCCGGTTTACCACCGAAGAGGGAGATTGATTTCAGTGTGGAGTTGAAACCAAGGACGGGACCGAACTCTAAGGCCCCATACCATATGGGTCTTAAGGAGTTAGAGGAGCTGAAGAAACAGTTGAATGATTTGGTGGACAAGGGATACATTAGACCTAGTGTATGGTCGTGGGGTGCACCAGTCTTGTTCGTGAAGAAGAAAGATGGGAGCTTGAGGTTATGTATAGACTGTAGGGAGCTGAACAGTGTCACAGTGAAGAACATGTATTCTTTGCCAAGGATAGATGATCTTTTTGACCAGTTGAGTGGAGCAGGTGTCTTTTCGAAGATTGATCTAAGGTCGGGGTACCATCAGGTGAGGATTCGGGATGAGGACATACCAAAGACAACTTTTCGATCGAGGTATGGTTACTATGAGTATGTGGTGATGCCGTTTGGGTTGACTAATGCGCCAGCAGTGTTTATGGATCTGATGAACCGGGTTTTCGGCCAGTACTTAGACCAGTTTGTGATGGTGTTTATAGATGACATCTTAGTCTATTCCAATACTAAGGATGAGCATGAGGAGCATTTACGATTGGTGTTGCAAACTCTCTGTGACAACCAATTGTATGTTAAGTTGTCTAAGTATGAGTTCTGGTTAGAGAAAGTGGCTTTTCTGGGCCATGTGATTTCTAAAGAGGGTGTAGTTGTGGATCCTTGCAAGATTGAGGGGGTGTCTAACTGGGAGGCACCAAAGAACTGTGGTAATCCATTCAGGGATGGTGAGCAGTTGTTAAGCAAGTATATCTCAGATATGCGCTGGATTAGCTGGGGATGGAGTCACCACGAGTTACATAGTAGTCTTCCGCTGTTGTGTCATAACATTTTGTTACTTTAGTTGGATTTTGGTTTTGGAACAGTTGTATTTTACTTTACAGTTGGTTTTGATGTAATCACTTTAAATTTATTTACTAAAAGTACGTTTCTTGATGGTCACTTTTGATTATTATGCCTCGGGTAACCGAGATGGTAGCATTCTCATGTACTAGGTGGTCTTGGTAAGACACCTTGGTGTATGGGGGTGTTACAATCACTTAGAATGAACTAACATTATTTATTATTCGTTTTATTTAGTTTCCACTGCAGTTGTATTTTAATTAATTACAGTTATATATTTTGGATTATGTAATAAGGCCATTTAAACGTTATATTTATTTAAAGTACTGTGGTTTCCTTTACTTTTGTAATCACTACTTCAGTCAACTGAGATGGTAACACGTTCATTTATCTAGGAATGCCTAGTAAAGGCTCTTAAATAAATGGGGGTGTTACACGGTGCTCGTCTTTTTTTTTTGGTGAATTAGAAGAAATCTAAATCAGCTGAACATTAAGATGACCCTTTTTCTTCCGTTGCATCTAACTTAAGCTATAGTACACACTTATTAAATAGCCAATAGAAAAAAATTATAAGACAATTACAGCTAACCCAAAGGAAAAAGATCTACTACTAGCTATCGACTAGAAGCTTTTCTTGTACAATAGTATTTGATGAGTCACACCTGACATGGGATTTGAGAATACTCTTACTAAGTGGACGAAGGCCAACCAAACTTTCCATACCTTTACTCGACAGCTGAACTAGCACGTATTCCAAAATTTACCAGGATTTCTACTGGTATTTCTACGACTACTAAAAAGTAAGAGGCACTCACTTACGATAGGACGAAAGCCGATGAAACTAAGGAAATTGAGGAAGCTTTCAATCCAGTGGATTACCTTGAACCGATGTTTGGGAATATCAAGAGTTTTTACCCCTATTTTATAGAGAAATCAAACACCAAGTTAAATTTGTGGACATGGGCCACGGGGGCGCTTGGGAAACAAGCGTTTGCATTTGTGGAGTCGCCACCAATTTTTATGGGGAAATTGGAACCGTTCGAATACCTCGTGCCATGTCAAGACACAAAGTAGAGACATGAACACCAAGTAATCGTTACCCTTAGCATTCTATGTCTAGAATGACTCTCGTGGATGCCAATGAACACGGGTGTTCACAGAGATCTGGAGTAAGGGGTGAGGGTACGTATTAGGAAGCTCTTTTGATCGAACACCTAATCCCGCCCACCTCGATAGCGGCCTCTACTAATGATTAGGGAAAATCGTCTATACTCGATATATTGTCGGTTATATGCATGCAATGCAACATCCAAGTTTTAATCCTAGCATGTGAGAATTAATACTAAGTCGGTGAACAATTAATTTAGCAAACAATTAGGTCGAATTAGGGATTTAATGCTCAATTACATGTGAAAACATTCAAGCAATAAAAGAAACACAATAATTATAAATTACAATAATGAAAATTACAAAAATTACAATGGATTAGGCGATTTATGTCGAAAATACCTTTAAAACGGAAAATTTGAGAAAAAGAATAAAAGAAAGAATTACGAACCGATCAGTAGGTGATAATATGAATAATAGTTAGTTAAATGTAAGTTAATTAAACTAAGTCAAGGCAAAAACGGAGTTCAGGGACAGAATTCAACCCGGAACAGGCGCAGCAGAGCTGCGTCCTTTGGAATAGGCGCAACAGACGCTTCGTCTGTTCCTGACCTGAATTCTGGCTGTGAAGCCGGAATTGCGAGTTGTTAATATTCGTTGGTAAATTTAATGATTGATTAAATTATTTACTCGGATGAAAGTGATTAGTAGTTTATTTACATGTGATGAAGGGTCATAAAACAATAAAACACGGACGAGACGGAATTAAACGAATTATACATGAATGAATGATTAATAATTAGTGACATGGGTGAATGAAATAAACTAAACAAGATGAATTAACGACAAATTAATGACGAATATGACAATAGACGGATGAAAATATATCAAGGAATCGAATTACAGAAACTCAATATGAACAAATTGAATTTCTACAACCCGGATTGAATTTAATGACGAAAACACGCAAATATGAGATTACTTGGGATTTAAGTCGGATTTATGACGAATTAAACATATTAAAGATGATAAACAATATACATGTGAAATTACTATGCTATTGTATCAAAGAATTGACGAAAACAAATAAAACAAAACAAATAAACGAATTACAGAGGACGGAGGAAGAAGAAAAGAAGCGAGAATCTGGCCCCTAAAAGGCGCAGCAGTTGCTGCGTCTTTTCTCGACGTCTGTCTACTGGAAATCCGTAAAAAGAGGTTTTAAACAAGGCTTTAGAAATCGGTTTTAATTGGTATTTTCGACATAAACCTTACAATAGTGGTGATACAAAAGATAAATAACAATAAATAAAAGAGAGATTTACATCCTCAGGCTTACATGTTTGGATTTAAACGAGAAGGACTAAGTTATCGATTAGCGATGCTCGACGCGAATGTAAAGAAAGTGCCCTCGTAAGAGGAAAACGAATAGATTAATTAAGTTGATTGATGTGTAGTTGGTCAAATTGGTCGGTCATGCAAACGAGGCTGGGACTCAGAAGGATCTGAGCTTACGTGGTCGAAAGATCAAGCACGTAGGCGCCAAAAAGTAAGAACAAAAGTCTAGAATGCAAAGGGAGAAGAGAAGGGCGGGCACTCGCGTGAGAAATATGAGGAGAGAAAGCTCCTATTTATACTAATCATGTGGAGGAAATAGGGTTTCAGAGACTCTTTGGAAGTGAATCTCGGAAAGATATGAAAAAGATACGAAAACTACGCAGAATAGGACCTGGGAAGAGGCGCAGCAAGCACTGCGTCTCTTGGAAAGAGGCGCAGACCGCGCGTCTGTTCCCAAGTGGTTTCCTCCTGCGGAAGAAAGATTTCCGTGTTTGAGTTATGGTAGGACGGAATAATTTGGTTTTCCTTAATATTTTATATGAATATTACGGGAAATTGTTTGCCAAAAGATAAAGATTGTGAAATATTTATAAAATATGGAATAGAAATATCCGGAACATTCCAGAACATTCTGACTCGGGATTGAACGATTATCAGAAAATGAAGACGGTTTTAGACTCGGACTCCAAATGTACTCTAATTACTGTCAAAACGACCGTATCGGCACGTAGATGACAACTAAGAGGTAGACATTAATATTTGAGCAATCACTTGACGATAAACTTACAAACTGTCACAAATCGTTCCGCGTACGAAACATGCGGCCCAATCATCACCGGGTGGTTTGCGAGAGGTGCTGAAATGAGGTATCTATAGAGCCCCCACTTTGACTGAGGCTTGGACAAGGCTAAAGTCAAAGTATAGCCATCAGGTCAATCGAAGATTACAACCTGACGACTATGGCGACGCGAGGCGGTTCAAGGGGTCTGAACCAAGGACCTGTCGTCGGGAACATTTTAGAGTTTGTCGACTATCGGGGAGGGTCGTTTAAAGTCCATTAGACTACGTAAGGAAGCTCGCCAGCCATAAGAAGAGACCATACCTCAGATACCCCTGGGTGAAACGGGACTGAAGACGCTTCGGCAAAACTCTTTGGTCTGAAGATAACTTGGTGTCTGAAGGCATTAGGGGTCACAGGGATTCTGAGAAAACTTCTTAATACTTCTGAAGGCTAACTCTGAAGGCTATCTCTCATTGAAGGACAACTCTCTCTAAAGGGAAGGCTGAAGGATAATTCTCTGAAGGACTGAAAGGGGACTTAACTGAAAAGGGGTTATATGAAGGTTACTGAAAGGATAAATATATGAAGGATTATCTTAAAGGGATAAGGCTGAAGGAAGGATTACCCTGAAAGGGATATCTAAGGAGTTGGGTGTATGAACCTGGGTATATGAACCTGAAAGGAAAGGCTTGTATGAGAACTTAAAGGCTTGTGAACCTAAGAGGATTTGGGATCCTAGGGTTAAGTTTAGGAACTTACTGGGTTACTAATTCTTGTTTTGAACGCATGCACTTAAGCTTTCTGAGGTATGAAAACTCCAAAAGGATTTATGGGTTTATGAACCTAAGGACGTTGGTGTGGGAGCTTAAAGGTTTATGAACCTAAAGGAAGCCACTTTGGGATCTAAGAATCTAGGGGGTAAGAATCCTAACTTTGGGTTTACGAACCTAAGGAAGGAGGCCTGGGAACTTCTGGAGAACGACACCTTTGCCGAACTCTATGAGGAAACAAAAATGTCAAGGGTAGCAGGACGTAAGTGGGAACTGCTGGGGAAGCTGCTTGGGTCGTCTTCAAACAAACTTCATAAGAATGTAGGGTTGATGGTGATCTCCATGTCTCGAGAGGAAGTGACTGTTGGTCGTGAACTCTCGTTGGGGAACATAATCGGGATTTTATTCCCATGTCTTGA
Organism: Silene latifolia; assembly: GCF_048544455.1. NCBI lineage: Eukaryota > Viridiplantae > Streptophyta > Magnoliopsida > Caryophyllales > Caryophyllaceae > Silene > Silene latifolia. Next base: position 11,186,343 of record NC_133535.1, on the reverse strand, counting down.
GAGAGATTGTCTATCCGCTTACTCTCACTTGGGAAAATATAATGAAGGTGTGTCGAAACACCTGTCGGGAAATACTCGCTCGTTGTGACAAGCAAGGTCTTGGTAAAGTACTGCTTCTAATACTTACCTGCATGGTTAGTAGCCACACAAGAATGCAATCTAATATATGCATGTAAGCAATTATCACATGGACCTCGAATGAGGAAACACATAGGTTTTGCAAAAGTTGTTTCTTTATAAAAGTTGTTTAAAACTTGTTCAAAGAAGTTTGTCGTTTGTAATGTGTTATGCATATTCAAATGGGCTCTAGACATAGGACTTGTCATGACACAGACCTTATGCGGACGTGAAAATATAGACTTAGCTTGGACTGACGCGACACCAACTTTAGATTTGACGCGACACAGGGATGACTTTGACAGACTTTGTTTAAGTATGCGCAACCCCTAGCCAAATATGGGTGACAACGCATATCGGTTCCAAAGGTACAAGAATTGCAAGAAAGATAGGGACATATAAAAGCAAGGCATGAGCCATAGATCAGCTGTCTACTTAGGCATCTTTCACCACCATTTGCTGTAAAAGAGACCCCTCTTGAGGCACGATGACTTGGAGAATTGATCTAAGACCTTTGTCATTGTCCGGACAGAGTACTAGCTAGACTTAGAGGAATAAAGAAAGGGTGGCATCTCGGAAGAGAAGCCCCCATGATGAGAATATGACTCTGGAATTTGGTAAAAAAGAGACTGGGCGACAATAAGGAGCCCCCAGTATAGAGGTGTTGTTTGTGGAAGGGATGTTAATTGAGGTTGGAAGGTTGAAAATTGAGGTTGAAAGTTGATGGTTGAGGTGGTTGATAATTGAGATTGAAAGTTGGAAGTGGGGATGGTTGTGTCATTGAGGACTGCTTACGTATTCACGTGAAGTGAAATCAAACCAGATCGTAGTTCTGAGGTTTGGTTAATTTTGTTTGGGTGTTGTGGTTGTATCCTTCTTGTGTAAGAAAAGACTGCCTACGTATCCACCTAAAAAGGTGAAATCAAACCATGCTCGTAGTTCAAGTGTGTGCCTAAGCTATGTTGTTGGGAGCTTAAAGCGCAGGGGTCAGGAGAGCATATTCCTTTGGTGACTCGAAGAACTGATTTGAGATAACTTTCTTTGATCATAGACCATAGAGATGTAACTAATTTTGTAAAAATTTCCTTGTCATGTGAGCACACTTAGTGGACCCTAAGGATGAATATAGGTATGACCCGTCCTATGTATCAAAGTATTTGAAGACTCCGTGTATGGGTCAAGGTGAAACTGGATTGGATATTTGGAATGTGGAGCTCGGTAATAAGAGGCTTTGATGAACAAATCTCTGGAGCTTGATTTTGTGGAGTTAAGGCTTAAAGGGATTATGGCTTGTAATGTGGCTTGGAAATGGGGTCTCTTGGCTTGATGTAGCCTGAGCACATAAAGGTGGGTTAAATGACGTGGGATCAAGTTTCCATGTCTTGGCCCTAAAGGATAGGTATACTTGACGAGCTCGAGAGGATTCTCAAAATTCCTAACTATCTCCCCGTAACGGTCTCGAGAAGGACTTAGGGTGTGTGATGTGTGAAAGGCTAAGTGAGGGTGCTAGCTGACCATCTTCATTGATGTCTTGATTCTATATAGACTTCAGTAGTATTTCGTATTTGATATTGTTCTTGATTCAGACACAGATTCTTGGTCTGGAATATATCTCGGCTTCTTGCTCAGATTTTTGATTTGGTTTTGAAGGATAACGTTGTCTTTGGATATTGACTTGACTTGCTTGATTGAGCCTTCTTCTTTTGTCTCTTTTGTCTTGGGCTATAGTGTAGACACCTCGTTTCTGCACCTCCCGCAAACCACCCGGTGATGATTGGGCCGCATGTTTGGTACGCGGAACGATTTGTGACAATTCGTAAGATTATCGTCAAGTGATTGCTCAAATATTAATGTCTACCTCTTAGTTGTCATCTACGTCCCGATACGGTCGTTTTGACAGTAATTAGAGTACATTTGGAGTCCGGGCCTAAAACCGTCTCCATTTTCTGATAACCGTTAAATCCCGAGTCAGAATGTTCTGGAATGTTCCGGATATTTCTATTCCATAATTCATAAATCTTATCTTTTGGCAAGCAATTTCCCGTAATATTCACTTTAGATATTAAGGAAAACCGGATTATTTCCGTCCTACCATAACTCAAACACGGAAATCTTTCTTCAGCAGGAGGAAACCACTTGGGAACAGACGCAGCAGGTGCTGCGCCTCTTCCAAGAGACGCAGTGGCTGTTGCGCCTCTTCCCAGGCCCTTTTCTGCATATTTCTCGTATCTTTTTCATATCTTTCCGAGATTCACTTCCAAAGAGTCTCCGAAACCCTAATTCCTTCACGTGATTAGTATAAATAGGAGCCTTCGCTCCTCATATTTCTCACGCGAGTGTCCGCCCTTCTCTTCTCCCTTTGCATTCTAGACTTTGTTCTTACTTTTTGGCGTCTACGTGCTTGAACTTTCGACCACGTAAGCTCGGATCCTTCCGGGTACCAGCCTCCCCGTTTGCATGACCGACCAATTTGACCAACTCCACATCAATCAACTTAATTAACTTAATCGTTTTCCTCTTACGAGGGCACTTTCTTTGCATTCGCGTCGAGCATCACTAATCGATATCTTAGTCCTTCTCGTTTCGTCAACATGTAAGTCTGAGGGTGTATAATCTCTTTTATTTATTGTATTTTATTTATTGTATCATCATCAATTGTAAGGTTTATGTCGAAAATACCATTAAAACCGATTTCTAAAACCATGCCTTAAAACCTCTTTTTACGGATTTCCAGTAGATAACCGTCGAGAAAGGACGCAAAGAATCGCTGCGCGCCTCTTGAAGGAGCGCATTCTCGCTGCGCCTCTTCGTGAGGGCCGCAGATTCTCGCTTCCTTTCTTCTTCGTTCGTCCTCTGTTATTCGTCAAAGTTTCTTTCTTTTGTTTCGTTTGTTTGATAATTCTTCATCATCATAGCATATAATTCACATGTATATTTATCATTCATCATCAATATGTTTTAATCATCATAAATCCGACTTAAATCCCAAATAATCCAATATTTGCGGGTTTTCGTCATTAAATTCAATTCCGGGTTGTAGAGATTCAATTCATCCATATTGAGTTTCTGGAATTCGTCTTTGATATAGTTTTCATCTGTTTATTCACATGTTCGTCATATATTCGTCATTAATCCATCGTATCTAAATTATTCAATTCAATTAATTTGTTTGACTCATTAATATTTTTCACTTCTGTCATTATTTCATCATGTATTAATCCGTTTAATTCCGTCTCATCCATGTTTTACTGCTTTCATGGCCCATCCACATGTAAATTAACATATTAATCACTTTCATCCGAGTAAATAATTTAATCGATCATTAAATCACCACTTAACATTAACGGCTTGCAATTACGGCTTCACAGCCAGAACTGAGCCAAGGAACAGACGCAGCGTCTGCTGCGCCTATTCCAAAGGACGCAGCTCTGCTGCGCTTGTTCCTGGCTGAGTTCTGTCCCTGAACTCCGTTTCTGCCTTGACCTAGTTTAATTATTTTACGTATTAACTAACTAGTATTCGTATTATCACCTTCTGATCTGTTCGTAATTTCATTCTTTTATTCCTTTTTCTCAAATTATCCGTTTTAAAGGTATTTTCGACATAAATCGCCTAATCCTTTGTAATTAATGTAATTTTCGTTATTGTAATTTATAATTATTGTATTTCTTTTATTGCTTGTATGCTTTCACATGTAAAAGAGCATTAAATCCTACTTCGACCCAATTGTTTGCTAAATTAATTGTCCACCGACTTAGTCTAATCTTCACATGCTAGGATTAAAACTTGGATGTTGCATTGCATGCATACAATCGACGATATATCGAGTACGAATAACTTCCCTAATCATTAGTAGAGGCCGCTATCGAGGCGGGCGGGATTAGGTGTTCGATCAAAAGAGCTTCCTAATACGTACCCTCACCCATTACTCCAGATATCTGTGAACACCTGTGTTCATTGACATCCACGAGAGTCATTCTACACATAGAATGCTAAGGGTAACGATTGCTTAGTGTTCATGTCTCTACTTTGTGTCTTGACATGACACGAGGTATTCGAACGGTTCCAATTTCCCATAAAAATTGGTGGCGACTCCATACAAAAATGCAAACGCTTGTTTCCCAAGCGCCCCCGTGGCCCCCGCTGTCCACATATAGGCATAACTACGGCTTCGGATATTGATCTTGGGTATTTCTCTTGATTGAGCCTTTGTCTTTGATCGTGGCTCGCATCATCTTGGATTTGATTGCTACCATGGATTTGGGTTAGACTAAAGCCTTTGGTGTGAAATAGGGTTGGTCTTTAGTAACACGGGTTGTTTATTGTGGGGAATGGGCTTGCCTTCCGTCATGGATTGTCAACAAGGGAGATGGTCTGGATTCGTCCTAGAATCTCTTGAGATAGGCTCGTCCTAGACTAGGGTTATATTGTGGTTTCTATTGCCAGACATGGAATAGGTAAGAAAAGAACACGGAGTTTCGGGTCCTCTACAACTTTGAACGGAACATCATATAAGTGCACTCACATTGACTGTCATGTGTTGTTGTTGTTCGTTTTAAAATGTCTCAAATCAATTCTTGTTGTCACAAGAAAAGGATAAAAGAAGAGATATGATAGGATATGTGGATTGAAAAGTGTGCTTTATTGAAATAAATGTATTTAACATAGACTCGAGAAGACACGTGACTCATGGGACAGCCCCCAGGTTGTCACTAGAAACGGAAATGGACACAAAGAAAGATACTATGACAAAATTATGGGATAGAAAGCCTAAGACTCGGACTTGGACTCGGACTTTGACTCGATTTCAGATCTAGACTCGTAATCATCGGCCCATGCTTGAACATTTTCTCTTCCAGCAATTGGCTGCGGTATCTGACTTTGAGCATTCACCCATTTGAGCACCCCATCCTCATCATTGGGAACACTGAAAGGATAATAGTCAAGAAAAGTTTCCTGATAAGTGGTATATCCATGAGGATCGCTTAAGCTACCTTGTGGGCTAAAGGTTGAGAGGGACAACCTCCCGCTTTCGATCATATCCTGAATGACGTTTTTTAATTTATAACATTTCTCTGTATCATGCCCTTTGCCTCTATGGTACTCGCAGTATGAGTTCTCGTCCCAGAACTTGGATTTCCTTTTAAGTTCGGGTGTAGGTCCGATAGGCTTCAACATTCGTTGTTCCATGAGTCCCTGAAAGGCATCGGCGTATCTAATACCAATGTTGGTAAATTTCCTAGGAGGTGTGCCCTTATTTTCGGAAGCCTTTGTAAATGCCCTTGGAGGGTTGTTAGGTTTCTTTGACGAAGGATCCATGAGGATGCCTTTATTGATTTTGATTCCCGGATGATAAGAACTAAGAATAGATTGTCCACTTGTTGCTTTTTCCTTAGGACTGTCAAGTTGAGGGTCTGTCTGGACACTTTTCATTTTGAGAGGTTGGGCATCAAGCTTCTTACCCATTTCGGCGAACTGGTTTTCTATGTTGGAAAGTCGAGAGTTTAGGCTATCAATAGCTTCCTCTATTTTGGAGAATTTGTTGTCGAAGGCCATGGAAAGCATGAGCATTCCATTTTGGATATCTTCGTCTTCGAGGACATTTATTTCATCACTACCATGTGGAGCGAGGAGGTGAGAGCAATCCAGGAAGGATTTTTCATCACGTTTAATGATACTGGACCCAAGAGGGTTGGTCTTCTTGGATTTCTTGGCGGAAGGTGGCACATGAAGCTTGCCATCTTCGATCATATCCTGAATAATATGCTTTAGACAAAAGCATTCCTCCGTATCGTGTCCCCTACCTTGATGGTACTGACAATATGAATCGACTTTCCATCTAGGGAATATCTTTTCAGGGTCTGGGGTTGGTCCGATTGGATGAAGTTTTCCCTGGGAAACCAGTCTTCGTAGAGCTACTTCATATGTGGTTCCGAGGTCAACGAATTCCCTATAAGCTCGTCCCAGCCTTCTGGGTGGAGTTTCCAAGAGGTTAACTCCCTTGTCTTCATTGGCCTTCTTAGATGGGTGAGTTATGTTGAAGCTATTACTTGGCCTTGGGGTATGAGAGGATGGTAAAGGTTTCATCATGTCTATCTTGTCTTCCATATTGATGACACGAGCGCTCAAGTCTTCGATGGTGGCCTGAAGCTTAATGACTGCAGTACTTAGTCCCTCGACGACGACAGATAAACGTTCTTGAACACTTTCATTGGAAATTGCAGAATCCCTACCGAGAAGAAAATGATGCGCATTACAACTTGATTTGACATGGGATCACACATACTAAGGCAACAAACAGAGGATACATGACGAGACGAGATGACTAGACTCTTGACTTGTGAATCTAGGAAATGTCGTGAATGACTTCTCGTGTTTAAATTCACGGTGCTTGACCTTGACCTTTAGACTCGAGTGTTAACTTGGACGGAGTGACCCTAATATGATTGACCTTATTGACGGGATTGATGACACGTGTTGATTCTGGACTCGAGGTTTGCTTATAGGTGTTAAGAAGACTTGTAGTTTAGACTCAAATATGAGGCCCATTGAGATTCGTGTGTTGAGCCTCGAAACGTGTGACTCGATGTGTCGAAAATGTTTAGATCCTAACTGAATTGGGGTAGGGAGTCCAAAATAATGGCGTGACGCCTTAGGACTTGACTTGAACGTTGAAAAGACCCAAAATGTAAAGGAAGACGGGTTTATGACTCGACAGAGTTCCGACTAGGACATAGTCGATTTGAACTTTGACTCTAACTTAGCCCAATTGAATTTACACATTTACATGTTGGAAAATATTTTGTTTTTTTTTTTTTTCTTTTTTGCTCTTTTTTTCGTTTTTTTTTTTGTTTTTTTTTTTTTGCGTTTTTTTGAAATGGGTTTTAGGCCCGACGTTTGACTCGACATACGGACAGAGTTTCGACTAGTTTTGCGCTAATATTGGCCTATTTCGAAAATTTTACATTTTTGAAAGAGGTTTTGATTTTCACAACATTTGTCATGGTTTCGTTTAGAAAATGGTGATCACGTATTTATACAAACACATATACATGCATTATAACGGTATGCTGAGTGCATTTAAAAGGGTTTTGGTTTAAAGGGTGGGTTGCCATACCGAACAATTAAACCTGAAGTCTGTGGAGAGGCTCGTACCAAACAAGAGTAAGGTCGATTCCTAGTCCATTCCTCAAGTAGTGAAAGTCCTTGATACAAACAAGAGTAAGTACCATGGTATGGATGACGTCAATCGCTATCCATCCTTAGGCCCAAATAAGAATTAGGACAGTTTAGACGAGACGATTGGTCGAATAGGTTGGGTTGGGCCTAGGAAGGCAGAATAAAACGGTCTAGGAAGACCGAGTTATGAAAACCGACAATTGTCTTGTACAAATTATTCCCTAACCTTGTTCAAGTTTCACCCTTGGCTACACGTAAGTGTATTATCCCCAGCGGAGTCGCCAAACTGTGGACATGGGCCACGGGGGCGCTTGGGAAACAAGCGTTTGCATTTGTGGAGTCACCACCAATTTTTATGGGGAAATTGGAACCGTTCGAATACCTCGTGCCATGTCAAGACACAAAGTAGAGACTTGAACACCAAGTAATCGTTACCCTTAGCATTCTATGTCTAGAATGACTCTCGTGGATGCCAATGAACACGGGTGTTCACAGAGATCTGGAGTAAGGGGTGAGGGTACGTATTAGGAAGCTCTTTTGATCGAACACCTAATCCCGCTCGCCTCGATATCGGCCTCTACTAATGATTAGGGAAAATCGTCTGTACTCGATATATTGTCGGTTATATACATGCAATGCAACATCCAAGTTTTAATCCTAGCATGTGAGAATTAATACTAAGTCGGTGGACAATTAATTTAGCAAACAATTAGGTCGAATTAGGGATTTAATGCTCAATTACATGTGAAAACATTCAAGCAATAAAAGAAACACAATAATTATAAATTACAATAATGAAAATTACAATAATTATAATGGATTAGGCGATTTATGTCGAAAATACCTTTAAAACGGAAAATTTGAGAAAAAGAATAAAAGAAAGAATTACGAACCGATCAGTAGGTGATAATATGAATAATAGTTAGTTCAATGTAAGTTAATTAAACTAAGTCAAGGCAAAAACGGAGTTCAGGGACAGAATTCAACCCGGAACAGGCGCAGCAGAGCTGCGTCCTTTGGAATAGGCGCAGCAGACGATGCGTCTGTTCCTGACCTGAATTCTGGCTGTGAAGCCGGAATTGCGAGTTGTTAATATTCGTTGGTAAATTTAATGATTGATTAAATTATTTACTCGGATGAAAGTGATTAGTAGGTTATTTACATGTGATGAAGGGTCATAAAACAATAAAACACGGACGAGACGGAATTAAACGAAGTATACATGAATGAATGATTAATAATTAGTGACATGGGTGAATGAAATAAACTAAACAATATGAATTAACGACAAATTAATGACGAATATGACAATAGACAGATGAAAATATATCAAAGAATCGAATTACAGAAACTCAATATGAACAAATTGAATTTCTACAACCCGGATTGAATTTAATGACGAAAACCCGCAAATATGAGATTACTTGGGATTTAAGTCGGATTTATGACGAATTAAACATATTAAAGATGATAAACAATATACATGTGAAATTACTATGCTATTGTATCAAAGAATTGACGAAAACAAATAAAACAAAACAAATAAACGAATTACAGAGGACGGAGGAAGAAGAAAAGAAGCAGGAACTGCGGCAGCCTCACGAAAAGGCGCAGCAGTTGCTGCGTCTTTTCTCGACGTCTGTCTACTGGAAATCCGTAAAAAGAGGTTTTAAACAAGGCTTTAGAAATCGGTTTTAATTGGTATTTTCGACATAAACCTTACAATAGTGGTGATACAAAAGATAAATAACAATAAATAAAAGAGAGATTTACATCCTCAGGCTTACATGTTTGACGAAACGAGAAGGACTAAGTTATCGATTAGCGATGCTCGACGCGAATGTAAAGAAAGTGCCCTCGTAAGAGGAAAACGAATAGATTAATTAAGTTGATTGATGTGTAGTTGGTCAAATTGGTCGGTCATGCAAACGAGGCTGGGACTCAGAAGGATCCGAGCTTACGTGGTCGAAAGATCAAGCACGTAGGCGCCAAAAAGTAAGAACAAAAGTCTAGAATACAAAGGGAGAAGAGAAGGGCGGACACTCGCGTGAGAAATATGAGGAGCGAAAGCTCCTATTTATACTAATCACGTGGAGGAAATAGGGTTTCGGAGACTCTTTGGAAGTGAATCTCGGAAAGATATGAAAAAGATACGAAAACTACGCAGAATAGGACCTGGGAAGAGGCGCAGCAAGCACTGCGTCTCTTGGAAGAGGCGCAGCACCTGCTGCGTCTGTTCCCAAGTGGTTTCCTCTTGCGGAAGAAAGATTTCCGTGTTTGAGTTATGGTAGGACGGAATAATTTTGTTTTCCTTAATATTTTATATGAATATTACGGGAAATTGTTTGCCAAAAGATAAAGATTGTGAAATATTTATAAAATATGAATAGAAATATCCGGAACATTCCAGAACATTCTGACTCGGGATTGAACGATTATCAGAAAATGAAGACGGTTTTAGACTCGGACTCCAAATGTACTCTAATTACTGTCAAAACGACCGTATCGGCACGTAGATGACAACTAAGAGGTAGACATTAATATTTGAGCAATCACTTGACGATAAACTTACGAACTGTCACAAATCGTTCCGCGTACCAAACATGCGGCCCAATTATCACCGGGTGGTTTGCGAGAGGTGCAGAAATGAGGTATCTACAAAATTTGGGGTAAATTCTTTCTTTTACCCCTATTTCCTTTTCGAATCGATTTCCTTACCTTAGATGAAGCAAACGCTCCCTTAGGGCATTAGGTTGCTTTATGTGTGTGGTTGTTTAATAGAGATAATTATTCTACCTACTATATTAATATTTATCTTATCTATTCGATTAAAATATAGTTATATCACTGTCATTTTATTAGTAGCCACCCTAATGCGTCTTTTCATAATTCATTATTCTAAAATCTAAACTATTTATAAGTATTCCTGATATTGAAAATTCATTCATTTCAAACATTTATTTACCTCTGATTTAAATAATTATCACAACCATTTTATAGTAGCCAAGTTTTGTTATTAAAGGCAAATAATTCATCTATATCTCAAATGAACAAGACATAGACCATAGAACTAGACCAAGTTTTGATGTCAAATCAAATAAATTGTTTCAAACATTTATTTACCCCTGATTTAAATAATTATCATAACCATTTTATAGTAGCCAAGTTTTGTTCTTGGACTCTTGGTTGTTTATATATAGAGTTAGTCATGGATTGAAATATTATTTTCTAAAAATCGTGATGAGGTATTATACAAAGGACGTGCCAAAATTAAAACTATAATAATAATAATAATAATAATAATAATAATAATAATAATAATAATAATAATAATAATAATAATAATAATAATTAAATTATTATTATTATTATTATTATTATTGGAACAAAGTTTTAGCATGTATTCTCAGTTTTAAAAAAATCGTATATTTTTTTGGTATAAGGTAAGTAATTGTATTAATCCAAAAAATTGCCCATATCTACAAAGTTTGTTAAGAGCAAATAATAAATAAAAAAACATGTAAAAGAAATGTAATTATCTATGTACCTAATAGATCGTGATAATTCGTACCAAAAAAGAATAGATTGAGATAATTTATAGTGAAATGGGTAGATAAGTGCCCGAGACGGATGACATATGTAGTATGAGAAACCGTTTATAGACAACAATTTGGTAACGTTTTAGTTTGAATCATGACACGAAACAATATAGACCATCTCATCTAAATATTTGAAGCATGCCTCACTAACAATATTTTAAGCATGCCTCACTAACAATAACTAGTTTTTAATTTCAGGAAATTAGTATTAATATAATCAAATATTAATAAAATATACACGTTGATTTTCATACTAAATTTCTTTTATAATGATAATTCATTTTACTTTTACACGGTCTCCGATGTGCTACCTTAACGACCATTATTTGCATTCACATATTAATTATTTTGATTAAAAATTCATTCTATAAATGTTTCTTAATAATAAAATGTAAATATTCTAATATCAATCACAATTATTTATGATTTTCTAAATATTTTTCGTGAAAGTTTTATAACGTTGAACCTAAAAAGTGAACATAAATTCTTAAGAGAAACGGTCTTTCATTAATGTTAGTGAGAGACGGTGTCTCAGAAGAAGGAGGAGTATTATTTGAACTTATAGAGTTTGGTGTACAACTTAGGTTTCCTCAAATTCAATGAAATCACAATATTTTACTAAATATGTGCCGAAAAGTTTGAAAACTATTGTGCTTCTAATGAATAATTTAGGGTACATACATTCAACAAAGAGACAAAAAGTAGGTAGTATACACCAATTTTGTTAGGATTAAGATTCTACTTCGAATCGATAGAGTTGGTTATATCAGATAGGTAGAATCGAATAGTAGGATCTTATGATTCAACATACATATTACATACCGTAGATTTTTACTTTTTATTTAGTAATAAAAGCACATATTCGTAAATCAAAACGCTTATTCGTTCATACTTAAACCATTTAATATTGATAATTAATAAATTTAGTATCATTATGAACGTGCTTCTACAACTTATACGGAAATATGAGTTTCACTATGTCATTATATATATAAAAATTTACTACATTAGAAGAATTGTAATTAGTTGAAAACATTTGTTGTTAAATTTATTGTCTTTCTTATTAAAAGAGTGAAAAATAATAGAGAAAGCGAGGTTTTAAAGTCACTGGATAAAGTTGAAAAAATGGGAGAAAAGGCCAAAGATGCATAATATTTTATCGACGATCTATAAGGTTATAACAACTCCCTCAACCTTTGTAGCATTATGGTAGTTCATAAAATTGACCCAAAAAATGCTACGTGTTCCTCCATTATACTCCCTCCGACTTAATAGGATGTTTACTTTTTCTTTTTCAAGGTCTTTACGATCTACTTCTGGTCAATTTTTTCCCTTAACCTATTTTTGCAAATAGACAATTTATTTGTAATAATATAAAATTATAGATTAACAATTTATACTCTACTATAACTGACCCAAAATAATGAGGAATAAAAGACAATTTTCATTTAAAAAATTAAACAAAATCTACTCTAGTATTATAAATTATAGCGGCTTTACACTGTGAGACGGTCCGTTATTATTAAAACATTCATATATTATTATCAATAATGAGTTGTTTTTTTATATAATAAGACCGTCTAACAACGTGGGATCGTCTTATATATTCTATATTAATGATCTACATTAATTAACCCAAATTAACGGCACACACTCGGCTAAATAAATACGCCATCCCACAATCATAATTGTTTCACTCAACCCTAAACACTAATTATTGTCCGCCTCCTCCATCTTCAACCCATCTTCTATATATCTCCCCACCTCCCTTATATTGGATTATTTTGTCTTCCTTTCTCACTTTCTTCATTTTATTTTTGTTATCATTGTTAGTAAAATCTACTTGATGACTTGATGAACATTTAAATTTTTAATTTTTGTTTTCTTGGATACTCTTGATAAATAAATTATTGAATTTTGATAAAATTTAAAATTTAGTTTTTTTTTCCTAATAATAAATGAAGTTCTTGAAATATAATGGAGTAGTAATTTCTAACGTCATTGTCAACAAAAAATGAAAGTATAAAATCAGTTGAATTTTAGAGAAAAAAATGATTTTTGCAAGTGGGGAAATTGTACATGATGACGTGGATCAATCTCATGGCTTTAAATGATATTGTATTTATAAAGAAAAGATTCTCTTATGCCTATGTGGTACAATTATTGGGAAAAAGAAAAAAAATACTATCACTGGAAAATAATTCTTTTAATTTAGAGCCACTTTAAATCTATGATTTTATTAGTTGTTAATAAGTGATAAAGAAATCATATAACAAATTAACAATAATACTTCATAATGACTAGATAAAGATGATAACCAAATCTTAGGCAAACAGGGTAGTGACTTAACAGCGTTAACTATGAGAGTGCCTTAACTATAAAAGTTTATAGTATAGGTCCTTAACGGAAAAAAAATCGAAAGTTCGGGTCCTTATCTTGGGGTTAACTCCTTTTAAATATGTGTCATCTTATTCACCATAGGAGTGTACAACATGAAATATGTGTTAGAAATTGTATATGCACGAATAGGATTAAACAACAATGAAGCACACCGAATCGACTTATGCTTTTTTAATAGAGCAGTTCGATCCTATATCAGTGCCAAGGTTATACCGAATTTTCAATTGAGATAAGATGATGTCATCTTTTTTCGGGTACAAAAAACAGAAATGTAATCTAGAAGTATTTTACGTGTAGTTTGTTATATTGTTCAATGATGCAGAAGATGAGAAATAAACATCTTTAATCCAATGTCTATTTAAGCTTAAAAGTTAATGCATGGTGAAATCAAAATAAAAAAATCAGATACAATTGTGGATGATGACCACCTTTTGAAAAGTTGATTTTTCCCCATAAATCAAGGAGCCAATATGAATCATCAAAATGTTTTCTCTTTTATAGGAAAGAGATATGAAAAGGAACACGAGAATGTATTTGTGAAGATTACACTGTAAATCCGTAAACAATTATGCAAGCGTATTTTTTTTTTTGTGCAAAAATTCTCTATTCTAGATTGGGTGAAGTTCTGCCTCATATTGTTGATAGGAGTCAAGGGGGTTTTATTAAGAGTAGGAATATAGTTGAGAATGTGTTAATTTGCCAGGATTTGGTTAGACTTTACAATAGAAAAGTTGCATCTCCTCGTTGTCTTATTAAAATTGACCTAAGGAAGGCATATGATACTGTTGAGTGGGATTTTATCCATCAAATGCTTCTTGCTTTGAAATTCCCTACTGATTTTATTCATCTCCTAATGGTCTGTGTGACTACCCCCTCTTACACTCTCAATGTTAATGGGCATTCCTTTGGGTTCTTTCAAGGCAAAAGAGGTCTAAAACAAGGGGATCCTTTATCCTCCTTGCTTTTTACCCTTTGCATGGAGTATCTTTCAAGCATTTTAAGTGTTGTTGCTCAGCAAGAAGGTTTTAGATTTCACCCTATGTGTGGCAAGCTAAAGCTCAATCATCTTCTTTTTGCGGATGATCTCCTTATGTTTTGTAAAGGAACTCCTTCTGCTATTATGTGGATCCTCAGGGGGTTCTCTACTTTCTCTTCTGCATCAGGACTGTGTCTGAATAGGGATAAGACTAACATTTACTTCAATGGAGTTAGAGGGGAGCTTATTGGTGAAATAGTCAGCATCTCTGGAGTTAAAGTGAAATCTCTTCCATTTAAATACCTGGGTGTGCCCATATCATCCAAAAAGATTACCAAATATGAGGGCCATAAACTAATAGAAATGATAGTGGCTAGAATCAGGTCCTTAGGTGCAAGACAACTTTCTTACGCTGGAAGATTGATCTCTTAGTGAACTCTGTGTTAGCTATTATGCAGTCATACTGGGCTTCCATTTTCCTCATTCCTTCTGGAATAATGAACAAAGTTGAGGCTATTTGTAGAAACTTCCTTGGGGGAGGGGGGATAAGGATGCTTACCTTAGAGCTCCTAATATAGCCTTGGATAAATGCTGCACGCCAAAAGAGGAAGGGGGTTTGGGGATTAAGAATGCTAAACTCTGGAATAAATATCTACTTGGTAAGTATACTAGTTGGTTGGCCACTAAAAAAGATCATCTATGGGTAAAATGGCTCAACCATGTATATATGAAAGGCACTGACTGGACAGACTATCAAGCTCCTATGGATTGCAGTTGGTCATGGAAGAAAATAGTTCAGGTTAAGGATCAGTTCAAGGCAGAATACCTGAATAATGTATGGCTAGCCTCAGCATCTAACTACACCATTGCATCAGGTTACCATTGGCTTAGGAACCCATCTCCTAAGGTTCCATGGAGATTCATATGCTGGAATTCTTTAAATGTTCCTAGGACCTCTTTTATCTACTGGGCTTTTTTGCATAAAAAGCTACTTACTCGTGACAGATTGATTAAAATGGGAATATGTCAAGATATTGCCTGCTGTCTTTGTGAAGCTGCTCCAGAAAATCATGAACATCTTTTTCAAACGTGTGAATTCAGCAGGAAATGTATAACTCTACTCCAACAAAAGATTCAAATTCAGTTTCCTCCTAATGACATGATTAGATGGTATTCATCTGGGAGGTGCAAGAGTGTTTTACAGAAATTGATTGCTGGAGCCTGTTATGTTGGGCTACTGTATGCTATTTGGACGACCAGAAATCGAGCTAGGATTTATCATCAAGTTATTCCATCCAAATGTTCTAGTTTAGCAAGTATGGAAGGAGGTAATAGAAAGGTGGAAAAAGCGGAATATAACTCCTCTGAGAGTTGCTGATGCAAAATGGTTGGACTCCATTTCTTAGCTTTTAATTCGATGTAGCTTTGAGTATTCTTTGGCAGATGTAAAATCAGAACATTGTTATTTCTATTTTTTGATTAATATATATTTACCCTTCACAAAAAAAAAAAAAAAATTATGCAAGCGTACACTTCGTACTTCCCGTACTTACATTATATTATTTCGAAATACTCCATCTACGAACAAACTTAAATACGCTAAATTGTACGGATCGGAGTACTGGTAATTACACTTAAATTACCAACAATACGACTATGGGCAGTGATATTATCATGTAAAGGAATATTAATACTTTGTATTAATTTGGTCTTAGCTGTCACCTTAATTAAGATTTTAGTTAAACTCGAGTAGTTCTTAATTGGAATACAATTATCACTTTTAAGACTTTGATTAGATGGTCTTCTCCCGTATTAATTTTAATTAAGTACAATAAAATTCTCACTATTTTTGTTACTCCCTTTATCCCCTGATAATTTGTTTATCTTTTCCATTTTAGATCATCTCATTCATTTTTTAACTTTTTATTTTGTGAAATTTATTCATGAGTAATTTGATCATTGACATACTTCTTTGTCCACTTGTCATTCAATAATCACATCTATTAAAAGTCACTTAAACTCTTTTTAATTTTTGTGTCGAAACTAAAGATAAACAAATAATCGGGATCGAAGTAGTACAAAAAATCACACTATTTAAGATTTAACATGTGCAACTAGGTCGAATTGTAGTTGATTCATGAAGCCATATATAGAAGTACACAAATTCTCAATTTAGACGGATAATATCCGTCTAAAGTTGTAGACGGATAGTGTCCTGTGAAGAATTACATATTAGGTCTCCCACATCGGAGAAAAAGAGAAATGTAATCTACTTTATAAACTGAAGAGCTATTCGAACCTCCTTAGACCTGTAAAGTGTACATTCTCTCCTCAACGGGTGCGGCCCAGGCCCATGTGCGATATAACATGTCTCTCTCACAAAACGAGAGTAGATAGTGGTGCAAGTGGGTGAAAAATGGATACCTCCAATTTACTAGACTCTTAAAAGCCTTTTTTTTTTTTTACTAGACAAGCGTATACTCCCTCCTATTCATTTTAACTCTCCCATTTCAAAAGGGCACGCAAATTAAGGGGATGATTATTTTATTGTAAAGTATTGTGGTGGTGTATGGTAATTGGAAAGAGGGAAGGTATTATTGTGGGGTAAAATGATTAAAATAAGTATTGTTATGGGGTACGTTAATATATAAGATAAAGTATGAGTATTGTGGGGGTATTGTTGTGGGGTAAAGTGATTAAAATAAGTATAAAACTTTACTAAATAAGGAAAGGGGAGAGTTATATGAATAGATGAAACAGCTAGTCTCACTTGTGACGGACACTATCCGTCACAAGTGAGTGACGGGTCACCTCCCTCTCACATAAATGCAAGTGGGAGGTAAGTGGGGCGCCCCACTTGCCCTCCCAGTTACATTTGTATGAGAGAGAACTGAGCGCTTCACTTATCACTCACTTGTAATGGATAGTGTTTAAAATTTGTGTAGATGAATAGGAGGGAATAATATTCTATAAAAATCGCAAGTTAATTTTCCTAGTACTAATAAAGTCATCAGCCATGACATTAGTATTTGTCGTGAGTGCAAACTTGCTAACTCAGAGTATTTTTCGTTTGGACCCTCATAGCGATTTTTCCTCCTATAGTCCTATTATTACTCTAGCGATTTTTCCATTCTTCTTTTGTTTTTTATTGCCTTGTATTTGTCGTTAAATTTTTTGAGAAATTCATATTTCATTTCATAAAAAGGATTATACATCTAGTTGTACCATAAACATTGTACAACCAAGGTATAAGAATCCGATATTATATGTATTCTTTCTGAGCTAATTCAAAGTTCATGTTTTTAATGTGTAAATGGATGAGTTCAATACTTTCTAATAAAGCTCATATTCTTTAACATAAAGCTCGAATACTTTATCACAAAGCTTAAATTTTACACCGTACAACATATACAACTGGTTGTATAGTCCATGAGTTGATTTCATTTCTATACTTCTCAAAGTACGTATTAGTTAGAAAATATTATTCATAGTGAAACACCGAAATAATTAACATAAATTTTATAATTCTACTGAAAATACTCTTTATATATAGCGGAAGTGAGTTGGCTTTCCCTAAATCGGAAAATGTTATGAAAAAGAGGTTTAATATACTTAGCTTGCACTAAACTTTGACAAGGATACTTTTCTTTCCTTCAAATTTAAAGAAGTATCTCTCTCTCTCTATATATATATATATATATATATATATATATATATATATATATATAATAAAAAGACAAACTAACTACCTATCTTAATAACACAACAATATTTTCAATTATTTACACAACCCACCTCCACATCACCAAGTCATTTATTAGAGGAGATAAAAAAAAGGGAGAAAAAACAAAGCACTACATAAATGACCTCTTTTAAAAGAATTTTAATATGTCACACTATTATTATTTGTTATAGTATTTAAAAAAGAAAAAAGTAAAGGTTTAAACAATTTGTACCATTAGATACAGACGAGAACATCACAAACATTAAAATTTGTCTTTTTTAACTATAAGTAAACTAAACGACTTAAAAACCAATTAAACATCAAAGTAAATTCTAAATTTTAATTTTAAGATTTTATTTTAAAACAAGTTATCTCGCAAAAAAAAAATATTGAACATATAAATAATATTTTACTATTTTATTGCTACAACATACTCCGTATATTAATTTAATTGTCCAATATTATGTAATATAATTATACCCGTAGTTTCAATGAATTGATTACATATAAAAAGAGCTTAAAAACTAAAATTACAAAGTTTTTTTTTTTTCATATAACATACTTTTTAAATATTATATAGCGTAGTAAATTAAATATTATAATACAAATATAACATAGAGAGCACCAATGATACTCTTCTAAAGTCATGTTATCCTATGCAACAAAAATTATATTGCATTGAAAAAAACAAATCAATGCAAAAAAAAAAAATAACCTACAATAAGTGGTGTTCATGTGAAATTGACACACATATTGATGAAAATATTTAAAATATATGAGAAACAAATTAAAAATAAAAACTATTGGCTAATGATGAAAATGAGTAACGGACCTATCACCTATTTAATTAACACGGTTAATTTTATATTATAATTCTCAATGTCCATTTAAGTAATTCCATATTACATTCATCTGATATATAATATCTTAGTTTATACTTCCTCATATTCTACATAAGTGTCCCATTGTCCATTTTCGTCTATTCACAATAATGTCTCATTGTCTATTTTTGGTAAACATTTATACTTATTTTAATCACTTCAACCCCACAACAATACCCCACCTCAACCCAAAACAATACTTATAATCACTTCACTCACAATAATACCCCACAATACCTTCCCTCTCTCTAATTACCTAACCCCACCACAATACTTTACATTATTTAACTCTTTTCCTTAATTCCCATGTCATCCTTACAATGGGACACTTATCTAGAACAATAGGTCTCACTTGTGACGGATATATTCGGCACAAGCTTGTGGCGGGTCAAGTATCTCAATAGGTCTCACTTGTGACAGATATATTCGTCACAAGCTTGTGGCGGGTCAAGTATTTACCCACATTGGTAGATAAGACAAAAAGTAGAATGCATAGGGAATCACAAATGACTTGTCTTTATCCTTCCATGTGGGTTTTATTTGACCCATCACAAGCTTGTGACGGATATCGGCCGTCACAAATGAGAATTTGTGTATCTAGAGGAGGGAGTATAAAAAATAAATATTAAATTGTTGTCATAGTTCTCACCAAACTACATGAATTATAATTCAGCGAAATATTTTTGAGTGTTGTTAGCAACAACAATATCAACATGTTTCATACTAATGAGTTTACAGTTATACGTTAACTTAAACAATTAATCTTAAATGCACCCGTTATTTTCACGGGTACAAAAACTAGTTGTACTTAATAACTAGTAATTTTAATGACATGTGTCGTGACTAATAAAAAATGTAAGATAGCTCTGAATTAATTAATAACTTTAACTAGTATAGAGCCCATGCGAATGCACGATATTTTAGAATGTCATGTTAAGAGAACTTAAAAATTAGAACTAATAATAATAATAATAATAATATATAAATGAACTTTGAATTTTATTTGTAATTATCTACAATTGTGAATGTGTAAAATTACTAAGAATTAAAATAGAACGAATTTTACATTTTTACTCGGAATAAGTTTATGATTAAAAAAAGAAGATTGTTAGTTTAATTACAAAAACTTATGTTTATTTTTCCGCATTTGAAGCATATAACTATTTTTGTAATTTTTGTTACAATATACGGAGTAACAATTTAAACGGAGTAAAAAATTTAAAGAATAAAAAAATGAAAAGCACACTGATTTTAATAATATGAGTAAAATCTGTATATGTTTTAAATAGAAAATTTACAACATTTAAAATACATATATTTGACTAAAGAGATAATAATGAATAAATTAAATTTGACCCAACTATAAAAGTTGCGGTGTTTGATGAGATACTTTGACGCATAAAGACCACATATTAGGTCCGATATATATCTAGATAAAACTAAGCCCAATTTCTAGTTAAAAGCATTTAGGCGGGAAAATTTTCAGTTTTTCTTATTCTTTTAGTTTAAGGGGGATTATGTGTAGTGACAAGTATTATATTTAAAGAAGTATTATACAAAATACACGTCAAATAGGCTTGAAACTTTGAATTAACAAAATTCTACCAATACATCATATCTCTCTTCCTTTTTTTGGATGAAACGAGCTAACTTAGAAAAAAAAAAGGGATATTTTCTCGTGTACCCCTGAACTTTTTCATTTTCTATGGTGTACCCCTCGTTTTTTGCAAAAAAAACTTTGACCGACAATAATTTTCTATTACGAGTTTAGAAAACGGTAATTTTTTTTCCAAACCAGTTATCTCGTCAAGGCCTTCAATTTGAAAAAAAAATTCACCGCTTTTTGAACTCTTAGTCGGTAGTTATGGTTGGTCAAACATTTTTTAACAAATAAACTTTGACCGACCATAATTCTCGACTACGAGTCGAGACGTCGGTGAATTTTTTTTCAAACGAAAGACCTCTTAAAGACGGTCAATTTGGAAAAAAAGTTTATCGTATTCTGAACTTGTAGCCAAGAATTATTGACGGTCAAAGTTTTTTTACATGAAAAAAGGGATATATCATAGAAAATGAAAAAGTTAAGGGGTACACGAGAGAATATCCCAAAAAAAAAAAGGATACAGATACATCAAGGGGGCGGGTCGAGGGGAGAGGCGTGCAAGCCGATAGCGATCATGTACGTACTAAAAGTCCCAAGTTTGGCTACGTATCATTAATCTTCATGTACTATGTACCAAAAAAAATTAATCTTCATGTACGGCATCTTTTAGTTTGGTGACCACGTCTACATGCGATCATATACGTACTAAAAGTCCCAAGTTTAACTAACACTTGAGGGACACGAGGGTTGAGACTTCATACTTGACCAAATACTGACTGGTTCTTATATTACCTTTCTTTAAACCGTGTAGAGTTTGAAAACTTCATCTTAATAGTAAACTGTATTTCAACTTATGAGATATATGATACCAAAGATGTTTTAATTTAGTGGTTAAAATGGAGATATTGTGGATAATAGATCCTAGATTTGAATCCATCTCCTCTTTATTGTAATTCTACTAAGTGAGCACTTCGTTAAAACAAAACAGAACATTTTCTAATTACCTTTGATCACTTGGGTACAGTAAAAATCCATGAGCATTTATGTCAACTGGTAAAGAGTTATTCTAACTTCAGAGGTTTTGGTTCAAGCCATGTGAATGCACTCGAGTTAAAACTTATGTGTGTGAGAGAGAAAGAGGGTTTTAATGCCCTAATGATCCTACCTTTATCACCGTAGTGGTCCTACCTGACTTAAATCTGGATTAAAAATCGAATGGTATACATCAAAAACATGTGTACGGTAAAAAAAGTAATTGTAAGATTGAGAAATAAGTTATTGAGAGACTTTAGAGAGACGATATAGTAATACAAAATAGTGCAATTAACTTAAAAACTTTAGAAAGACACTATCTAAATAAGTTATTGAGATACTCTAGAGAGACACTTTTTGTATATGTAGATAGCACAAAGACTTTAAAGAGACACTTTTTATACATATAGATAACACAAAAACTTTAGAAAGACACTATCTAAGTAAGTTATTGAGAGACTACTTTCTCGTATTCTTTTTCAAATCCAATCATTTAGTAGACATGCCTAGGGAGTAGGGACTAGCCAAGAAATTTGTCGTAGCTAGACATGCAAGTGTGACCATATTTAAACATGTTTTCCTCTCAATATCGGATATTATCGTTCTAAGAGAGGCTCACCATAAATCCAATGAGGATCCTTGTTAACATTGTTGTTAGGATTGGAATTCTACTTTGGATCAATGAAGTAGGTAGAATCGAATCGACAGAATCGGATCGTAGGATTGTAAGATGTTACAAACTAAATAAATATAGTTTTTTATTTGGTAAAAACATAAAACCAAAGGTCAAAATACATATTTTATTAAATTTATCCATAAATTATTTATTATTCTATCATAAAAATGGATCATAGGATCGTATTATGATCTTATCTGTAAAAATTTTCAAATAAATATGATCGTAAGTTCTAAATCGTCAAAGCATTTTTAGATTGTAAAATCGTAGAATCGAATCGAAATTCGGATAAATATACTTTCGAGTTGTTCCTAGTAGAAGAGTATAAAAGTCTTCCTCTCTTCCAAATCCGTCACATCCATCCTTTCTGGAGGCAACTTGCCAAGCTATAACTACCCGTCATTTCTATTTCTTACCTTTTCTTAGTCCTCCTATTATTTCTATCATCTTTTCATTTCTTCTCAATCATTACACATAATTATTTTGTGTAGAGAGAAAAAAAAAAAGCTTAAATAACATGGCTGTGACACCGGAGACCCTATCCCAATCCGCAGTCTCCTCCGACTTCTCTGCCTCTAAGACCACTCAGCCGCCTCGTAACCGCCTTAAGACGGCGGCGAGGGCGGTTGCTCGGGTTTTCATTGGTTGTTTAACTCCACCGGATGATGATGTTGATAATAATGGGTCTTATCGTAAGAAACAATATGAGTATCACTCATATCAGTCATCTTATTCAGGTATTTTTTTAATTATTTGTTTCTTCTTAAGATTTCGATTCAAATTTTCTTACACGTAACCACAGATGAAGCTAAGTATAGGACCAGGTCATAACCCGGGTGAACTTTTTGGGAAAAAAAACATTAACAATACTTGGTGTTAATATTGGTGATAATATTTTAATTACAATGAAATATTGGTGATAATATTTTAATTACAAATGAAATATCTCATAAGACTAGGAGTCGGCGGGCATGAGATATTGAGATGTAGGATTATGCACGTCGTGCCTTAGAGCATCCACATTGAAGAGGATGGATCATCCTCTTGGCATTCTCTTTCATCTAAGAGGATGTCCTCTTCAATGTGGGTATATACTCTTAACATCCTCTTTGAAGAGGAAGAGGAAGACTTCCTCTATTTTTAGAGGAAGTACAACCTTGGCCCTTGTGCCCACTAGTCATCCCTCATCTACCATGTGTCATGTAATATGTTTCTTTTTTATTTTTTGATCATAAAAAATTTGAGAGAGGATGAATAAAAGGATCCTCTTTGATGTGGGGAAAAAATAGAGAAAATGTTAAGAAGAGGATGAAGATAATGGGAAATGAGGTGTCAAAAAAATAGAAGGAAAGAGAGGAAATAAGAGGAAGAGGACATACTCTTCAATGTGTGTGCTCTTAGGGCCACAAATACTATCCTACAACCAGTTATATAGTAGCATTGTACAACCACCTCAAAGTTGTTGAACTCTTATACAAAGGTGTTGAGCTATTTTACAAGTTATTGAGCTATTTTACAAAGTTATTGAGCTTAATAATTATTCTGTTAAGCTCAATAACTTTGCATCATAACTCGATAATTTTGTTAGTAGAGCTCGATAACTTTATAACAAAGTTTAACTACATTGAATAAGTTGTATATACAATAATATAATACATTAACTGCCCTGGGGCACCGTGCATGAATGATGTATTTATGTCATGTTTTTAGAGTATAAAACCAATCACGAACTCCAACCTGTATAGTGAAAATGTGACATGTACTAAGTACTCCCTCCATTCAACTCCACTTTGCAATTATGTTTTTTGCGCGGGTATTAAGAAACGGATTAAAAAAACTATTAAAAGTACATAGGGAAAGAGAATGGTGGGTTAAAGATATTAAAAAAATATAAAGGTGAGTTTTATGGTGGATTAGTGTGGGGTATGAATGACATTTTTTGTAAATATAGATTTTCAATAAGGATAAAAAGGTCTTTTACATGTCCAAATAAGGAAACCTGTAAAGTAGGGTTGAATGAACGGAAATAGAATACTTGTAAAGTGGAGTTGAATGGAGGGAGTAGTATTTTGATTATGTCATAAATAAGACCGTCTTATAAAAGATTTATGAATCAATTTGTTTGTATTCAGGTTCATCTGGCAAAAGGAACGGAAGCCAAAAGAAGAGAGGGTCAGCTAGATCATACAACCCAAATATGGAGTTAGATTTGGGAAATCTAAAGTTGACAATGACACAAATATACAAAGCAACAAGAGACTTCTCCCCTTCTTTGAAACTCGGGCAAGGCGGGTTTGGAGCGGTCTATAGAGGAACTTTAGATGATGGCACCAATGTTGCCATTAAACGCGCAAAAAGGGTATGTATCAGACTAACTGGTTTATTCTCACATGTAAAACTGTCTCATAATGCCGTAGTTTACTGGTTTATTCTCACATGTAAAACTATCTCATAAGTCTCATAATGCCGTGGTTTGCTGATTTATTCTCACATGTAAAACTGTCTCATAATGCCGTGGTTTGCTGGTTTTGGTCTTTTCAGGTCGACTATGGTGATAACTTAGGAGCGGAGTTTACCAATGAAATTCGAACATTAGCTCAGGTGGATCACCTGAACTTGGTAAAGTTATATGGGTTTTTGGAAGATGGAGTTGAAAGGATACTTGTTGTTGAGTATGTTCCTAATGGAACTCTCAGAGATCACTTAGACGGTAAGTCTTGCATATGCAGTGGTTAACATTTACCTTTCTTGGTTAGATGAGTGGTTAAAGAGGTGACTTCACAAGTCCACATTAGTTAAAAAGTAAAAGGAATACTCCTCCATCCATACCAATCATTTTTTTTTTCGACGTTTAATTAGAATAACTGTCACAAAGAATAAAAATGATAAACAAATGATTGAGACAGATGAGTAAGATAACAATATACTCCCTCCGTCCCGGTTATTTGTTGTCATTTGGTTTTGGCACAAAGACCAAGGAAAGAGGAGGGGACCAATTAGTAAATGACAAGTGGACCAAATTGAGTGTGAATGGTTAAATTGCTCATCAAGTTCATTCTTAAAATAGAAAGGACAATAATTGACTGAGACACCCTAAAATGGAAAAGGACAACAATTGACCGGGATAGAGGGAGTAGTAAGATAGCAATATAGTAAGAAAAGGTAAATAAATCAATGGGACGGAGGGAGTATATAGTACATTAGGAATGAATTAGACGCGGAATGAATGGGATGGATGGAGGAAGTATACTAGGTAATACTAGGTGGTTCGGGGGTCTTCAATCCCCCTTTGTTTGTATTTTAAATGAACGGTACAATGGTTTGTTTTAGTTTTTATTTTTATTTATAAAAGTTTACTGTTGTCGAAAAAAAAAAAAGCAATAATGAATTAGACATGGATGCTTACTTTGTTGCAGGTATACGCGGAGATGGTCTAGAAACGGCTGCAAGGCTTGACATTGCAATTGATGTTGCTCATGCCATTACATATCTTCATATGTACACTGGTAAGTCAGTGACCGAGTTCTATCCTTTATATAAAAGGAGGCGCAACCAGTTTAATGAATTACTGTTTTCATGTTTGGTTGCAGATAAACCCATAATCCACAGGGATATAAAATCATCCAACATTCTTCTAACTGAACGTTGTCGAGCAAAGGTTGCTGATTTCGGGTTTGCCAGAATAGCAGCGGATAGAGACTCAGACGCTACTCATGTATCTACTCAAGTTAAAGGCACTGCAGGGTATTTAGACCCAGTTTACCTGCGGACTTTCCACCTCACCGAAAAGAGTGATGTCTACTCATTTGGCGCGTTGTTGGTGGAACTCGTGACTGGCAGACGCCCTATCGAACCTAGACGAACAACCAAGGAGCGAATCACTACTAAATGGGTATGTCCTCTTTCTTTCTGCTACCTTAGGTCTTGCAAAGCGAAAAACATTCCTCAATCACTTGGCCACTGCAGCCCCCGAAGGGGTGGCTTACACGGTCCATGTGGTGGTGCGGGAATGCATGGGCCCGGGGGATTCAACCCCCTCGTCATCAAAAAAAAAAAAAAAAAAAAAAAAAAACAACATTCCTCAATGTTTCATCACAGCAACAAATGGATGCAGGCGATTATGAAATTCATGGACGGAGACACGATATCAACCATCGATCCCAAGCTAGAAGCAAACTCAGCAAATGTTAAAGTACTGGAAAAGGTCCTGGAGCTAGCCTTCATATGTGTCGCTCCTCAGAGAGAAAACCGGCCAACTATGCAGCGATGCGCAGAAATACTCTGGAGCATCCGTAAGGACTACACAGAGAGAACAACTTCCGACACACTCACTTCTTCCCCCTCGTCACAGAGAAGCAGCTCATTCCCAGACCCACAGTTGTCCAGTGATCGATTTTTGTAGTCGAAAAATATGGAGCCAGCGTCATTTAGGTTGCATTATGTGTACGGTTTGATAATTACGCGTATTCTTAAACGTCTATAGATTGTACTACCTTCAGTCCATTTTTTTTGTTTCCATAAAACTTTAATGGTCGAGCGAGGTTATCATTGACAATTAATTTTATGTATATATCAGTAACATTTTCGGAAAATATTAACTGTTGCAGATGTTAAATTATCGGTTAAAGTCAAATAAGCAGAATAAGATAAGATGGAGAAATTATTACAAAACACAAATAATGAACATGAATGATCCCTTTTCTGTAATGTACCAAATCAAGTTTACATGAAGTTTACCAGGGGGGAATGAGCAAGCTCCCGAAAGCCAGTCAATTTATACATGCAAACTTCCAAGTCGTAAATCGTAATCTAAATCTAAGTTTAAGGGAGGAAGAGCATACTCAGTATATTTGGAGAAGCTGGAGTCATAGTTTGTGCAGCAGTGCAGCACCATACTTAGCTTACTTCAGCACACTGCACCAGAAATGATAAAGACTAAAAGTTAATAGTCGAAACCAGTATCAAATCACTTAATAACGGGCAAGAATATTTCATCAGTCTACATGGAGAATACTCGGCTAATTGTTAACTTGAATTACAGTAAGAATCGTATAAAACGATTGTCATAAAATAGGTGTGCGGACAGTTGAATGAGTCATTGCAGTATTCACATTGGTCTATATTAGCCAGATGAGCTTTATTCGCTTTGGGAATTGTAGTCTATCGATCATAGATCATAAAATGCGAAAATGTGAACAGAAAAATTGGAGTAGGAAGGGTATAACAAACAACGATAAATTCTTAAATTTGAATAGAGATGGAACTCACTTGTATAGGTACAGAGCTATCCCTAGAATGATGGACAAGAGAGTAATATCAAGGCAAAAGTTGCGGCTACTTCTCAGCTGAAATAAAGAAGATTGTTAATAGTTGTCGCTCATTAGAAAACACAGTAATACCAAAAGCGTCTCACGTACCTTGTTCACAGTGTCCTTGATCCTTACATTGGTAGTTTTGAGATCAGATGATGCACGATCAGCCTGTAAAGAATAGTGTACAATTAAACGTCTGCTTTCAGTCGCATTTTGTTGTTTGTATCCAAAACCAGCAGCAGTAAAGCGTATAATGACCAGAAACAAAATGGTCGGATCATACAGCAAATATTCACCACTCAAACATTTATCGGTTTTTTTTCCCATTTGGAAGCACATATGACAAACCTTGTCATGTATTTCATCCATGAGTGGAACTTGTCTGTCAATTTCCTGCACAATCCAAAAGTGACCGAAAATATTTCTTCATTTATAATTTTTTTTCTATCCCGAGGACTATAATGAAACAGTCGCAAAGCCACAGAGAATGATATTCCAACCAAACCTCGTTCATAGCTTCGGTCATCTCTTTTAAGGTGTCGAGTCCTTCAGCAATGAAATCCAAACCTTCATCCTGCATAACTTCTAATTAGAAACATTAATCGGAGAGGTTGAAAGTGGAAATAAGCAAGTATGTCACCTGCTTGATTTTGCGCATTTCATACTCCTGTCGAAACTGATTAGACTCTTCAGATTCTTGAAAAAACTCAGAGCGAGACCAGGCATCTAAAACAGATATAATGTTGACTGTAAATATGATCTCAAGCTTGTTACACCAAAACCTCTAGGGAGTATGTATCTACACTTTAAAAAAGTACGAGTATTTCAATTAGCATAGCGAACAGAGCAACCCTAATACAGTACAAATTACACCTTTCGTCTCAGTCATTTGTTAGAGGTATTTGAATAAAGGATAAACAAATGATTAGGACGGGTAATTCAACAAAATTGAAAGAGTCAGGCTACAAACTATGGGAGTGTTTGGTAAACAATAGATTGATGAAATTTCAACACATTCAAGGCTTCAATCTACTATTTTCCAATATGCTGCTCCCTCAAATATATTCACTTTAGTAGATTATAGAAAATGAATTTTTCTATAATTTACACATTTACTTTGTACAACAATCTATTAACCTAAATACGATAATTATCAAACACTTCTACTAAATCTGCTAATTGTAATATACTAGTCAAACACTCAAACATGTCCATCAAATCTGTCATTTGCAGTGGTGGAGCTAGGGGGGTAGCAGGGGCGGTCGCCCCCCTGGCTGATGAAATTTTCGAAATTTTTAGTTAAATTTTTCGGGGGTGCCTTATGAAATTAGTCGTTCGCCCCCTAAAAATTTTCGCCCCCTAAGTTCAAATCATGGCTCCGCCCAGTGGCGTATCCAGGATTTGAGTAAAGGGGGGCACAGTAAGAAAAAAAAATTTTGCGGACAACATTTATACATTAAAATTCAAATATCGTCTTTTTTTTTAAAAAAATTTTTTTTTTTTTTTCTTTTTTTTTTTGTCACGTGAGGGCACGTGCCCTCACTCCCCCCCCCCCCAAATCCGCCCCTGGCTCCGCCACTAGTCATTTGTAATCTGCTTTGCTAATTATAATCTACCAAACATGGCCTCCTTAAACCGCTAAAACTCATATACTAGTTACTATTAGGCCGGACTTCGGCCCATTACGACTTAGGGTTTATTTATTCCGAATCTATTCTCTTGTATTTATACGTCTTATGATTGGCAATACAAACAACACATTTTACCCATATAATACATTACACTCTTTAACATGGTATCAGGTTCAAGGTTTCCTATCAAACCCTAATTTTTTTCGATCCTTCCTCCCCTGCCTCGCTTATCCTACGTCGCCTGCTTCCTTAAACATGACGAAGGATGGCGATTCCTCTTCCGCTTCCGCAAACAAAATTGATGTCATGTCTCCTTATTATCTCGGGAGTCCCGATATCCCTGGCCAATCTGTTTCTCATGTCAAGCTTTGTAGTGATAACTATGAGGAATGGAGTCGGTCCATGAAAATGTCTCTTAAATCGAGACGGAAATTTGGTTTTTGCGATGGGTCCATTGAAAAGCCGACTGACAAGTTCTTACTTGAGCAGTGGGAAGTCGTCCATTGTACTCTCGTACAATGGATTATGCACTCCATTGACGAATCCGTCAAAAGTAGTATCTCTTATTGTGAAGATGCTCGTCTTCTTTGGGACGATTTGGCGGAACGCTTCTCCACTGTTGACGGTTCGAAGATTCATGCTCTTAAATCCCAACTACACGATTGTCATCAAACTCATGGTATGTCTGCTACCTCTTATTTTGGACAATTAAAGGCTTTATGGGATGCTCTCGCCAACCACGAACCTCCCTTTGCCTGTAAATGTGGTCGTTGTCTTTGCGGCATCGATAAAGAAGCCCTTGCTCGTCAAGATTCTGAACGGCTTCATAAATTCCTTATGGGACTTGATCGTTCGATTTACGGTAATCTTCGCTCCCAACTCTTGTCTCTTGACACGTTGCCCACCCTTAATCGTGCCTTCCAGTTAGTCTTACAGGAGGAACGACTCCGTGCTAGTGGCTCGGCTCCTGCCCCTGTCGAAACTGCCGAGACCATGGCCTTTGTTGTTCGTTCCTCATCTCAGGCGCCACCATCTACTGATTGGCGTGCTCTTCGTGAGCTCGAAAAACAGGCGCGTCGTAAACTGGTATGCTCGTACTGTACTCTCTCTGGACATGAGGTATGCATTCATGTCTTAGTTTACGTGGATGATCTTGTGATTTCCGGCAATGACTCTGCTGCTATTAAATCTTTCAAGGCATATCTTAATAATTGCTTTCATAGCTTTCATATGAAAGATTTGGGTCCGTTAAAATATTTCGTGGGTATTGAGGTTGCTCGAAGTTCGGAAGGTATTTTTCTTAATCAGCGTAAATATGCGTTGGATATCATTTCCGAAGTTGGGCTTCTTGGTGCAAAACCCGCGGCCACTCCGATGGAGCAGCATCACCAGTTGGGCCTGGCTACGGGCGAGCTTGTCACGGATGTGGAGTCTTATCGTCGACTCGTCGGGCGTCTTGTCTATCTTGTTGTGACCCGTCCCGACCTTACTTATGCGGTCCACATTTTGTCTTAGTTTCTTCATCAACCACGAAAAGAGCATTTTGATGCCGCTCTTCGCGTGGTTCGTTATTTAAAAGGCAAACCAGGTCAAGGCATTTTATTACGCTCCGATAGCACCTTGAATCTTTCCGGGTGGTGTGATTCGGATTATGCTAAGTGTCCTTTAACCCGTCGCTCTGTCTCGGGTTGGCTAGTGTTTGTCGGTGATTCACCCGTCTCTTGGAAAACAAAGAAGCAGCACACCGTCTCACTGTCATCTGTTGAGGCCGAGTATCGTGCTATTGTCGGGCTCTTATGTGAATTAAAATGGCTCTTGGGACTTCTTTCGAGTTTAGGCGTGTCTGTTCCACGTCCTATACCTCTTTTCTCCGACAGTCAATCAGCTCTCTCTATAGCTCAGAATCCAGTCTTCCACGAGCGCACAAAGCATATCGAGGTCGACTGTCACTTCATCCGAGATGCCATAACTGATGGGCTTATTACTACATCTCATGTTGACTCCAGTTCTCAACTCGCGGATGTCTTTACTAAAGCTTTGGGATCGGCGCAATTTGATTTTCTTCTCAGCAAACTGGGCGTTCTTGATTTACACGCTCCAGTTTGAGGGGGGATATTAGGCCGGACTTCGGCCCATTACGACTTAGGGTTTATTTATCCCGAATCTATTCTCTTGTATTTATACGTCTTATGATTGGCAATACAAACAACACATTTTACCCATATAATACATTACACTCTTTAACAGTTACGAATCTAACAATCTCGTACAGCAATCGGAAAAAATAAGTACTCCATTATTATTAAAATTATCAATATAACTACCATTAAAAGTTTATAAATTACGAGTTTAAAAGTCAAACAGGAAGATTATAGCGAGCGATTATCTATAAAAGGAAAACACCTTTCGGAGGGCTAATTTCTGCAACTTAGGAAGCTCTTCAAGTAACCTCGCCTTAGTACGCCTAACCTCAGCAAATGACGGGCTGAAAGTCGTATGCCTATCAAAGTAAATTTATATCACTTACTCAACTACACTACTAAAAATAGCAATATAATGGAAGTAAGGGTCGAACCCACAGAGAAGGACTAAGTTAACTAATGTGTGTATTAATGTAGAGTAAAGTAACCGATTTGGGGGGGATTTGTTTGTTTGGTCAACTAAGACTAAAAGCAAGTAATGAAATTAGAGTAATTAAGATGATTAAAAGTCTTGGGTCAACTTATCTCCGCTACCAATTAAGTCAATTGATCATCGAAAGTCTCAAATACCAATTTACCTTCAAGTATCTATCGTGAAATAAATATGAAATATTAATTTCTGTTCCTTCTTAAGAATAGTCAAATAATTCGATCAGCGATATTATAAGACCCTAACTATCAAATAATCCAACACACGCGTGCGAGATTCAACCCAATAGCAGCAATAATGAATAAAGGAACCAATAGAAACAATAACCACAACTACGCAGTCGTAATTCAATTGTATGTTTAATCTCTTTCTAAATCCAAATAATGATAAACTGAATCAATTACAAGGACAAAGGTTGCTACTTTAATTTAGATATCAAGCAAACTGAGTCGATAATCTAAACTAGCAAAAGATTAATAATTACTAACACTATTGATCAGATAATGAGAGTAAATAAAAATCAAAGGAATAAAGAACAAGAGATTAGAACAATACTTGAAAGATAAAAGGTAAAGACAATCTCACAATCGATTAATCGGTAGCTTCAAAAGTTGAACCAAGAAGGGAGGAATTAGTTCCTCATATTAGATCTAAAATAATTAGGTTTTCTTCTGGAATTGAAAAAGTGTAAAAAGTAAAAGTAAAAGTGTTTTCTTCAAACTAAAGACTAAGCTTATATAGTAATAAGCTAGATTAGGAAATATAATAATAAAGTCGGAACAAACCGATTAAAATAAAATAACAAGGTATGATATGACGAGTCTACACCAAGGTCGAATGTAACTGCTGACCTTGAACGTAGCTCGAATGCAGCTCGAATGTAGCCAAATCAACATGACGTAGATTCATTTCCAGCTCGCGCGTAGCTCGAATGTTGGTCGAATGTTGCTCGAATGTAACTGCTGGAAGTTTTTCTTCTTTTAGTTCGACCTACATTCGACCTCATTGGTTGAATGTAGGTTGCGCGTAGCTTCTTTCTTCCTCCTTCTTCTTCTCTTCAACCATCACTCTTCACTTTTACTTTAGGTCACACATGACTTCAAATCCCGACTCCATTAACAATCTCCATGATTAATCAAAGTACCAAAATCATCTATAAATCCCATATGTTGCCACGAACAAAGCTAATTAACAAATTACTCCACAAGGCACATTAAAGACCGTTGCAAAACCACCAATTTGCACAAATACGTCCAAATTAACACCTACTAAATGCGTCTTATCAACTTCCCCACACTTAGATCTTTACTCGTCCTCGAGTGAACTCAAGGAATATATTAGTAGCTCATACCAACACTGATCCGCAGAAGCATAGGATGTTAGCAAGACTTACCATGAAACTCTTATAAGACGGTCTCCAACACAACACAAGGAGATGAAATAGCATCGGAATAATTTTTTCCTAAATCTCTCATTTTGCCTAGAGCGCCCGCCCTTGCGGGTTTTCACTCTAGCTTATCATTTTTTTTTCATCTCGCAACTACTCTCAGTGGCACGCAACTCGATTCTTCATTTTACCCGGAGCGCCCTTTCGGATTTTCACTCCGTCCTCGGCCACATCCCAATCTTGCCTAGGCGCCCTTTCGGGATTTCACCTAGCCGGGGTTCATCTTTTCTTTATTTTATTTTATTTTTTTCCTTATTCTTTTTTTTTTTTTTGCTGAAATAAATAACTGAAATAAACACACCACACAACTACAAATATATACAAATCGGAACGATTCTCCCTCCCCACACTTGAATGAAACATTGTCCTCAATGTTGTAAGGACACAATAAAGGGAAAAACAAGAATAAACCTTAGTCAGACGACTCAATAGACATATCAATCCTCACACCTCCTCCCCACACTTGGCATAGGACATCATCCGAAGAAATTCTATGGCAATAAAGAAACGTCAAAAACCAACAAGATAACAAGTAAAACACACTAACGCCCCTTATCGCTCCATCCTAACAAATGACCAAGTAGCTCTAATAACATACGTGCTAGCAACAGATTGCACATTAATAAAATATTTTTACAACTCCGAGCTTACATGGTCAATCCTAATCTCCTCTACACCAAATCAACAAACCATCCAATCGCAAAAGCAAGGTGCCCACAACAACGCACCGCGATTACACCACACCATAGCCTCTATCCTACCCATCCGACCTTCTATGTCTCCCTTCTTATGTCGCCAAACACCAGAAGTCAAGGCAGTTCCGATTTTTGTTTTTTTTTTTTTGAATTTCCGTTTTTTTTTTTTTTTTTTTTTTTTTTTTTTTTTTTTTTTTTTGCAAAAATTGCACACACAAATCTATGGGTTGCCTCCCAGGAGCGCTGTTGTTTAACGTCGTTGGCTCGACATCTCGCGGAGTGGTAAAATCACCCGACTTAAGCTTGGAGAGAAAAGTTACCTTGACTTACCAACATGAATACAAGATGAAGAACGAAAGCAAGATTTTACATGGATAGTTCGCACACCTTTCCCGGAGCCCTTCCGGCGAATTAATTTATCAAACCAAGCCTTCTTCTTACCTCTAGATGCCTCCGCATCCTCACGACGATCCCATAAGATGACACGCCTTTGTCCTTTAGGAGGGGATTCCTGCAAAACAGTAGTCACCTTGCTCGGAATAGGAGACTTCCGACACTTAGATAAATCATGGTTAGTAAAAGTGTCTATAACACACAAAGAATTAACCGCATGAGAGTGGGAATTGAGTCTATTGATTTCAAATTTAACAACGGTCCCATCAAATTCCATGGTAAGAGACCCTTTCGAAACATCAATCTTAGTCCCTGCAGTCTTCAAGAATGGTCTCCCTAATAAGACGGGGATGGCATCACTCTCACTTTTCATGTCAAGAACATAAAAGTCAGCCGGAAAGACTAACTTACCAACACCAACCATGACATTCTCTACAACCCCTTTGGGATAGACACTAGACCTATCAGCCAGTTGAATTAATACACTAGTGTCTTTCAAAGGTTCAAGTTTGAGTTTTTCATAAATAGCATAAGGGATGACATTAATAGATGCTCCTAAATCTAACATGGCTTTTTCAAACCTAAGGTCTCCTATGGTACAAGGAATAGCAAACATACCAGGGTCACTACATTTAGGGGGCAACTTCTTTTGAAATAGTGCAGAAACATACTCACTAACCTTCCCCTTAGGACCCTTACCCTTCGGTTCATTTTGCTTTCTCTTATGGGTACACAGTTCTTTCAAAAACTTAGCATAACGAGGTACAGACTTAAGCAAATTTAAAAGTGGAATATTTACCTCGCAATGGCGGAAAGTCTCATAGATATCATTATCTTTTTCAATCTTCCGCGTGGATTTGAGAGCTTCTGGAAAACGAACTTCCGGTTCATACATTGGAAATGGTTGCTCACACACCTTTTCATCGATCTCTTCAACTATTTTCTCTTCCTCTTCATGGATAGTAGGAGTTTTTATCTGCTTCTTCTTTTTCTCTACCTCCTCCAACTGTCTTCCATTCCTCAAAGAGACAGCACTTACATTCTCTCTTGGTGGCACCGAGTCTCTTGCCTTTAATCCATTAATAGCAGTAGCCATTTGTCCCATCTGATTCTCCAAGTTTTGAATGCTAGCCTTAGTTTCTTGTTGATTTTGAACCACAGTCGCTTGAAGAGTGGCTTGACTAGTAACTAAGGCTCGAATCATATCCTCAGTTGACATTTGACCGCTAGAAGGAGGTCCTTATGTAGGAGCCACATGTTGAACCGGTGGTCGGGGTATAAATTGGACCTTAGATTGACCTGATTGGCCACTTTGTCCAAATTGCTGAGTGTTTTGAGAATTTCCCCACCTAAAATTTGGATGAGCCTTCCAACCTTCATTGTAAGTGTTAGAGTAAGGATCCCACTTCTTTTGAGGTATACTCTCCCATACTCCATTCACCTCTTCTTGAGAACCTTCTTGCATAAGTGGACAATGCTCACTAGGATGTCCTCCGGTGGAACAAATTCCACATATCATCGCCATCTTCTGTCCCGTCATCATCTCCTTAAAAAGAGTTGTCAAGCTGTCAACTTTTTCTTCAAGATGGGAAGAAGATGAAGAACCCACTGAATTTACTCCACGCTTTACATATTTTCTAGCAAAATCTCGGGAGCTCTCAGCCAACTCACCAATGATCGTCCAAGCCTCAGGCGGTCTTTTGTTCACAAT
This sequence comes from Silene latifolia, assembly GCF_048544455.1. Classification (NCBI taxonomy): domain Eukaryota; kingdom Viridiplantae; phylum Streptophyta; class Magnoliopsida; order Caryophyllales; family Caryophyllaceae; genus Silene; species Silene latifolia. The sequence continues at coordinate 11,150,336 of NC_133535.1, read as the reverse complement.
ATTTCCACCACATGCGGCAGATACAGTACGGGCATCTTCCATGCAAAGACCTCCACAAAAGTACATGACAAGGTCTTGAGCGGTATATCCATGATAAGGACATGTAGCACATAATTTCTTGAAGCGTTCCAAGTACTCGTACATAGTCTCACAATCTCTTTGTTCTGTATTGCTAATCTCTTTCTTCAATTGGGACGCTCGGGAAGCTGGAAAATATTTCTCAAGGAATGCTTTCTTCATCTTTACCCATGTATCAATACTTGCAGGTGGCAAGTAATATAACCAATCTCGTGCAGCATCCTTAAGAGAGAATGGAAAGGCCCTCAATTTAAGTTGTTCATCAGTAACTGTAGCCGGCTTCATGCTTGAGCAAACAATATGGAAATCCGACAAATGCTTATTGGGGTCCTCTCCACTTAGACCGTTGAAAGTGGGCAATTGATGAATCAACCCTGACTTCAACTCAAAAGTTCCATTCTCACCTAACGGAGGATAAGTAATACAAAGAGGTTGTTGGGTGAGATCGGGTGCAGTAAGTTCTTTAATAGTACCAGCCATGTCTAAAGACTCTTCGGATTCTTCAGAATATTCAGAATTGTCAGTTTCGGAATGTAGATCGTCGAAATCGCCGCCTTCAGGAATAGCCACTATTGCACCTTTCTTGTTCTTCCGTAACCTGAAAAGAGTATGCTCAATCTCTTGATCGAAAGGCTCGAGGTTCAAGTTAGAAAAACGAGTATTATGCATAAAAAAATAACTAAACGAAAAAATAAAGACTCTACACTAACACACTAAAATTAAACTATTGCCTTCCCCGGCAACGGCGCCAAATTTGACGGGCTGAAAGTCGTATGCCTATCAAAGTAAATTTATATCACTTACTCAACTACACTACTAAAAATAGCAATATAATGGAAGTAAGGGTCGAACCCACAGAGAAGGACTAAGTTAACTAATGTGTGTATTAATGTAGAGTAAAGTAACCGATTTGGGGGGGATTTGTTTGTTTGGTCAACTAAGACTAAAAGCAAGTAATGAAATTAGAGTAATTAAGATGATTAAAAGTCTTGGGTCAACTTATCTCCGCTACCAATTAAGTCAATTGATCATCGAAAGTCTCAAATACCAATTTACCTTCAAGTATCTATCGTGAAATAAATATGAAATATTAATTTCTGTTCCTTCTTAAGAATAGTCAAATAATTCGATCAGCGATATTATAAGACCCTAACTATCAAATAATCCAACACACGCGTGCGAGATTCAACCCAATAGCAGCAATAATGAATAAAGGAACCAATAGAAACAATAACCACAACTACGCAGTCGTAATTCAATTGTATGTTTAATCTCTTTCTAAATCCAAATAATGATAAACTGAATCAATTACAAGGACAAAGGTTGCTACTTTAATTTAGATATCAAGCAAACTGAGTCGATAATCTAAACTAGCAAAAGATTAATAATTACTAACACTATTGATCAGATAATGAGAGTAAATAAAAATCAAAGGAATAAAGAACAAGAGATTAGAACAATACTTGAAAGATAAAAGGTAAAGACAATCTCACAATCGATTAATCGGTAGCTTCAAAAGTTGAACCAAGAAGGGAGGAATTAGTTCCTCATATTAGATCTAAAATAATTAGGTTTTCTTCTGGAATTGAAAAAGTGTAAAAAGTAAAAGTAAAAGTGTTTTCTTCAAACTAAAGACTAAGCTTATATAGTAATAAGCTAGATTAGGAAATATAATAATAAAGTCGGAACAAACCGATTAAAATAAAATAACAAGGTATGATATGACGAGTCTACACCAAGGTCGAATGTAACTGCTGACCTTGAACGTAGCTCGAATGCAGCTCGAATGTAGCCAAATCAACATGACGTAGATTCATTTCCAGCTCGCGCGTAGCTCGAATGTTGGTCGAATGTTGCTCGAATGTAACTGCTGGAAGTTTTTCTTCTTTTAGTTCGACCTACATTCGACCTCATTGGTTGAATGTAGGTTGCGCGTAGCTTCTTTCTTCCTCCTTCTTCTTCTCTTCAACCATCACTCTTCACTTTTACTTTAGGTCACACATGACTTCAAATCCCGACTCCATTAACAATCTCCATGATTAATCAAAGTACCAAAATCATCTATAAATCCCATATGTTGCCACGAACAAAGCTAATTAACAAATTACTCCACAAGGCACATTAAAGACCGTTGCAAAACCACCAATTTGCACAAATACGTCCAAATTAACACCTACTAAATGCGTCTTATCAGCAAACAACGCGACCGCTTTCGCCCTATTCTTCTCTAACAACGCAACCTCGGATTTCTCGACGACAGCGTCAATGTTAGACTCGAATTCCGAGTAAAACCGTACAAAGGCGTCCCCACCTAATACGACGTTGTCGGAAGTACGGTGTTTCTCGACGTCGTATTTGTCGTACTTTCTGCATATTGTGTCTATACGTGTTTTTAGTTCCACTATACTCATCTCACACGGTAAAAGACGTAATAAATGATTGAGACGGAGGAAATAAGTTATTTTTATGGATAGCAGTTGATCGGAAGAAATGGAAATTTGGAGCAGAGGGGAGGTTAGTAAAGCAACGTATGTATGTGACAAGTTAAGAATAATTTGATATTATTAATTAATTTGTTGATTTGATACGGTTATTATTACAAAAATGGTGAGGTGTCAGGTGGGTGTTAACGGTCGTGTTTTTATATGGTTTTGTCTTATCTTGTTTGTACTAATTTATGTGTGTAGCTTTACATGTGGTGTTACGTACGAGAACTATGTACCCTTAACTGGTTCGGTGAGGTGTGGAAGATGCTAAGATTATATTTGATACTAGGTAGTATCCCGCGTTTTGCGAGATCTGTTTTAAAATTTTATTATTATAATTGAAAAAAATAATATAATTCATATATAACCTTTAATATTTTTACCTATAAATAAAAATAAATTATTATTTTTCTCAAATTTTATTTTTTTAGGTTTAAGTTCACTGTTTTAAAATAAAATACATATAATTTTAATTAAAACTGATGGGGCATATTCTGCACCGCTGACCAAGTCAACATATTGAGCAAGGTCAAAGATATCCACAGCAAGTCAACGACTTAGACAGCCTAGCCGATGCAGCCCATCGGCCTGTCACCTGGGTCTCGGCATGGCAACCAGCCAGCCGGGGCACATATCCGCGTACTCATATCCAAGGACCCTCGGCCGGCCTGCCATAAGTCTATCGGTCGAGGGTAGAACGGTCTTTCCACCTGCTAGCCACTTGGCCACTACGTGACAAAAGGTGAAAGTCTATAAATACTCCTCAACCCTCATTGAGGAAAGGATCCACAATTTAACCTAAGAATCACTATTCATCTGGTAATATCTTCCTTATCTCTCTACAATACACATTTAGCCAAGTAACAACAACTTACCTCTCTAAGTTTACTGACTTGAGCGTCGGAGTGAGTACGCTCGGCCAAAGCCGAGCCCTCAGTTTGCTCATCGTTTCAGGAGACCGCAAGGAGGATTCAAGCAAAGACGTCATTCTACTAGCCACGGGTGGTAACAATACTTGCTCTGGAATTACACCCGGAACAATTGGCGCCGTCTGTGGGGAAAGAGACACTAGAAGCTAGTCACATTCATTCCCAAACAAAAAAAAACAAACACAAAAACCCACCCAAAAAGCTAAGAAGATGTCGAAACAACAAGAGGCATTCGTGACTGACGAAACCGAACTCTACCAAGATGATACCGTCCACAAATCTGGAATTGGGCAACCCTCCGCCGGCCAAGTAATTCAACCGGAGTACGGGATGCCGATAATACCAGACACACCGCTGCCTGCCGGCCAGGTCACCATCATGGGACATGTGGTTGATGCAGCAAAGCTGAAGATGCTCCTGGACCTAATTGGGAGTACGCCGGCTCACACTGTCACGCCGACAAGAGCGGCGGAAACCGTCCAGGAGACCAGGGCCCAAAATGTGACTCCAAGAAACTTGAACGGAGCACTAGGAGAAGCTGACCCTGCCAAGACGCCGGAGGAGCCCAGAGTGCTAGTGGTGGACCTGAGCCCTCCCCTTACTCACGGGAGGACAGCGTCGCCGCAGCACCGACGAGGCCTGCCTCAGAGAAGCCAGAGAAGTCCGACTCAGCAGAGTCGGAGAAGAAGCCCGAGTCGGAGAAGGAGTCCTTCCCGCTACGAGGAGAGGAGCCGGACTAGGAATGCGAGGAGCCGATCGCCGCGTGTCATTCGACACGTGGTCAGACAGCCCCTCAGTGCCTATGTCCTTGAAACCGCCGTGCCAACCAAGCTAAAGTTGCCGGCGTTCACATACAAAGGGGATAGTGACCCCACCGACCATGCCGAGGCCTTTGAGTCGTACATGTCGGTGTGGGAACAACCCGATGAAGTTTGGTGCCGAGTCTTCCCAACGACCTTGCATGGGATGGCTCAAAGTTGGTACAAGGGGCTGCCCGACGGCTCGGTATACTGTTACGCCGACCTAAGGGACGCCTTTCTAGCCCAGTACTCTTGCAACAAGAGAAGGGCCGTGGAGACATCGGATCTCCTGACTATCAGACAGGAGGGGGGCGAGTCTCTACGAAGCTATGTGAAGAGGTTCGACGCCAATGTTCAACAGATTCGGGAGATTAATCCTGAATTGACAGCTTTTGCACTGATGAAAGGCCTCCCAAGGGGAGACTTAAAAAACGAGTTCATCAAGTACGGAGGCCTGGGCTTGGATGCCGCCAGGAAGATGGCCGACCAGGCCATCAAGGTGGAGGACTATCACAAGACATGGGTAGGCCCTAGCGAGGCCGAACACTCAGAAAAGAAGAGCCGCCGGGAAGACAACCCGGATGAAGGACGCCGTGACAATAATCGGTCACGGTCCGGTGAAAGACGCCGCGACAATAATAGGTCACGGTCTGACAATTCCGCCAGGAAACAGAACTCGGCTGGTGCCGGGGGGAGTTCAGGAACGTACTACCAGCAGCGGTACAAAGATCGCACCCCCCTGGTCGTATCGGCCGTCGAGGTCTTCGCCCTGAGCAAAAACGAGGGCCAGAAATGGGAAAGGCCCCCCAAGCCAAAGGGGGACGGTGACACGAGCCAGTACTGTGAGTACCACGGCCACACCGGTCACCTTACTGACAATTGTCGGCATCTGAAGAATGCCATTGAAGAGCTGATCCGGAAGGGGAGCCTCGGCAAGTATGTTGCCAAAGGCCAAAAAACTGATGCTAGCGGTTCAGATAAGAAATCTGTTTTTGAACGGATAAGAGTGATCCATGTTGTCATCGGGGGCAACGAGAACGGTGGGTCCGCTCATGGGCACAAACGGCACCTGAACGAGCTGTATCAGGCCATCAACTTTGTGCCCAACACAGCGATCCCCGCTTCCAACATCCCCGATATGACTATTGGAAGAAAGGACTACGAGGGAGTCGTCGCCCCTCACAGCGACCCACTCGTAGTCAACTTAGACATATCCAACCACCTGGTCAAGAGGTGCCTGATTGACACAGGCGCCTACACGAACATCATGTTCAGGGAGTGCTTCCTCAACCTCGGTCTGAAAGTCAAGGACTTGAGCCCCTGCACCAATCCACTGTACAGCTTCACCGGAGCCGGCCTGGTACCTCTGGGGTCAATCAGACTGCCGGTGATGTTCGGCGAGGGGAATGCGGCTAAGAATGTCCTAGCCGAGTTCGTGGTCATTGACGGCTCGTCCGCCTACAACGTTCTCATAGGCCGAGTCACTCTGAGCGAGGCCGACGCAGTGATGTCCATCCGGGCCCTGACACTGATGTATGTCTCGGACCGGGGGGAAGCGCATAAGCTCGTCTCCAAGAACGAGAAGGACGAGGTGGTCAACGTCCAGATATCTGCCAGAGGATGCAACATGCAATCCCTCAAAGTGGCAAAGAAGTCAGAGAAAGGGAAAAGCCCATCCTTACAACAGGAGGGCGACCTCATGGATGCAACTGACGGCTAACTGGGAAGGTGTGCCTTTGATGAACCATTTCCCCCATAGTCACTATCAGTCAGCAGACGCCGGCTCACACTGTCACACCGACAAGAGCGGCAGTCTCTATCAGTAAGCAGACGCCGGCTCACACTGTCACACCGACAAGAGCGGCAGTCACTATCAAGAATCAGGCGCCGTCGCAGTCACCCCAAGTAGTAGACGCTACGGCAGTCACCCCAAGAGGTAGACGCCGCAGCAGTCACTCCAAGTGGTAGACGCCACGGTAGTCGCTATCAAGAGGTAGACGCCGGCTCACACTGTCACGCCGACAAGAGCGGCAGTCTCTATCAACAAGCAGACGCCGGCTCACACTGTCACACCGACAAGAGCGGCAGTCACTATCAGTCAGCAGACGCCGGCTCACACTGTCACACCGACAAGAGCGGCAGTCTCTATCAACAAGCAGACGCCGTCTCACACTGTCACACCGACAAGAGCGGCAGTCACTATCAAGAATCAGGCGTCGTCGCAGTCACCCCAAGTAGTAGACGCTACGGCAGTCACCCCAAGAGGTAGACGCCGCAGCAGTCACTCCAAGTGGTAGACGCCACGGTAGTCGCTATCAAGAGGTAGACGCCGGCTCACATTGTCACGCCGACAAGAGCGGCAGTCTCTATCAACAAGCAGACGCCGGCTCACACTGTCACACCGACAAGAGCGGCAGTCACTATCAAGAATCAGGCGCCGTCGCAGTCACCCCAAGTAGTAGACGCTACGGCAGTCACCCCAAGAGGTAGACGCCGCAGCAGTCACTCCAAGTGGTAGACGCCACGGCAGTCTCCATCAAGAGGTAGACGCCGGCTCACACTGTCACACCGACAAGAGCGGCAGTCATCGTCAAGAAGCAGACGCCGGCTCACACTGTCACACCGACAAGAGCGGCAGTCACCATTAAGAGGCAGACGCCGGCTCACACTGTCACACCGACAAGAGCGGCAATCACCCTCAGGAAGCAGACACCGCGACGGTCACGGCCAGCGCAGTTGATACTCGCAAAAGCGATCAAAATGCCTTAAAAGCGTTTAAACACAGTTGAGATGCGCACCCTAGACTGCCTCGGCCAGGCCAAGGCGGAAGCAAAAGAAGCACTCCATTAGTGACACAAAAAGACAACTCAGACGAAGACGAAAAAAGACCTCGGCCAAGCCAGAGGCAAAGTGAAAACGCTAAGTACAGTTGAGACGCTCAACTATTAGCGCAAGAAAACTCAAAATGAGGTAAAGACCTCGGCCAAGCCGGAGGCAAAAGAAACGAACTCTTATTAAAAATGATAACAGGTTACAAGTGAGGAGAATGCAGACGACGTATACATATTTAACTAAAGATATTAAAGAAAAATGTAATGTGTATTCTACTTTTTCATGTTGTTTATATAATAGGGCTTTTCTACATGATACCCTTGTATTTATTCGAATTCTACGTGATACCCCTCGCTTTTCAAAAATACCCGTAGTACCCCTAAACATGATAAAAACATCTTAAAATACAAAAAATGCTCTAATCCGCCTCTTTAAAATGTTTAATTTATACATTTTTTATTGATTTTTTTGACAATAATTTGTCATGTCATTAACATAAACATCGTCTATGATACGAATTTTACTCGAGAGAATAAAACTCGTATGAGTGCAGCGGAAACAAAGAAAGAACAAGCAAGATCCGAACGTACTAGGTACGACCCGATCTGATTTATAAGGATATTTGTTTCGATTTATGTAAATAAATCGAACCAATGGGATATTTGCTATTGTTAGACCTATAACAATAACAATGGGGATAGGCAATGTTAAACTACACCGATAGTCTAACAAAGAGATTAACGCTCTACACCGATAGAGTTAATCGGGTTTTTCACAAGACGACGCTTGAGATCAACCTTTCGAAATTGTAGACACAACTTCTATGTTTTACTTGAAAATACTCAAATAAAAACAATGGTTTTGTTTGAAACTCTTAACTTGATTCCTTCAACTTCTGAATACAATACATGGCTTATATAGCCTATCAAAACAGCCGTTTTGGCCTTACATATTCCCCTAATGAATGATAATAAATTTAGCTAATTAAGGACTCTAATAATAGCTAATAAAAGCCTAAATAAATTGCCATAAACTAGAATTAAATAGGATAATAAATCTCATCTTATTAACTTGAATAAAAACGAATAAAATGACTCGTAACTAGCAAGAGCCCATGACTTTAATCGCATCATCCCCTCCCCCTTGAAAAGGAATTGTCCTCAATTCATGTGATCGAACTCCTCCGGGATCAAATATGAACACTCCATGCACACAAACAAAAAGAATACCAAACACCATTTTGTGCCTTCCACTCTTCCTCCCTCCATGCACAAGTCTTGATAGCTTACTAGAAATCTCATCCTTAAACAAATAATGTAAACAAGAGGAATCTTTCATAGTTGCAGCATCCTTTTCTATTTCAAAATCAACCAAATAAGAATCGGATTGATCTTGAAATTTAAAAGACCCAATTGTGCTCTTGTAGACCTTGGGATTTAGATCGAACTCATACCCACAACTAAACGAATTACACTGTGCTTTGAAACCAGAAATCACTGCTTCCCCATGACCATACTCGTCAAAGATAGGAGGTAATCTTGGATCAAACTTAACATTTTGTTCATAGATGCCTTCAAACGAGAATACACCTAACATTTTTATTTTTTTTCGGATGAATAGTACCCCGTGAACAGTAATTTTGTGGGTTTTTTTTTTTTTTTTTTTTTTTTTTTGGTTCAATTCGTACCTTCAAGATCCAATCGATTAAACCTCAACTACCTCGCTGAGTTTAACCTTTGAATACCAATCGCGTTGGATATTCAACTACTAATTGATTGGGACCTCCTCAGGACCGTCTTGATTTTTTGGGGTGATCAAGAGCCGAAGCTCTGATACCATATGATGCGAAAATGCGGAAGCGGAATAACAGAAAAATAAAACAAAAGGATATTTGCCTTGAATTCATGTGTCGAATTCAAGTCAATGGGATATTTACTCGGTGCTAGACCTATAACACGAGTAATGGTGAGAATACTCAAGACCTATTGAATATTACTCGGGCTAAAGCTTGATCGCGTCAAACTCTAACGATTTTTGGCATGTAAACTACATACTCAAAAACAACAAAAACACAAGTGTTTTCTTTTCTTAATCTTTCATATATTTGTGGTTGATTATTATTATGAAAACTCATGGCCTTATATAGGCAGCCATAACCGAAACTCCTAGCCAAGTGAATAGTTGCCATCACTACTTCACTTATTACAATCATTAACAACAAGTAAAATGAAAGGACTTCACTAATTACATGCTTTATTAGTACTATTAATAAGTTAATTAAAAGACTAAATAAGACTACTTAAGACTAGCATTTAAACTAGCCATTATTTGGAACGTGTAGAATCAGCCTCCATCGACTCGTATCCGTACTCGTATCAGTCTACTCAATTGTAAACATATCTTCTTTACAAAATCTAACATATTAAAACGTGATTTTTAGTAGATTGGGTATTTTTAGAACATTTTACTAAATTTAGGGATACCACTTATATTTTCAAAAATATAGGGGTACCACATAGAATGCGAAGAAACACGGGGTACCACGTAGAAAAACCCTGTATAATTATATATTACTTAATAATCATTACTTTTCTTTTAATTATTCAAATTTATTCGTGATCACTGTGTACATACATACTCGTTATCACAGTATTTAAACCTCTCAAAATCTCATATGTATTCATTTTGTCGCAATATAATTTTTTCGTTCCCACCCTATAAAAACTTATATCTTAGTAGTTTTTTTTTTAAAAGTTTTGTTTTTAATATATACAATGACTCTTCAAAATATATTTTTCTTAATAAAATTAATGGTCTAAGTTTTATGACTTCCTCAAAATGTTTTTTTACGTAAATGTAAAACATTGTAAGATGCTCACTTTAATCATCTCTACATATCAAAATATGTTAATAAATATAATGAAAAGTATACTTGATTGAAAGCATTTTTCGCAATGAACGTTTTTATTTACAATTTAGAATTTTTATCAAATTTTTTTTTTAATAAATTTAGAATCAAATCAACCTAATTATTTAATATAATTTTATAATAAAATTTATTAAATTATAATTAATATTTACTGAGATTTATGCTCCATTTATTATGTTTATATTAAATGTTCAGCTGTAATTAATACTCGTATTTAATGCTGGGCTGACACGTGTCGCATCCATAAGTGTGTTGGGCTGAGATTTATGCTCCATAAGTTCTATTATGAGCCATTGGATGGAGAGAGATGGAGGGATGAGATCAACCCCAAAAAAGTGTGTTTATATACTAATCTCACCATCTCTCTCCTCCTTCACTAATCCACTCTAATTAATCACTAATTTACTATATATTTGTTTTCCACTCATCCATTTCTCTTTCATCTTACACATTTCATTTCTCTCCTTTCTCAAACTCTAAAAAAAAAAAAACCAAATAAATAAAAAAAACCCAAAAATCCAAATAAATAAAAAACCCAAAAAATCCAAATAAATCAAAAAACTCAAATAAATCATTCATTCCTCTCTTCCTCATTCACCACCACCCACCACCACCCCACCCGACACCAATTAACCACACACCACCCCCCCGCCGCCCCCCCACCGCCTGACTTTTTTTTTTTTTTTTTTTTTCAACTCGTTTTTTTTTTTTTTTTCGTTTTGTGTTAATTTGTATGTTTTGAGTTGTTTTTTCCATTCATTATTTTTTTTTGTCTTTTATTTTATTTTAGTTGTCTTTTATTTTGTTAGTTCTCATTTTTTATTCATTTTCTTAAATCTCTTCTTGTTATACGTTTTTTTTTAAGATTTCGTGTTTTAATTTTTTTTTTTGTGAGATACTTTTTTTTCATCTAAGACAAAAATGGACTAAAGTTATACAAAAATGAACCAAAGTTATACAAAAATAGACCAAAGTTATACAAAAAAATACTAAAGTTATACAAAAATTGGACTAAAGTTATACAAAAAATTGGACTAAAGTTATACAAAAATGAACCAAAGTTATACAAAAATGAACCAAAGTTATACAAAAATGAACCAAAGTTATACAAAAATGGACTAAAGTTATACAAATATGGATTAAAGTTATACAAATATGGGCTAAAGTTATACAAATAAGGACTAAAGTTATACAAAAATGAACCAAAGTTATACAAAAATGGACTAAAGTTATACAAAAATTTGGACAAAAGTTATACAAAAATGAACCAAAGTTATACAAAAATGAACCAAAGTTATACAAAAATCGACCAGAGTTATACAAAAATGCACCAAAGTTATACAAAAATTGGACTAAAGTTATACAAAAAATTGGACTAAAGTTATACAAAAATGAACTTTGGTTCATTTTTGTATAACTTTGGTTCATTTTTGTATAACTTTGGTCCATTTTTGTATAACTTTGGTCCATTTTTGTATAACTTTGGTTCATTTTTGTATAACTTTGGTGCATTTTTGTATAACTCTGGTCGATTTTTGTATAACTTTGGTTCATTTTTGTATAACTCTGGTCGATTTTTGTATAACTTTGGTTCATTTTTGTATAACTTTAGTCTATTTTTGTATAACTTTAGTCCAAATTTTTGTATAACTTTAGTCTATTTTTGTATAACTTTGGTTCATTTTTGTATAACTTTGGTTCATTTTTGTATAACTCTGGTCGATTTTTGTATAACTTTGGTCCATATTTGTATAACTTTGGTTCATTTTTGTATAACTTTAGTCCAATTTTTTGTATAACTTTAGTCCATTTTTGTATAACTTTGGTTCATTTTTGCATAACTTTGGTTCATTTTTGTATAACTTTAGTCCATTGTTGTATCACTTTAGTCCAATTTTTGTATAACTTTAGTCTTTTTTTGTATAACTTTGGTCTATTTTTGTATAACTTCAGTTCTTTTTTGTATAACTTTAGTCCATATTTGTATAACTTTAGTCCATTTTTGTATAACTTTGGTCCATTTTTGTATAACTTTGGTTCATTTTTGTATAACTTTGGTTCATTTTTGTATGATTTTAGTCCAATTTTTTGTATAACTTTAGTCCAATTTTTGTATAACTTTAGTCTTTTTTTGTATAACTTTGGTCATAAAATGTATAACTTTAGTCATAAAATGTATAACTTTAGTCATAAAATGTATAACTTTAGTCGTAAATAGTAAAAAAATCAAACAATAAATATGAAAAATATGAAAAAAAAAATAATAATAACAAAAACCAAAAAAACTCATAATAACAAAAACAAAAAACCAAATAACAATAATAAAACCAAAAAACCAACAACCCAACCAAACCCGAAATCTGAAATAAACCAAATAACAATAAAAAAAAAACCAAATTTAAATATCGTGTGTATAACTCTAATGCACGCAGTGTATAACTTTAATAACCAACAAAAAATTAAAAACCAAATAACAATAACCAACAAAAATTAAAAACCAAATAACAATAACAAAAAAGTATAACTTTAATGTTTTAAGTGTATAGTATAACTTTAATGTTTTAAGTGTATAACCAACAAAAAATTAATAACCAACAAAAATTAAAAACCAAATAACAATAACAAAATAAAGTAAATATGACAAAAACACAAAAAAAAAAACAAAATAACAAAAACCAAAAAACAAAATACAAAATAAAGTAAATCTGAAAAATTAAAAAAATGGACAATGAAAATAAAAAAAAACCCATACAAAATAAAACAAAACCCATATAAAACAAAACCCATATAAAAAAAAAAAAAAAAAAAAACCAAAAAACAGAAACAAAAGGGAACGATGGAGTGAAAAAAAAAAAGAGAAAGGAAGAGGAAAAGGGGAGGAAGAGGAAAAAAAATGGAAGGAGGAGGAAGGAAGGAAGGACGGCGGAGGGAGTATTGGCGGCAGGAGGTGCGGGAGGAGGACGGTGGGGCTGGCGTTGGTGAGAGAGACGGTTTGTGAGGATTTTTTTCCGGATCTAAAAAAAAAAATGAGGACGGTTGTGGGGTGGCGTGCGTGGGTGGCTTGTGTGCATGGTGGTGGCTTTGGTGGTAGCTGTAGTGGTGGCGTGCGTATTGGGCAGGGGTGGGGAAGGGCGACGGTGGCAGTGGTGGGTCGTGTGGTGCGGTGGTGGAAGTGGTGGCTGGTGTTGTTGTTTTGGGTTTTTTTTTTTTTTTGTTTGGTTTTTATTTTGTATCAACTTGGGTTTTTTTTTTTTGTTTAGAGAGGGTGGGAGAAAATGAGAGAGAAAGAGTGAATGTGAGAAATGAGAGAGGATGAGTGAATGAGGAAGTGAGTTGAGAGATTAGAATGATGGTAGAGTTGTACAAAATTAGGTAGAGTTATACACAATTAGGGAAGGAGATTAGGGAGGGAGAATTGTGACCCTTCAATGAGATGTAATCTCATCCCTCCATCCCTTCCATCCAATGGCTCTTATAAGGACTTAGGGCCTTATTAGATGTAGTGGCCTTATAAGAACCCTTCTCTCTCTCTCTCTCTCTCTCTCTCTCTCTCTCTCTCTCTCTCTATATATATATATATATATATATATATATATATATATATATATATATATATATATATTACGAAATTACCTTTTCTTTCCGTTTTATTTCAACTCCTCTAATATAATAATATAATATCATTATTTTCTCTCGACCTCTTCAAAATAATAGATCGTTAAGATAGTTTTGAAATAAAATTTGAATCCTCGATAAGTACTGGAACTTGGAGAGAGCCTACTACTCGATCCCCTATCAATAAATCTTTAACATGTGGTGCAATATACTTTATTATCAAATAATGAAGGAAGTTTGGTAGGGATGTCAATGGGGCGCATTTTAGCTGTTCTTGCCCCGCACCCGCCCCACTTAGGGCGGTTGCGAGTAAGGATTTGAGTGGGGCGGGTAGGGGTAAGGATTTGATGGGTGGTTGGGCGGGGGTAGTGGGTATTAAAAGTGTCATCCGTTGCGGGTCGTGGGGTAGGTGCGGGTATTACATGAGACCAGCCTCATACCCACACCTAGCCCGCCCTGCATGTCCTCGCCCCACAGTGCTAACGAGAAACCAGCTTCGTAATTTTTCAACCTCCACGAGCTTCCCGCCCGGGAAGGAGTTGTCACGATCGGGATGGTTGATTTGAGAGTTGGTTCCCGATCGGGACACTACATGCCTTAGTATCTCGTTTCTTCGTTCCTCCTGCTCTCATTCCTGCTAGGGATCAGATCATATTTGTCCTTCCCGCTGGGGAAACTTGTCAGGGATTTCCCTAAAGGAGGACTTCCTTTACTCCCTCTAGGGAAGCAGTTTCTCTAGAGGGAAAGCGTAGGGAAATGGCTTAGTCTTCATTTCCTTTTTTATTACTCATTTGTCATGCTTCAATACTGCTTGGACGCTCTTTGTGGGACTGCCAAAGGCCGTGGGATCGCCTTGGGCATGACGTGGGTCCATGTAGCAACTCAATCTCTTGTAGATCACGCAAAACGAGGTAAAAACCGCACCAATTGGTAGTTTTCCTACAAAATCATCAAGATAAAACAAGAAATACCACTAATGAAATATATTAGCGTCAAAAACCGCGCTAAAGAGCGTTAAAGGCTAGGGAAATTGGGGGAGTAGGGGGCATAAAGTATGGCGAAATGACACTATATCACCAGATCTAGAGTTGGTGGTACTAATTGAAATCGTGTGAAATGTTATGCATTGGTTGATAGATAGATGGTTGTCATTGTTTTTTTTTGTTTAAAAATGTGCGAACTAAATCACGGGTAAGAGTCGAATTCCCAACTTCACAACTAGAGTAAAAGAGTTCTTACTTTTTACTACTTGAGCTAACTCTTGCTCTTATAAATGTTGTCATTGTTAATGTGAGAAAATCAGTATGGATATATACTTGTTGAAACTTCAGAAAGAAAAGGAAAAGATCAAATATGGACATAATTCATGTCAACTTTGTTTTTACGGGTCCTGACGCGTGTTTGACGCAACTTCTTTATTTGTGGATGTAACGTATAAATACTATTTGAAATAATTTACCTACTTTTTACAATTAATATCTTATTGCCTAAGAAAATCACATTGGATTACGATCGCATTAAATAGAAAAATTGTAGATACCCTAAATGCACGAGTTATTCTTATTTTTTTTTTGGTAGAATATACGTGTATTTTGTTATTTTTACCGTACATGTAATTTGTCATGAGTAATTGGTTGTCAATGATCCGGACAGAGGATAATAGTAAATAAAAAAAAGGCGGTATCCAAATTTTTCTCTTGACACATTTCAGATTTTTTTCACTTTTTAATATCATTTAATAAACTAATTATCAACTTACTTTTCATTTGAAACTATTTCCCGCGAATAGGTCCGCATACGTCACCAATTTTCCTTTTGTTTAGATCAGAGGAAAGCCGTCACATAAAATTTTGAAAAGAAAAGAAACTGCCAAATACCAAAAACCGCTACTTAAAATAACAGCTTTGCTAAAATAACATTCAATAACTATAATATACGGAGTATTATTTATAATAATAAGTCATTTGGTCTACTAGATAAGGTCATAACTCATAACTCATAAGGCATGCTTATCAATAGGTGAGGTCATGAGTTCAAATTCCAATATGTCCATCTTAATATGACATTTATATAAATGAAGTATATATTTAATTAAGTAGATTATAAATATACACAAATTTCTTGTTTAAGACAGATATAAAAATTTATAAAAATAAATGCTCCCTCCTACGGCTCCTAGTCTAGATAACTCTCGCTATTTAGAGCATCTTTAGTGGTGAACCATATTTTATCGTAGCTTGACTTGAGTCTTGACATCTAGTTATTTCTAGCAACCTTGCTTATAAGCTACATATCCTCACAATACTGAGCTACATTATCTTGTAGCTTGAATAGACTCATTTTACAAAACCAACCAATAAAAAAGCAAGGATCTTGAAATCAAGCATGTAACTTGGTAGAACAGGTGTAGCTTTCTAGCAGGTCGTATTTTTTCGACTCCAATGACAAGCAACCTCCTTGAAAACTTTAATAAATAAATTGCAAGCAGGTCCTTTGTTGTAACCATTGGAGATGCTCTTATGGGTGGCACGTGAATTAAGGGTGTTTGAATTAAATAAGCTAAAGTATTGTGATAAGGTGAGGTAATTGGAGAGAAGAAAGGGGTGAATTGATTAAAATAAGATAAAGTGTGGGTATTGTGAAATATTGTTGTTGTGTAAGGTGATTAAAATAACACAAATTCTCATTATAGACGGCCACTATCCGTCTATACGTATAGACGGATACCACTTCCCCTCACAAAATATCCATTTTCCATCAAGTGGGAAGCACATGGGGGGTGCCCCACCTTGTCCCCCCTACCCATTTTATTAGAGGTCTTTACCCGTCTGTTCGCCCCACCCGTCTATACCAAGACCTATTGTTAAAATAAATACTCCCTCTCATTCATCATGATCTTCCCATTTTGTTTTGGCACAATACTTTAGGAAAAGTATTAAAATAGGAGTAAAAGAGTTGTATGGGGTTGGTGATAGAAGAACGGGATGAATTATTAGTAGTTAAATAAAGAATTGTGGGGCCAAAACATAAAAGAAAGTAATAAAATAGGAGTAAAAGAGTTGTGTGGGGTTTGGTGATAGGAGAGAGGAATGAATAAAATAAGAGTAAAAGTTTCTAAAAATAGAAAGGGGAACATTAGTTGAATAATCCGTTTCGAAAAAGAGGGAACATTATAGTGACTGTGAGGGAGTATAAAACTTTCTTAAATAAGGAAAGAGGGAAGGTATTATGAATAGATAAGAAATGAAAGAGGGAAGATTATTTAGGGCTCGTTTGGTTGCTACGGGAATTACATTGACGTGTTAATTTGCAATGCACGGGAGTTTAATTCCTACATTAAAATTCACGTGAATTACAATAATCCGTTTGGTTGCCATGTTGGAGTTTTACTTTCCTAGAAATTTTTAATGACCATGAGGGGGTAGGTATTTTAATTCCCCATCATGTAGGAGTTGAAAATTCCTAGGAGTTTTAAACTCCCCCATTTTACAAAAAATGGGGTAACCAAACAAGCTTTAAAAATCCCAATTCATAGGATTCTAGAATTCCCATAAATTGGGTGATCAACCAAATGAGACCTTAGAATAAAGGAGATATTTTAATCTATTTTACCATTAAAACAAATATTGTAGTTTTTAACAGGCCTAACTTTGTAAAAATATATTCAACTGTAATCTTCAAAATACATTTTTTTTTTTGCCAAAATTTAAAATAAAAACAATTATCTTTAGATTGTCACAAAATTTAAACAATTGAAAAGAATATTAAATTTGAATATGTCGAAAATATACACAAAATAGCAACTCCAAAGTCCAACCGACGTGTCACAATGCAGTTCTCACTTCTCAACCCTTGAGAGTCTGAGACTGTTAAATCAGACTGACGAATATCCGATAACTTTCACTTTTTATCGCCTAACTCCACAGTTAAACTCATTTTTTCACTAAATACTTATTCAATCCAGCTACCCTCGCTTAAGACGACACTATTTCTATCCGCGTTAAGTTCAGGACAGATCAAATATTACCCCGCATTATATATAGGATAATTTTTTTTACCTTTTTAATATATTCTGCTTTTTCTTCTATTCACCCTATTAAGATCAATTAATTCCCGTCTTAAACAAAAATAAATGTATTCGGTATTTATAAATATCCCAACTATACCCACCCAAAAGTCCAAAACATATCCCGCAGACAACTACAAAAACAATGAGAGAGAAATAAAAATAACCTTTCCTAACCATTTATTTATTTATTTATTATAATCAACTTTAAACCCACAAATAAAAAAAATAGAAAAAAAAACACCATTTTTCCCTTCCTTCTTCGATCTGCAGAACATAAAACCCACCATTTTTCCTTTCAAACTTTCGTTAATTCCGAAAGTACCCTTTCAAGAATGAGGATTCGTAAGAACGCAGCAAGGGTATTCGAGGGAAAGAAAAGAAGTTCATCTTCTTATTTAATTTGTCAGCTCAATCGACCTCCTTGGGATGACGACTCTTTTTTCACCCAGGTACATTTCTCAGATCTATTTTTACCATTTTATTCTTCTATTTTACTGTTTATATGAGTTACTTTATTGTTGGTTTATTATTATTTGTAGGGTTTATTTTTTTCTGCATTTCTAGGGTTGCTCCAATAATAATCAGCCAACATTTTTATTAATCTATTTCTCAGCTGTATAATTCATAAACATCATTATTATCGTCCAAATTAAAATGGGTTTTGTTAATTTTACGACTATTTTATTTAATTTTTGCACAATAATATTAATAATAATGAGATTATCGTTTTTGATACATGGACGTGGTTTAATCAGGGTTACTGGGATAATGACTTACCTTTTCATGGTACCAGCACCTCTAATGCTTCACTTCCTGCTTTAAACAGGTTATTATCCTTTTGATTTCAAATTATTGTTTATTTTTATGATTCTAGGGTTTTTATTCTTTGGGACGATAATGTGGGCTGAATTTGTTGATTCATTGTAATTCAAGTTAGAAATTGAGGTGAGGTGTATGTTTTGGTTAGTTTATGTGATTTGAATTTGTGTTGTATAGTTTGGTTAGTGAAGAGCCGATGGATTTATCGTTTGAATGTGTCCCCGAGCGGGAGAATGGCGGCGGTGTAGATGACGGAGGAATTGGGGCAGGTGAAGATTGCCCGGTATTGTTGCTTACAATGGGCAGCAGTGAGCCGACCCCACTTGATATGGTGTTGCCAACCCCGGCCACCACCGTTTTGCCCAAGAAGCGGGGTCGGCCTAGGAAATCCACCTCGGGTGCATCAGCTGGTAACAATAACAATACTAATTCCAATTGTAATAGTAACAGTAAGGGTAGTAGTAATAATAAAATTGATAATGATGATAATCCATATCAATTTTATTACTATTCGGGGTTTGGGCCGAGCTGGAGCAAGCGAAGGGGAAAGACCAAGTTCAATTCGGTCCCTGAAATGGATAATTGCAATGGCAATGGCAATGCTTATAATGGTAGTGGTAATAGTAATAGCTATGATAATATAATGGATGATGATGAAAACAAGGACAGTCTTAGTAAGAGTGATAACAGCAATAAGCATGAAATCGAGTCGTTTAAGAGTGTTATTGATGCTCAACGAGAACTGGACTACATCGAGGATGAGGAAGATGAGGAAGAATGGTATGGTGGTGGACGGGTTAGAAAGCCCATTAAGGCTAGGTCACTCAAGTCACTAATGTGATACCCATGCTTTGTTTGACTTAATGTATCAGTAATGTTAGTTGCTAGAACAGCAAGGATTAGTTTGGTCGTCTTTTTTATTTTAACAAAAAAATTATTAGGGGTAGATTACATTGTTGTATTTGTTTGGTTTAAATTTGTAGGTAGATTACATTGTTGTATTTGTTTGGTTTCAATTGTAGGCTTTTTAAGATGTAATCCTCCATATGGATGTAGTGAGAAAAAAAAATGTTGCTAATTATAGATTAAATTGTTTACGTTTTATTTTTTTGTTAAAAACATTTTTAAATTTTTTTTTTTTTTTAGAAAAAAAAAAATTTTAGTTAGGGGTAAAGTAAATGCACAATCACAATAGGGTAGGGTTGACAGGCGTGAAGATAACGTAGCAAACTAGCAATTTGAAATTTGTGTAGATCTCCGTCAGATGCTTGTATTAAAGTTACGGCTCCCTCGTTGTCAAAAAAAAAAAAAAAAAAAAAGTTACGGCTCCCGAACATAGCGTAGCCAGGCAGAGATTATGGTCAAATTTGTAGCTCTTGGGTGGAGCTTTTGGGTATTTTTGTCATTTACTAATTACTACGTATGATAATATCTTCTACTTCCTTGGTTCCTTCATTCAACTCCACTCTAACACTTTCCTTTTTCACGTTTGTCAACGCGTGTTTTATGCGCTAAATATCATTAGCTACGTATTTGCAAAAATTATAAAAGTTAGATATTTTTAATGTACTCGTAAAGACAAATCAAACAAGATCTCACATGAATATATTTTCTCTTACGTATCGAGAGAAAATTGAAATTGAATACTTACTCCTGAATAGTGTACAAAAATGAAATAGGTAGAGTAGAGTTGAATGAAGGTAGCAGTTTTTTTTTGGCAATTTTTTTGTTTTTGGAAAACTACTTTGTTGGAAATGAAAGAGCAAATTGATAAATTAACGTGTTACTTTATTTTATTTTATCTTAATAATTTATTTATATTTAATTAAAATATTTCTTAGAAAACATAAAAATAATTAGGTGGTTGTATACTTGTATTGCTAGGAGGATGAATGTCTTTACCACTTTTTTTTTGAAGAAGGCAAAGGCCCTGTTCTTTTGGACTTAAAGTCACTTAATTTAAGTTCACTTCATATTGGTGATATGTAGTTGGTTAAAAGTTAGTTAGGTATTAGTTATAACTAACTAGAGTTAACCGACTTAAAACTAACCAAATCATTGTTAGTTAGGTTATTCAGCAACTATAAATATGAGGATTGCCTCAACAAATTGTAACAGATTTCATTATTACAAAAATCAAATAATAACAAATTTCAAGATTCAGAATTACACAATATTGTTACATAGTTTACTTCTCTATTCTTCTCTATCCTTCGTCTTCATCTTCATCACTTGTTCATCCTGTATCCACCATTACTGCAGAACCTCTGGTTTCTTCATGGTATCAGTATACAGTACTTCATTCCTGGGTGTTATTCTTCTATTTCCTGCATAAATAAAACAGGAATAGAGGTACTACTCTTACGCTTCCACACTATTCTCTTGATTGATCTTTTGCTTCATCTTTTGATCTTTTTCTATCAATTCTCTTATTTTTCATCATGCCTGAGTCTATTGCATCTGATTCTTCACCAAATTTCGATTATTATGATGATCCTTTGTAGTTGTCTACAAATGATCAAACTTCTGCTACTTTGTCCTCGTCTTTGTTTAATGGTCATGACTTCTTGGGCTGGAAAAGGGAAGTTCTTATGGCTTTGACAGCGAAAAACAAAGATGGTTTTATTGATGGTTCTTGTTCCATGCCCCCTAGTACTGATAAGCGTCATAAACAATGGAAGAGGTGTGATTTTATGGTAATGAGATGGATTTCCAATTCTATAGACAAGAGTCTTCGTGATAACTTCAAGTATGTTGTTTCCTCTAAAAATCTTTGGGATGATTTACTTGAGAGGTTTGGTGTGTCTAATGCTCTGGAAGTCTATCAACTGACTAAAGATTTAGAGGTTGTATCCCAAGAAAATATGTCTCTTGTTGAATATTACACCAAGATGAAAAATCTATGGGAAACGCTTGAGTCTCTAGATCCTTTACCTGTTTGCACTTGTGGAAGGTGAATTTGTGTACCTCTACCTTGCTTAAAAGAATTGTTGAAAGGGAAAACAATGCCAAAACCATACAATTTCTAATGAATCTTAATAGCAGCTATGATGGGATTCGTACTCAGATTTTATCTCTTGAGCCTTTGCCTTCAATCAATAAGGTTCTAGCTTTGTTACAAAAGATTGAAAGACAGAAACAGATCATTGATACTGTTTCTAGTCTGACTGAATCCAATGCATACGCCAGTTTTAGGCAGTCTGATCAAAAGATGGCTGGTTTCCAAAAGACTGGTGAAGCATCTACTAGTCTTAAGCATTGTGACCATTGCAATAAGAATGGGCATACTAGGGCCACTTGTTTTGGTTTGACCAAATGCCCTCATTGCAACAATACTGGGCACAATCTTATGAACATACTTAATACTCCCATCAGGCAAAATATTATGAGTAAGACTAGAAAATCTGACTATATCTTCATAAGCTTACTCATAATATTAAACTGACTAATGTTTTCTATCTTCTAGATTTCAGGCAAAATTTATTATCCATTAGTAAATTGCTTGATAATAATAACTTGTCTGTATTGTTTACTTCACTTGGATGTGTTTTTCAGGACCTTTCAAATGATAAAATTGTGGCTAAGGGGAAGAGAATTGGAGATCTCTATAGATTTCAGACTGAACCAATGAGTAGTAGTTCCACTGCATTAGTCAATAAGATTAGTAGTCTTGTAAATAAAAAGTTTCAGCTCCTTAATGTTTCTACTACTGGTCAAGTATCTTCTTTGTCTGCTATAAATAGGTCTGTTGATTTGTTTCATTTCAGAATGGGTCATATGTCTGTGGATAAATTCAAACATGTACCAGCTTATGAAGATATAATAAAGAAAGCAGATTTTCATTGTCAGTCTTGTACTCTTGCAAAACATCATAAACTTCCTTTTCCTGTTATTACTAGTAGAGCAGTTCAATGTTTTGATTTAGTTTATATGGACATTTGGGGACCTTATAAAACACCATCAATGTCTGGTGCCAGATATTTTTTGACCATATTAGATGACTATTCTAGGAATACCTGGACTATTCTTTTTCAAACTAAAGATCAAGTTTTTAAACTTATTAAAGATTTTTTAGCTTATGTTAAGACTCAGTTTAAAGCTCAAATAAGATTTGTGAGATCTGATAATGGGACTGAGTTTTTGCAAGAGCATTGTGGTTCTTTGTTTAAAGATCAGGGCATATTACATCAGACCAGCATAGTAGGAACCCCTCAACAGAATGGTAGGGTGGAAATAAAACATAGGCACTTGTTAGAGACTGCAAGGGCACTTAGATTTCATGCTAATTTACCTATAAAGTTTTGGGGTGACTGCTTGTTGACTGCTACTTATTTAATAAATCTTATGCCAACACCTGTTATCCAAAATAAAACTCCATTTGCTTTACTCTTTCAATGTGAGCCTTCATATGAGCAGTTAAGGGTTTTTGGTTGTTTATGCTATGCTACAATGCCTCCCACCTTTACTGATAAGTTTGGGAGTAGGGCAAGGGAATGTGTGTTCCTTGGTTACCCACATCAACAAAAAGGTTACAGGTCGTTATATGACCTATAATTGCATAAGGTGTTTATTAGTAGGGATGTGTGATGTATCACTTTCATATATACTTTTATAGCTCCCTTTACATCATATTTCATACCGTTTCGTGCCTATTATATCATTTATATGCCTTATTTCAATGAATTGTCGATACTGCCGCTATTTTATGTTTTGATGCAGAAATGACTCGTTATGAGTATGATCAAGCTAAGATTGGCATGGCGGAGACGGCATAGAAGAATACACGAAGCATGGCACGGGAAACGAGGAATCATGAAGACTGGAAGTCAAAGTAGAGAAGAAGGAACCTGTGAGCTAGTTCCTCGATCGAGTCACTCGACTCGGTCGAGCACCTCTGACTCGATCGAGTCACCTCTGACTCGATCGAGGATCCTTTCTGGCGGATTTATTTCCGGAATTTCCTAAAACGTTAATCTTTTGTTATAAATTAAAGACTCGGGTTTTATTGTAAACTTACGTTATATTTTGCTAAGTATTGCTGGAAAACTCTCGGAAGAACCCTAATCTTCCTTTTGTATGGTACTAATCTTTCCTCTTTAATTAAATCATTGTTTTATGTTCTTCAATTATTGTTTTCATCTTGCAATTATGTTTTCATCTTTAATCATGTTTGTTGTTGTTATTATTGTCATGAGTAGCTAATCCCCTCATCTAGGATGAAGGGGATCTAGGTTAATTAAAAGGGAAAGTCAATTAATTGCTAATGGTATCGCTAAAGTTGTTGTTTGATTGTTGTAATTCTTCTAGTTAATCGCTTGAGGCCTGAGTTATTAATTAGTGTAGCGAATCGATCCTATCGCCGACCGGGTTAGAATTGATATAGGCTGCGACAATCAAATAGAGAGTATCTAATCATAGCGACCGCATATTAGAGTCGATCTAAAGGGCATAATGGAGTCGACCGATCTTATGACCTTAAACAACTTGATAGAATTAGTAATTGATTGATAATCCCCGACTGATTGACCTAGTGAACCTAATTCCTAGACTTTCAATATTATTGTTATTCATCATTTCATTACATTTGCAATTAGTTTGTTAGAATCAACTCAAAGCAAAACCCCCCGAAATTGGTTACTTCTAGACAGCTTAAATACCCTTAGACTTAGCTTTTACCGCCTCCTTGTGGATTCGATACCTGTCTTATCACTAGCTATTCTTGTTAGTCCTGAGATAGTTTTACTTTGATTTGGTAATACGACTTTAGCCACATCAAATTTGGCGCGATTGATTTGGGGAGGCAACAATTGTTTAGTCTTTTTGTGTTTATTTTGTCTTTTTGTCTCGGGAACCGGTTCCTTGAGACCGTTCTTACACTTTCTTGTTAGTTTGTTTATGCCCAGGTCTAATAGGTCCGAGATTATTCCTTTTGATCCTGAACCTGAGAAGACTTTTCGCTACAGACGGAAATTTAATCAAGAAGTGGGTCAAGTAGAAGACTTGAGTATACTTGACGTCGAAACGGCAAGCTCCACAGAGGCAGCCGGTCGATCTTACGAAGAGGAGGAGGAAGAAATTCCTATTCCTGATATTCCTATTCCTGAAATTCCAGTTATCACTGAAAGTCCTAAAGCCCCCATCATGCCTACCTTAGCCAGTCACTCTGAGCCGACCTTAGACTCTATTCCACAAGGGTTTAAGCTGCCCACTACTACCAATGGAACATTCGAGATTCGGCCATCTTATATCAATTTGGTGGAACGAAACATGTTTGGAGGGACAGCTGCTTGAGGACCCCGCAACGCACATGGAGAAATTTGTCACTTCATCTGCTTTGTTCTATTCCATTAACAGTTTGGA
The DNA here is from genome assembly GCF_048544455.1 of Silene latifolia. NCBI lineage: Eukaryota > Viridiplantae > Streptophyta > Magnoliopsida > Caryophyllales > Caryophyllaceae > Silene > Silene latifolia. Next base: position 11,125,419 of record NC_133535.1, on the reverse strand, counting down.
GTGACACAAGATCAGTGAAGCAAGTGCTCTTTCCTTTCTCTCCGAAAGATTGAGCCGAGTGGTTGAGGGATATGGATATGGATCTTTGAAGGAGTTCTGACTGGAATTCCTTGGCTCTTGCTTTCTACAAGAGGTACTTCCCACCTCATAAGACTAATGCTTTGAGGAATCAAATTACTAGTTTCAAGCAAGCAGCCACTGAAGATTTGAATGAAGCTTGGACTCGCTTCAAGCGGTTAGTTCGATCAGTTCCCCATCATGGTTTCCCAAAGTGGTTCCTTTGCAACCAGTTTTATAACGGGTTGTTTGACGATCATCGTGCCCTTTTGGATTCATCTGCGAATGGGAGGTTTCAAGATAACACCAATGATGGTGACGCGTGGAAGTTGATTGATCAGATTGCTACCCATACCGCAAGGTATGGAAATCCTAGGGGAAGCACGCGAGGTACTGGAGTTGATAGTGTTCTGGCGGCACAGCTGGAGACTATTTCAGCTCAGATTGCTGAGATAAAGACTACCCAATCATTGGGTAGTCAAGAGAGAGTTCATGCTATGAGTCAGCAAGTAGAGGAGACTTGTGCTAGATGCGGTTTAGATGGTCATGGTGCAGCTGATTGTATGAGCACATTTGAGCGAGGTTCTTTGCCTTTCAAAGCTTTACGAGACAAGGTGCACAAGGTACACCTTTCTCCAACTTCTACAATGAAAGAACGAAGGAACATCCTTTCCTTCAATGGTCTAGTCAGAATGTGCAAAACCCGCAGTCACAACCAACCGAGAAGAATGTTTATATCCCTCCCAACAATCGTGGTAATCAGTCACAAGGAGGATATCAAAGGCAAAATCAAGGAGGCCAGCAGTTTAACAACCAATATCAACAGCCTCCTCAGCAGACTCCTCAACAAATTCCTCAACAAGCTCCAAACAATGACATGGCTGAGTTGCGAAACCTTTTGCAACAAACTTTGACGATGCGCGAGCGAGACGGCTCAAATTTCTGAGCTGATTGCCCATAACAAGATGTTAGATAATCAAGTGGCTCAGATGGCACTTCAAAACCCATCAAAACAGGCCGTAGGTCTTCCTCCTCAAGGCAAGCAAGCTCATGAGCAAGCTAATGTTATTGGTGAGGAGCGGTACTTCTTATACGAATCCCGACCGCAAAGTCTTGAAAATGAAGTGCCCATTATCGTTGATGAAGTCCCTTACATGCATCCCAAAGGATTGGGTAATTTGGAGCTTAGTGATGATGAGAAAGAGCCTGTGAAGTTGAAACACGAGTGACGATAAAAGTAGAAAAGACGAGAAAGTGAACTCGCAAGGTTCTCGACCGAGTCACGGGTTCCTCGATCGAGGATCCACCCGGCTCGATCGAGTCACCCCGACTCGATCGAGGAACCAGATCTTGCCACCGACGGTGTTTCAAAAGTTGTTTCTAAGGAGAAGCAAGCCGAGCCCATAACTATTTCACTACCTTTTCCTCATCGACAACAAAAATCCAAGCTGGATAAGCAGTTCGGTAAGTTTATGGAGGTCGTGAAGAATCTACAGGTAAGTGTTCCTTTTACTGAATTGATTACTCAAGTGCCGGCTTATGCAAAGTTCATGAAGGAGATTTTGACAAGGAAGAGATCTTTTGACGCGGTGGAAACTATTGCTTACACTCAGAAGTGCAATGCCATGTTGCCAATTAACTCACCACCTAAATTGAAGGATCCAGGAAGTTTTTCTATCCCTTGTCACATTGGTCATCTATTTATTAGTAAAGCTCTTTGCGATTTAGGAGCTAGCGTCAGCGTTATGCCGTATTCTGTTTGTAAGAAATTAAATATGGGTCCGTTGACAGTTACTAATATGACACTGCAGATGGCCGATAGATCAGTCAAGCACCCACTGGGGGTGTTAGAGGATGTTCCCGTTCGAATAGGGAAGTTCTTCATCCCCGTTGATTTTGTTGTCATGGACATGGCGGAAGACAACCAAATCCCTATCATCCTGGGCAGACCGTTCTTACATACTGCGGGGGCGGTCATAGATGTTAGGCAAGGGAGATTGACCTTAGCTGTGGGGGATGATACGATTATTTTCAACTTAGAAAAAGCATTGAAAAACCCCATGATAGAAGAGACTTGTCATAGTATAGATATTGTTGATTTTACTATTGATGAGTGTCTTCCTATGTGTTTTGACAGGGATCCTATGGAGATTGCCCTGGTTTCTGATCCAGCTGATCAGACGGGTTCATGGAGTCCAGAAGTTCATCGAATTGAGAAACTTCTAACTGGAGAGGAATGCCCACATCAGAAGGTATATAGTTTGGGTGTCACACCTAAGGTAACTGAGGTAAAGAAACCTGAATTAAAACCTCTTCCCTCTCATCTCAAATATGAATTTCTTGATGACTGTGAAATGAACCCAGTGATTGTCAATGCTAACCTGACTGAAGGTCAACTATCTGCTTTGTTGACTGTTTTGAGAACTCATAAAAAGGCAATTGGGTATAGCATTGACGATCTCAAAGGTATTAGTCCTGACTTTTGTATGCATAGAATTCACTTGGAAGAAGGCCACAAGCCTAGTGCACAAGGTCAGAGACGACTAAATCCTCCAATGCAGGAGGTGGTAAGAAAAGAGGTACAGAAATTGCTTGATTTGGTATTATTTTCTCTATTTCGATTCTAAATGGGTCGATCTGTCCAAGTTGTACCTAAGAAGGGAGGTACTACAAAGTAGTAAAAAATGATAAAAATGAATTGATTGCTACTAGACTTGTCACAGGATGGAGGATGTGCATTGACTATAGGAAGTTGAACACGGCCACTAAAAAGGACCACTTCCCACTTCCTTACATTGACCAAATGTTAGAGAGATTAGCATGTCATAGTTATTTCTGTTACCTAGATGGCTACTCCGGTTTCTTTCAGATACCCATTCATCCCGAGGATCGGGGAAAAGACCACTTTCACTTGTCCATATGGTGTATTTGCTTATAGGAGGATGCCCTTTGGCTTATGTAATGCTCCTGCTACCTTTCAGCGTTGTATGATGGCCATATTTTTACGATTACATAGAGTCTATCATGGAGGTCTTTATGGATGATTTCGGTGTATATGGTACTGATTTTGATATTTGTTTGAGAAACTTGACTAAAGTTTTTGCGGTATTTGTGAGGAGAGCAACCTTGTTCTCAATCTGGGAAAAGTGCCACTTCATGGTTACTTGAAGGGGTGGTACTCGGTCATTTGGTGTCGGTAAGGGCATTCAAGTGGATAGAGCTAAGGTTGAGGTAATTGAGCAACTCCGCACCCGGTTAATGTCAAAAGTGTGCGTAGTTTTCTTGGTCATGCAGGGTTCTATCGCCGCTTTATAAAGGATTTTTCTAAAATTGCTCAACCTCTAACTCAGCTTCTACATAAAGATGCTCCTTTTGTGTTTACTGACAAGTGTGTTCAAGCCTTTGACAGGATCAAACAAGCACTTATCTCAGCTCCTATTATCCGTTCTCCGGATTGGAGCCTTCCTTTTGAGATTATGTGCGATGCCAGTGACTATGCAGTTGGAGCTGTTTTGGGACAGCGAAAGGATAAGGTGTTACATGCCATTTATTATGCAAGCAAGACTCTCGACGATGCACAAATCAACTACGCTACTACAGAGAAGGAGCTTCTTGCAGTTGTCTATTCTTTAGACAAATTTAGAGCGTATCTTGTTGGTTCTAAAGTTATTGTACACACTGACCATGCAGCTTTAAAGTATCTTTTAACCAAACAAGAAGCTAAACCTAGACTTATTAGATGGATTTTATTATTGCAAGAATTTGATTTGGAAATCCGTGATAAGTCCAGTCTTTGAAAAAATGTTGTTGCAGATCATCTGTCCAGATTGAGATTCTCAGGAAGAGAGATTTTGCCCATCGATGATTCTTTTCCAGACGACCATCTTCTAGCTGTAGCTGCAAATACCCCATGGTTTGCAGATTATGCCAATTATTTGGTAGGAGGTACACTTCCTCTTGACTTATCTTATCAGCAGAAGAAGAGGTTCATGCATGATGTGAAGAGGTACTTCTGGGACGATCCCTACCTATTCCGAGAGTGTGCTGATGGTATATACAGACGATGTATCCCAGAGGGTGAGGTACGTGCCATCCTTTCTCATTGTCACTCTTCTTCATATGGTGGTCATCATGGTCCTTCTAGGACATTTGCTAAGGTAATGCAATCGGGTTTTTATTGGCCTACTATCCTTAAGGATGCTACTAACTTTGTCCGTTCTTGTGATGCTTGTCAAAGAACTGGCAATATCTCGCAAAGGCATGAGATGCCTCAAACTGGAATCTCAGAAGTGGAGATTTTTGACGTTTGGGGCATTGATTACCAAGGGACGTTCCCTACATCTTTTGGGAACCAATACATATTAGTAGCTGTAGATTATGTTTCTAAATGGGTGGAGGCAATTGCCACCCCCACTTGTGATGCTAAATCTGTTGTTAAGTTGTTTCAGAAGACTATCTTTCCACGGTTTGGAGTGCCTCGCGCAGTGATTAGTGATGGAGGCACGCATTTCAACGAGCGTCATCTCAATTCTCTCATGAAGAAATATGGCGTTACACACCGCAGAGGATTGGCTTATCATCCTCAGACCAGTGGACAAGTAGAAGTTTCCAACAGAGAGCTGAAACAGATCTTGGAAAAGGTGGTAAGCAAGAATAGAAAGGATTGGAGTCGGAAGCTCGATGATACTTTGTGGGCTTACCGTACTGCCTTCAAAACGCCGATTGGTACCTCACCTTACCGACTTGTCTATGGCAAGTCCTGTCATTTACCTGTGGAGCTTGAGTATAGGGCTATGTGGGCCATTAAAGAGCTGAATATGGATCCCTCACTGGCGGGTGAGAAACGACTGATGCAGTTGAATGAGCTAGATGAATTTCGACTGCATGCCTATGATAGTGCTCAAGTTTACAAGGAGCGAACGAAGAAGTGGCATGACAAGCATATCTTGCAAAGAGAATTTCATGTTGGTGAGAAAGTTCTCTTGTTTAACTCTCGTTTGCGCTTGTTTCCAGGTAAATTGAAGAGTAGATGGTCTGGACCGTTCACATTCGATGTGAACAAATTTGGGTCGATTACACCTTTGCATTCGACACGGGAGAGACCTTCAAAGTGAATGGGCAACGCTTGAAGACGTACTATGAAGGTGCTTTCGTGGGGATCATAGAGGCTCTTGACCTCTTCCCCATTGATTCTTCTCACTGATGAAGAATTAAGGTCGTGCGGGACCGCAAAAACCAGCGCTACCGAGAGGCAGCTCGGATTTTGTAAATCATTAGTTTGTAATTAGGATTTAAATTCGCATATTGCTTTTGTTTTTATGTTTCTTTGAACTTTGAGAGGCGAGGAGAGGGTACTTGATATGCTTTCAAGTGTCTTTTGCAGGAATTTTGACGGGATTTGAAGCTATGAGTAACAAAGAACGAAGAAAGGAGCCCAAGCTTACTTCCTCGATCGAGTCAATGGCGACTCGATCGAGGAACCTATCGACTCGATCGAGTCACTTGCGACTCGATCGAGGAACCTGTGCTGAATTTAGAAAAGTTTCAAACGAGAGTTGGGTATTTTTGAAATTGGTTCCTCGACCGAGTCACATGCGACTCGATCGAGGATCCAAAACAGACCGGGTTCCGCGTTTGATTTTCACCGGTTTTATGCTTTTGTTACTCTTATTTCTTTCAACTTCCTTCTTCATTTCGTGTGTCATTCCTGCATTCTACCTCCTTTTCTACTCATTCTCCCCTTATTCATCAACAATCATCATCAAAACTCACATATAACTTGTGCTTACTTGCTTATTACTTGATTGAATCATTCTCTTGTGCTTATTTTCTACATTCTATTGCTTAAATTGCTCAGGTAAGTCACGATTTGGTCTTTCTTTGTCTCGAAAATTCTGATTTTTCATGCTTAAATCTTGCGTTTATTGTATTAAATCTTCCCTTGCTAGTATACAATTGCTATTTCCTTGCTTTCTAGCCCCTTACTTGTTGAAATTCATGCCTAATTTGCTAATTTGGGAATTAGGGTTCTTCAAAATCCGGGTAGAAATTTTGCATTAAATTGGTTAGAATTGTATTCTATTGCTTGGAATCTTCAATATTTGATATATACTCATGTTCCCCTAAGTTTTTGGATGCTTTCATTGTCATTTGGAGTCTTAAAAATTGATTTTTCGGACCCAATAGTGCCAAAACCGGGACTGTTTTTGTGACATTGTTGGAGTTTAATTTTCTACTCGTTCTTATGTAGACAATGTCGACTTCTAGGCAAGGAAATAAGCGGACTAGAGAAAGGAGAGCACCGGTTCAACAACCCGAAGTCATTCCTGAGGAGATTGTGTCTTCGGAGGATGAGTTGTCTCCCTTAGACGATTATCCATTTATCGAATTTCGTGACAAAGTGCAGAAGGACAGGTTTGTGTATCTGTTATCCAAGTCTATGAGTGCCACTCGTTGTGTTGATAGGGAAATTTTGCGCACTTTGAAGATAGACGACATTATGTTTGGCATGTTTAATGAAATCGGGTTGCAGGGTCTTTTCACGCTCCACGAGTTATCTTACCCCGCCCTTACTCTTGAATTTACGAGTTCTTTTACTTATTTCCCGGTGATCACCTAATCGATTTCGTTTGCTTAATGTTGAACGGTCTTTAACCTTTGGCCGTATTTCTGAAATCTTGGAGTTGGATAAGCATACTGAAGGGGACTTGTATGGTGTTGGTGGGTTGTCTGCCGTTCGTTATTTTCCATTGTTTACTGGTTATATGGATGCGGACGTTAGTGCCATGGCTTTGTTAGATGTCCAACACGTTTGCCTTCGTCTGTTTTTGAGGTATCTGAGTTATTTGCTGTTTGGTCGGACTGATAAGAGCAAGACCTCCACTATTGAGGTCTTAATACTTGCTAGTTACTTGAATCCTTTTAGGGAGGAGACATTCCAATTCTCTCCCCCTGCTCTTGTCTGCTCCGCATTTGATAGGGCGATTGGGCGGTACGGGAACCTTGACTGTGGTGCTCTTGTCACCAAAATTGCTAGGGCTGTTTGTGACTTTGAGGGTGATGACCCATATGAGCCCATGGCTGACTATGAGCCGCTTGTTGATGACGACCACCTTCGCTATGATATTTCCTATATTGATATTAAGAATGGGACGGACCATTACTGGAGGGTCCGCGGTGAGTCATACATGCTTCTTCCTTGCGCCCGTTTGCCTACTGTTGACCCCCTCGAGGAGAGAGGGCGTGGTGCGGCCACCACCCGTTACTTATCCGATTCCCGAGGATCTTTTGATTACTTTTCCCGGGTCTAGTACTACTACTACCACCGGCGGCGCCGGAGACGTCGTGCACCTACTACCCATTTGCCAGGTTCCTACCAGCCCGCTCCTCCTCCACCTCCTTCACCTATCCCACTTGTGCTACGCTCCCGGTTACCATTTTGATCCGTCGTTGAACGGGAAGTGAGGATGCATCGGCATCAACACCGCTTTGACGGAGCGGAGGATGTGGGAACAGATGGAGGCTATGACTTTAGCACGGGGACGGTATGGCGGTGTGTCACCTTCTTACTACACTACTCCTGGTGACGACAGCCGTGTGTTTCATCTTTACGGAGTGACTCCTACGGAGTTTGGGCAGTTTAGCACCGAGTTTGGTGCATTAGGCCGTCCTTTCTACACTCCAGTCCCTCCCCCTCAGCCTACTTCTGTTTTCGGGGAGGACACCGGCGTCCCTTGTTCCCAGAGAGGCCCATTCGGCCAGTTTGCTGCTTCTACTTCCACTGCTGCTGCTCCTGGAGGCACTCGTGGTCGAGGCCGTGTTAGGAGACCCACTCGTGGTAGAGGCCGTGGCCGCAGCGCCGTTCCTGATCCTGAGCTTATGACATTATATGCTGATATTGATGATTTTGATGATGGTTCTGGAGCCCAGTAGTGACAGCTGGTCACTACATCCCTCTTCTTTCCAGCTGGTTTGGGGGAGGCTACTACATTACAGCTGGTATTACCTTTCTTTTTGTTTTTATTGCATTTCTTTTTTCCCCTCTTCCCTTTGTTAGCTGTGTCCCATAGGTTGCTGGATTTCTGTGTGACTGCTATGCTGTAGGCGTCACGATGAGGACACTGTGACATTTAGGTTTGGGGGAGTGTGTTTATTTCTGTTGTGTGCTTTTATTTATTGTTGTGTGAAAAAAATCAAAAATTCAAAAAAATTGAAAAATTATAAAATCCAAAAACATGTCTTTTATTTATTTTTGTTTATTTTGAGTCGAGTCTTGGTGAATTGTATAGCAATGATGATAACTTGCTTTGTCTTTGCATTTGAGTCTCATCTAGTTGTCCATGTACATTGTTTTGACCTGTTAGCTATGATGACCAAAGCTCTTTACTCGAGTCTTGACCGTCACAATATACCTTATGCCGAGTAGACTTGACTTTATTTTGTTGGTAAACCACTTAAATTTCTGAGGTCTTTAGAGCTTCCTAGGCCGGGAACATTAATAAACCGGTCTCATTGTTATTTAGGCTAATGAGTGTGGTCTCCTTGTGGTATATGTAATATCAAACTGCATAAGTGTGACATTAGTTTCTTAGCTTTTGCGCGTTCATTTGATTAAGTACATGTGGATAGGCGATTCTTATTGTTCAAATAAGCCTTACATCACCCAGTTTTGTTAGCCCGTTTGAACCATGTAGCCATTTTATATCCTATTTCTTAGCTACATTCTAGAATTTGCCTACCCTTTTCGGGACAGTCGCAGTTGTTGGAGCCTTATTGTTATAGCTACTTTGGTTGGGACTTTTATTGTCATGTGGGTAGTAGCTATTCTTTTTGTAACAATTGTGTGACCTCTTATGTTGAAAAAAGAGAAGTATTATGAAGCAGCTAAAAAAAATGAAAGTCTCGAAAGAAAGAAAAGAAAAAAAAAAAAGAAAAAAAGAGACAGAAAAAGAAAAGAGAAAAAGGCTTCGAAAAAAAAAAAGGAAAAAAAAAAGAAGAAAAGTTGAATAATGTTTGCTTCATTGATTTATGTTAGGAGGTCGTGTGTGGTAATTTCTGGAGTCTAATGCACATTTGGAGAGCTTCCTCATTTCTCTCATATGTTGTCAAAGTTGAGATTATTTCTCCAGTTGGATGTTTGTTTTATTTATTAGATTTGGCTATTGGTTTAGCGCTGCGACTACCGTCTGAGCCCCACATATCCATACGTGCTTTTGCACAAGCCACTTCTATACCCATGCCACTTTACCACCATTCTGTCCTTGATACATGTACTTGGTCTGTTTCGTGAATGCGTATTAGCTGGAGAATCTCTTATCACATTAGATTGCATGCATATCTCATAAGTTGAGTGAGAGTCTTACTTCTTTCTATCTTACATTTATCTCACCCATTATGAGTGCATGAGTGAAACCGCGAGAATCCGACAAAATGGTCTTGCAAGGTTGAAAGGCATTTGGTTGAGTCTCGGTATCATGTCACATCTTGAGTAAGAGCTGCGTGAGTCTATTACCCGTGCTTTTGAATTTGTTTTATTAGCACAACTTCGGTCATTACTTTGTTATAGATATGGACAATTTGAGTCTTGTATGTGCCTAGACATTTGCTCACGAGTTATTCATTCACCATATGTTTGTTGTTCTTTGTTTGTTCTGACCGCTTTGCTTGAGGACAAGCAAAGGTTTGGTTTGGGGAGTTTGATGTATCACTTTCATATATACTTTTATAGCTCCCTTTACATCATATTTCATACCGTTTCGTGCCTATTATATCATTTATATGCCTTATTTCAATGAATTGTCGATACTGCCGCTATTTTATGTTTTGATGCAGAAATGACTCGTTATGAGTATGATCAAGCTAAGATTGGCATGGCGGAGACGGCATAGAAGAATACACGAAGCATGGCACGGGAAACGAGGAATCATGAAGACTGGAAGTCAAAGTAGAGAAGAAGGAACCTGTGAGCTAGTTCCTCGATCGAGTCACTGCTGACTCGGTCGAGCACCTCTGACTCGATCGAGTCACCTCGACTCGATCGAGGATCCTTTCAGCGGATTTATTTCGGAATTTCCTAAAACGTTAATCTTTTGTTATAAATTAAAGACTCGGGTTTTATTGTAAACTTACGTTATATTTTGCTAAGTATTGCTGGAAAACTCTCGGAAGAACCCTAATCTTCCTTTTGTATGGTACTAATCTTTCCTCTTTAATTAAATCATTGTTTTATGTTCTTCAATTATTGTTTTCATCTTGCAATTATGTTTTCATCTTTAATCATGTTTGTTGTTGTTATTATTGTCATGAGTAGCTAATCCCCTCATCTAGGATGAAGGGGATCTAGGTTAATTAAAAGGGAAAGTCAATTAATTGCTAATGGTATCGCTAAAGTTGTTGTTTGATTGTTGTAATTCTTCTAGTTAATCGCTTGAGGCCTGAGTTATTAATTAGTGTAGCGAATCGATCCTATCGCCGACCGGGTTAGAATTGATATAGGCTGCGACAATCAAATAGAGAGTATCTAATCATAGCGACCGCATATTAGAGTCGATCTAAAGGGCATAATGGAGTCGACCGATCTTATGACCTTAAACAACTTGATAGAATTAGTAATTGATTGATAATCCCCGACTGATTGACCTAGTGAACCTAATTCCTAGACTTTCAATATTATTGTTATTCATCATTTCATTACATTTGCAATTAGTTTGTTAGAATCAACTCAAAACAAAACCCCCCGAAATTGGTTACTTCTAGACAGCTTAAATACCCTTAGACTTAGCTTTTACCGCCTCCCTGTGGATTCGATACCTGTCTTATCACTAGCTATTCTTGTTAGTCCTGAGATAGTTTTACTTTGATTTGGTAATACGACTTTAGCCACATCAATGTGGTATTCAAAGAACAGGTTTTTCCATTTGCAAAGGACAAGTCATATGAGGAGTTACAGATTACAACTTGTGATCTGGTTAACCCTGCTTCTTCAACAGTTATTATTCCTATTCCTTCAACAACAAATTCTCAGAATCCTGAGAATGCACTATCATCTAATCAACACTTAATAATAATGTTGTTCCACATCAAGATCAACCTCAACAGCCTGAACCAGTGAGAAAGTCATCTAGACCAACTCAATTGACATCAAGGTTGAGAGGATTTCAGTTTAAATTACCAGGGCAGCATTCTAGTACTGGACATGTACATGCTTCAGTTTTTCAAGCCACGGTTCTGGAATCCTTGTAGGACTGTCCACCAGATTTTGTGAGTTCTATGTACAATGTGGTATTAGAACATGAGCCATATCATTTTAAACAAGCTCAGCAAGATCCTAGATGGCAAGAAGCCATGTCCAAGGAGGTACAAGCTTTAGAAGCAAATAAGACTTGGGGGCTTGTTCCTCTACCAGCAGGGCACAAGGCCATTGGATCCAAATGGGTCTATAAGATCAAATACAAACCTGGTGGTTCTGTGGAAAGATTTAAAGCTAGGTTAGTTGCCAAAGGCTTCAACCAAGTCAAGGACAAGGATTATAAACACACCTTTTCTCCTGTTGCAAAGTTTACAACAGTGAGAGCTTTATTGGCTATTGCTGCAGCAAAGGGGTGGCCATTATTTCAGTTGGACATTAACAATGCATTTTTGCACGATTTTTTGGATGAAGAGGTCTATATGAAACCTCCAGAAGGTTATGAGGTGGGACAAGGTCTGGTTTGTAAGCTAAAGAGGTCCTTATATGGACTTAAGCAAGCTTCTAGGCAATGGAATAAGGAATTGACTAGATTTCTACAAAGTCTTGGTTATATTCAATCCAAGAATGATTATTCACTTTTTACAAAAAAGAATGACACTGATAATTCGTTTACAGTTGCATTGGTATATGTAGATGATGTGTTGCTCACTGGTACTTCACTTACAGAAATAGACACAGTCAAGCAAAAGCTGCATACTGCCTATTCTATTAAAGATCTTGGTCCAGTGAGATATTTTCTGGGTCTGGAAATCTCAAGGACTGCAGATGGCTTGATGATAAATCAGAGGAAGTACATCATGGACATTCTAAAAGATTTGCAAATGGAGGAGTGTTCTTCTGCTAGATTTCCAATGCAACAAGGCTTGAAATTATCAACAGATCAGGGTAAATAGCACATTTCATTTACTACTCCGTATATAGTATTTTTACTTCTCATGGTTATTATTTTTACTACTTTTTTGTATTTTTTTTTCTTTTTTGATGACGGGGATTCGAAACAACTACCTTTGGTGCACATAAAAGAGGGCAACATGGTAAAATGGTAAATAGCACATTTCATCTATAAGTCATTAATATAAAATATACAACTATTTAAAATAAATTATTTTTTCGCAAATTTATTAACTAATTTATATGGTTTCTTGTTTATTCGATTAGTCCGACGGAATCCGTTTTGATATAATGCGTTCAAGTTACAACAGAAGCTCAAATTGTCTAAAATAACAATGGATTTCAATGGGCCCAAATTATCCATAGCCCAAGCAAAGTTGTATCCATTAAACATAGCCGATTACCAAATCTTCGACGCCGAAGAAATACCCTCCCTAACTTTTATTTACCCGTCAAACAGCTCAGTTGTGTCGGGTTCGGATCAAGTTAGTTTGAGAGTGTCACATTTTCAGGTTGTTCAGTCGAGTTTGTTTCGTGTTTGTTGGTCTAGTCATTTTTGGGTCAAGCTGCAAGCGGGTTGAGTTATTTCAGGTTGAGTTATTTCAGGTTGAGTTATTAAGGAAAAAAAATACAGTATATTTTAGATTATTACTCAAATATAGTTTAGTCTTGATGATTAATTCTCTTATTTTAACTTAAGTAATGTTAAGTGAGATTTTATATTACTCATTTCATGTCCATTTGGGTTAATTAGAGTTAGAGCTATCTTCGGACCGGGGGCGGGTTGGCGGGGGCGGGCCAAGCCCTGAATTGGCCAGGCTAGGGGGAGGGACGGGCTTCGCCAAGCTGGGAGTATATTTGACCCGGGCTAGGCCCGTGATAGATGGAGGTCGGGTCGGGCTGGCGGGCACGTGTATATTTTTTTTACTAAAATGGCGGGCCGGGACAGGTCATATCGCCTAAAATAATGGGCTAAGAGTGGGTCGGGCCGAGCTGATGGCCAACTCTAACTTGAGTTATGTTTTATCGGGTTAGGTGATTTCGGATCCAGTCATTTCGGGCGGTGTTAACTATGCGTTGACAAAGCTCGGGCCATATTCGGGTCGAGACAATTCAGGTTTCGAGTTACATTTGTGGGCTGTAATTAGGGTTAATATCGAATCTCAAGTCAACGTTTTCAAATCAGGTTAATCGTGTCGCGTTAATTCACCTAGTCTAAGCAACCCAAAGTGAATGCTATTCTCATTTCTAAATTCTAAGGTCAAAGGTACGCGGAGTATTAGACTCTACGCACCTTAACCATTGAGATAAAACTGACCAAATGCGGGTTTGTACCGGATAAGTCTTTAATTTTTGGCACACGATGGGACCACAAATTCATTATCCGAGCAACGCGATTGTAAACACAAAAACCTACTATCAAATTCATTATCCGAGTATCAATTAGGTCGTTTAATTTCTACTGTATCAAAAAACTTTATCGAGCAAAAAAGCGAGAAGACAAAAATACCCTCATACCTCATAACTAGACAAGGAATACGAGTTTGACCAAAAAAATGCCGAGCCACGCTGTCTTCACTTAGCCGCAACTTTATGCCAGCATATAATATTATAATATTATTTGTTCATTTGACAAGTCTTAACCAATTTCCAATCAAATATTTTCTCACTACATTAACATTCATGCCTCTATGTGTCCACTACATCCTAAGATTCCTAACTACGATTCAGTAACATTTTTTTATCACTACTGGCTCCGTCAAAAATTACATTTACGACTCAGCAACATTTTTTTAGCACTACTGACTCCGTCAAAAATTACATTTACGATTCAGATAAAAATATAACAATGTAAACTAAAAACTCAATGGTATAACCGTTGATCACATTAGAGACTTGAGTGACCTAGCCTTGATGGGCTTTCTAACCCGGCCACCACCATACCATTCTTCCTCATCTTCCCCGTCCTCGATGTAATCCAGTTCCCATTGAGCATCAATAACACTCTTAAACGACTCGATTACATGTCCAGTGTCCTTGTTTTCGTCATCATCCATTATACTATCATCACTATTACTATTACTATTACAATTGTAAGCATTGCCATTATCCATTTGAGGGACGGAATTGAACTTGGTCTCTCTCATTCGCTTGCTCCAGCTCGGCCCAAACCCCGAATAATAATAAAACTGATACGGATTATCATTACTACCCCTATTGTTACTATTGTTTTTGTTACCAGCAGATAAATCCGAGGTGGATTTCCTAGGCCGGCCCCGCTTCTTGGGCAAAACACCGCTAGCCGGGGCTGGCAACACCGTAGGAGGTGTGGCTGGCTCCTCCTTGCTCATCTCTAGCAACATTACCGGGCAATCATCACCGGCCCCAATTCCGCCGCCACCATTCTCCTTCTCCGACACGCATTCAAACGATTTATCCATGGACTCTTCACTAATCAGACTATACAACACAAATTCAAATTACATAAACTAACCAAAACAAACACCTTAAATCAATTTTTAACTTGAATTAGAACAAATTAACAAATAAAAACCCTAGAATCATAAAAATAAACGATAATTTCAAATGAAAGAGTATGTACCTTTCTGAAACAGGGAGTGAAGTATTAGAGCTGATGCTACCATTAAGAGGTAAGTCGTTATCCCAGTAACCCTGATTAAACGACATCCATTTACAAGAAAAACGATAATCTCATTATTAATATTATTATGCATGAGAAATAAAATACTCGTAAAATTAACAAAACCCCATTATAATTTGGATGATAATAATAAAGAAGAGTAACATTAATCGAGTTTATGAATTATACAGTTGATTATTACTGTATTATTGAAGCAACCCTAGAAATGTAGCACAAAAAAATAAACCCTACATAAATAATAAACCAATAACAAAGTAACAGTAAAATACAACAATAAAATGGTGAAAATAGATCTGAGATAAAAACCTGAGTGAAAAAAGAGTCGTCATCCCAAGGAGGTCGATTAAGCTGACAAATCAAATATGAAGATGAACTTCTTTTCTTTCCATCAAATACCCTTGTCGCGTTCTTTCTAATCCTCATTGCTTCAAGGGTACTTTGGTAATTAGTGAATTTTTTGGGAGGAAAAATGGTGGGGTTTTATTTTTGCAGATCGAAAAATGAAGGTATATATGAAGAAAGCTGCTGCTTGTTCTTCTTCTTTTTTTGTTGTTTTTGTTTTGTTTTGTGGGTTTTATTTTATTTTATAAATTTAATAAGTAAATGGGTGGAAAATGTTATTTCTCTCTCCTGTATTTTTTGTTGTTCTTGTCTAGAGGTTCAGGATCTGTTTTGGGTAGGCATAGTTGCGATATTTAAATGGCTTTTTAGGGTAATAAAATTAAGGGTAATGCTAAATACAATCCAGTGGGTTGTATTTAAACATTAAATATCTTTTAATTTGGGTATTAATTTAGGAATTAAGAACTAAATTACATATTAACCAATACAATCAATGCATATATTAAGAATTTATTTCCTCTTTTGGTTTCTTAAATACAACCCAGTGAGTTATATTTATCATTACCCTAAAATTAAAGGTTGTGTTTTTGCTGTAAAAAAATTCTCGGTTGTTCAACTAGTTAGTGTAATTTTAGTATTTTACACTCTCAACTCTCAATGGCTTAAGATCTGTAAAAACGTATACCCCTCCATTCAACTCTGTAACGAGTTTTTGTTCATGTTATTTATCGATAATTAATAACGACGATCATATTACTAACAAAAACGATTTAAAGTACAACAAACAAATGATGAATAAAACGAAACAAATTTAAATAGCTTTTCGCTTGGGGGTCTGATTGGGGCGAGTTTTTTTTTTTTTTTCCTTTTTTCAAATCACTTAGTACGATGAGATGAACACAACTGTAAAAAATAAAATAAAATAATTTTTTTAATGTGACCCATTTGCGTAGAAACACGAGCCGGTTCTTGTGGTTTACTACACGAGCTTGCCGAAGCCAATTCGTGTAAGCCCAGGTCAATACACAAGTAATGGCGCTACATTTCAGGGAAAAACCAAGTTGTTCCAAGGTAAGCATTAAATCCATCAAAATTCACCTTTCTAATAAGGTTTTGTTTCCCTAAATATTTTATTTAACCAAAATTTTAGCGAACCTTTTCAATTAATTTTGTCAAGCAGAAGCAATTCCTTCCAAGGAGACATTGATAAAGGCGGTCGGCCAAGCAATTCCTTCCTATACCATGAGTGTGTTTAAACTACCGTCAAACTTTTGCAACGAGCTTAGGTCACTTGTCTCGGGTTTCTGGTGGGTTTCAGAAAGAGGGAAGCGGAAGATACCTTGGGTTGCTTGGAGAAAGATGTGCCATCCCAAAGGAGAAGGAGGACTCGGGTTTCGCGATTTCGAGAAATTCAATGATGCTCTACTGGGGAAGCAAGCGTGGAGGGTGATCACACAACCCGAATGTCTCATGGCCAGGGTTCTCAAAGGCAAATACTTCTCGAATACGGAGTTCATGAATGCGGAATTGAGTAATGCACCTAGCTACTTATGGAGAGGGGTGTGGACTGCAAGAAGGGTGGTACTGCTAGGGGCGAGGAAACGGATAGGAGATGGCATGTCAACTCAAGTATGGTCTGACCCATGGATACCTGACACCCAAACCAGACGGGTCCTATCTCCCCGAGGGAACCACGATGAGGACATGAGGGTCCATGAGCTGTTTCATGAGGATGGGTTGAGGAAGGATGAGGAGAAGCTGATATCCACCTTCATACCTTTTGAATGTGATCGAATTCGGAAAATTTGAATTAGTGTTTCAAAACCACATGATGAATGGTGTTGTGAGTTAAAGAAATATGGCCATTACACTGTAAGGTCGGCATATAGACGGCTAATTGGAGATGGCAATGTAGAGGAAGGACAATCCGAGTCAAGCAAAACACGGTGGATTTGGAACAAAATATGGAGCACTCCGGTCTTGCCCCGAATAAAAGTCTTTTTTTGGCAATTATGTAATGATGCTATTGCCACGAGAGGAAATATTTCGGCCCGAATGGAATTGACGGATGAGACTTGCCCACGGTGTCGTTATGGTGTGGAGACTTGTCTCCATGCGATGCGAGATTGTGGTGGGGTGGGGGAAATATGGGATGAGCTGGGAGTGGAAAGGATGGAGGGTGTCGGGTTTGGGACAACGAGGGACTGGGCAGAAGAGATGATTAAGGGGATGGGTATGAGGGAGTGTACAGAGTTTATGACGAGCTGCTGGGCAATCTGGGAGGATAGAAACATATTGGTGTTCGAGGGAGAAGGGGGAGGAATTGTTCGGGTGGCACGAAGAGTGAGGGAGTTGCTCTGGGAAATGCAGATGAGCGCCTCTCAGTGTGCAGACAGGGGAGGGCAGGAGAAGGGGAGGAGGGAAGAGGGCGTCTGGACTAAACCGAAGCAGGGGAGTGTGAAAGTAAATGTGGATGCGGCGGTTCTGGACGGAATTGGACGGAATAGGAGTGGGGTGGCCTGGGGATGTGTTGGTAGAGACGAGAATGGGAGAGTGAGGTGGTGTACAGTCACGCAACAACGAAGTGAGATGAGTGTGGCTATGGCGGAAGCAATGGGTATATGGCATGGAATGCATGAGGCAATACGGAATGAGCAGCTGAACATTGAAGTCGAAAGCGATTGTGCGGTGGTGGTCGAGGCTCTGCAGCGGAAGACAAGTGACATGAGTGATTTGCAGCTGGTTTACGACGATATTTACTTATTATGTAACTCTTTTCATAGTGTGTGCTTTTCTTTTACGCGTAGGAAAAACAATATGGTAGCTCATAAACTTGCTCACTTCGGACTTCGGACCGTGGACATAGGGCCGACGTGCGCGGTCAGATTCGATTCCGTTGGATGTTGTTTGTTTGGCGGATCGTGATTTAGAATTAATATAGTGTTTCCCCACTGGGGTTACTTTCAAAAAAAAAAAAAAAACAATACACGCATTGTTTTAGGGAACTTTCTACTTTTCATCTCTTATTTTCCCATTAATAATCCGGCACGAGTTACTATTAGCGAACCATTTCTTTTTCAAACGAAATTTCTCATTGAAAAAAACTAAGAGGAAATTAAAAAGACTCCCTCAATAAAAAATGTTCAAACTTAATTAATTATAATCGTCTATCCATTTCAAGATAAAATAGATCACTTTGTTTGAGGGTTCGTTTGACATTTGGGCTTTACGACCCAAAGAGGCCTTTATTTTGGGCGTTGAGACTTGGGGCAGCGCAACAGAAAGATTGGGCTACAAATGATTGTATATTCGTTTTTGGATTAATTGGGCCCAACTTAATTCACTCTTAATTTGGACAAGTTGAATGAAGTATCAATATTAAGCATCGGCTGAAACCATTACTATCAAAATAATTCGAGGACTCAAGAGTCATAGGATAGACATAAAATATATTTAAGCAAAATTTTACGTACAAATAATTAATTATAACGCGTTTATTTATTATCTATGTAAATCGACCATGAGGTTATAATTCGCAATTTTATCCAATCCTAATACTATAAGCACATGCGCTCTCAAGAAACGGTATTTATAAATACGTTTTCTTGATCAAGTAATTTAATTGGCATCTCCCACAATAAATAAACATCATAAAACTCCTAATAAAAGGAGGATGAATTATCATCGTAAATGACCAAAATACACAGCGCCATACAAGCGACATATGAACTACATGTTTGACGAAAATGGGCAAGCCACAATGACTAACCCGTTTCACAAGCCGCAACTTCAATACCGACCATACTCAATAGCCAACAGCCAAGTCATTATCACACCGCGGAGATCTAAAACAATTTCTAATTGCTACAATCCTACAATGGTACGTTATCTTCAGTTATCCTCTCAGCTACAAGTTTAACTACGATTTAACAACATTTTACCTCCCTAAAAACCACAAATTAAAACCAAAAAATAAAATACAATGATGTACGCTTTCCACAATAGTTTGCTGAACTAAAAGAAAAAAAACTGACAAAACTGCAAACCTTGTGGTAGCAACTAACGACGCCGAATACTCTCCATATATCAAGCTACAAACACATTGGTACAACATTTGATCACATTAGAGACTTGAGTGACCTAGCCTTAATGGGCTTCCTAGCCCGTCCTCCACCATACCATTCTTCCTCATCTTCCTCATCTTCTATGTAATCCAATTCTCGTTGAGCATCAATAACACTCTTAAACGACTCTATTTCATGCCCATTGTTGTTGTCCTTGTTATCGTCATCATCCATTATATTGCAATTATCCAGTTGAGGGACCGAATTGAACTTGGTCTCTCCCCTTCGTTTGCTCCAGCTTGGCCCAAACCCCGAATAATAATAAAACTGATACGGATTATCATCATTTTTATTATTATTATTATTATTATTATTATTATTACTACCCTTATTGTTACTTTTACAATTAGTGGTACTACCAATGTTATCAGCTGATGCAGCTGAGGTGGATTTCCTAGGCCGACCCCGCTTCTTGGGCAAAACGGTGCTGGCCGGGGTTGGCAACACCATATCAAGTGGGGTCGGCTCAGTGCTGCCCATTGTAAGCAACAATACCGGGCAATCATCACCTGCCCCAATTATTCCGCCGTCATCTCCACCGCCACCATTCTCCCGCTCGGGGACACATTCAAACGATAAATCCATCGGCTCTTCACAAATCAAACTATACAACACAAATTCAAATCACATTATCATTCCGAAACAAAGACCTAAACTCAATTTCTAACTTGAATTACAACGAATCAAGAAATTCAGACCACATTATCATCCCTAAAAATAAAAACCCTAGAATCAAAAAAACACAAAGATAATTTGAAATAAAGGATAATAAGTAATAACCTGTGTGAAGCAGGAGGTGAAATAATACAGCTGCTGGTACCATGAAGAGGTAAGTCATTATCCCAGTAACCCTGATTAAACCACGTCCATTTACCAAAAAAACGATAATCACCTTATTAATATCGTAAAATTAACACAACCCAGTATAATTTTTATAGTAATAGTAAAATTAGAATAACATTAATGGAGTTTATGGATTATACAGCTGATTATTAGATGAATACAATGTTGGCTGATTATTATTGGAGTAACCCTAGAAATGTAGCACAAATAAAATAAACCCTACAAATAATAATAAACCAACAATAAAGTAACTCATATAAACAGCAAAATACAAGAGTAAAATGGTAAAAATAGATCTGAGAAATGTACCTGGCTGAAAAAAGAGTCGTCTTCCCAAGGAGGTCGATTCAGCTGACAAATTAAATAAGAAGATGAACTTCTTTTCTTTCCATCAAATACCCTTGTCGCGTTCTTTCTTATCCTCATTGCTTCAAGGGTATTTTGGTAATTAATGAATTTCTAGGAGGAAAAATGGTGGGGTTTTATTTTTTGCAGATCGAAGAATGAAGGTATATATATATGAATAACACAAAGCTGCTTCTTCTTCTTCTTTTTCTTTTTTGGTTTTATTTTATTTTATTTTATTTATTTAATAACTAAATGCCAAATGGGTGGAAAATGTTATTTCTCTCATTATTTTTATTTTGATTTTGATTTTGATTTTTCTTTATCTCTCTTGTCCGCAGGATCTGTTTTGGTTAGGTATATAGTTGCCAGATTTAAATGTTTTTTTAGGGTAGTAATTAGTAAAAGGTGGAGTTTTTTGCTGTAGAAAATGTTCCAGGTTGTTCTACTGTCCGTCACTTCGGCAGTGTGATTTTACAGTTCAAGTCTCAATGGGTTAAGCTGGGTAAAGACTTTATATACTCGGAATATAGTAAATGTAAAATTAAAATATGAGCTACATATTTTAAAATACGAGAACACATAAAATCTCATTGAAGGCGGGCGATATCCGTCACAAGCTTGTGACGGATACCGTTTTCTCTCACAAAATAATCATTGAGAGGTAAGTGGGAAGCACATGGGGGATGCCCCACCTTGTCCCCTCTCCCTTTTTGTGAGAGGTCACAAGCTTGTGACGGAATTAGCCCGTCACAATCAAGACTAGCTGATGAGAACAAGGGTTAGCTCAAGTGGTAAGAGCATAGCCCAATCATATAGTTGGAGGATTCGATTCCCACCCACGATACACAAATTCTCATTATAGACGGGAGATATTCCGTCTATAACTCGTCTATAGTTATAGACGGACCATCCACTTTAATGTCACCACTTTAAGTATATTTGACCGTCTTTCACTTTAAACGGATATATCCGTTTATAGTGTGACTAATTGCCCACGATATAGTGCGTTTATTTGAAAAAAAAACATGGAATTGCTATTTTGACTATTTTGTATAATAGTCAAAAATAAGAGAAAATATAGTTATGTGAGATGATCTTATTTGATTTATCGTCATAAATGTTATAAAAATATCAAATTTTTAAATTTTTTAATGATGTGTAACTAAAAATATTTTAACTTGCAAAACGCACATTGACAAGTGTGATAAAGTCAATGTAACCTTTGTTATGGGTTGGAGGGAATATATTATTTCTCCTATATATCAACATCAACTACTTAAAATTAGGAACGTTAAATTATTTCAAAAAATATCTAGATCGTTAAGAGATAATGGAAAAAAAAAAGTAATAGAGATGATCCAAATTGATTCTAATAAAGCGTCGTTGTCGTTGAGTGATATATTGGACTTTCTACATTTCATCTCTTATTCTCCTATTAATAATCCAACACGAGTTACTTTTAGCGAGTTGTGTCTTTTTCAAGCAAAATTTCTCATCGAAAAAACCTTAAGAGAAAATAAAAAAGGTTCCCTCAATGAATATGATCAAACTTAGTCCATGTATATTCAGCTGAAACGAGTTAGACTGAATTGAATCAAGTTGAGTTGAATTAACTAAACTGAATGAAGTTAAGGTGAACTGAATGTAAACGGAATAAGAGTTGATTTGATGAAGAGATGAGCTGAACAAAACTAACTAAAGCTGAACAAATTTAAATTGGATAGAACTGAACTAAAAATGAATTGAAATTAAGTTAGAAAGAATATGGTCTTAATGAATTATAATCGTCTATCAATTTCAAGATAAAATAGATCTTTGTTTAGTTTGAGGATCCGTTTGACATTTGGGTTTTACTACAACCCAAAGATATCTTTATTTTGTTGGACAATGAGGGCGTTGACACCTGGGGCGGAGCAGCAGATAGATTGGGCTCATGGATACAACTTTGCTTGGACTATGAAAAATTAAATATATGTTTTGGATAAATTGGGCCCAACATAATTCAATCAGTAGAAATGTAGAATGACCTAAGGTAGTGTTTGGAAGCACGGAATTGATTTCATTTTCATGATTTCAATTGCAAAAATTGAAATGTTTGAATTTAATTCCAAATTCAATTCCAAAATTGTGTTTGGTAAACCCGTGGAGTTGGAATTGGAATTGAATTTGGGCGAGACGGATATGGGTTGAGGCCATTGAATGTTAAATATTTGAAAAAATAAAATAGTCTCGAAAAATATTTGCCATCGGAAAAAATATCATAAATAAAAATATTGTGATGAAATTTGCGTCACAAAATAAAACGTAAGAAGTCATGAAATTGAAATGACTAGTATATGGTAGGTACTTGAGAACCCCAAATTTTAACTAGCTTGGAATTGATAAGGAATTGAGTCAATTCCAATTCCAAATTCTAAGAGTTATCAAACACTTGAAATGTCTCAATTCCAGAATTCAATTCCAATTCAAGGTTCCCAAACATAGCATAAAATATTTTTAAGCAAACTTTTACGTAAAAATAGAAAATTACGTATAACATGTTTATTTATTACTCCCTTCTATTCATTCATTTTGTCCCTCTTTCCTTATCGAAGCTAGTCGGATTTTTGTCCCTCTTTCCTTTTTTGGTAATTTTGGTGTGGTTCAAATTTAATTACATGTGGGGTAAAATGGAATAGAGTGTTTTGTGTGTTCCAAAATCATTTTCTTAATTCTTGTGCAAAATAGAAGGAAGACAAAATGAATGAATAGGAGGGAGTATATATGTAAATCCACCATGAAGTTGAATTTGCAATTTATCAAATCCTAATACTATAAACACATGCGCTCGCAAGAAACGGTATCTATAAATACGTTTTTTTATACCAAGTGTTAATTCTTACGAGTCAAAGATGAATTTATAGCAACTCAGTTTTCAAGTTTTGTCGTATCTTTATTAGAATGTTGTTACTTGTTGCTATGGTGTATGTAGAGTGGACATTGGGCTGGGTTGGGCCGGGCTGGTGCGGGCCAAGGGTGGGCTGGGCTGGGGTAGAGCAACCCTGGCACGGCACTAACATAGGACCGGGCTGGGCGGGTTTTGGTCAGGCCCGGGCACGGCACTATAGGGGCGGGCTGGTTAAAAAAAAATTTTTTTTTTTTTTTAAAACGGGCTGAAAACCAGGCTGGGCTGAAAAAACCCAACACTAGCACAGCCCGTAGGGCTGACCGGGCTGGGCCATGTGCTGACCGGGCTGCTAATTTCTGGCCCGTGTGACAGTGTTGGGCCGGGCTGGCCCGCTATATTGTCCACCTCTAGGTGTATGTATATGACCCTTTTATTCAACAATTTGTGATAAGTAAACAATATAAAAACCTAATCTCCCATGTTAAATAAAAAACATAAAACTCCTAAAAAAAAGGGGAGAATGAATTAAATGACAAAAATACCCATAAGAGCCACCACACATAGAGTACATGTTTGACTAAAATGGGCTGGGCCACGCTGTCTACCCAATTTCACGAGCCGCAACTTTAATACCAACATTACTCATTAACCAAGTCGTCACACTACGGAGATCTAAAACAATTTCTAATTGCTACAAGCCTACAAATGCTACGGTTCTCTTCGGCTATACCCTCCGGTACAAATTTGACTACGATTTAAAACCTAAAATACAACCATGTAACCTTTCCACAACAGTTTGCTAAAAAAACAAAAACAAATACTTTGTGGTAGCAACTAACTTCACCCAATACACTACTCCGTACATCAACCTAAAAACAGACTGTCACAACAATTAATCACATTAGAGACTTGAGTGACCTAGCCTTGATGGGCTTCCTAGCCCGTCCACCACCATACCATTCTTCCTCATCTTCCTCGTCTTCTATGTAATCCAATTCTCGTTGAGCATCAATAACACTCTTAAACGACTCTATTTCATGCCCATTGTTGTTGTCCTTGTTATCATCATCATCCATTATATTGCAATTATCCAGTTGAGGGGCCGAATTGAACTTGGTCTCTCCCCTTCGCTTGCTCCAGCTTGGCCCAAACCCCGAATAATAATAAAACTGATACGGATTATCATCATTTTTATTATTATTATTATTATTATTATTACTACCCTTATTGTTACTTTTACAATTAGTGGTACTACCATTGTTACCAGCTGATGCAGCTGAGGTGGATTTCCTAGGCCGACCCCGCTTCTTGGGCAAAACATTGCTGACCGGGGTTGGCAACACCATATCAAGTGGGGTCGGCTCATTGCTGCCCATAGTCAGCAACAATACCGGGCAGTCATCACCTGCCCCAATTCCGCCGTTATCTCCACCACAGCCATTCTCCCGCTTCGACACACATTCAAACGACAAATCCATCGGCTCTTCACAAACCAAACTATACAACACAAATTCCAGTCAAATTATCATTCCGAAACAAACACCTTAACTCAATTTCTAACTTGAATTACAACGAATTAATAAATTCAGCCCACATTATCATCTCTGAAAATAAAAACCCTAGAATCGTAAAAATAAACGATAATTTGAAATCAAAAGGATAAGAACCTGTGTGGAGCAGGAGGTGAAGTATTACAGCTGCTGGTACCGTTAAGAGGTAAGTCATTATCCCAGTAACCCTGATTAAACGACGTGCATCAACAGAAAAACGATAATCTCGTTATTATCATTATAATGCAGAAATTAAATAAAATACTCGTAAAATTAACAAAACCCATTTTAATTAGAAGGATGATAATAATGTTGAGCAACATTAATCGAGTTTATGAATTATACAGCTGAGAAATAGATGAATTATTATTATTATTGGAGCAACCCTAGAAATGGAGCACAAACAATAAACCCTACAAATAACAATAATAAACCAACAAAACATATACAGTAACACATATAAACAGTGAAATATAAGAGTAAAATGGTAAAAATAGATCTGAGAAATGTACCTGGGTGAAAAAAGAGTCGTCTTCCCAAGGAGGTCGATTGAGCTGGCAAATCAAATATGAGGATGAACTTCTTTTCTTTCCATCGACTACCCTTGCTGCGTTCTTACGAATCCTCATTTTTGAAAGGGTTGTTTTGGAATTATTGAGGTTTTTTGGAGGAAAAATGGCGGAGTTTTAATTTTGCAGATCGAATAATGAAATTATTTCATGGAAGAAAGCTGCTGCTTGAATTTCATTTTATTTATTTTATTTATTTTTTTGTTGGGTTCGTGGGGTTTATTTTATTTATTTAATAAAATAAATAAAATGGGTGGAAAAGGTTATTTCTCTCTCATGTTTTTTTTTTTGTTGTTTATCTCACTTGTCTGCAGGATCTGTGTTTGTGTGTAGCGAAGTATAGTTGGGAACTTGTGATATTTATAATGAACAGTAAAAAAATTTTAAAATGAGTTTTACTGCGGCTACGCGGTTAACTTTAAAATATGAATCTCGGGTAGACCGGGCAAAAGAGGTCGGTTCGGGTTTCTCATGTTATTGGTTTATTTCGGGTCAGGTCGGGTCGTTTCGGATTCCAGGTGTATTTCGGGTAGGTTGGTCGGGTCATTTTCGAGTCAAAGCGGGTCGGGTTATTTCGTGCTCGGGTGAATTTCTGGTCAACTATTAAGACAGAAAAAAGTATGTTTAGTATTATTACCTATTTTTAGTTCGGTTTTGATAATTGATTCTTTATTTTTAACATTAACAATACTAAGTGTGTTTTTAAATTAGTCATTTAAAATTTTTTTATTCAATCAGAGTTGTGTTTTGTCGGGTTGTTTTCGGGTCGGGTGGTTTCCGAGTGGGTCATTTCGGGCCGGGCCAGTTCTGTGTCAACAATTCGGGTCATGTTCGGGTCGGTCAATTCGAGTTTCGGGTCAAAGCCGAGAGTTGCAGTTCGGGTCTTGAGTCAGCCTTTTCGGGTCGGGTCTATTCGGGTGGTCGTCTACGTTGTGTTTTTACGCCTAAAACCCGAAATATGGCCTGAACTTTGTTGACCCATAATTGACCTGACCCGAAATGCCCGATCTGAAATCACCTAACTAAAAAATAGTGCGACAAAACATAACTCTAATTGACATAAAATAACTTATAATGACTAATATAAAAATACACTTAATATTATTTACGTTAAAATAAAGAATCAATCATCAAAATTAACCTGTAAATATAGATAATTCTCGAATTAAGAGTTACACCAAAAATCCAAATTAAATCATCCTAATTCTTAAAACTTCAAACCAATAATCCACAATAAATTATGGCAAGCATGGTTTTTTTCTTTGCCCTTTGTTTTATGACAAACTTATGCCAAGTAGATATGAGAATGTGAGAAGCTATATTTCAGGGAGAAACCAAGGTCTTCAACCTAAGCATTAAATCCTCCTTACTAATAATAAACATATCCTAACACAATACACACATTATTTTAAGAAACTTTCTATATTTCATCTCTTATTTCCCCATTAATCCGGCACAAGTTACTTTTAACGAGTCATTTCGTTTTCAATTAACATTTCTTTCATTGAAAAAAAAAAAAACATTCAGGAATTCAAAAAAAAAAAAAAATCTCGATAAACTTTATCTAACTTAATAAATTATTGTAATCGTCTTTCCGATAAAAACAAAAAAAATCTCTTTACAAAATTAAAAATTTCTTTATCTTAGTACTTCCTCAGATTTCTTTTGTTTTTTTTTCAATAATTTGGTATTATATATTCATTTAACATAATTTAATTGTGTAGCAAGCTAACCATGGCGTCACACGAACAACTACTAAAAATGAAAATGCGAGAGAATTATCACAATACTTGGGCCGTCCAGCTCATGCAAACTATGTCCGCGGATCCTCCTTGTATTCCGTCTTTATTTTGCTCCTCATTTTTTTTTTTGGTTATGTTGATTTATTTGAAATTTATTTATTGAAAATCAAAGTATTGATTCTAATCTTTTTATTGTGTTAAAATCCATGCAGATTGCTGCTTTGCGTTTTGGTGGTGAGTGTTATATCTTTTTGTTTGTCCAGCCCACATGGGTTAGCTTAGTTAGTACTTCTTCCGTCTCAGTCAATAATTTACACTTGCTTTGTTTCTCCCTTACAAAATAAAGCAAATGTAAACTATCCACCGGACAGAGGAGTACTCCATAAAAATGAATGACTAGCTCATGAGTCTCGGGTCAGACACTCGTAAAAGCAATTTGGTATCGCCTATGAGTAGGGGTGCTAATGAGCCGAGCCGAGCCCGAGCTTGGCCTTGCTCGGCTTGTGCTCAAGAACTAAAACTCGATCTCGAGCCGATCTCGAGCTTACCCGAGCTTGTAGAAAATGTGCTCGATATCAAGCTTGCGAGCTTTAACGCGAGCTCGAGCCAAACTCGAGCTCAAATCGAGCCTATATATAATGGTTAATTTTTTAATTTTTTTTCTTCCGATATTTTCAATAACAAGGCTCGAAGGTTAAATATAAAATATTTGACAAATCAGTGAGACATTTGATATCGTGATACAAAGATATAATCATGATAAAATATTTATAAAATATGAGCAATATCTTATATAATCACACAGGTTCGAGCCGCTCACGAGCTTTTCGAGCCGAGCCAGCGTTTGCTCGGCTTGACTCGTTAAGCTCTCGAGCCGATCTCGCACGAGACGAGCTTTGACCGAGCTTTTGCCGAGCCGATCTCGAGTTGCTCGCGAACTGTCTCGTCTCATTAACACCCCTACCTATGAGGCTATAACCGAGTCAGTTTATTACCTATGTAAAAATGGGATGTGGGCACGCTCTCTTGTTGCCTATTAAGTATTGCCTATGAGGCTATAAACCAAAGTGTCGGATTCATCTATTTTATTAAAAAAAAAAAAAAAATTATGTTTTTGGTCTAAAATGAAGTATCTTAGTGTCTTTCCCACGTCTGAGCGTGAGTATCCAACACAGGTAGGCGAGGTAATATTGAAGAGTCTGAGCAGCATAGCTCCGAAGTTAGAACAATGCCGACTGATTAAGGATTACCCAAGACTTCTTATAATTTGACACCTGAACTTACTAATTAGAATACTCGGCAAAAATAGCTGTATGTACTCCACAAATCCACAATGTGACTGTAATCTAAGGTATATTTTGTTCCATGGATGCAGTGGACCATGTGCCTCTTACTTGCTCCGCAGACGCGCCTTATATGGCGATATGACAAGGTTGTTTACTAATTTCATACCAAGTTTCAGTACCATGTACTTATATATGAGAGAATGGTACCGAGATTTGGCACCACCAATATGCTGATTATCTCTATGCTACATTTGTGATGTGCAGATATCAGTGTTGTGGAGGGTACATGCCATGTAGCGGAAAATGTGGAGAGCGAAAGTGTCCAGAGTTTTGTCTCTTCACTGAGATTCTATGTTGCTTTTCTAACTCTGTCGCCTCCACTCGCTTCATGCTCCAAGACGAGTTTAACATTCAGACTACTCCCTGTGATAACTGCATCATTGTAATCCTGATCTGATCTCCTCCCTTTCATATACTTGTACAGAAGTCGTATGACCAAATTTCTGAAGAATAAATCCTACTGTAATGCTGTATACAGGGTTTCATGTTCTGCCTGCAGCAATTAGCATGCATTTGCAGCTTGATCGCCTGCATAACCGGAGATGATGGCATAAACGATCTTGCTCAGTGCCTTAACTGTCTATCCGATTCAGTTATATGCACGTAAGAACAATGTCACAATACCTTAATCGCCGTTATATATCAGCCAAAGGTTTCTGAAATAATTCAGGATGCTGTTCTTTGTTTTGCAGGGTTTGTGCATGTATGCAGGTACATAATTTTGAACTTCTAACTTAGTAAATAAAAGTCTGAAGGTCGAATTCATAAACGATGTTTTTTTCAGACGCAACATAAGATTGAAATGGACAAAAGAGACGGGATATTTGAGTCATCTTCAGTAATGGGAGTCCCGCCTGTACAACAGATGTCGCGGATGACTACACAGGATTTTCCACCGGGTGGAGGAGGTTATCAACAACCAGTTCTTCATGGTTTCCCTCGGCCTTGACCTTTATCAGCGAACAAATAAAGCACATTAATCTTTCGGCCTAGGGGCCAACAGTCTGCTTCAGAATCCCATATAAAAAACGAGTAGGGGAGAGTATAATCGATTCACAGCAAAAGAGTCGGAATGCTAAGGTGGACAGATGGGAAGGAACAAGAAACACAAAAGCACAAGAAAAATAAAAAACTGTAAAGCTAATCGAAGCAAAAAAAAAAAAAAAAAAAGATAATCTAGCGGGTTGGTCATTAGTGTGGTTAGTTTCTTTAACCATGTCTGGGATTCGATCCCTGCCTCTTCGCCAGTCATTTTACTGCGGCAAGAAGATTACCTTATTTTTCTAGTTCTTAGTGTTGTGGAAATTGGAAAATAAACAGAACATAAAATACATGAAAATCGCAAAATGAAATATATATACGTATTTTTTATATTTTCATAAACGACTTCTAATATGAAACGATAGGACTTGTGGTTCTCCAAAATGTCTACTTCAACTTTCTTGCTAGTTGCTAGTGCTTAGACATGGCAAATGGGACATTCGGGTCGGATTCGAGCCGGGTCACTCGGAACGGATTATTTTCCTGTCAACAATTTACCAGGTTACTTTTCGGTCGGGTTACTTCAGATGTAGTCATTTTGGGTCGGGTCGTTCTGGGTTATTTCAGGTCATGATTTTGCATTAATTTCGTCATTTTGGGCCAGACTACACAAATGGGCCAATCGGCCGATTATCATAGACTTTGACCCAATACCAATTCAAGGCCTAAATAGGCTTCTTAAAAGTCTGCTTGACACATAAGGTGATACGGAGTACTACGTAGTTAATTTTTGTTTTGATCTAATTATTGTATGAGACAATTTTACACTCTTATACTCCGTATAACACTAATCTGTAAAAATGATTTTTTCGATAATTGATAATGGTAAAGAACTAAAAATCAACTCAATCGAAATAAACTTGTTCGGGTCTACACCCAAATGGAAAACAAAGAGTCCACTTCATAAGTTTAAAAATGTTCCAAATTTCAAATCTAAAACAAATTGACAATAGAAAGGGTATCATGTTAACTTATAACACAAATTCTCTTCTCTTTTATCCTCGTGGACTGTATATAGGGCTGTAAAGAGCCGATCTGAGCTCGAGCTCGGCTCAAAATTTTTAGCTCGGGCTTGGGCTAGGCTCGAAGCTCGTCAAACCTAAAAAACGGGCTTGGCTTGAATTCGAATCGAGCTCGTTTTGTCATTATATTATTTTTACTTTCCCACTTTCTAAATCTATCTAAATATAATTACTTTTAAATAACAAATAAAATTATAAAATACTATAAATATTATATTGTAATATACTTATAAATGACTAAATGACATATAATTTGAAATAAAATTAATATTACAGTATAAAAAGTATACAAAGCAAAATATATAGGAGCCCAAAATGAGCTTCCGAGCCGAGGTTTTAGCTCGTATCTGGCCAAGTTCGCCGAATCGATTTCAAGGGCTCAAAGAATTAGCTCAGATTATTTACAGCCCAAATTTTTTGTGGCGTTTGGTTCACAAAGGGAAAGGGAATTGAAACAAGAAAGGGAGAGAAGGGGAAAGGAATGACATAACCCCTAATTTACCTACTTGTTTGGTAATAAGAGGCAAGAGAATAACCCTTCTTCACCAAACCATCAACCACACATTTTCTCAATTATTACTTGAATTAATTTCAACCTTAACCATTGCCACCGTTCACCTCCACCATTGCCACTGTTCACCTACACCACAGAGGCGCCGGCGTCAACCTCTTATTGCTAGCGACACTTTAGCTGACCACCAGACCCACCGGTCATCGGTCATCCCCTCTTATATACAAAACAACTCTAATATAAGGGGGTTTTGATGGGGTTGGTCGCCTCTAGGAGCATCGGTGCGCTGACAAAGGTGGTCTGGGGTATCGCTAGCGCGGTGGTGGTCGTTGTCATGGTAGCAAGTGGTGGCTGGTAGTCAGGGGCGAACCCAGGATTTGTTTTTCGGTGTAGCAAGATTAATATCTTAGTTATAGATTACAAAACGGCAACGGTTACGATTTTTTTTTAAGTATAATGTCACACATATTATGCGATAAATTTTCATGTATTAAAATTCATGAACAACTTATTTCCCATCGGTTAATCCTCAAGACGAATCCTTGTATTGAAAGGTATACTTGCCTATTTGATGAAAACAAGGTTTTTTTTTTTTTTTTTTTTTTTTTTTTATTAGGTAAGAAAACTAGGTTGATCATCTAGGGTAGGACCAACCTATCTCATCCTTTCGAATGAGGGAGGTAAGTTGAAGCCACCGGCTATCAAACCACCTCGAAAGAGTTGGACATGAATGTCCAACAGAAGCCATGAAGTCAGCAACCTTGTTGGCTTCACGAAAGCAATGTTTAATTATCACTTCATCGAAAAAATGAAGGTCTAATTTCACATCCTTGATAATACTAGAAATTTCCCATGGAATTTGCCAAGTACCTCGAATCGAGTTAATAACACATAAGTTATCACCCTCCACAATTAACTTTGAGATTCCTAAGCATTTAGCTGCTAAAATACCTTCTTTTAAAGCAAGTGCTTCCGCAACAAGGATATTATTGGATCCGCACTTTTTTGCTCCCAACAAAACGACTTTACCATTGTGATCTCTTATAGAATATCCTAAAGCAGCATTATTACCTTCTATTCTCGATCCGTCAAAATTTAGCTTTAGGAAACCGTTTGTAGGTTTTTCCCACCAAATCTCTTCCTTACTAGAATTGTTTCTAGCTGACTCTTCTACCTCGGGATTGTTGATATCCTTAAATCTAGTCACATTCCATGTCTTAGTGCTATTATTACATAAAGTAACAATTTTGCTGATACTTAAATTAACATTATTAAAGATAATATCATTTCTATGGAACCATGCATTCCACCAAATAAAAATAATCTTTATAAAGTCATCTTTTGGAATTAAATCCTTGAGATAATTAAGTTTCGTTAGAAAACTTTGATTTGTAATAGTATCATAATTTGACAAAAACTCGTTTAAACTAATAATGTTCAGGTCTTGGATGACAGACCCAATCAAGGGACATTCGTAAAAGAAATGATCTTTGTTTTCAATAGGATTGTTACACAGAACACAATGAGGTGGGACATCAATATGACTCTTGAGAAGTCTACTTTTCGTTGGAAGGCCGTCAACACATGCTTTCCAAAGAAAAAATTTCAATTTAGGAGGAATATTCAATTTCCAAATCCACTGAAATTCACATTTGTCAAGAGCTTGATCGAACAAACCTTGCGCTAACCAAGTTGCTGTTTTGGTAGAGAAATTTCCATCTACGGACAGCCCCCAAATGAGGGTATCTGGAATATCGTTATGTGGCACTGGAATGCTAGTAATCTGATTAACAATATCGTTATTCACTAAAATGGATAATTTACAAACATCTCATTGCTTGTCTGAGGTTATGAAATCTTTAACCAAAAGATTAAGATCACGGTTACTATCATCATCAACCATACTGCTTGTAAGTGGGTGTGAAAAAACCCAATTATCAGACCAAAAATTAATGTTGTTACCATTACCTACCTGCCATCTCAGTCCTTTTCTAAATAGAGTCTGAAGACTCATTAGTTTACGCCATTGCCAAGAAGAGGCTGAATTAGGCTTATGATCAAAGAGTGAACAATTTCTCAAGTATTTTTTAGATACCACTTTGACCCATATACTTTCTTTATCCATAAGAATTTTCCATAAAAGTTTCATTTGAAGAGCTTTATTAGCTGCTTCAGAAGATTTAATTCCTAAACCACCAACCGACTTTGGTAAACAAACTTTATGCCAACCAACCAAATTAGGAGAACGCTGGGAAGGATTCTTATTCCAAAGAAAGTCTCTATTAATTTTATCTAATCTGTTATGGATCGATGAAGGGAAGAGGAAGCTTTGCATCTGAAAAGTTCCCTTCGCGGCTAAATTAGCATTGACAAGAACTAGTCTACCTGCTTGAGATAGAGAATTCGCTTTCCATTTCGATAATTGAGTGCAAGAAGATTGAATAATGTTCTCGAAAGTATTTTTAGTCACTCTGCTATCAATTATAGGACATCCTAAATACTTACCCAGATGAGCTTCCTCGTTCATATGAAGAATGCCTCTAAAGGATTCACGAAGAGAACGCTCAATATTTCTAGTGCATTGAAAAGCGGATTTGTCAAAATTAACAAATTGTCCGGAAATCGTGCAAAATTTATCTAAAATAGACTTAATAGTTCTACAACTCTGGTTAGAGGCTTTAGCGAAAATGATAGTGTCATCCGCAAAAGTGAGAAACAGAATTTTCTCCACCCCGGATCCAATTCTAATACCAATATCACTAGAGCTAACATCACTCTTTTTTTGCAGAGATCTTGCTAAAATCTCAGCGCACATAATAAATATATATGGCGAAAGTGGATCTCCCTGTCGAATACCTCGAGTGGGTTTAAAAATGTCTCCCGGTGTTCCATTTACTAACACTGAGTAAGAAACAGTGTTTATACATGTCATAATCCATGAAATCCACTTAGCATTAAAACCCATTTAATTAAAAGTTTCCTCGATAAAATTCCATTCGAGTCTGTCGTATGCTTTCTCCATATCAAGTTTGATTGCAATCCAACCTCCTTTGCCTTTTTTACGTTTAAACGAGTTAAAAATCTCGTGTGCTAAAAGAATATTATCTTGAATTAAGCGATTAGGTGTAAAAGCACCTTGAAACGGTGCTTTTACACCTGATGGGGCATATTCTGCACCGCTGACCAAGTCAACATATTGAGCAAGGTCAAGGGTGTCCACAGCAAAGTCAACGACTTGAACAGTCTAGCCGATGGAGCCCATCGGCCTGTCACCTGGGTCTCGGCCAGACAACTAGCCAGCCGGGACACAAATCCGCGTACTCATATCCAAGACCCTCGGCGAGCCTGCCACAGGTCCATCGGCCGAGGGTACAACGGTCTTTTCACCTGATAGCCACTTGGCCACCTGGCCACTACGTGACAAAAGGTGAATGCCTATAAATACTCCTCAACCATCATTGAGGAAAGGATCCACAAATTGACCTAATAACCACTATTCATCTGGTAATATCTTCCTTATCTCTCTACAATACACTCTTAGCCAAGTTACAACAACTTCTCTCTAAGTTTACTGACTTGAGCGTCGGAGTGAGTACGCTCGGCCAAAGCCGAGCCCTCAGTTTGTTCATCGTTTCAGGAGACCGCAAGGAGGATTCAAGCAAGGACATCATTCTATTAGCTACGAGTGGTATCAAATATCTGCTCTGGAATTACACCCGGAACAATTGGCGCCGTCTGTGGGAAAGGCACTAGAAGCTAGTCACATTCATTCCCAAACAACAAAAACAAAAACACAAAAAACCCACCCCAAAAAGCTAAGAAGATGTCAAAACAACAAGTAGTCGTGACCGACGAAACCGAGCTACACCAAGATGATACATTTCACCATTCTGGAGTAGTGCAACCCTCCACCGGCGGAGTAGTCCAACCGGAATTCGGAATGCCGATAATACCGGACGCGCCGCCGCCCGTCAACCAGGTCACCATCATGGGACAGGTGGTTGACGTAGCAAAACTGAAGACACTCCTGGACCTAATTGGGAGTACACCAACTCACATAGGCACGCCGACACGGGCGGCGGAAGCCGTCCAGGAAACCAGGGCCCAAAACGTGACTCCAAGAAACTTGAACGGAGCACTGGGAGAAGCAGACCCTACGAAGACGCCGGAGGAGCCCAAAGTGGTCGTTGTAAACGTAAGTCCTTCTCGCACTCAGGAGAGGACATCGCCGCCGCAACACCGACGAGGAACACCCCGGGAGAGCCAGCGAAGCCCGACTCAGGAGAGTCGGAGAAGAAGCCCGAGCCGGAGAAGAAGTCCCTCCCGCTACGAGGAGAGAAGCCGGACTAGGAATGCGAGGAGTCGGTCGCCGCGTGTCATCCGACACGTGGTCAAACAGCCCCTCAGCGATTATGTCCTAGACACCGCCGTGCCAACCAAGTCGAAGTTGTTGCGGCGTTCACATATAAAGGAGACAACGACCCAACCGACCACGCCGAGGCTTTCGAGTCTTACATGTCGGTATGGGAGCGACTGATGAGGTGCAGTGCCGAGTTTTCCCAACGACTGCATGGGATGGCTCAAAACCGGTACAAGGGGCTTCCCGACGGTTCAGATATCTTGTTTCGCCGACCTAAAGGACGCCTTCTTAGCCCAATACTCTTGCAACAAAAGGACGGTCGTGGAGACGTCGGACCTCCTAACTATCAAGCAGGAGGAGGGCGAGTCTCTACGAGGCTATATGAAAAGGTTCGACGGCAAGGTCCAGCAGATTCGGGAAATCAACCCCGAACTGGCGGCTTTCGCGCTGATGAAGGGCCTCCCAAAGGGAAACTTAAAAGACGAGCTCATCAAGCACGGGGGTTTGGGCCTGGACGCCGCCAGGAAGATGACCGACCAGGCCATCAAAGTAGAAGACTACCACAAGATCGGGTAGGCCCAGCGAGACCGAGCCCTCGAGAGAAGAAGAGCGCCGGGAGGACAGCCGGATGAAAGGCGCCGTGGCGACAATAGAACACGGTCCGATAAGTCCGCCGGGAAATGAAACTCGGCGGGCGCGGGGAGTTCGGCACCTTACTACCGAAAGCGAGACGATGATCACACCCCCCGGTTGTATCCGCCGCAGTCTTCGCCCGAGCAAAAGCGAAGGTCAGAAGTGGGAAAGGCCCCCTAGGCCGAGGGGCGACGGTGACACAAGCCAATACTGCGAGTACCACGGCTACACCGGCCACTTAACAAACGATTGCCGACATCTGAAAAATGCCATTGAGGAACTGATCCGGAAGGGGAGCCTAGGCAAATATATTGCCGGAGGCCGAAGAACAGATACCGACGGATCAAATAAGAAACCCGTCTTAGAACGGAAAGGAGTAATCAGTGTCGTCATCGGCGGCAACGAGAACGGCGAGTCCGCTCGTGGGTACAAACGGCACCTGAATGAACTATATCAGGCCATCAACTTTGTGCCCAACTTAGCAACCCCCGCTTCCGATATCCCCGATATGACCATCGGGAAGAAGGACTACGAAGGAGTCGCCGCTCCTCACAGCGATCCACTTATAGTCCACCTGGACATAGCCAACCATTTGGTGAAAAGGTGCCTAATTGACACAGGCGCTTACACAAATATTATGTACGGAGAATGCTTCCTTAGCCTCGGTCTGAAGGTTGAAGACTTGACCCCCTGCACCAGCCCGTTGTACAGTTTCTCTGGGGCCGGCATGGTACCCCTGGGGTCAATCAGGCTACCAGTAATGTTCGGAGAGCGAGGCGCAGCCAAGAACGTTATGTCGGAATTCGTGGTCATTGACGGTTCGTCCGCCTACAACGTCCTCATAGGCCGAGACACCCTGAGTGAGGCTGACGCGGTGATGTCCATCCGGCTCTGACATTGATGTATGTCTCGGACCGGGGGGAAGCGCATAAACTCGTCTCGAAGAACGAGGACGATAAGGTGGTGAATATCCAAGTATCCGCCAGAGGGTGCAACCTGCAATCCTTCAAAGCGGCGAAAAAATCAGAAAAGGGGAAGAGCCCATCCTTGCGACAGGATGGCGAACACACGGATACCACCGTCGGCATGGTAGAGGGAGCGGAGACCGAGGAGGTAGAGATTGACCCAGGCCGCACCGTGACTATCGGTGTCGACTTGGAACCAAAGTTCAGAGCCGCTCTCCTAGATCTGCTGAGGGAAAACAAAGACGTCTTCGCCTACTCAGCGGCCGAGATGCCAGGTGTGAGCCGGGAGGTAATCATTCACAAGCTAAACGTACTCCCCACCGCTCGCCCTGTCAAGCAAAGGATGAGAAACTCCTCAGCCGAGAAAGATGACGCCATCAAAGCCGAGGTAGATAAATTACTAGCTTTCTCCATATCAAGTTTGATTGCAATCCAACCTCCTTTGCCTTTTTTACGTTTAAACGAGTTAAAAATCTCGTGTGCTAAAAGAATATTATCTTGAATTAAGCGATTAGGTGTAAAAGCACCTTGAAACGGTGCTTTTACACCTGATGGGGCATATTCTGCACCGCTGACCAAGTCAACATATTGAGCAAGGTCAAGGGTGTCCACAGCAAAGTCAACGACTTGAACAGTCTAGCCGATGGAGCCCATCGGCTGTCACCTGGTCTCGGCCGGACAACTAGCCACCGGGACACAATCCCGCGTACTCATATCCAAGACCCTCGGCGAGCCCGCCACAGTCCATCCGAGGGTACAACGGTCTTTTTCACCGATAGCCACTTGGCCACCTGGCCACTACGTGACAAAAGGTAAATGCCTATAAATACTCCTCAACCTTCATTGAGGAAAGGATCCAAAAATTGACCTAATAACCACTATTCATCTGGTAATATCTTCCTTATCTCTCTACAATACACTCTTAGCCAAGTTACAACAACTTCTCTCTAAGTTTACTGACTTGAGCGTCGGAGTGAGTACGCTCGGCCAAAGCCGAGCCCTCAGTTTGTTCATCGTTTCAGGAGACCGCAAGGAGGATTCAAGCAAGGACATCATTCTATTAGCTACGAGTGGTATCAAATATCTGCTCTGGAATTACACCCGGAACAACACCTAATCGCTTAATTCAAGATAATTTTAGCCATCATATTTCCAAAAGATTTACTGTGCATATTTTTGGAAATTGATCCTCTCCATTTTTTTTCTCTCCATTTCCTCTCACAATCTCTTTAAATATTAATATCCCCTTTCATTCTCATTTTCCTTTATTTTTATGCGTAAATTTAGCACCGTTAGATATTGTCAAAATGCGATCCGAACCATTGATAGAAACTTGCCTCTCCATTTCTTTTTAGGAAATGGAGAAAAATTGGGCTCCATATTTTTTAGGCTGATGTGCAACTGCACAATAATACATGATTATGCATTTTAACAATTCAACAGAAAATACCAAAACAAATGGCAATTGAAAATTGAAAATTCTCCCTTCTTAAGAGGGACGTCTTAAAGTAAATGGACGTCCGGTGCACCATAAAAAAATGAGGCCCAAAATATTATGAATGTATAAGTGTACTACACGTCTAGATTTGTATTGAATTTTATCAGTAAAACTTATAAATTCAATGGCCAAAACTGAAGGTCCGGTTCTGCCACCCGTAGTCGCCCGAAATATTAGACGCCCCTGCACCTTGCCATACAAAGAAACCCACAAAATAACACATACTCTACGTTAAATATAAAAAAATCCCTTCATTGTTATTCTCAAAGGGCTAATAGCAAAGATCAGACTTTTATATAGATTATACTGTTTTGGAAATTTAAAAAAAAAAAATGCAAGTAGTTATGGAAAATTTAGAAGGACATTGTTACGGGGTGAGGAGTTAATCATTAATTCATTATGGGAAATTGGTGTAGCAATAACTAGAAGAGAGTTAGTATACCAAAGGAGGGATACAATTACGGAGTACTCGTATTAATTATGGTGTAGCAAAACATTAATTTACTCTAATTTTTTCTGGGAATGGTTTAGCATTTGCTACACCATTGGTATACATGGGCCCGCCCCTGCTGGTAGTCTGTATGGTCGTAATAATAGGTGTTGATGGTGGTAATGGGTCTTGATGTGGTGGTAGGTCCACTGCGACGGTGAGTGCCATTATCCGTCACTTGCTCCGACCCGTCTTCAGCAAGACTAATTGTTAGATAATTGGGCTAATATTACTAATTGGACCCGCCGTATGCTATAGAACGGTCCCAAGAATAGCTGATTTTCTATTTATTTATTTTTAAAAAGGGAAATAGCTGAATTCAATACGGTAATTCTTTTGATTTCAAGTAGGAAACAAAGTAAAGAAATCTTATAAAAAGAGAAACAAGGGAACAGCGAACACAAGGAACAAGAGTCTGAGTTTTTCTATCTGTTGTCTCTTCTCTC
Organism: Silene latifolia; assembly: GCF_048544455.1. Lineage (NCBI taxonomy): Eukaryota > Viridiplantae > Streptophyta > Magnoliopsida > Caryophyllales > Caryophyllaceae > Silene > Silene latifolia. Next base: position 11,085,844 of record NC_133535.1, on the reverse strand, counting down.
TGCTGTACACACCATGGTTCATCTCCATAGTACTCCGTATGTTTTTATGTTCTCTTTTTATCTTTTCCTTTTCGCCTTCTTCAATAATTATTTTGATTTCATGTTGGAAATAATTAATTCAATAAATTAATGTTAGATTTGATTATACTCTCTACCTATCTTACTTGTTTGTAAGTTAATTGTTGTATCTTACTTGTTTGTAAGTTAATTGTTGTTTGATAATCACTGCATATGTTTATTTACAAATCCATATTAGATTGATTGTTATAAATTAGTAATCATCTCACGAGTTGTAATAGATTGATTGTTATCTTATAATTACGGAGTAATTAATTTGGCAAGATGCCTTTGTGAAGGTTTAGTAACATCTATTCTGGCTTGTGACACCCTCTCTTGTGAATATTTTTAGGAAAAATTACAAATAACCACTACGTATTTGCATATTTTTACAAATTACCACCATGTATTTTCGTTTTTACAAATAACCCCCAAATTTCAACGTATATTCCCCAATTACCATCGTATTTTTACCCCGAACATCGTTTTTCTTATTTCTCGTCTCGTTAAGTGATGACTTAGGTGAAATACCCAAATTACCCTTCAATACTCATTACAACCACACTAATTACCCCATATACATTTCATTTTTTCCCAATAAAAACCCTAAACCCCCAAATTCCTCCTTTAACCACCAATCCGCAATCCATCAAATGAATGCAATCCTCTCCATATCGATGTTGAAGATAATTATGAAGATGAAAGCTTTGCCATTCCACTACTTTTGCTGGAAAATATTGAAACTTTCAGTCCTTCTGATTTTCCACCACCATTGCAAAAACACCATGATTCACTCAATACCCTCATTTTATTTTGTTCTAAAAGTTTCAAACTTTCACCAAAGTTTGTTAAATTGAGGTTTGGATACTTAGATCCAAGAATTTGTGAACATTTTTAATAAATGGGTTGTTCTTCAAAACATAAATTGTGAAATGGGTTTGAATTAGTTATAAAGGTGAGATTTTTGAATAAAATTTGAAGGTAGGACATACAAAACTATGAAATAGGTTTGAATTAATTATAAAAGGTGAGATTTTTAAATGAAATTGAGAGGGAGAATATCAGAAAATTTTGAAAAGGGGGAATAAATTAAGGAAAAATTAGAATAATAATTGATAATTGATGAGTTTGAAATAAGACATGTTAGTGTTATGGTTCCTTCGTTGAGAAAAGTAGTTTTCTTTGTTGAGAAGGTTTCCTTCACTCAAAGAAAGGACATGGAGAATCTTCAAAGAAAAGGTTTGGAGTGTGAAAGACTGGAAGTGAGTGCGACATCAACAACGTGAGGAGATAATGATGATGACCCAGAAAGAAAATGGGGATTTATGATATGAATTGGGGGATTTAGGGTTATTGAATTGGGGAAAATGAAAATGTATATGGGGTAATTATTTTTTTTGGTGTTGACCAGGAGTATCCCCTACCGACAGCTGGGGCAATCTCCTTCGGGGTACTGAAGGCAATTTAATGGGTTGACCCCTCCCAAGTTTGGCTTTTTCATTCGCAAGAGTCAGGAATCGAACCCCTGACCACTTGTTTAAGAGATGAGACCCCTTACCACTCACACCAGCCAACTTTGGTTATATGGGGTAATTATTGTGGTGGTAAATTGTAATGAGTTTTGGAGGGTAATTTGGGTATTTCACCTAAGTCATCACTTAACGAGACGGAAAATTAGAAAAATGATGCTCGGGGCAAAAATACGGTGGTGATTGAGGAATATACATTGAAGTTTGGGGGTTATTTGTAAAAACGTAAATACGTGGTGGTAATTTGTAAAAATACGCAAATACATGGTGGTTATTTGTAATTTTTCCATATTTTTATTATTATTTGCCTATTGCAAGACATCTGATTATCTCTAGTCTCTATTGTAGGCCAGCGGACATGAATGTTTTAGCGGTAACAAATGATAATAATCTTGTACGATATAGCAGCTTATCTCCTTCTTTTGGAGGTGATATCATCGCAAAAAACGTAGAATCTACCCTCTACACTTCTTGTTCGGTTTCCCAGGTCGTGAAAAATCGTTACGTATTTATGGTGGGTGGGGCAACTCACGGTCTTCCAAGCCGAGATGTCTTTTTTTATGATCTCCATCAAGTTGGGCATGGGGGTTGTAAGCGCACACCCGGTCCTCTACTCCATGTCCCTAAATCTCATCCCACCCTCATCGTAATGGGCTCTAAACTCTTTGCCTTTTCCTATATCCTCGGTGACTCAAACCCTGATCATATTTGGCAATCCCGACCTCCTTATGAGGTATTGGACACTGTTTCTGACTGTTGGCAATGGTGCACACCACAACCTTTCCCCGAGTTTCCCCCTCCATTCGATGATAATGCCTATAATGTTGTTTCGTATGTCGCGGATGAATCTATTGATACTCTTTACCTAAGTTTAGGCAATTTCACTAGACCTAATACCCAAGGGACTCTTTGCATCACTTACAATACTTACCTTGACAAGTGGGATACCGATACCCATCTACCACTCCCCTTTTACGGTGAGGGTAAGGTTTTCGATAATCTTTTTTATGGCTTCCCTTGTGGCATGAGTGCTAGCGATTTCTTTTGTCTAGGCGTATATAAGTTATATACTGATTCCACCAACCACAACTCTTTTTCTTCGTGTTGGGTTGAGCTACGTAGATACTCACTTGATTCCGGTGTCTCTGGACCATTCCATTCATATTTGGAGTCTCTCTATGTCCTAAGAAAGGATGTTGTCGCTATTATTCGAGCTAGAGCCACGGGTTTATTGGAAAAGTTCAAACCACATTTGCTCGAATTTGATGTGGTTAAACTTGTGGACACAGAAAGTGACGTTCAAGCCTCGTTTGGGTCTATCATCATTGATCACCACTCCTCTTACAGGCATAATCAAGGCTTTGATGGTAATTTTCGACAGCGTTTATTTCTTTTGCTGCTTTGAGACTTCTTTTAGGTTTGCAGTTTACATTGATGTTATGTGGCACTTGTTCTTCGTGGACAAAATTTTGCTTGCTATATAAATTTATTTCCAAACCCATGTTTCCAGTTTCTTCCTTTTAAAACTCGAATTTATTAAAAAAATCTACTTTTTTTGTACTTAGTTTCACATTGTCTTTGATAGGCCTCTGTGTTGTATACTATTGTTCTTGTATGTTTCATGTGATTAACATGGATAAACAATTGCAACTAAAAACTCGTGTTTCAATTTTTTTCAGCTATTGTTGGTGTTTGTTGGGGAGCAAGTGAGCAACAAAGGTTATAAAAGAGAGTGGTGGGATTCGAACATGGTAGTTGTTGTCCACAATGCCTAAGTAGATCATTTTGAAAGGCCCATCAAAGATCAAGGAACATCTATGAAGTAAACATTTCTTTTTTGTGTGAAGGGAGCCACAAGGACTTTACCAAGTACCATATCTCATGACTTTATCAAACTAAGGTAGTTGACATTGATGTGCCATAAACAAGTCGAGCGTGGGATCCAGATACCCAAGTGTGCAGAGCTGCAAAGTGTTTCATGGTGATGTGTGAACTTGAATTTGGATAGGTCATCCTGTATAAATTGAGATGTGAATCGGTTGTTGGGAATATATTAATGTTATGAGGTTTTAGAGCGAGACGGTATTTATAATCTATTTCCTGTGTTAGAGGAAGTATGTCCATTCATATTCATCTTTTTGGGTTCAAACTATGTGTGTGCGAAAGTTTTACTTACAGCGGGTCTTAAGCACATTTTTTTTTTGACAACGGAAGGAGAATAACTTACAGTGATCTACGAATTACAATGTAAGCACATTGGGTGTTAGTACTGTATATATTTTATGAGACAGAAAAGCACAAGAAAAAAGAAACAGAAAAGCACAAGAAAAATAAAAAACTGTAAAGCTAATCAAAGCAAAAAAAAAAAAAAAAAAAAAAAAAAAAGAATGTAGCGAGTTGGTTATTAGTGTGGTTAGTTTCTTTAACCATGTATGGCCGTCTCGGATTCGATCCCTGCTTCTTTGCCAGTCATTTAATGGGGCGATGAGATTACCTTATTTTCCTAGTTCTTAGTGTTGTGGAAAATGCACAGAACATAAAATACATGAAAATCGCAAAAGGAAATATATATACTCCGTATTTTTTATATTTTCATAAACGACTTGTAATATGAAACGATAGGACTTGGTGGTTCTCCAAAATGTCTACTTCAACTTTCTTGCTAGTCTTGCTAGTTGCTAGTGCTTAGACATGGCAAATGGGACATTCGGATTGGGTCGAGCCAGGTCATTTTCCTATCAACAGTTTATCGGGTTACTTTTTGACCGGGTCACTTTGGATCAGACTATTTTGAGTCGGGTCGTTCTGGGTCTTGATTTTGCATTAATTTCGTCGTTTAGGGGCATTTTGGAATAATCAGGTCATTTTGGGTCACCCAAGTCGGGTCACTTTTCGGGTTGTAAATTTCGGATTTCAGGTCAACCTTATCTGGTCGGATCAGTTTTACCAACTTACATGCAAAAAGCATTGGATTAGATGCTGGCCAGACTACACGAATGGGCCAATCGGCCGATTATCATAGACTTTGACCCAATACCAACTCAAGGCCTAAATAGGCTTCTTAAAAGTCTGCTTGACACATAAGGTGATACGGAGTACTACGTAGTTAATTTTTGTTTTATCTAATTATTGTATGAGACGATTTTACGATCTTATACTCCATATAACACTAATCAGTAAAAATGATTTTTTTCGATAATTGATAATGGTAAAGAACTAAAAATCAACTCAATCGAAATAAACTTGTTCGGGTCTACGCCCAAATGGAAAACAAAGAGTCCACTTCATAAGTTTAAAAATGTTCTAAATTTCCAATCTAAAACCAATTGACAATAGAAAGGGTATCATGTTAACTTATAACACAAATTCTCTCCTCTTTTATCCTCGTGGACTGTATATAGGGCTGTAAAAAACCGATCTGAGCTCGAGCTCGGCTCAAAATTTTTAGCTCGAGCTTGGGCTAGGCTCGAAGCTCGTCAAACCTAAAAAACGAGCTTGGCTTGAATTCGAATCGAGCTCGTTTTATCATTATATTGTTTTTACTTTCCCACCTTCTAAATCTATCTAAATATAATTACTTTTAAATAACAAATAAAATTATACTCCCTCCTATTCGGAATAACTGTCCCATTTGGACAATGGCACGGAAATTAAGGAATGAAGTTAAATAATGAAAACTATTGTATATGGGTAAGAATATAAGAGAGTTAAATAATGAAAAGTTTACTAATAGGATGGGTTAGGGGTGGTTGGGGTCGTAAATAAAGAAAAGAGCCAAGCGTAGGAAAGTCATTAAATCTGTCCAAATATGGCAAATGGGACAGTTATGTGAATAGACGGAAATGGCAAATGGGACAGTTATTCCGAATAGGAGGGAGTAAAATACTATAAATATTATATTGTAATATACTTATAAATGACTAAATGACATATAATTTGAAATAAAATTAATATTACAGTATAAAAAGTATACAAAGCAAAATATATAGGAGCCCAAAATGAGCTTCCGAGCCGAGCTTTTAGCTCGTATCTGGCCAAGCTCGCTTTCACCGAATCGATTTCAAGGGCTCAAAGAATTAGCTCAGATTATTTACAGCCCAACACGTATAGAAATTCTTATATGGGTTTCCTTACAAAACTATAATGTGAATGTGGATGCCCCTTACCCTGAAATTGTCAATCAATACCTCATGGGTAGGCTTTAGTTAACATTGATGTTATTCTTTGCTTAACAATTTTAAAGTTATAAAAGCAATAATTAGCTTTAAGCTAATTAGGAAAGCATATCACTACCACTAATGTCTACCTATATTCTGGATCACTAATTCTCATTTCAAAATTCAAACGAATTATTCCGTTTTAATTCTTCAGAAAGCTTTGCGTGATCATTTTTACGGTAAAATATGACTATTTAAATTGGGTCACATTTTTATGATAATATATTACCATTTAAATTAAATCACATTTAATTATAAATGGATCACATATAACTCGTCTGCGACCTTCAGACGAAAATGACGTCCGAAGGGAGACCTTCTGATTCTGGATCTGTGGTTGCATTTCACTGACGAATAAAGGCAATAGACAATAGTGAAAATGATATTAGATGGGCCCCAGTCCAGTGGGCCCAAGAAGGCCAGAACCAAAAGACTTGTAGGCCCAAAATTAATAGAAGAAAATTAATGGAAGATAAACATTGGGTTAGGCGCTTAAGTTAGGAGTTCGGTATTAAAGGGTTAAGAATTTGACAACCAACGGTGGCGGAACGAGGAGATGTACATGGATGGTCGATTGATCGCCTACCACATACGAGTAATTAGTTTATATCCCGTGTAATACATGTCCAATATAAAAAGAGCATCTTTAATTAGATAAGCTAAATTAAAGATTTTATTGTATTTAACTTCGAATTTTGGTCCATTACTAAGACAACAAGTGTCTTTAGACTTTAATGTAATATAAATGGACGAGCTAAATTGAATATTTACAATCAGGATGGGTTTGTATTGATCACGAAATTCATGATGCATGAATTATGCACTAATACATACGGAGTATATAATTATGATATTGTTAGATTATGACATGAATCTATCAATTTTGACTACAAGTTTCGGGAGGAGGTATGTGATTGAGGTTCTCCTAATTAGGTATGGTGAGTTTTAGTTAAGCTTTCTAATTAGGTCTTCTAGTATTGGTGTTAGAGAAGGTATGTGATTGAGGTTTTTCTAATTATGTGTGGGTGAGTTTTTGTTTAGGCTTTGTTAGGTCTTCTTGTATCGGTTTTAGAAAGGGTATGGGATTGAGATTTTCCTAATTATGTGTGGTGAGTTTTTGTTTAATTAGGCTTTCTTAATTAGATCCTCTTGTGTTGGTTTTAGAGAGGTATGTGATTTAGGTTTTCCTAATTATGTGTGGGTGAGTTTTTGTTTAGGCTTTTTGAATATAAATTCTGGAATATGTAATTTTACGAAATTAATAAAGCTCCTCCATTTGTACATGTAAATGTAGCTAACACATCTTACACGTAAAATATACTCTCGTATGTATTATTTTACACAAATTCTTGTATTAGACGTAACATTTTCGTCTTTCCAAAAAAGACGGGATTTTGTGACCATTTTATGGTCAAGTGTAACCACAATGGTTCAGATAGTATTACAACTTATGACAACTTATTTTCCAAAAGTGATTACATTTAGCTGTAAAATGGTTTTAAAATCTCGTCTTTTTGTTTCAGAATCAAAATAACTCGTTTGAAGTAGACCAACTGATCATTTTATTAACGGTTCTTTAATGGGTTTTTTGTTAAAAACTACCTTATATTATTTTTTTTTGTTTTCAACTACCTTTGTTTTCTTTATTTTTGGTCAATAACTACCTATGCTAAGAGTGTAGACATATTTGGTCTGTTTTCCGGCTTTAACTTATCTCACATGACTCTTTTATGTTTTAATCTTACTAAGGCCGATTTTGGGAAGTCATGAAGTACTTACGCTTAACTTTAGTAGATGTTGTAGTTATTATTGAAATGTGAAATTCATTAATTTTGCTTATCTGAAGTTAAATTGTGGTTTGGACGCAGTTGATTATTGTTGTTTGATGTTAAGAAAGTCATGTAAGATAGGTTAATGTCACTAAATCGACCAAATCTCGCCATATTTTCAGCGTAGGTAGTTTTTGACCAAAAAAAGAGAAAACAAATGTAGTCTAAAACAAGAAAAATAATATAAGGTAGTTGTTTTACAAATACCCCTAAATATAAGTTAGTTTTTAACAAAAAAAAAAAACCCTTCTTTTATTGATGAATATTTGATGTCCCACCTAGTCCAATAAAGTGGGGTGCAGTATCAATCATGTGGCAAATGTATGCACTACGGAATACTCCGTATCGAACAACTGGAGGTTTTTTCTTGAATGACTGGCTTAGTGGCTTACTACGTATATTTGGAAATTACAAGAGGGGGGTAAATTCAGAGAATCAGAGCACACAGCATGAGAAAAGGATAGATCATGCGCATCCACCCAAAATATACAGGTACTAGTATCAAACATTGTTACACAATTGTGCACATTAATACGTTCTAATTGATGACTTGCTTGCAACATTTAAATTAGTATTCAAGTTATGAATGCATTTGTCCAAGTTCCCAAGAAAGGCACACCCTTGGATGAGCTATTCAATTTGTGCTTTATTAGTCGAGGGTATGATTATTGATAAAACTTATTAAAATTTTAAACTCGACCATATCAGATTTTCACTTAATTTTTATTATTTCTTTATTATTCAGACTCATCTAAGACATTATTTTTCATATTTTTTTGGGTTTTTTGTCAGAAATTACCTTTTATTTAGGGTCATTTCACTCATTTGTGAACAACTACCTTTCATTTTATTTCTGGCTTTCAACTACCTTTCATTTCTTCATTTTGCGAAAGACTACCAAAAATCCACTTCCGGCAAAAAAGTCAACTTTGGCATTGACTTACCATTTCATGTTGAATCTAACTCTTTACTTCATAACCCTAATAATCGATGATAAAGATTCATTAAACCCAATATTAATCACCTCAATTTGTCTATCTCTTACCCGAAGCAAAGTCCTAATCACTGAAACAAAATCATCATTGATATTAATCTTAACATGGTAAATAATTCTTCAACAATAATGATCTATTATGACCTTTGCTTGTTGGCAAAATTAACTCCTAGTGTTAACTATTCGGAAAAAAAAACATGGATTCTTTCTTAGGATCACTTGTGTGCTACTATCTCATTAGTTTTCTTATACCCATCATCTTACCATAAAGAGAGAAAGAAGGTACTTTAATATGACTTAGATGGACAGTAGATTGATGAATCATGAGTAGTCTATAAGGTTGTTGAAATGTAAGGGTGAATGTGAAAGTGGTAGTAAAGGTGACGACGGAGATGGAGATGGAGATGGAGATGGTTGATGCGTTGGTATTGCTTTGAACAAACTTTTGATAAGGTGTTGAGCATGGAGAGGAGCTTTTTCAGATTTTGTTGGGTGAACAAAGGGAGAAATATAGGTTATATGTGTGAAAAAAGGAGAAAAGAGCAAGTCAACGCCGGAAAGTTGACTTTTATTTGCCGGAAGTGGATTTTTGGTAGTCTTTCGCAAAATAAAGAAATGAAAGGTAGTTGAAAGCCAAAAATAAAATGAAAGGTAGTTGTTCACAAATGACCCTAAATAAAAGGTAGTTTCTGACAAAATACCTTATTTTTTTTACAAACTTAAAAAAAGGAACAAAAAGAAATGATACATGTGATTCATTCATTAGATAATTTTGTTTGAAAGTGAGGTCAAGCCTCACTCAAAGTCTTAAGTTGAGTTTTGGATTTCCAAGACTCAACTTTAAGACTTTGGTAGATTATTGCGGTAGTCTTTAGTAAGTCTTGTCTTAAAACTTATCAAAATCTTGTCTCAAGACTCCCAGTAATCTTTCCATCTTTCCATAGAGTATTTCAAAACTTTTTCTTTTTAATATATAAGACTCATTATTAATAATTACGGTCTTACGGAGTACAATTAATGTGATATTTTTTAAAGTATAAACCGATCTTGGTTGAAATGTTTTCTTGACATGGTATTAAAGCCGATGTGATCAAAAGATCACGTCGACGAATCTTACCCCCTCAATTTTAAAGTGGATATAGCACCAGATATGGGGAGGTTTGCAGTTGCATCCACACTCCATGCCCAAAGGAAATTCGTGTAAGAAGGCGTATTAGACTGTTAGAGTATGGAACCGATCTTGGGACTTCAACCACCATCTTAAGCTTTTGCTTGAGAAAGTTTCTTGACATGATTTAAAAAAAAATTGAACATAAAAAGTTTCAAGACATCGGCTTTATTATTAATTATATTTTACATATATGTAGAGTTTTAAAATATTTACTAAGTTTCTCAAAAAAAAAAATATTTACTAAGTACTAACTAATTGGGGAAACCTAACTATTAACAACAGGTAGCAAACTTCCAAAAAAGTAGTTAAGATTATCGATTTTTTACTACCCAGAAATTCTTAACTACGAGACCTTATCATAAGTATAAGCCCCTGCGCCCTTAAACTATTAAAACGAAAAAAAAAGTGTAGGTAACACGATTTGTTTACGTGTTTGTTGTCATATGAAAAAGTGTGAACATAACGCCCACTTTATACGATTTCAACCTAATTTGTAAATCGTCTTTCCCGTACACTTACGGAAAACCGGTCGTAAATGAACTCAGGGCCGCATGTTGTCGTGTGATACACAAGTATAACCTATCTAACGGGAATACTGTTGCAAAATAAGGTATGTAACGGTGACAAGATCCGAACATATAGCTTCATGTGACTGACATTCAACATTTCAACGTAATATTTGATCCTCTTATTATAGACCATGCACCATGACAGTTGACAAACATTAATGGCTTAATGCCTAACGTTTACTGGTAATTTAAGTCACATTGTTGAGTCAATTTGACCATAAACATGATTGATTCCTCAATTAATAAGTCACTTGTTTGTAACAAGCAACCTCCGATGCTAATTGTAGGTAAAACATTATTAGTTACTTTAGCTGATAAAATCATTATAGAGTATTCAGCAGGAGTGATGGATTTATAGGGGGTTAGTAGAAGCGTTCACCCTTATTGACGGTAGAAAATTTCAAAGTTTATAGTTAATTTTTTTTAGCTTTTTCGAATTTTCCTTAAACCATTACCCGTTCGCCCTTACTGAGATTTTTTCTCCGCTGAAGTCAATTCCTGGCTCAGCCCCTAATAATAGAGGGACAATATTTAGGGTAAAATGAAACCGTAAGGTAAACAAGTGTTTTTGTATCGGTAACATTTAGAGTTATTTTTGTTCAGTTAATCTCTTTGAAGATGAAGATATCCGAAGCTTAAACGGATGAAGTATTACAGTTTGCATATAAAATGGATACGTTTAAGCTATAAAACGGGATATGTTCGTTTTAAGATAGACTAAGTCGTTTTGTTGCAGGTAGGAATTTGCATTATTGCCTAAGAAGCGATATATCACATAACTTTAGGCAGGCATTGCCACTTACCTAGAGGACTGGGTTAGCAACTTCCTCTATCACGCAGGAATTGAAATTCAGGGGAAGTGAGGGGAAATGCCGATTCATGTGATTTGGGTAACCAAACAACTAGATAGCACCAAAACGGACACGGAAACAAAATGGACACATGACATGACATCCCATAAAATTGTGGACAAGTGACACGTTATTTATATTTAATAAATATATATTTTATAGTTATAAACGTATGATTTTATTTTTTGTAAAATTATTAGGTATTAGATTTAAATAAGTGAAGGTAAAACATCATCTTGACTATAACTCCTTCTCATGTCCCCACGCAAACCAGTCTTCTAATCAATCTCTTTCGATATCTTATTGCTCGTCTAAAGAACATCATGCACTGTAAATTCAACTCATTTCCGCACCATTAAACAATGCACATTATTCAACTTAAATTCAACTTAATTCCGTTTGAAATTGTGTCTAAAATGTGTCCAAATACCGTGGACACATGTCCGAAACGTCTCCAAATACCATAGACACGGGTTGGACACGTGCATAAATCTCTATAGTATAAAAGATGAGTTCTTTTGAGAGTTTCTATTGGTCCCTTGATTTATGGGAATAAAATGCAATTTTTTGAAGGTGGCCCCCACCACTTACTTAGGGTTGATTTATTTAACCTTAATACAATTCTTTCTATTGAACATATAATAATAATAATAATAATAATAATAATAATTTTAGAAAAATATATATACGAAATATATACATAGAATGTATATAATAAATATGAACATTATATTTCACCAAAAAAAAATATGAACATTATAATTTCAAAAAAAAAAAAAATAGAAATGAAAAAATAAAACTAAAATTTGTATTGCTAAGATAAAATAATAGCGTATACGGATGCTCCGGGTCTTATAACTGATTTAAGCAAATTATACAATCAATCAGTAGCATCTCTAATAGAACGATGCTCTATTTTACTTTCATCATTAAACAAACGGTTTATGATTTCCATCACTTAAAAAATCGAAAAAACGAACATATTTTTAAGAAAAATAAATAATGTAGCCCATAAACATGGGAAAAAAAATAGTGCAAGTAATATTAAAAAAAGAGCCCACAAAATGCATAAAAATTGTATGAATATAGTTTCATCAAACCTCAAAATTGAATGACGTACTTAAATTTTATCTTATAATCAGAACATGAAAATTGTACCAGTAAGGATAAATTGAAATCAATAATTTTTTGGAATTGACCTTACCACAAACTTACAGTAAGTGGATTATACATCCGATGTACTACCACAAGTTTTATACTTTCTGAGCATTATAATAAAGTTTGTGAGCTTTGTTTTAAAAATTATGAGTTTTACTATAAAAATTTTGAGTTCATTCACTAAAATATTAAGCTCAAAAAAATTACAATAAAACTCAAAAACATTACATACAAACTTACTTAAATTTGAGTTTTGACGGAAAAAAATTAAAATCTAACTTATAAACTTTAATAAACTCAGAAAAAAATACACATATGCTCAAAAACAAATAAAGTTTGAGGTAATAAGCTCAGAAAAAAATACAAAAATGCTCAAAAACAAGTAAAATTTGAGGTAATACATCCAATGTATGTTCCTTACATTTATTTAACATCGTTTAATTCAATTATTATTTCAGCATATTACGTATTGTTAGCATACTAATTAAAAGTCAATCCGTGCATTTTTTTGCACGGGATTAAAACTAGTAAAGAAATAAAGTTAAACACGGTTTTATAGGCGTTTGACATGTTTAGGCCCGTGTCCGACGAGTATTAGTGTTGGACACATGACAGCTAGTTAAAAGTCCGTGCTACGTCGCTAAACAATATAACCACTTCGCAATTCACATAAATTCAAATTTCGACGGTTAAGTGAACAAAAGTAAGTTTAATTTTACCGTTACAAAAACACTTTGAAGCATACAATAATAACGGATGACCCATGCTCTCTAGCTAATTGATTCTCTAACAAAATTGACCTCAGCAAACATGATCATTAATTCATTTAATTTAATATCATTACTCACAATTTGTGTAAGAAATTGCTGACATCAATCAATCATCATTATCAACTTACTCTAATTATTATTATTATTATAATAATCACTCTGTAATCTAATCTAATCATCTACAGTAATTATAATTATTCCTGTAATCAAAAACCCACATACGTAAAATGGATTTACATACTCTACACCTAGTATAACTTACTAATAAGCCACAGGACGATTTACATTTCACACATTGTGGCGGAATTAGGGGAGCTAGCAGTAGCGTAGCCCACCTCCTTGGACTAGAAAACCTCAAATCTTGATTCTGCCACTTCTTATAATTGAGACGGAGGGAATAATTAATTAAAGTAATCATCCTCGAAATGATGGTCATCAAGATCAGAGCAAAAATCACGAAGACGAGAAGACAAAAGCCGACGATTAAACTCGGTAACCTTTTCATCCCGTAAAAACGGGGTCCGACAAAGAGGACACGTGTGATGATCAAGGTCCATCCAACGGTCCAAACAATCCTTATGAAATACATGCTTACAATTATCCAACAACCTGATGACGTCATCCTTACGCACATCGGACAAGCACACGGAACATTCACAGCACTCTTCTCTCTCCTCCACGTCGGACAGTTTGACCAGGGTCAACAGCTCCCGGGTTAGGACCGCGGATACGGGAGGTCGGGCCGGGTCGTTTCCGAAGGGGTGGAGCGTGATGAAGGTGGGTGGGGTGGAGGATGGGCTTGGGTTCGGGTTCGGGTCGAGGAAAGCGGGGAGGCCTAAGGTGGAGAAGAGGGTGAAGAGGAGGTTGCGGAAAAGGGTGAAGAAGGTTAGTGTGTGGAGGAAGAGTGGTGGGATGAAGAGATCTGTGTATCCTACTGGAAATCCCATTTTTGTTTAATTAATTTGGATTTGGATTTGGATTTGGATTTTGGAAGGTTAATTATGGGGTTGATGTGGGGTTGTTGTGGTGTATGAATTGTGAAGAATTTGAAGATAGTGGAAAACATGGAGGATGAGTAGGGTGTTATATAGTGTCATAAAGGGAGTATGTGTGGGTCAACTCTCATTAGGAGTTTGGTCTTGGCCTAATGTCGTTATGTGTAACTAGAGATGTCCGGGTCGGGTCGGGCCGGGCTAAGGGGCGGGCCAATTAGAGTCTCAGCAGCCCAAGCACGATACTTAATGAGAACCGGGCTGGTTCGGGGTAGTGCTAGGCCAGTTTTATCTAGCAGTAGCCTGGTCCACTGAAAGCACGATACTTAATGAGAACCGGGCTGGTTCGGGGCAGTGCTAGGCCAGTTTTATCTAGCAGTAGCCTGGTCCACTGAGTGGCGGACCAATGCCGGACCGGACTTAGCCTTTTTATATTTTCTTATTTGTGTTTGGACTGAGCCTGGCCGGGGAAGTCGTGGCACTAGCCCGACACAAGGAGATGATCGGGCCGGGCCATGTGCTGACCAGGTCACCATTTTTCAACCCACGGACGCAGGCTGGGACGTGCTAGCTTGCCACGTTTCACACCTCTATGTGTAGCAGACTAGCAGTGTAGGGGTGTTCATTATTCGGTACAGATCGGAAAACTTCTAGTCTAATCTACGGTCCCATCTTTTTGTTGATTTCGGTTTTCGGTCTATTTTGGTATGGTCTCGGTTATTCCTGGTTCGGACCGGATCCAGAATTGGATTTTGCATTTTAATTTATTTTTTTGCTTGGATTAGTTTTTATAAGATTCTTTATAAATGTTTAAATATGCATAGTTTATCGTTATAGACCTCATTAATAAAAATTAAGGTACGTAGGCGAATACCGATAAATTTCGGTCCACGACAGTTTTATCTGGTTTTGTTCCAATTCAGTTACGTTTCGGTACACAATCCTACTCATAGGTGTTATTATTTATATTCAAGCCAACTTTATACGTTTGTTCAACGTAAGAAAATAACTTGAATAAAGGAAATACTATTTGGTAATAAATGGCCAATTGGGTTGGTGTGATTAGAATCAGTTAATTGATTTGTGCATTTAAAATCGTTGCATTGCATGATACAATTGGGTTGCTGCGGAGTAAAATGTTTTTAAATGAGATATATTTTTTTTATTTTTTTGTAGTAGGCAAAAAATAACTTACAATATTCCAGACGTTACAGAGTAAGTTATTCGACTTAGGCCCTGTTCTTTTGGAATGAAATTGTCTGAACTGAACTGGACTTAATGGAGCTGAACTGAACTGAACTGAACTTAATGGAGCTGAACTGAACTGAACTGAACTGAAATAATAATAAAAAGATTATATTATTATTATTATTAATAATAATAATAATAATAATAATAATAAATATTATAATAAAGATAATACCAATAATATTAACAATAAATATTATTATAATATTATTCATTAATAATAATAATATATTAATATAATCTAATAATAATAATAATCTAATAAGATATATAAAAAATAAAATAGTAATATAATAATAAATATAGTAATAATAATAATAATATATTAGTAATATAAATCATAACATTAATAATAATAATAATAATAATATAATATATTAATAATAATAACTAAAAAATAAATAATAATATAATGATAATAATAGGTCTAATATAATAACTTATTAATATAATAATATTAAATATAATAATATTAAATATAATAATAATAATAATAATAATAATAATAATAAATATGTGATTAATAATGTTAATAATAATGAGTATATTAGTTAAATAATAAATATAAAATAATAACTTATTAATATAATAATATTAAATATAATAATAATAATAATAATAAATATGTTATGAATAATATTAATAATAATGAATATATTAATAAAATAATAAATATAATATAATAATAATAATGACGATAATAATAGTAATAATAAATATATTAAATATAAATATAATAATATAAACAATACGAATTAATTATTAATAAATATAATAGTAATATAATAAATATAATAATAATATAATAATAATAATAATAATATTATTATTAAATACGTTAATATAAAAATAATAATAATGATATCAATAAGAATAATAATAGTAATGTTGAAATGAAATGAAATGAACTGAACTGAACTGAACTGAACTGATCTGAACTGAACTGAAATGAACTGAATGGAGCTGAACTGAACTGAATTGAATTGAACTGAACTGAACTTATTAGAACTGAAATTAAGTCCAAAAGAACAGGGCCTTAGTAACATAGAGAATACATATGAATTGCGGTCATTCTACATTCTACATGAGATATATGTTGTCGGAATTGCGGTCATTCTACATTCTTGAACAACTTATTTAAGTTTCTTTTGTGATTCATTTATATTATAGTTCAACCATTATACTTTAAACTGTTTCCTATTCGTTTTCTATTTGTAGTCATGATACATTGCTACTTGAAATTTTTTCTCACAAATTAGTGGTCATTATATAATTGAGGCCGGAGGATATTTTAAGGTTGTGACTTGCGACTAACCTATTAATTTCTATTAATTTTAATAGTGATATATCATGTAATATAAAATATTGTAAGATCCTCTATAGATAATTCCTAATCACGAGTAAAGAGATGTCGTGATCAATAACAATCGACATGCACATGCCACAATCACTTCAATTATAAATTATATAGTGTCACATACCCCGTAAGTAGATTGATTTTAATTGCTCATTTGCTCTTACTGACCCCAATAACGATGGAGATGTCACACTAATCACAATGAAATTTAGCAGATGTTAATTAACTTTAATCTTTATTAGTAAAGTTATAGGCGGTAATACTCATATCCTTAGTTTATTGCCATTGTAACTCCCTTCACAGCAGAAAAAACAAAACACAATGAAATCTATATAATCAAGAGATGGTAGATTAGTAGAATGCTTAATCATCTTAACTTGTTCGTTAAGTTTCCGGGCAATTGTTATCATTTGCCTTTTGGGAATTATTCATAAGAAAATATAATTTTAAAATAATTTTCAATACATAACATAAAATACAGTCATGATGGATCGTGTATGATTTGTCTTAATGAGTACATTAAGAATATCAAAATTTTACAATTTTAGACTTACGTAAGTAAAGCTATTTACGAAATAAATAAATCCTCGACAAATGTGCTAAAGGCAAATAAATGATAACATTTGGCTGGAACAGAGTGATTATCAAAAAAAATGACAATTACAAAGCTTTAATCTTAATATGTTCTAGGGTCAGCTAACATAAATCATATTATCCTAGTTTATTCGTTAAGTTGTCATAGATCAAAAGTCAAAATTTTAATCACGCTTTCTTTTGGTCATGGTGGATTAGTAGAATGCTTAATCATCGTAGTTTGTTTGTTAAGTTGTCATATATCAACAAAACCAAAAATTATAGAGCTTTAATCCCGACATAATTTGAGATCGGCTGACATAAATCATTATCTTAATTTGTTCGTTAAGTTATCATAAATCAAAAGTCAAAATTAATAATGGTTTCTTTTGGTCCGATTGTTTAATTATAATGCATTGGAATTAATACTCGTATAATTTTAAAGAATGATGATTAATTGAAGGATTAGTTATAATATGAAGATGAGATTAATTGAAGGCTGATCAGATTCTTGGGGACCCTTTGTAGGTGTGTCTCTACGCCATCCACTCACCCACACGTGCTTTTGTTATATGGACTATTGGAGGATTACTCTCATGATTAATTGATTATGACGAAATAGTAAAACGTTTTAATAATTTTAATTTCACACAAATTTGCTAAAAAAACTCAATTTCGTAAATAAGGATGATAAAGGTGAAAAATTTATTAGTAAATATTATTATTGTAAATATCAGTTTGTTAGTATGTTCCATAGTTAGGATATTAATTCCAATGCATCTGTTTACACGATTTCGCTCCAGTCTAAGCGTTCGTTCTCCTCCCGTTTCGACTGCGGGGGTGTATTAGTAAATATTATTATTGTAAATATCAGTTTGTTAGTATGTTCCATAGTTAGTAATAGGAATATTAATAATAGTTGGGCCTCAACCATCACCTTAAGGTTTCTCGTAATATTATTTCCATCTCCAAACTTTGTCGAGACAATAACATCTTCTGTGAATTCACTTCTAATTTTTGTTTTATAAAGGACAAAACTTCGGGCCGCACTCTTCTCCACGGACAGCTTAAGGATGGAGTCTATGAATGCATTCTTGCTGTCCCTCGTCTTCACGCCTGTCAAGCATCTTCAACCCCGGATTGGCATCACAAATTCGGCCATCCGTCTATCCAAATTTTGAAGTTTTTACGTACTCATTTTAATTTACCCATTCCGTCTTCATTCACAAATAATTGTAATTCTTGTGATATACACAAGAGTCATAAGTTAGCTTTTCATCAAAATACAATTCGTTCCAATGCTCCTTTGGATTTAATTTTTTCGGATGTTTGGTCGTCTCCTATTATGCCATATGACGGGTTTAAGTATTACATTATCTTTGTTGATCACTTTACGAAATTTATTTGGCTATATCCCATGAAACTCAAATCTGATTCCACACAAATTTTCAATCGCTTCCGCACTCTCGTTGAAAAACAATTTAATCGACCCATCCTACAACTCTACTCCGACAATGGCGGTGAGTATATAAAATTGTCCCACATTGATAAAAGAGGAGAGGAGTTACCACTTTATAAGGCAAGGGGCTACTCCCTCTATTGCCAATTGGTTTTAGGATGGAACCTCCTTGACCTTATGAAGCGGACTCTCTCTCCTCCATTTGGTGCGGCCCAGGCCCAGGTCCGTTGCATGATCTATCATGGTATCAGAGCCAGTGTGACCGAAGGTCACGGGTTCAAATCCTGGCAACCTCAAAACTCCTCAAAAACTCGAAGTGGAATTCAAAGACACACGGTGACGGGGAGGTGCAGACAACCAACCACTCTTCAAGCCCAATGGGCATTTGAGTGAGGGAGCGTAATAGGAATATTAATAATAGTTGGGCCTCAACCATCACCTTAAGGTTTTGGTTGAGATGGTTCATCTATCAGTTAGGATATTATTTCCTTGTTATTAGGGTATACTGTTGTACATTGTATCTATATAATAGCTAATGAGAACAACTCCCAAATCAGGGAATTATAATATTTACAAAATTAATGATTTGTTAATTTAATTAAAATCTACCAGTAACACAATGAAAAAAAAGTAAAATTCTATATATATCGTGCATGCAATGCACGAGGATGCTGATAAAGTAGAATGGAAAGAAAATCAAAAGTTTACAGCTAAAAATTTCAAATTATTTTAATGTCAAGTAGGCAATCGTCTTCTTCAATCCCCTTGGTCGTCCCCGCGAACCGCCATTGTACCAAACACGTCATGTTAACAGAAATACCATATGAACGGATTGTGTAGGTGTTTATACAAATATAGTTTGATACTTTCACTTTAATGGATATGTAGTAGGGCATATATACTGTATTTTACTAAGACATCCATGTGGCAAATTGAACATTATCGTCCTAACTAAAGATGATTTTTAGCCAAAATTTTGATGCCAACGCGAGATTTGGAGGCATGCACTTGTTATGTGTTAGGGGTGGAGCCAAGAATCGAAAGCACTTAGGGTTCAATTGACAAAGTCGATGATGTTGGTTAGTCGTACGTGATCGTCATTACTGGCATGAGATCACTCTTTTTATTTTTCGGTGTAGGGAGAAAATCATAATATTGTCGTTATTGCCCTAACTAAAGAAGATTACATGAAATATTATACGGAATTACAGAGTACATGCTTTAAACACTCTTTGACCAATTGTTTATGTCAACACAAGATGTGGAGGCATGCACTTGTTATGTGTTCAGGGCGGAGCCAAGAATCAAAAGCACCTAGACAACTAGGGTTAGATTGACAAAGTCGATGATGTTGGTTAGTCGTACGTGACCATTATTACTGGCATGAGATTACTTTTTTCTTTTTCGGTATGGGGTGAAAATTGTAATATTGTTATTATCGTCCAAACTAAAGAAGATTACATGAAATATCATACCAAATTACAAAGTACATGCAATTCAAATACTCTTTAGGCAAATTGTTGATGCCAACACGAGATGTGGAGGCATGCACTTGTATTGTTATGTGTTGAAAGGTCGTGTCAAACAAAACATCTCACATGAAGAACAATCCGTAGGCAACTATTTCAACGCACATATACATCAAAGTAATAAAGCCTAGGTTTATGAAATTTAATTTGCTTTCATTTAAGGTACTATATTTTGAACGTGTGATGGTACTGATTGATGTTATGTACTCCGTGCAATTTTATATGTTGTGATCGGAATTCAATTTGTGTGATTTAAAACGATTTAAAGTACGTTGTAGTACTCCGTATGTAATATGAGTACATTTTGTGAACGGTGGATGTTTTATAACCTCAAAAGGCTAAAATATCAGTTTTAACCTTTTAAGTTTGAGTTTAATTGATAATGTAAGAATTAAGAAGATAAAACTATACTCAAGATACTCTAATATTTAAAGAAAAAAACCGTAACTTAGCGATGTTTGCATTACCTTCTGTATGCAAATGAAATATCAAACTCCCTATATATGTCCGTATGTTAGCACAATTCAAGCGCTCCTATATAACCCAATGATTCGATTTAGCTCAATCTGAAACCGAACTAAATAATCTATTTTCCAGTTTATGTGAAATCATGAGATGCTTGCGATAATCTTAATTTTTCACTTTTCATCACTTTTTATTTTATTTTTTATTTTATAATGAATGTATCTATCTTAAACCAAGTAGGGTCCTAAATTAAGTTTGAAAACATTCCAATATCAAATGTTTAGTAGATGGAAGACCTTATGACTTAAGTATGAGTTATGAATAGTGGATGCTCAATATATAATCAATAGAGCTTCCTTGATATATATCCGTCTTAAGAATAAAACGAGTTAAACAACACCCTGCTTGCATAGATGAAACATGCCTTTTACTAATTAATCTCAATGTTTCTTGTTTTCGTCTCATATGTAATACTTGACCCGTCTTAAGGTTAAAACGGTCCGTCTTAAACGAGAATTTGTAATAATAGTTACAAATAAAGAGTAGTTATTAAGGACAAGATATGGAATGATGCGGAAACTAAGTAAGGAGGTCCATACATATCTAACACCTAATTTATCTTTTATTCGAGGGGCATCATGCGGACAATGAAAGCTTAATAAGGAGACAAGACATGCTAATATCATTGTCAAGTGAAATAAAGTTGAAAATGGCTTCTATTGGGTTAATTCATGCATGTACATTTTTGCATAAACATAGGTTAATAGTAATGTTTTTTTTTAATGGGAAATGATAAATACAGCCATTTAAGGAGCCATAAAAGGAAATAAATCCTTAATATTTGAATTAATTGCATTGAGTAATGTGTAATCTAATTCTTAATTCCTAAGTTAATACCTTCTATAATACAACCCTTAGCGCTGTATTTAACATTACCCTTTTTTAATTGATTACAAAGTAACGTCAACCATTTAATTTCCAAGTCTAGCATCTCGTAAAATAAGTCTCATTTTACTTTTCTCGTAAAATAGGTTTTATTGAACTTTTCTCGTAAAATAGGTCTCATTTTACTTTCCACCAGCCATCACTTTTTCATGAAGAGGGAACAACATCTTTGTATATGACTTTACAATAACTTATTAGAAAATCGCTTTACACGATACTTACACTATATTATATCACAATTTTTTTCTTTCTGAAACTTCTAATATGGTGATGCGGAGATGCACGAGAATAAGAGTAGCAGAGTAGTACGATTGTAGATATCAATTAATTTAGTTGTTAAAGTCATGAGCAATAATATTCATAACCTGAGTTCAAATCCCGTCAGTAAAATCGTCACTGTAAATCCTTTTTAAAAAGAAAAAAAAAAAGTGGCGGGGTAGGCTAACGAAACATATGATAAAATGGTGGGGGATGAGCTTTAAAGAGCCATCTTCCAAGTGTCTGAGAGATACAAGACAATTATGGGCCTATTGCCTTATGTTTCCTCGTTTTAACATGTGGCTCCATCTCTATGGGCTTGTATTTAAGTTGGCTATCACCTCTTTTCACCTTGTCTTTGTCTAATACCATGTAAATACAATTTTGTACGTACTATACTGTCTACATTATTAGTAGACTACAAGTTTGTTGGTATTGAACAAAACAAAGGATTGTATAGGAAGTTTTTATGAAAGAACAATTAATATAAATTAGTGGGGTCTTATATAGTAAAATGGTTAAATTTCATACTCAAAATCGTATTTTATATCGCAAAATTTCAAAAGCTATGAGGTCTTATCCACTTTTATACATATCTCTATCATCTGTCAGTCTGCCACAGTCTATTATGAAAGCAATTTATTAAGTGGGTGACATGCCCACGAGTAGACCTGTCAAACGGGTCGGGTGGGTCGGGTCAGATACGTGTCGGGTTAGGGTCAGAATACGGATCCAGAAATAATTTCTAACGCATTTTTTTACGATTTCTTTTAAGCAAAAAAATATTTCCTACTATTCTAAATAACCTTCTCTATTTCCTTTTTTTGTCTATTTACAATACCTTCCATGTTTTTTTTGGATAAGGTGTTATGCTAATTTTAATCACCTCACCGCACAACAATACCCCACAATACCCATACTTTATACTTCCTCCATTCAACTCCAAACTACCATAGTACACTTTTCACGTTTGCCAACGCATGTTTTGCGCGGTAAATATCATTAGCTACGTATATGCAAAAATTATAAAAGTTAAATATTTTTAATGTACTCGTAAAGACGAATCAAATAAGATCCCACAAGAATATATTTTCACTTATATATTGAGAGAAAATTGCAATTGAAGATTCATTTGTGAATAGTATGCAAAAACCAATATGGTAGTTTGGAGTTGAATGGAGGAAGTACTTATTTTAATCACCTCATCCTACAACAATACACCATAATACATTCTCTCTTTCCAATTACCTCACCCTACAACAAATGCTTATTTAAATCAAACTCTTAAATCTTGTGCCACCCATTAATATTGAAGGTTATTTTTTTTTTTTTTTGACAGCAAATATTGAAGGTTATTAAGACCAGTAGGATGTATTTTTTAAAAATTTAAAACATATTTAAAATTAATATTTTGATCATATTAAATGTTTACGTTAATTATATTGACATAATTATTAAAATAATTTTTTTTAATAATTATTTTATTATTAAATATTTGTTGGTATTGAACAAAACAAAGGATTGTATTGGGAGGTTTTATGAAAGAACAATCAATATAAATTAGTGGGGTCTTATATAGTAAAATGGTCTTATGAAAGAACAATCAATATAAATTTCATACATAAAATCGCATTTCATATCGCAAAATTCCAAAAGCTATGAGGTCTTATCGCACTTATATATACCTTTGTCATTTGGCACAGTTTATTATGAAAGCAATTTATTAAGTGGGCGACATGCCCACGAGTCATCGACTCATCGGCACCCCTTTTCCGGTCCCACCGCTTACCCTCTTGACCCCAACTTGTCCTCATGTGAAGCTTCTTTGAAAATTGGAAAAAGATTCTATCTAAAATATTAGTAATATCCACTAGGACTACCACTAACAAATAACCTAATCCCTCTCGCTCCAACACTAATATTAGTCACGTGTTGAAAATGAACACCGTTTGTTTTCGAATGATCTAATAAAGACAGCCCGTTGTTTTCCTATAATCTATGATCCTATCAAAAAGTGATTATGTTACAATTCACCTAACGTATATATACAATGGTTTGAGTTGTTTGTAAGAATCTTGAGGTAAATAGATTCTTCAATTAACATCTGCACTAAATAATCACCAGGTGAAACTGAGAGATTCAAAATGTAGATTCTCTGCCAAACCGGATCCACATATAGCAGCTACTTCATGCCTCAACGCTGGTGGCCCACAAACTAGTACCCCAACACTAGATTCCCTTTGACCAAACAACATAACTGCAATAATAATATAAATATTACTTTAGCGGAACGTCTCCCTTCATAAGCTCATTTTCGTCAGAAGGTTTCAGACGGGTCATTTATTTACAAAAAATCATTTCATTTTACAAGGTTAATTGTTATTAGACCTATAAAAAAAGGTATTTTTGAGACCGGGTTATTTCGGGTATATAATTATTTGTCTTCGACTCTTTGAGGAATTTTTTTCAAAAATAAGGCTTAAAATTAAAGAAATTAACAAAAAAGGGTTTTGTTGAAAGTTATTACCTGAAATGGGTCCACGTCATACCCGAAGCTAGAGTTGTATTCAAATCGCTTTCCCACTATATCTTGGTTGGCATGAAATTACAATTGTTTTTAAGGACCCTTGATCCTAGCCCAAGTCGGGCCAGCGACTTGAGCCCAAATCGCTTAGGGGCCCGGCGACTTGAGCCCAAATCGCTTAGGGGCCAGCGACTTGAGCCCAAATCGCTTAGGGGCCCGGCGACTTCTCCCTTATTAAAACACTTTTGTAATAAAAAATAAATAAATAATGTTGCTAGCGTGAGTCGAACACCAGACTTCTTCCCCATACTATTCATGAATTAACCACCAGGCAAAGGCAATTATTGTCATATATTTAGGCATGTAAGTTAAATATTTAATGGAAATAACGCAGGGACAAATAATTATGGTAGTTATGTATTTAAGTGCTATAATTTAGCATTGCAATATGCGTGTATCATTGGTAGATTGGTACGGAGTAGTATACATAACATCCCTTACTTGAGCGAAACGTCTGAGGTTCGATTCCAGCTATCCCCATTTTTGATTTTTTTTTGGCGTTCGCTAGGGTCGCTCGGTGGCTGAGCGAGTTAACGTAAAATCGCTCACCGACGAAGCGACTTGAATTCTTAACCTAGCTTCGCCAAATCCGATCCTACGTGGACCCATTTTCGGAAAATACTTTGAAAAACAACCCATTTCGCTAATTTGTTTGTTAGAAAACCCCATTTTGGAAAAAAATTCCTCTTTGAGTGTGTTATTAACGGGTCATTTAAGGAGATGAGAACGTTATTTGGTCGGCTAAACAAAAAATTCCTTAGCATAGTCTTGAGTTCGAATCCTCCTACCTCATATATTATAATGACTCTGTGGCTCATTTAAAACTTGGTCGATTCAAGACGTGTCTATTAAAGTTATTCTTATTTGCTATGCAAATAAATTGGGCCGAGTTTTGATTGAGTTATATTGAGGTTGATTAGTTTTCGATTAAGTCGATTAGGCCGTTGTTAAATGCATTTTGGTTATTTGGATTTGTCGATTTTGCTCAGCTTAACTATTAATCATACTACCTCTGATTCTTTGGAATTGCCCCACTTTTTAAGATTTTTGAGGAGTATTTCAATCAAATGGGAAAATTCCTAAGAATCGGAAGGAATAATGCATAAGAATCAACTCAAACTGAGGATGTAGATTGCTTACGCTTTAGGTCCGGCCGTTCACCATAATGAACATCAGTAAAATCAATAATGGATTGATACGGAAGGCTTTCGAGTTCTCTATCAGCATTATAATACCCTGATTCCGGCGTTACTTGAGGCGTAACTCCTTCCGTGCTAATGATCTGCCTTGTTTCGATGGAATAATTCCTCTTCTTGTTTCCGATCACAACAATACTTGATGTTATGACTATACAAACACATAGTATCAAGAGGTACAAAATTGTCCTTTCCCAAGTCGCGAAGATTTCATTCGTGTTATGATCAATTGGGTAAATGTAGTATCTTGTAAGGATACCAATGATAATAAGAAAACCAATGAAAGACGACGAAATTATAGCACCAAGCCATAAATAACCGTTCTTTCCTAGGCTCGGAAAGATGGGTGTGTCGCTAGCATTGGGTTTGAACCATATGGTTCGAGGTTGGGTTTGGTTCTCTTCTATTTCGGTTTTTTCTCTAGTGACATAGGCCTTGATTTGTAAGTCTAATCTTGAAAGATCATAAGTTGTGCTCGAAAGTGGGAGGAGGAGGTTCAACATGGATAAATCTGAGGAGTTCTTGAATGAGCAAATGAGAAGAATTTTCGGTATTTGTGAGTTTGGAGTCGTGCTAGCGGAGAGAAGCTCTCGAATGATCGAGAAATAGGGTGTTATGCCACTGCCTCCGCTTATCATCACCAATAAGTCATACCTGTAAACAAGTAGAAACACCCTAATTAATTCATACTCTGTATTTGATAGATATGTTACTTCGATACTTCATTTTAGATTAAAAATTCGAAAATTTTGCACAAAATAGTCGTATCAGACACTTGACACGTGTCAGACACAAACACGTAACTCGTGTCAGTCTTAATTTGTGAATACAAATTAATTAAGGTGTCAGAGAGGAGTTTTTTTGGGATATTCTCTCGTGTACCCCTGAACTTTTTCGTTTTCTAAGATGTACTGCTCGTTTTTCACAAAAAACTTTGACCGACAATAATTCTCTGTAAAACGGTAAATTTTTTTTCAAACCAATTATCTCGTCAAGGCCTTGAATTTGAAAAACTTTTTTAACGAATAAACTTTGACCGAACATAATTTTTGACTACGAGTTGAGACGTCGGTGAATTCTTTTTCAAACTGAAAACATCATAAAGACGGTCAATTTGAAAAAAAAAATCATCATATTCTGAACTTGTAGCCAAGAGTTATTGACGGTCATAGTTTTTTTTTTTTTGTAAGAAAAGAGGAACACATCTTAGAAAATGAAAAAGTTAAGGAGTACCCGAGAAAATATTCCTTTTTAACACAACTTTTAATCAAATTTTAAGGTTTCATACTTTCATACCTTAGGAGATGGTTGGAGACAGGTCCATAGGGTCCTTCAACAGAGGCTTCAAGGCGATCAATAGAGGAACTCGAAACCATATCGAAAGCCTTCCTAGTCCAATCGCCATCAACCGAGATAATAACACTTAACCTATCATTCTCAAGGACACTACTTGAGCTAATACTAAAAGGGTGCCATTGAAGCTTAGAAATCTTCGGAATGTTAACGAAGATTATGCTAGTAGGGTTGTAGCTCAAACCAGGGCTCTTACTGAAATTGAGCTCTACAACTTCACAAGTCAAAACTCGAGCAGAAAGCAATCGAACACCTTGTTTTGATTGTAGGAACCTCACGTAACGATCAATCATGAATAGAAGGAAGCCAGGAAGAACGTAGAAAGCATAGGATATGCCCACATGAAAGAAGAAGAATAACATAAAGAGGATGTAGAGGTAATGTGTGTATAAGAAGACCTCAAATATCTTTCGTCGAATGCGAGGAATTGTTGCTACCCATAATATTAATCCAATTAGTAAAGATATTTCACCAGCTATGTTAGAAATACCGGCTTTCTTCCACTTCAGTGCCTGCAGATTGAAAAACATTGTCAAGTTCAATACTCGAGACAAATACATAGTGCTGGCCCCCAGGCGGATGAAATTTTCGAAGTTTTTAGTTAAATTTCTCAAAAAAAATTCAAGTGTACCAGTTCAAATCATGGCTCCGCCACTGCAAATACAGTTTCCATTATGAAACACAAATGTGAAACCGAGGTAGAAAAGATTACCAGGGATAAGTGACCAGAGACGGCCCAATATAAGAGATAGCCAAGGCCGTGAGCGGTGAATAAGGTCATGAGGGTGTGACCGAGCCAAATGTGGTACTTGACACTTGCTTCCGAGGTTAACCCGAACAATGGCAGAATTGTTGATGCTCTTGTTATCGGGTAAAATAAAAATGACAAGCATATGTTGCCTGTCGGTCCGAGCCTAAATACTGTCACTTCCCACTTTGCCATCCATCTGCAATTAAGAAGTATATATATAACATTCCCTCCGTTTCAGTCAATTGTATACATATCTACTTTCTTTTTTGAAGAGAGTTCCACACAAATGTAAATAAATGTTTGAGTTGTTTCTGTAATAAAGATTTCAATACGAAAAGGAAGTAAAAGCGAAGCTTATATGCATACCGTTTCTCTCCGTGTTTGAGAGTGATGTGACCATAACCGACATGTAAGTAGACGGAGAAAGACCAGATGAGAAGAGCTAGAAACATAAGGATAAATGAGAGCTCTATCCATGAAACTACCCCCAAGGGGCCTGTAATTAGCACCGGTCTTCTCCATCTTGCTAACCATTTTACTTTCTCGTCTTTTCTGTATGTTCATTGTTATAACGGATGTAAGAAAGATAATAAATGAACGTAAATAAACACATTAACGATGTAGGAGTAATATAAGTTTTTATCTTCAACTCCGTACCTTATTACGCCAAAACTATGTGATTGTTTTTCGAAATAGGCGTAAATGGATCCCAAAAGAGCGATGAGGATGATGGGTGTTGTGAAAATCAAAATGTTTGGACCTGCAAAATGGAATTAATATGTAAATAAATGAATGAAACGGAAGGGAATAGTATACTAGTTACGCGAATACGGAGTGTAACGCAACTCCCTCAGACTAACACCAAACTTATTAGGCCTTGTTTTTTCCGGCTTAATTTTAGCTCGTTTTATTTATGCTCACCAGTCACCACTATTCAGTTCAGTTCAAAGGAAATTGTATCAATTTTATATGGATGTGGAACACTAAAATAATACGTAAACTATAAAGGTTAAAATATAACGAAAATATTTATATATTAGGTAACCTTATATATTTTAGTTAATAAAACATCTAAATTGAAGTTTCGTGTTACGGCCCATTAGCCCATGGGCCGCCCGACTTTTGACTAAAGAGCAGGCAAGGGCAAGGATAATTGGCCCATAATTAAGGCCCTCCCCGCCCACTAATGTCTTAAAGGGCAACTTTTTTTTTCACAGCCCGACCCATGTCCGGCCCAAGCCCGCATTTAAACAGCGCTACTCTAAACTGCCCAATGAAAACTCGATTAATTTTTGATTCAACCATTGGGTTTATTGGTGGACCGGTTGGTCTAGTACTCTAGTGTGGAAGTTGTCCTAAACTTATACTTCCTCCGTTTTCATATGATCTACCCATTTTATTAAAATACTACATTCATATATTCAACAAATGGGTAGATCATATAAAAACGGAGAAAGTACATGGTATCCAAAGTAGAAGTAATTGAATAAGCTATTTGTTGTAATAATATGTCGAGATATCGACATATTATAATTTAGGAATATGACGTATATTAAATATTAATATGTCGTATAAAATAAAGAGTAATTTAGATTTTACTCTCTTTTAAAATTGAGGGTAAATGATCGAATTGTTCATAAAATGCAATTCTAAAATAAAAAGGATAATAATTGAGTGAAACCCCAAGAAATAAAATAGGACAACAAATGACCGAGACGGAGGGGTATAACACAAAAAGTTACTCCAATGAGAAAAAAGAAGCAAGTAACAAACCTTGAGTGCCAAAAAAGGTGGAGTTCAACTTGGCTTTCAATTTGGGCTTCCAAGTACGTTTATAAAGACTAGTTGGCAAAAGAATCCACATCATCAAATAACCCAACGACACTATTAACACCGTTGCCAAGATTGTTAACCTAGTTACACCACTGCCTCCACCACCGCGGCCTCCGCCTCCTCGTCCATGACCGGTTGCATCCATTGTTCACGTTCTTTTAGTATCCCTTTAATTCGTTGTATCTACGCATTGTACGATCCAATTTTATAGGGAAAATATGAATGAGCACACTTTTGGTAGTGATCAATAATATGAAAATATAATCAAAATTCAAAGTTCATGATTTATAAATTGCCCGAAAATTATTAATTCAATGTACATTTCGTTTGTGATTTAGAATAATTCAATTTAATTAGAATTTGGATTAAAAAAAAAAGTAGGGCAGGAAGTATGAATGAAGGTCACTTTCAAGGGTAGTGAAAAAGAAGATCACTATCACTATATATACATAGAAATATAGTGTATGAAATCTGTTTGATGGTATTTAAGTTTGACTTAACTATCAATTTCAATTAATTCCACAAAAAATGGATTCATGTGTCAATTTTGTTACTCTCGTGTTGAGCTTGTGTTATTCTCAATATTATGCGTGGCGGATCAAATGCATGGTAGCATACATTGTGTTTCCTTCTAAAACAGGATTTTACGTCAATTTTGTTACTCGCGTATGGACGTTGCGAGTTATGATAAATCCTTTTTAAATGAAATCCGAAATTTAATTTATATTGATAAGGTTTTGGTCTAGCGGTGGAGATCATTAGGTAGACTATACATCTGATGTATTATAACGGATAGTTTTGAGGTTTATAATAAAATTTTCAAGTTTTATTTTAAATATTATGAATTTATTATAAAATTTCTAAGTTTATTCGTTTAAACATTAATCTCAAAAACTTACAACATAACTCATAACATTATATACTCCCTCTCAGTCACTATATTGTTCCCATTTGATATGGGCACAATACTTAAGGAAAAATATTAAAATAGGAGTAAAATAGTTGTGTGGGGTTGGTGATAGGAGAGAGGGATGAATTATTAGTATTTAAATAAAGAATTGTGGGGTCAAAACATAAAGGAAAGTAATAAAATAGAGGAAAAGAGTTGTGTGAGGTTTAGTGATAGGAGAGATAAATGAATAAAATAAGAGTAAAAATATCTAAAAATAAAAAAGGGAACATTAGTTGAATAATCCATTTCTTGAAAGAGGGAACATTATAGTGACTGGGAGGGAGTATAAGCTTAGATTAATAATTTGAGTTTTGACCTCCAAAACTAAAATATAACTTATAAACTTCATAAAACTCAGAAAAAATACACATATGTAGTACATACATCTGATATATGTTCAAAACTAACTAAAGACCTTGGCACGACAAGTAGCCCATGGCCTGTCGTACGGTCCTAGAGCATGTCAATCCTGTGTCATGACAAAATAGGTCAGGTGTCATGTAGGGCGTGCCAATCTAATCCGACCTATTGTCACCATCCCCAAGCAGAAGGTCGAGTTAATCGGGTCACCAATATTTTTCCTCATCATCACATCTTAATTATCTTGACCCAATTTCATCCTCTCAAACAGAAGGTCGCGACCTAAGTCACCAACCCAATTATTTTTCACTTTCTAGCCAATGAGAGAGTGCCACCTACCGGGTCACCATACTCAACCAAAGGTCACCTTTCCTTTATTTTGATGGTTGTCCTTTTTTTTTCCGGCCAATGGAAGAGTGCCACCTAGCGGGTCACCAACTTAACTCAAGGTCACCAATTGACCCTGAGTAGTTGAAGGTCACCAAAATTAACCCCTTAATTCTAATTTAAGATGTCATTAAGGTGACCCAACAAGGTCACGACCCAGTCGGTGACCTTGCTTGGGGATGGTCTTAGTATGCTCGATTCATCTCGTCATTGTATAAAGTATAAACTAAACATCACCTTACTCCAACAAAAATAAAGTCCCATAACAAATGTATGGAAATTGAGATGGACTATTATAATTGTATCATATGTACAACTTTGAAATCTTCCCTTGACTCTCTAACAATGTTTATGTTGGTATAAAAAGAGGGGAAAATGTAAATATTTTACATTTTAAAAATAAACATTAAAAAATCCAACTTGTATAAACCAACTCCTGTTGTAATATCTATTAAAATGGTTCCATGACTTCGTCTTCTCCGCATTTCCCTACTTCAATTGCCATTGTATGTTCATTATTTGTGTCTTGTACCCTGCAACAATCTCTTCTCGGAGCCTGTCTCATTCAATAATTATCGATCAGTTTAAATTTTTCAATAACTTGCTTATAATAATAAACAAATAAACTTTGGACGATAAAAACCGTGATTAAATTCTAGTTATTCTCTTCAAGAATTACTAAGGTCATATTGCTACAATAATTTTTCTAAAATGTATTCTTAGGACACACCTCAATCGAGAGCCTAATTATTGGAGAAAGATTCACGAGAATATATATTACACCCAAATTGCTAAATAGGACGTATATTTTGTTTCCCCGTGATAAATTGGGAAACTATAGACCATTATCATAATATCACACGTTAAAAACACCGTAATTTTAGAGTTCAGTTGGATTCAGCTCGATAACACAACACTTAAAACACAAATTAAATAACTACCAAATTTGAAAAAAAAATAAAAAAAATGTAAAAATAGACGAAATTAAATTACCTCATCCCACTTGTGAGGATCAATCGTCTTATAAACCTCAACTCGATGAATCTTCTCAGGACTTTCATCCTCCCACCAACAATAAGAATGAGGAATTCGATGATTTAAATAGTCACTCCTTGTCACGTTCGTGTCGGAACTAATAATTTGAGCATTATTTACGTAATATACATACGGCTTTTGACAAGGGTGGTGACTAAACGGCCTTGTATTAAACGAAAATCCAGAAGGGTCATCTTGTTTGTACCAATTGAAAAATGTCCTAGCCGGACGTTGCATTTCTCGAGGCGTGATTGAGCCTCGGATTATTTGGACCGCGTAACCCCAAGAAACCGAGATAGTCCAATTTCGGACTGTGTCATAGCAAATTGATTGTTGCATTAGCGAGGCTGAGTCGAGTTTTGAGGGAGTCGTTAGGCGAGTTAGGGCTTGAGCCGGAGTCATGTAGGGAAAGATTGGGTCTAGTATGTCTAGGTGGTGTAAGGAGACTAATGGTGCTATTGGGTGTGCTGCTAGTAGTCCAAATAGATTGCCATGAACATCACACTGCAATTAAATAAACATTATTGTTAGAATTTAAAGAGCGATTATTATGATGGGTTTGAACCCAGGTCACGAGTATTACCATTTATTATGACTTTATCAGCTAGGTTAGCTGACATATGCAGATAATAATCTTAACTTAGGTTAGGTCGACTTAAGGTCCTCACCCTAATTAAACTAGGGCTGAGCATCGGTACAAGACCGGACCGAACCGAACCAAATCGGACTGAACTGAAGACCGAAAATAAAAATTTAGTTGACCGAAGACCGGACCTAAAACTTTCGGTCTTGGACCGGACCAAACCCGAAATATTTGGTGCGGTCCGGTCTTGGACCGAAATGGACCTAAACTAGTTTTTTCGTATACGATAATTACATTTTAATTCCACTAAATAAAATGTATTTAAATCATCAGACGACTCCTTTTATGAAAATTATTGACAATGCTAATTTACAATGTTTTGAAGATAAAATGTTAATTTAAGTCATAATATCGCAACATAGCTTCCGCCCACTCCCTCACCCGCTCAAACCCAACCTCCTTCATCACGTCCAACCCCAACCCATCCCATACACCCCCCCACCCAATTGCAACCCCATACAACATGGAGACAAGTCTCCATATTGCATAAACAAAACGGACAGGTATTATCAACTCCTCCTAGCCTACGCGCAACTTTGTCTCTTGTAGCGATCGCGTCATGACATAGCTGCCAAAAGAAAGTTTTGATGCGAGGTAGAACAGGAAGCTTCCAAAGTTTCTTCCATAGCCATTGTTCATTCGAGTAGTCCGACTGTTCTTCTTGATCCCTTCCCTCCATCGCTAACGCCCCATACGCCGTCTTGACTGAGTAATTCCCGTCTTTAGTCAGCTCCCAATTCCACTCATCCCTCGGCTGATTTGAGCTTAGCCTTATATTCAGAACACGGTCTGCTTCAAAGGGTAGAAATAGGGCATTCACCAGCTCTTTGTTCCACCGGGCATTATCAGGTAGGATTAGCTCTTCGACTCGCATATTAATATCGGAATCCCCTCGTGGGCTCAACACATAGCGTGATGTAGTTAACCCGGGTACCCAAGGATCCGTCCATACTCGCGTTTCCCTGCCATCTCCTATTCTCCTTCTCGCCCCCATCCTGACCGTAGCCTTAGCCTCCCAAATACCCCTCCAAGTATAGCTAGGTACCGCTCCCAACTCCGCTTCCATAAACTCTCTGTCTGGGAAATACTTGGCTTTCAAAACCCGCACCATCAAAGTCTCTTGCTCCGTCATAAGACGCCACGCTTGTTTCCCCAACAATGCACTGTTAAACTTGTTAAAGTCTCGAAACCCAAGACCCCCTCTCGATTTAGGTAGACAAAGTCGATCCCACGCAAGCCACGCCATCTTCCTCTTCCCCCCATATGCCCCCCACCAAAATCTAGACACAAGAGATCGTAGTTCATCACAGAAATTAGCCGGCAGTTTGAAAATGCTCATAGCATACGTCGGAATAGATTGGGCAACTGCCTTTATCATAATCTCCCGTCCCGCTTTACTGAGCAACATACCGCGCCATCCCTGCAACTTCTTACTGAGTTTGTCTCTTACTATTGTCGAGATTACCTGCTTCGAATGGCCCACTATAGTGGGCAACCCGAGATAGCGGTCTTGAGCCTCCACAACTCGAACACCAAGAGCAGCCGCTACCTTGTCTTTCCTATCTCTCCTCGTCCCCTTACTAAACGATACCGTGGTCTTATCAAAATTAATTACCTGTCCCGAAGCCCTCTCATAATCGTTAAGAATCGACTTAACCTTTAATGCCTCCGTCTCAGCTGCTTTGACAAAAAAGATGCTATCATCGGCAAAAAGGAGATGTGAAATTACCGGAGCTGTTGGAGCAATCCGTATGCCATGTAAAGTACCCGCTTCCACTGCTCTTCGAACTAGGCTCGATAGCACCTCCGCGCATAGAATAAACAGATATGGAGACATAGGGTCGCCTTGTCTTAGCCCCCTTTCGGGATAAATATGGTCCGATAAATCACCATTAACCACCACTTCATAGGAGACCGATCGCACACACTCCATCACCCTTCCCACCCAACTCGAATCAAAACCCATACATATAAGTACGCTCTCCAGGAAAGGCCATTCCACCCGGTCATAAGCTTTTGACATGTCGAGCTTTAGTGCCATATGACCCCCTCCACTCCTAGCATTCTTCATATGATGAAACATCTCAAAGGCAATGAGGATATTGTCCGTAATTAACCTACCTGGAGTGAAAGCACTCTGGTTTTCAGACACGATATCGCCTAAGAACCGCTTTAGTCTGTTAGCCAGGACCTTCGAGACAATTTTGTAAGTGACATTGCACAAGCTTATCGGTCTGAAATCCACCATTTTGTCCGGAGCTTTCTTCTTTGGGATCAGTACAATATGGGTTCTATTAAAATTGCTAGGAAAGGCTGCCCCATTCAATATGCGTAAAGATTGGCGGATGATCGAGGGTCCAACAATGTGCCAATAAGTTTGAAAAAAGAGAGCATTCATACCGTCTGGTCCCGGGGCTTTGAGTGGATGCATCTGATTCAAGGCCTCGACAATCTCCTCGCCTGTATACTCAGCTCGTAAAATCTCGTTCATTTGTCCTGTAACCCGTCCTTCGACTCCTGCCAGCAGCTCCTCGAAGTGTAATGGGTGTGTAGATTTGAACAGGGTCGAAAAATAGGTCAAGATGACTTGATTAATAGCAGGTTTTGTGACATGGCTCGTTCCATTCTCATCCACTAATTTATGAATGTGATTTCGCTGTTTTCTTTGAGTAGCTTTGCGATGAAAAAATTTTGTGTTTTTATCTCCATCTCGCAACCAAATAGCCCTCGATCGTTGTCTCCAAAACTGCTCTTCCTGCTTAATTAATTTAGCAATGTCCCGTACCAACAAATTCCTTTCACGCACCTCCCTCCTCGTCCTCTGACCTTCATTTAACACCCGTAACCTCTTCCTTTTGGTATTGATATCGCGCACAATCTTGCCCAAGTTCAGCCCCTTCCACTTGTGCAACTCCCGAGCACAGCGTTCAATAGTGTCTAGCACGTCCACATCCTCTTCCTCCCATGCCCCACGAATAACATCCTCGCACCCATCCTCACCAATCCAGATTTGCTCAAATCGAAATCGCCTCTGCTTTCTACTCGCTTCACTAATCCTTTTATCAAAAATCACTTTCAGTGGTGCGTGGTCCGACCATTCGCGGTCGAGATGGATCAATTTCGCATAAGGGAATAGGTCGAACCATGCCTCCGTGCCCATCGCTCTATCAATTCGATATTGCCTATTATCATCCCCAATTTGTCCGTTGTCAAAGGTGAATTCATAGCCCTCGTAAGGGAGGTCCCTTAGCCCGCACTCATCAACCGCATTCCTAAAATTGTTCATTTGCCATTGAGCCCTATTTCCTCCCTTCATTTCATTAGAATATAGGACTTCATTATAATCCCCCACACAGAGCCATGGTTCATCAGACTGACCTGCCAGTAATCGAAGTTGTTGCCAAGAAAGGTGTCGATCTTGAACTGCTGGCCATCCGTAAAACCCCGTCACCCGGCAGCGATTCCCATTACACTCAACATCAAAATCCATGTAGTGTACTGAAGCAGACCGAAGAGAACACACGACATTGGAACGCCAGAGAAAAGCTAAACCCCCCGACCTTCCCACACTATCCACGGCCACCCCATCGAAACCATCAAGAGACTTGCACACTTTCAACATCTCATTACTTCCTAACTTAGTTTCACACAAAAAAAACAATATTTACATCTTCTCTACGGAGCAAATTCCTTAAGCCGCCTACTGCATCAGAGTTGCCCAGCCCCCTGCAGTTAAGGCTCAAAAGATTCATAATGCCCGGCGGGGTTGAGAGACCTCAACCTCCGCCTCAGGTGAACGTACACTCATGAAAGAATTAGATTTTTTTGGTTTACTTCCTCCTTCAACTTCAGCACCTTCCCTCACTCGTTTAACCCCACAAACATTCCCCTGTCCAACCCCAGTGTGCCCCAACTTAGCACGTTGTGTATCCTCATCCACCAGTCGCCGCCACTTCCCACCTTTCTTGCCCTCCCCCTGCTGTCCCTCCTGATTTTGACTCGAACCTCCCCCCTCCAACACCTGACCATTCCCATCATCCACTCCTTTCACCTGCACCCGTGCATTATCTATCTCCTGTCCCTGCCCACCACTCTCACCATTAAGTTCCCCATCGACCACCATCAGCAATTCATCCTCCAAAGCTCCCTCTTTCTGCTGCATTGTCCCCTCACTACCCTGCCTTAAGACATCCTTTATTGCATCTGATCTGTTCGTCTTTGTCGTAACCGACACTCTTTGTAGTCTCGCAATCATGGTATCAATGGCTTCTTGTTCTCTCGCCTCTGCTTCTTTGTCAAACTGACTATTCAAATCCCGAGCTGCCTTTCCTATTGAGTCCACTACCGTTTTAGATACCTTCCATGGCGATGCCCTCATCCATTCTCCAAACCTCAATTCCCCTTCTTCATATGGGCCCTCGTCGCAATTTTTTTCCCCATGTCCAAACACCCCGCACCCATAACAGAAGGTAGCCTGCAGTCGCTCGTATTTCACCTCAAACCGTGCTGAGGTTCCAGTAGGCATACGTACCCCGACAGTAGATTTTAAGGGTTTACGCACATCATGCAAAATACGAATTCTAACCGCCCTTTCAATCTCAGGATTTGGCACAGAATCCATACAAATAAATGTACCTAGCTGCTCTCCCAATCGTCTCAGGTTCGCTTCATTTGACCGTCCGCGCACTGGCAAATTATAAATCCGTGCCCATATAGGTACAAGAAAAAGCGGGGTATCGGTCAATCTCCCTGTATCACAGGGTTCATCCAGGCACCAAACGAATTTATCGAAGTGCCAAGGTTGTCCTTCGATAACTCGTAGCTTATCCTTCTCATTAGTAAATCGAAAAACAAATATTTTATTTTTAGCGTCAATAATATTACCTATTATCGACCCCTTAGGGTTCCAAAGCTTGGTCATCACATCAATGGCAGCCCTAACATTTGTTGATTTTGATGCCCATAGCTTCCCAACAAGCAGTAGTCCAGATCGTTCCTTCTCCCCTTCGTCATCACCAACATCCCAAACGAAATTATCCTCCTCGTCGTCAGCCTGTTCTCCCATGATTTGTTTACCTTCCCTACGCCGAAATGAACTCGAATCTGCCATTAGGGCAAAGGAATATCACAGGAATGGAATCTCGTCACAGATAAGAATAATAGAGCCCTAACCCTACGAAAGAGATTGTAGGAGGCGGCCTCGAATCGAAGAAAACCGAAGACACGCCAAGACGGAATCTCCACAGGGAAACCCTAGGAGCACTTTGATCCTCTCGGAAAAATTAACTTTAATTATACTACTTGACAAAGATTAAAAAGTTCTTTTTTATAAGTAAGGCCAAACATGCTCTTATATCGATAAGGTTTTGGTTTAGCGGTGGAGACTAGTAAGTGACTATATATATATTGATGTAATATAATTGACGGTGTACTTTCTAAACTTTATAATAAAGTTTTTGAATTTTATTTTAAAGATTATGAGTTTTATTATAAAGTTTTTGAGTTCATTCTCATTTAAACATTAAGCTCAAAAAATTCCAACATAGCTCATCAATATTACATACAAGCTTAGATAAATTTGAGTTTTGACGTCCAAAACAAAAATATAACTTATAAACTTCATAAAACATTAAAACTCATAAAAAATACACATAAACTCAGTTATATATTAGGTCTAATCTGATGTAGTACATACATCCGATATATGTTCAAAACTAACTAAAGACCTTGGCACGACAAGTAGCCCATGGCGTGTCGTATCGTCCTAGAGCGTGTCAATCCCGTGTCGTGACAAAATAGGTCATGTGTCATGTTTAGCGTGCCAATCTAACCCGACCTATTACCATCCTCGGTACGCTCGATTCATCTCATCATTGTATAAACTAAACATCACCTTACTGACTTACTCCAACAAAAATAAAGTCCCATAACAAATGTATGGAAATTGAGATGGACTATTATAATTGGTATCATATGTACAACTTTGAAATCTTCCCTAACTCAATGTTTATGTTGTTGGTATAAAAAGAGGGGAAAATGTAAATATTTAACATTAAAAAAAAAAATTAAAAAATCCAACTTGTATAAACCAGCCAACTCCTATTGTAATGTCTATTGAAATGGTTCCATGACTTCGTCTTCTCCGCATTTCCCTACCTCAATTGCCATTGTATGTTCATTATTTGTGCCTTGTACCCTGCAACAATCTCTTCTCGGAGCCTGTCTCATTCAATAATTATCGCTCAGTTTAAATTATTCAATAACTTGCTTATAATAATACTACTCAACATTCATACAGACTCATCAAAAAGAGAAAAAAAAACAAATAAACTTTGGACGATATAAACCGTGATCAAATTCTAGTTATTCTCTTCAAGAATTACTAAGGTCATATTGCTACAATAATTTTTCTAAAATGTATTCTTAGGACACACCTCAATCGAGAGCCTAATTATTGGAGAAAGATTCACGAGAATATATATTACACCCAATTTGCTAAATAGGACGTATATTTTGTTTCCCCGTGATAAATTGGGAAACTATAGACCATTAGTCCATTATCATACAGTCACACGTTAAAAACACCGTAATTTTAGAGTTCAGTTGGATTCAGCTCGATAACACAACACTTAAAACACAAATTAAATAACTACCAAAATTGAAATAAAATAAAAAATGTAAAAATAGACGAAATAAAATTACCTCATCCCACTTGTGAGGATCAATCGTCTTATAAACCTCAACTCGATGAATCTTCTCAGGACTTTCATCCTCCCACCAACAATAAGAATGAGGAATTCGATGATTCAAATAGTCACTCCTTGTCACGTTCGTGTCGGGACTAATAATTTGAGCATTATTAACGTAATATACATACGGCTTTTGACAAGGGTGGTGACTAAACGGCCTTGTATTAAAAGAAAATCCCGACGGGTCATCTTGCTTGTACCAATTGAAAAATGTCCTAGCCGGTCGTTGCATTTCTCGAGGCGTGATTGAGCCTCGGATTATTTGGACCGCGTAACCCCAAGAGACCGAGATAGTCCAATTTCGGACTTTGTCATAGCAAATTGATTGTTGCATTAGTGAGGCTGAGTCGAGTTTTGAGGGAGTCTTTAGGCGAGTTAGGGCTTGAGCCGGAGTCATGTAGGGAAAGATTGGGTCTAGTATGTCTAGGTGATGTAAGGAGACTAATGGTGCTACTGGGTGTGCTGCTAGTAGTCCAAATAGATTGCCATGAACATCACACTGCAATTAAATAAACATTATTGTTAGAATTTAAGAGCGATTATGATGCTGACTGGATTTAAACTCAGGTCATAAGTATCAACATTCATTACTTTACCAGCTATATTAGCTGATATATGCAGATAATAATCTTAACTTAGGTTAGCTTAGGCCGACTTAAAGTCCTCACCCTAAACAACCCTATACGCATGACCATTAAGTTATAACGAGTTTCAGTAATACCATACTCATACGAGTATAAATTATTATTGGTTGTTATCATTCGATGGTACTGAAACACATATTATCGGGTGACACAATCCTCATCTTATATACTCCGTACTATAATAATTAAGGGATATTCTCTCGTGTACTCCTCAACTTTTTCATTTTCTAAAATGTACCTCTCTTTCTTGCAAAAAAAAAAACTTTGACTGTCAACAACTCTTGGCTACAAGTTCAAGATACGATAATTAACCGTCTTTAAGAGGTCTCCAGTTTGAAAAAGAATTCACCACGCCCAACTCGTAGTCAGAAATTATGGTCGGTCAAAGTTTATTCGTTAAAAAAGTTTTGACCAATCAAAAAGTGGTGATTTTTTTTTCAAATTCAAAGCCTTACGAGATAATTGGTTTGAAAAAAAAAAAAATTAACGTTTTCTAAAATTGTAACGGAGAATTATTGTCGGTAGTTTTTTTTTTTTTTTTTTTGAAAAACGAGGGGCAAAGTTCAACGGTAACGAGATAATATCCCAATAATTAAACAAGACACGAACCTGATGAAAACCCGGCTCTTTGGTAAGGGGAACACCGAGTTCAGCTAAACAAGCATGGATCCGATCATCCGAACCATACAACGGAGCATACCTTCGGATACAACGATCCTGCATTTTTTCAATAGCCTTAGCTAAGGGATAACTAATAGCAAACCCTCCACCACCAAAAGCCATATCATACGCAAAATTAATATTTTGCATATGCGTCTCCGAGTTACTCCCTACGTAGTACTTCTTAGTATGATCATACTTCCTTAAAACCCTAATCAAATTATCCGTAAAAAATACGGTATCATCGTCCCCCATTACGAACCACCTCACATCGTCCGACTCACCAACCATCCGAACCATCTCAGATACTATCCTAGTTATCCTTAAGGCCGACCTAGACCCTCTCCTATACGAGTAAGGGAACTGGCCCGTATTACCC
The DNA here is from genome assembly GCF_048544455.1 of Silene latifolia. Lineage (NCBI taxonomy): Eukaryota > Viridiplantae > Streptophyta > Magnoliopsida > Caryophyllales > Caryophyllaceae > Silene > Silene latifolia. The sequence goes on along the minus strand of NC_133535.1, from coordinate 11,044,347 downwards.
GACACCTTAAGGGTCGGGTAGTCGGACGGGTTATCGGGCTGGGTCGGGTACACGGGCCGGTCCAAGAAAACATACCCACGGGTCACATTACCCCCGGGCCACCAATACTTTACGTACTCTTTCCGGCGGGCCCAGTGCTTGGCGGCCGCCCCAATGCCGAAGATGAGATGTCCTAATTCGGTGGGCTCCGGCTCGGGATTAGGCAAGGCCGGGCCCGGTCCGGACCTTGGTCCAACGAAGGATGTTCTGATACTAGGGTCGTGATTACGCGATGAGGAGGGGAAGAGGTAGAGAGATTTTAGAGAGTAAAAAGTGAGAATGATAGATAGTGAAATAAGGAGATATAAAGCTAATGTAGGAAGAGATTTTGTGTGGTTTTTAATGAAGGATTTTGAGTGTTTTTGGTGATCTTTCATGGCTTCCTTGCTTGTATAGTATTACATGTGTAGCTTACAGAAGATGATAATATTAATATTTCAGGGTTTTACGTTAGGAGAAGACTTTTTTATATTAGGGAGTAGTAAGATGATCATAGATAGAATTCTAACGTGGATAAAATTCTAAGTTGTTCTTCATCGATTCGATTTAGCCTTTAGGTTTCCTATAGTAATGTGTTTCGATTTCGATTTTGATTTTTATTTTTATTTTGATTGTCCGGGATAATTATTAAAATTAATTAAAAGAAATAATTAAGGTAAATTGGGATGTCTAATAGCACACTTAAATATAGACCAACATTTTTTTATAAAAAAAAAAATCATATCTTGAATTGAGTAACATTTTTTTTAACAAACTCGTTCATACAACCATACAGAAAAAACGAATTCTTTTTAATGGAGATTTCTCAACATTAGTACGTCAATCTACTTCTTTTGATCATATCAGGGGATTCTCTTAGCACGCAACGAGCTTAAAAGAAAGATAAGCGACTTCTTTAATCTCCATTCAAAGAGCTTACTAAAGATAATCGGAGATTTTAACTAAAAATTCGCTGCTAGTCGGGTAACTTAATTAGCTAAGGGCATAAGGGGTAACTAATTAGCCTAATTGCTCTTCCTTGTACGCATTTTACTCAATCATGTACAATATTCTCAATTTTACCCCTCCTATTTACAAAATTGTTCTCTTGTCACTCCCTTTTCCTTTCAACAATAGAAAAATAAAAATTTGTAAGCCACAATTTGGTAACTGAAATAGAAGTGTCAACTAATGGTATGGTGTAAACAAATAAAAAAAAAAGTGTCTGAGCCCGGGTTCGAACCGGGGACCTCTAGTGTGTGAGACTAGCGTGATAACCGACTACACCACCCAGACATGTTGATATAAGAAAGTGCTATTGTAAATATATAGTGTAAAATTGATTAGGAAAGACACTTCCAAATTTCCAATGGACCAATCAGAAAAGAAACGTGTGTTTTTACGATGAACCCTAGTCCCTATAGGATTAGGACCATATTGTGCATCATGTGTACACCTATTTTATAAAAGACTCTATCACGTTTACACTTGAACATTACGTAGCTACTTAGCTAGATCAATTTTTTACCCGTCTTAATTAAATGGTCGATTTAATGATATTCTGTTCGTCATAAATAATCGTTTATCTTTGTTTAAACTACTCGTTATAGAAAAAATAAAACAATTGATTGAAATAAAGAGAATATAGTTAATGAAATATGTTTAACTAATTACAGATTATTTTAGTGATAATGCATCATTGTTTATGACTTTGTGGATTTGCAAATCACGATTGCCGTATGATCAAGGCATGCTAAGTTGATAGTTATTATCTTTCCTGAATAAGGCATATGGCTAATATGCTAGTAGTGCTTAGCAATGATAGTTGTGCGACAATTGTGAACCACATTTCGTTTCACCTAATAAAAAGTCAATAGTCTCCCTTACTAACTCTAAACTAGGCCCGCCTTACACAATGGTGGAGCGAGGGGAGTCTAGCAAGGGCGCTCCCCCTCGCTGAAAATGAAAAAATTCAAAATATTAAGTGAAATTTTTAAAGTTTTTCGAATTTACATTATATAATTATTCGTTTATCCTTATTGAAAATTTTCAACCCCTCCTGGCTCCGCCACAAGCCATACAAGATCTTATTCATGGTTGGTGACGAATTTTCTAAATGAGAGGGCCTTGTTTGTACAACACATCTTAGAGATTATTCTCATTGATGTGTAATGGTGGAGCTAGAAATGTATTAGTATGAGCATGTTAAATTCAACAACGGGCCTGGGCCGCACCCAAACGGAGGAGAAAGAGTCCACAACGTAGGCCCAAGAGGGTTCCACTCTAAAACCAATTGGCGATAGAGGGAGTAGCCCCTTGCCTTATAAAGTGGTAATTCTTCTCCTCTTTTATCAATGTGGGACAACCCTCACATGTGGGAACTTTGGGTTTCTTCACAGAGCACAAGTTTTTCCATTGATTCAGATTATGTAGATTTAGGTCTTGTTCTTTTCGACCAAAAGAAGTTTAACTGAATTAAATTGAAATGAATAAAGTTAGCTGAATTAAATATAATTAAATGAAACTGAGTTGGACTGAAATAAATTGAGGTTAAAATGTATCTACAAACATTCGTATTTTAAGACTATTAGACATAACAGGTGACGTAAGGCACCTCAACGGCTCAACCAATGGTTGTGCTACAATATAGGAGTAACTCAATCATAGCTTCTTCTGATGAAAGGTGTAACCTCGTTACCTCGAGCGAGGATATATGTCAAGTTCAATTATCCATAGATGAGCTCATTTGAAAGCTAAAATACTCCACCCTTGTCTCGACTATACTCGTTTGCATCGATTGTGCATATAAGGAAATTTCAAAGACAATTTTACTATAACTAGATTTAAAACCCTTATCCGATAACTTTACCAATTGACATTTACTCGTAATTAGATCTATAACCCTTTTTCAATAACTTTACCAGCGGACATCTACACCCGTCACTTAACGGTATTAACAAATTTATCATATCCTCAAACCCACTAATCCACCATGCCATACTAACTTAGAAATAAAGGGGATAAACAAAATGTTCCGAGTGGAAGGGCACTATCGATTTCAACTTTAAACCCGTGAAATGGGTCGGAGGAAGTGCGGTGAAAAGGACTTGTCAGTTTTCACAAGACGGAATATAATTCCAATAGAGGCCAATAATAACAACAAAAACATAATAACTGAAATCCACTAATGTCCAACTTATACATACATAGAAACACTAGTCATTCTACACATCATTGTTCACATGTGAAAGGTTTGATACTAAATTGATTCCACTCTATACAAGCCAAGAATTTGATCATGGGATCGGTAATACGTCCCCTCACACGAATATAATATTTGAGGTTGAAGTGTGAATGCAATGCAGATCTTCCTATATATGGTACTAATATTTCATTTCAGAGAGGAGCTGAGCGTCGTGAAGATTTGAACCTATGACCTCTAGATCACAGTGGCTCTAATACCATACGAGAAAATCATCTTAACTGAAATCTTAAGATGATGATTGATATTCGATCAATAATCGAGCATCAATCATCATATACTCGAACACTTTTTGTATGATTAATACATGGATGATGGAGTGTATACCTGTTCCTTTTATCCCGTTATTTACAGTAATTCTTTTAAACACTAAGATAATCTTGTTATTGTTGTAGCTTGTAGGTGAAAGATAGAACACTTTCTAGTAACGCTACCTAACTTTTCTTGTAAGCAATAATAGGAGTGAATTTATATTAAAACATCGCCTAAGAGAGGAAGTATTGCCACACAAAGAAAATGAGTGCAAAAATCAATTCTTATCCCATATGATTACAATTCCAAATTATACTATTCAATTCAACTATTAGACAATTTCAAGCAATAATTAATGACATTGCACTTAATTTCTTTTGTAATGTAATGACCACTATGATCCCACCTATTCTAAACTAAAACTACACTCTATAAATTGGACACTATAAATAGAGTTGCTTAACCAAAACCACATTATCATTTGCTCATTTCAAGCAACAATACCACAAGTAAAACTCTCATCATTCTTTGTTATAATATAAAACCGATCATGGAACTCCAACCATCGATCAGCTTAAGTTATTGGTTGAGATGGTTTCTTGACATGGTATCAAAGCATCTGAAACAAAAACTTAAGCTGATGGTTGGAGTCCAATATTCGGTTTATATTCTAACATTCTTACCACTTTTTCGATTCATTTTCTTCCTATTGAGTCGAAATTAACGTGTTTTTCGTGATTTTGTAGCAGAATTCCGCGACTATTATGATGGGAATGTTCAAGTTTATATTGATAACAATTCTGGTAAGCATAGGAAGTGGTGAATGTAGGAAAGAAAAGAAGGTACAAGAGTATGGTTCTACTGATATAGAGTACAATGCAATAAGCTGCAGAACTCACAGTGCAGTCCTGACTGATTTCGGAGCCGTCGGAGATGGGAAAACCCTCAACACCAAGGCCTTTCAGGATGCTATCAACCACTTAAGCCAGTTTTGTGAAGATGGAGGTGCTCAGCTTATTGTTCCTGCAGGAAAATGGCTTACAGGAAGCTTCAATCTTACTAGTCATTTCACCCTTTTTCTTCAGAAGGATGCTGTTCTTCTTGCTTCTCAGGTTAATAACTCACTGAACTGTTTACGCTTAACTGTATCGGTTTCACTCAACTACCCCTGCCCTCCCCTCCCTTTCCCTCCTGTTTTGGTATCCAAACAAGGCCTAAAGCCGCGCTTTTGTTCAAGAATAGATAATGTCATTAAAATTGTGCTGTGTACCAAAGTTGGCTGGTGTGAGTGGTAAAAGCTCTCATCTCTTAAACAAGTGGTCAAGGGTTCGATTCCTGACTCTTGCGAATGAAAAGGCCAAACTTGGGAGGGGTCAACCCATTAAATTCCCTTCAGTACCCCGAAGGAGATTGCCCTAGTTGTCGGTAGGGGATATTCCTGATCAACACCAAAAAAAAAATTAAAATTGTGATGTGTGGTGTTACTAGGATATTAGCAGCTGGCCAGTGATTGACCCTTTGCCATCATATGGTAGAGGAAGGGACACTAAGGGAGGGAGATTTATCAGTCTCATTTTCGGAACAAATCTGACGGATGTCGTCATAACAGGTAATCATCATTATTACCCCAGTGCCTTCTATGAGGCCCTATATGACCCCCAAATCCGAAATATGTAATTCATGTTTCTGTGTCGACACAGGTGAAAATGCGACAATTGATGGTCAAGGAGAACTGTGGTGGCAACAGTTTCACAAAGGGAAGCTTAAAAACACCAGACCTTACCTGATAGAAATAATGTATTCAAACAGTATTCAGATTTCTAACCTTACTCTGGTCAATTCACCTACATGGAATGTGCATCCAGTTTACAGCAGGTAACAGGAATTTTATGAAGTTGACAGTATACAAATTAGGTTGTCATGAATTCGGCACAATCAGAGCTAACTGAATTTTTGCATCGCGTTGCAGTGACATCGTCATACAAGGACTCACAATTATAGCTCCAATAACATCGCCGAATACTGATGGCATCAACCCAGGTAACATTAATCTGAAATTTGCTTACGCATTTTCATTTCAGCAGATGTCAACTAGATCAACTGTTGTCATCGGGAAAATAATTTTAGGGATATTCTACGTGGTAACCCTATGTTTTTTTCGTTTTCTACATGGTAACCCCATTTTTACCAAATACGCCTTTGACTGGCCATAACTCACAAGAGTCACAACCACGAGTTCCGAAAGCGACGATTTTTTTTTCAAATCAAAGATATCATAAAAGCGCTTAATTTGAAAAAAAAAATGTCGCATTCGGAACTCGCGAGGTACGGTCAGTCAAAGTTTAAAGTTTGACTGACCGTAATTCTTGCCACGAGTTCAAAAACTGACAATTTTTTTTTTCGAGATCAAAGATCTCGTAAAGCCGGTCAATTTGAAAAAGAAATCGCCGTTTTCAGAACTCGTGGTTGTGAGTTATGGCCAGTCAAAGGTATTTTTGGTGAAAATGAGGTTACCATGTGGAAAACGAAAAAACATAGGGTTACCACGCAGTGGTGGAGCTAGGGGGAGGGGGGCTACCAGAGGCGGTCGCCCCCCTGGCGGATGAAAATTTCGAAGTTTTTAATTAAATTTTCGATTTTTTTTCGAATGTACCTTATGAAATTAGTCGTTCGCCCCCCCTAAAAATTTTCGCCCCCCCTAAGTTCAAATTCTGGCTCCGCCTACCACGTAGAATATCCCATAATTTTATGACCATAGTAGAATAGTAGGTCATTTTTCTGTGTTTCGATATATAGGATAAGGTTGTGTATATCTGACATGCGCGAAAAAACTAAATACTCATGTCTGTACTTTGATGCACAAATTCAGACTCCTGCAGTAACACCAGGATTGAAGACTGCTACATAATCTCTGGGGATGACTGTATTGCAGTTAAAAGTGGTTGGGATGAGTATGGCATTGCATTCGGCATGCCAACAGAACACTTGACTATCAGACGGCTAACGTGCATCTCACCCTTCAGTGCAACAATTGCCCTTGGAAGTGAGATGTCTGGTGGCATCAGAGATGTCCGGGCCGAGGATATTACAGCCATAAACACAGAATCAGGGGTCAGGATTAAGACAGGTGTAGGACGAGGAGGCTATGTGAAGGATATATATGTAAGAAGGATGACCCTGCAAACAATGAAGTGGGTGTTCTGGATGACTGGCAACTACGGATCCCACCCTGACGACAAATACGACCCAAATGCTCTGCCTGAGATCCGAAATATCAACTATAAAGATGTGGTAGCAGACAATGTAAGGATGGCTGGGAGAATGGAGGGAATCCAAGGCGACCCGTTTACTGGAATATGTTTATCAAATATGACGATTTCAATAGGTGTTAAGGGAAGGAAAAAGATGCCTTGGACATGCACAGATGTGAAGGGAATTAGTACGGGAGTGACGCCTACACCCTGCGAGGCACTAAATGGTCAAGCATATGGGAATGATATCGGTGAATGTGACTTTCCAGAAGATAAACTGCCAATCGACGATGTTGAGCTAAAACAATGCTCATACAGGGTGAACTGATATCTGATCAAATCAAAAGCTCTCAAAATTACAGAAAACAATGTTTCAGTAAAACTGCTTAATCAGATAGTTTGCGGAATGCACGAGCATCGGTTTTAATGTATTCAGAATTTTAGTGGCAACCTATAAAAATCATTCTGTCATTTTCTGAACAAAAATGTCATTCATGGTTGATGTGAACACATTCTATAGGCTATAACTACATAAAGTACACGTTTCCGGCTTATAACCATTACTGAATAAGGTGGTCAGGGTTGCACCTCACAGACTCCCGCCAAATGAGCTCCTTGATGTTTTCCTCAGTAAATGATGGCTGTTCAAAATCAAAACTGAATGGCTGGAGACAAATAGGTTCTTCATTTATGCCGTGAAGGGGGGCTAAATATGGGTGACAGAGCGCCTCGTTAACTGTACAAAACAAGAAAAACCAGTATTATGTCGAAAACAGGTTATACTTTCGCATTAATATTGACTGCTCATGTTAAGACCTACCTGTTATACGCTCATTAGGATCAAAGACGAGCATTCTCTCAAGTAAATCAACAGCCATAGGAGATGCATTAGGAAATCTTATGGAGAACTGTTGCCTTGGATACTGTGGAAGCTGCTTGACATATTTACGAGCATTGTCATTCCGTAAAAAGCCTAAGCTGGATTCGTCAGGTGCGCCAATGAGCTTCATAAGAATAAAATCGGTACAAATACAAAATGTCAGACCCTTTCCATACTTGTTACTGTATAAACCAGTCTTTATTGATGCACATCTTAGGCAGCTCCAAACATAAACATATGAATCTTTTAGCAGCTATCTAACATCAAAGATAAACCAGTGTAGAATACTTTGCATGAAGCAAGTTTAACTATTTGGAGACGTCACAATGACCATAAGTGCAGCGAAATGTCTGTTAAGCAGCGGCCTTCCGAAAAAAAAAAAAAATAAATAAATAAAGATAATTAACTTACCTCGGTTATTAGTTTCAGCTGGTGAACATAGTCTTTGCCAGGGAAAAGTGGTTCTCTGGTCAAGATTTCTCCGAGTATGCATCCAACAGACCAGATATCAATTGCAGCTGTGTACTCTGAACAGTTTAAAAGCAATTCAGGTGCTCGATACCAGCGAGTGACGACATACTCAGTCATGAAATCTGTTTCTGAAGTTGCCCTTGCAAGCCCAAAATCTCCTATCTTAAGGTCACAATTCGCGTTCAAGAATAAATTGCTCGGTTTCAGATCACGGTGCAGCACATTGGCAGAGTGGACGTATTTCAAGCCTCTTAGTATTTGATAAAGGAAATACTGCAAAATGTATAAGCATCATTGTCAGTAAGAAAAACCTATAAACAACGGGAAGGCATAATGCCACTCCAAAATTACTAATGCCACTCATGTTCATGAGACGGTGAATGATTGTGCTGTGCTGTCAAGGGAGATGTTTCTTACACACAAAATTGGTCAATTCTAAGATCATTTTCATTTGAAGTTTTATAACAAGATCCAAACTTTTTTCCAAATCTCTTACCCGACAATGATCATCTGTAAGTGACTGGTTGGATCGTATTATTTGGTGAAGATCGGTATCCATCAACTCATAGACAATGTACACATCATTGAAGTTCTCTTTCTGTGGAGGTGGTATTATGTCTCTGAGGGCAATAACCTGTTCCGCAAAAGAAAGTAGAGATAAGAATGGTAAGTCGCAAGTGTAACTTCAGAACTATATGCAATAATAATATTCCTCAGAACATCAGAACTACATACTTACATTGTCATGATTCATGTGGCGTAAAAGCTTGATTTCACGAAGAGTTCGTTTAGCATCTACACGGTTATCAAATGCATTGCCGACTTTCTTGATTGCAACTTCTTCTCCTGTCTGCGAATTAATGGTCGCACTGACAAGAGCAAAAGAACACCAATCATATTATTACTGGTTCACTACTCTCTCCGCTCAATTGGATTCACTACATCTCCGTTTCTGAGACGTACAAATCAACTCACTACATTTCCACCCTAATTAAGAAATACGGAGTAATCCACAAAAACACTTAATATGGTCAAAATTCTTTACGCTTTTCATTTTCACAACTTTGCACTAAATGCAAATGATGTGAAATGAGTGAATAAAGTGAACAAGGGTATTAAGTTTTAATGAAAACGACCACACGGGGCTTATTCATATATTCCGAGATTTCATCCTAAAACCAATTAGCAATCGAGACTTATTAGGGTTTATTTCTTAACAATCAAGACTTCAAGAGTCAAAACTAAGACTGATCATCACCAAATATAATTCTAATTCTTTAGAATCTTTTTAATATGTAAGTTATGTTTTTAATATCTAAACTGATCAACCACTTGCAAAAACAAAAAAACAAAATTCATGTCAACAGTAAAGGTAAACAAATGACGGAAACACAACAATACACGAATGAATAAAGATGAAGCAGTGGAGACTAACCAGACAATTCCATAAGCGCCACGGCCAACAGGACGAATAGGAGGAACATATTTCGACGAAACCTCGAACAGATTACCGTAAAGATTATACTGTATATACCGACCTCCATGCGTCAACGATCCTCTAAAGTTGTTATTCTGCTCCCTACTCATTTCTCTCAATATTTCTCTTAACTCTTCTAATGTTGGTCAATAATGGTGTTATAAGAAAACTTGTAAGTTATGTTTCAATGGCGAAGATTATATGTATATATAACTATATATTGATTGATCGAAGAAGAAGAAGAGTCAGAGAGTGGAAACGAGCGTTGACGTTGACGTATCTGTAGGAGAGAATAATTTAAGGTTGGTGAAGGACGTAAATGAGTAGGTATTTATTATATATTTATATATCATCACCTTTGACGACAGACGCGTTTACATCATCATTACTGGGCGTGTAGTGTATATGCACATTTTTTTTTCTCTGCACGACTTTGATATTGACTTTGTATAGGTATTTTCCTTGTCTTCTTCACTTGTTTCAATTTTTCCACATTCTTACACAAAATCTCATTTATGACGGCATGTATCCGTTATTTTGGAGTGACGGATACCATTTTTCCTCATAAATGACCTAAATAGAGGAGAGAGGGAAGCACATGGGGGTGCCCCCACCTTGTCCCCCTATCCATTTTGTGAGTGGCATTATCCGTCACTTCCTTCGACCCGTCTTCAGCAAGACTAATTGACATTCTTATACAGGCGAATCGAAGAAATAAGTTTTTTTACAATATCAGAGGCTCAGACGCCTCAAAGCGTTAATTGCAAACTAGTGTAGTTCCCGTGCTATAGCACGGTACTTTTTAAATTTATTTTATAAAGAGATATTATCAATTAAATTATTTGCATAAATAAAGTTTACTTTTAATTTAATGTTATAATCTACTAAATATACTATAAATAAGAGGTTGAAAAAAAGTTTACTACTATAAGAAGATATTTTAAATTAAGTTATTTTTTAACTATTAAAAATAACACAATAATTTTATACCGTTACATGCAACTAATTTATGACATTAATAGTACAATTATTAAGTTAGTTGTATAATAACTTTATTAAAACGCGTATTGACCTTAAAATAAAAAGCAGTAAAAACTATTCCTCGCGTCGAAAAAGACGATTTACGAATTATTAAAATAATGTTTTCACTTTTTTATTTCTAATAGAAAATACATAAGTGTTTTTACATCCTTCAAGAAATAGTCCATATTACAAAGACAAAAAATTTACATAATAAATAACTGGTGATTTCTTACAAAAGAGGTAACATATAAATATAATATAAATTTAAATTTATAAGAAATCAAGTTGACTTTGATAACTTTTAATAGGACATGTATAGTCCAAAATTATGGGCTATTAATAACTTTTACTTTGATAGATGAGATAGAAAAAATGGTATAAGGTCCACAATTTACAATCCATCAAATCTTGTTGTGTTAGTAGTATCCAGAGAAATAGGCCCAATTAAGAAGAAGTCTCTTTAGGCGGGAAAACTAAGAGAATTTGTATTCTCTTAGTAGTAGGGGGATGATTTGGGATCTACTGACATAAATTATTACTCGTATTTGTAGCCGTCATGAAAGGGTTGCACAGCTCAAACAGGAAGGAGAGTAAAAAAAAAAAAAAGCAAAACGTAAATATATTCTGAAAAATCATACAAGTAAACAAAGAAGAAGATGACAAATGTTTGAAAAATCAAAAAGTAAATAATACGGAGTAATATTTAAAATAAATATGGAGTAAATAATTTAAATACTAAAAAATACGACTATTCAACGTCGTATTATTGAATTTGTGGAAGCTGATTTGAATGAAAGTTTGTAATCCTGCTTTTGGGGTTTTCTTAAAAAAAATAACAATAATTTGAGGTTGGCTAGACATTAATCTTACACCATTTCTTGTTTAAAACCATTAAAACTTAAAAGAAAGATCTCACACAGTCACACCCGACTAAAATAAAGGTGAAAATAAAAGGAGATTGCGAGAGCTTTCAAATTAAGACTGTCTCAAGCAAAACCAACATTAATCTTAGCGGTAGGCGACTAGGCGGGGAGGATGGTCAGTATGGCGAGTTTCATGTCAACCATTATGGTCATACTAGAACCTTCAAAGGTTGGTTCATGTCAATCATTACAGGACCTACAGCCTATGAGTTGTGCGCAGAAACAACTCAAACAAGGACACAGCCATTGACAACACGAGGGAAGAAAGTAAGCATGTTTTCCTAGCCATGTTCACTGCTTCAGACGATGTATAATAGCAACACGAAGTGGGGCCGAGTCCTGTCTCAGTAATAATAGTAGGGGCCTGATTTATATCGACGAAATTTTAGTAAATATCAATGACGTTTTTCAAAAAAAAGACGATAACTGCCCTTCCACTCATCCAACACTCTCTCTAAAAAATTTTCTCTCAAATTCCACTAAAAATCAACTAAATAAAAAAAAAACCCAACAACAACAATTAACAACATGACGGATCCCGAATCACCGGTACTTAAACAACTTAATCGCTTCATTATTTGGTTAATTTTTAGTTTTTTTTTTTGCGCACCGTTAAATCTATTCGATAATTGATTTACGTCACGTATTGACTTAGTAATAGCAAACATTGCGATTTTTCTGCGTAAATCTGAAATTTGTACCCCTAAGGTTGAACCATGGACCAAACGTGGGATTCCAACGTTTGGACCATGGCCAACGTTGGTTTCCCAAGTTTGGACCATGGCGAACGTTGGTTTTCAACGTTTGGTCCATGGCTGAACGTCAGATCTCAAAGTTATCTATTGTGTTTCCGGCTTAAAATTAATAATCTTGAACCTGCGCGGATGGAGGACAAGCCAGGTCAACCCGCTGAACTAGCCAGGTCAAACTCAGAATAATATCAAGAATTGAAATAACACAGGTAACAAAAGCAGATTCATGCTGAAGACCGTCTCGCCCAAGTTTTAGTACGTAATCACAAGTCGTAAGAACGTGGAATAGGTTATGGGATGAAACAAACAAGTTAGATGCATGGAAATTTGAAACTCCCTGAAGTCAACACGAACATCACATTAGATACTTGTTGAACATACCTCACTACTTCTGTGTCGCGCATCTCGAAGCCCAGAACAGCCACTCTTACCGACTGTCACGCAAAAACACAGCACTGTGCAAAACATCGTCTCAAAAGTTGTACATGTATATGAATTATGAAGGCTTCTTCATATTTAACTCATGCTATTGCAAAAGACCAAGCAATTAACAGCTTGACATATAGAGAGCAACTAGTAGTAAAGAACGGTAACAGAAAACAAATGTAAGGGAATCCTCGATGCATATAGTAAGAACTGCATAAGATGATGCAGAGGAAGTACACAAGAAAGAGAAGTTCTTCCATTCGCAGGATTCGACATGTAAGAGAAAATGAGAGAAGGCAAAAAACTGTAGACAATAATACATCTTGAAGATAGAAATATAACAGCACAAACAGTAGAAGCTCACGTATTTTTTTATCACTTGGCCAAAGATGCGACTTTCTGATCACTTGGCCACTGCAGCCCCCGAAGGGGGTGGCTTACATGGTCCATGTGATGGTGCGGGAATGCATGGCCCCGGGGGGACTCAACCCCTCGTCATCAAAAAAAAAAAAAAAACACGTATTGCACGCAGAAAATACCTTTCATATATCATTAGCATACTATTGTAGTACACGGATACAAAGCTCAATCGTTCAATGGAGGCAAACATGTTACAAGTTACAAGATATGCATAAGGGCAAGACTGAGAATATCTATTGCACTCCGACAAAAGACTATAAAAACCATACCTAAACCCCTTTATACACATGATCTCCCCATGTCCAACAATCATCTCGCGAGTTGCTCCTCCTCCCTCTTGTACTTTTTTGGAGAATCGAAGACACCGCTAGACACTCGAAGGTTACAAAGTAAAGCATCACGTCCGCTTAACACTATTTGAAAAAACCCGTCAACTTCTTTTGTCAAAAGATCTAGTCCAGACGAGAGATTGTCCGCTGTCTTACCCAAATCTGTAAATGACTTCTGCAAGGCATCAAAGTTCACAGGCTCCTTTGATTCTTGAAGGATGGGATACACCTCTTTGAGGCTAATATCGACTGCCTCCAACTCCTTCAAAAGGACATTTCTACCACTTGATAATGAATTTCTAATCTCACCGTAAACACAGGCCCGGAGATTGATGAAGGCTTCCCCCCACAAGGGTGTTCCAGACACTTGCAAATCTATCAACTTTTTGTCAGAACCTGAAAATGCAGATACAAAGATGCTGCAGACGAACAAAGTTACCATCTTAACCCCATACATAGCCCGCCTCAAAACCTTTCCTTTCGATGAATTCTTAATCTTTGGCAACTCCAGAGATTCCATTAGCTTATCTATAATGGGAATGCAATTCTCAATTTTTCCGTTCCCGGAAGCAATATGCTGTCTCCAGCTGTCGATTGAAGATTTAGCCTTCAAAAGCTCGGTTGAGCTCTTTCCTTCCAAATTACGCAAAACGAGATGGAGTAATAGTTGCCCTTGACTCATTCTTGAAAGCTCAGAACTAAGACCAATACAAATATCCAGCAACTTAACACTGTTGTCCAGATAGACATCGATCCATTTGTCATCCCAGTCGTATACTGGCAGCTCAAGGTCAGTTATCAGAGATTTTATATCACTATGAGTCTCTGATAGGAGTTGCATAGCTAATACCATCCATGAAAAGCTGAAAACATCGTCCTTGTGCGTTGGCTTAAGTTTCTTTAGCCTTTCGTCCAAGGTTGCCTCGAATTTTTTCAGTAGTGCCATAAGTTTGGGAGATAGAGAAGAGCCCTTTGGAAGAATCATCCGGAAAGGATTTCCAAATGGGAAGGATGCCTTGTGTGGATCCTGAGTGCGACTCATTTCTTCTAGTTAACTGCAAATATGGATAAACAAATTGATTAGCTACCAGCAAATCACAGCCACCACTACTAACATCATCTCAAATCCATGGCATCTTATAGGGTCACAACAACAACAACAACAACAACAACAACAACAACATCAGAGCCTTAATCACAAAATGATAGGGTCACATTTAAAAGGAAAAAATAAAGAAGAGAAATATAGAAGAAAACCCAAATAGTAAGAAAAACTAGAACAAGTACGACAAGTACGACGACAATTACAACATCATAGCCTTGACATTTGTTTGGATACAAAAAATCGAGGGAAAGGGAGGAAAGGGAAGGAAAATGGAGGGAGGGAGTTCTCCCAAAATCTTTGCTTTGTTGGTTGGGAAATAATTTACTTTATCGGTGAAAATAGAGAGATTCATTTTCCCTCCCTTCCAAATCCCTCCACCGATTTTGCTACCCAAACAATGAAATGGTCGGCCTCCAAATCCCGCCCATCCCTTTCCTTCCAATTTCCCCTATTCAAACAAAGCCTTAGGGTGTGTTTGGATAGCAAAAGTGGAGGGAAAGGGAGGGGAGGGAGAAGGAGGGAAGAGAAAGGGATGGAAGGGAAGGGGAGGGAAAATGGAGGAGGTCATTTTCCCTCCAAATCTTGTCTTTGTTGGAGAGGAAATAATTTGGCTTGGAGGGGGGAAGTGGAGGGATTCATTTTCCCTCCCCTCAAAATCCCTCCACCTCCATTTTGCTAACCAAACAAAGGATTTATCATCCCTTCCTTTCCCACCCCTCTCTTTCCCTCCAAACCCTCCTATCCAAACAGACCCTTAATCTCATAGAAATTTGAGGTTGGCAGATATGAATCAAACTTTGAAACCGTCAATGATAGTTTGCTCGAATCAGAGGCTACGAGACATCAGACATATACATGAAACTAGTAGAACCATCACCAAGGCCGATATAACAGCAACATACATCAAACAATCTACTCCATATAGTGCCTTAATAAAAACGGAAATCTAATTCATTTATCCTCAATTTTCCTAGGTATTACTTATGCAAGATCCAATCTTTAAGATAAATTAGCAAGTTACCTAACAAAGATCCTAATTAATCTACCAACAATCTTCATTTCTACCCAATTGTACAAATTACCTTAGTAATTACACCTAAAAAAACCAATATGGCAATATTTCACCTAACAATTTCCAATTAAAAATCTTTTTTTTTTTTTTCATTTTATTTCCTCACCTACCACACCTATCTATCAGAAAACAAAACAGATCTACAACAATTCAACAAAATCCCAAATCAATTAACAACACAAACCCTAAAATTTAATAGAAATTTCACCTTCAAATTGGAAACCCTAACTTTAAAACAACAATCAATTAATCCCACAAAAATCAATAAATAAAACAAACAATTAAATTAATAAATAAATAAACAAACAAACAAGAATTAGAAGAAATTAGGATAAAAATTACCCTGAAGAAGGAATCAAAGAAAGAAGTGAGAGGATAAATTAAAAAAAAAAAATGTGTGGAGAAAATGAAAGAGGAAAGTATAAGATGTGAATGAACTGAAAAAAAGGGTTGTGTGTTGTTTGAGAGACGTTGACGAAAGTGACCAAATTACTAAATCAATGGCTGCTGTTAATTTAATATTTATACGATGCGAATACACTGTATATACGTGTGAATCGTGTGATTTTGGTATAAGTTGGAGTCGTTCATACGGAGTACGGAGTATTTTTACTGTGTGCTGCTCTTGTGCTGTGTGCTTCTGCGTTGTGCTTTCCATCCTTTGGTGTAACCGACTAACCGTATAACCACACAAATTCTTGTTTCAACGCACTTTTGGTCTTATTTGTCAGACTGATAAAATGTTGCCATTTTTTAAGAAAATATAACCAATTAATTCACAAAATGTTATGACTAGAGGTGTCACAGAATGTTATGACATATTACCCGTCTTATTTCAGACTAAAAGCAATGGTCTTAAGAAAAACGGACTGGTATAACCAAAGAAAAAGAGTGGAAATTTCCGTGGGTCGTGGGTCGTGACCTGTCCGTGGTACTGGTTAAACATAGACTTTGGTAAATAGAACTGGTAAACGGGTCGTTAATTGAGTTGGGTACGGATCGGGTCAATTTCGATATTATATATTTTGGGTTGGGTTGGGTCATTTTCTGTCGGCTATTATCAAGTTATTTGTGGATAATAATCAGTTTGCAACAATAAATATTCGAGTCGGGTCAAGTTGGGTTTCGGTCAACCTCGGATCTTGAGTTTGGGTGTCGGGTCGGGTCAATTTTGTCAGGTCTACTGGCAAACGGGTTAATCAGATTGGGTTCAAGTCGAGTTTGTTTTGGGTTTGCAAGAACCTGGGTCAGGTTAGGTTAGGTCAGGTCATTTCGGATTCGCGTCATTTTCAAGTCGATTATTATTAAGTTATTTATGGATAAAAATCAATGTGCAATAATAAACATTTGGGTATGGTTACTTCAGGTTAGTATCAAGCTCGGGCCTTGAAATCAGGTATTGGGTCGGGTCATTCGAGCCAGGTCAATTTTATCAGGTTTAGTTAAACATGTCGAAATTTAATCCAATTCGTTCGATTTGATAACTCGAATATAAAAGATTGTTTAGTTCTCATGACGAAATTAAAACCCCATTAATTTTAAACACGCATTAATTGGACATTTTATGTGAATTGCTTAAAAGTCGCTTCGTTGGCATACAACTATACAAGAGTTAAATAGATGATGAATTTCCAATTTACTCGGGCTTTAGGGGCTAGGTAATCAAATTTATCCATAACTAGTTTTAAACCCGTGAAATTCACAGGCTGTTTTATACTCCGTGGTTACTGGCCAATGTTCGTGATTGCAGTCCTAGCTGCAATTATAGCAAGCCAGGCCATGATTTCGGGAACATTTTCAATCATACATCAATCTCTAGCTCTAGGATGTTTCCCTCGTGTCAAAGTTGTTCATACTTCAGCCAAGTCTATATACCTGAACTAAATTATCTCTTGATGTTCGCTTGTGTATGCGTGCGTCACTCTTGGTTTTGGAACAAGTACACACATTGGTAATGCTTATGGTAAGTTACATATCGGCCATTATACGACACTGTGCATTTCTCCGAATTCTGTGAAATGCTTAGAGTATTTTCTATCTCAACTAAAACTCGTTACCTTACCTTAATAATGCAGGCATTGCCGTTGTGTTCGCGGAGACATTTACATCCTTCTTCATGGTTCTAGTGATGTTACTAATATGGAAGACGCATATACTTCTAGTCCTCTTGTACATATGTTGCATTATATATGTCAGTCGAGAATTAATCTACTTGAGCGCGGTGTTGTACAAATTTCCAAGTGCTTTTGCATGTGTTCTGATGGCGATTATGTTCACATGGAACTACGCGTATAGGAAAACTTACTACTACGAACTCGTGATAAGGTATGTGAAATAGTTGATCAATCTAACTTGTGTCGCATCCCGGGTATGGCTATCTTCTATTCGGAGCTAGTCCATGGGATCCCACCCATATTTGAGTATTATGTGGGTAATATCCGTGCATTGCACTCGGTGCTAGTCTTTACATCTATCAAGTCATGGCCGATTAATAAGGTCCCTGCTGAGGAACGGTTTTTGTTCCCAAGGGTGCACCCGAAAGAGCTTGTGTTTAGATGTGTGGTTCGGTATGGTTACACTAATGTTCCTGACAGGCAGGATGGGTTTGAAGCGGTCTTGATTGAGGAGTTGAAACAGTTTGTACTTGGTAGGTAATAGGAGGGAAAAGGTTGAGCCCGTTGAGGAGTCGAACGATGGAATATGTGAGGATGATGACGACAACATTGGAAATCGAGAAGCCGATATAATATGCGAAGCAACGAAATTTTACCCAGACAAGGAGTCAAATAACTTCACCAGTGAGCTACTTGCCATCTGCAATACTGAACAATTACACCAGACTCTTACCACCAAATACAATCAGCAGACACAGTAGGAAAAATTGACTGTTGAAATTGAAAGAGAACGGATTCAAGATGTATTTAACAAAAAATGAAATATATAGGAACGTACAAAATTCCAGACAAAGTACATACCAAGTAATACACTTGTATGATTGTATCGTAACTTGTAACTTTGCAAGTACTAACCAATAATTCTCGTTACAAATGTCAGCATACTGGCTAGCTAATAATCGTTGAGTAATGGTACTCATGACCTAAACTACTCTTAGGGGTTGTGGCTCCCTTTTTAAAAATAAGAAGTAAAACGGACATTTCCTGTGAGTAGTGCACCAAGTAGATGAGTATTTTCCCTGCAAATTCTTCTATTAATCTGGATTCCTTGTATCAAAAGAAATCAGGCAAAATCTATCTATTTTGACCCAACAGTCAGCAACTCTTGCCAAGAAGCCAACTTCTCCCTGGGTTTATGTTTAAGGCTTCCTTGCCTCTTTTCTTCAGAGTCGATTTTTTCCCAGGCATTGAATGGTAGCACTCTGACATTACGACCGTCTAACAATTGGAGAAGCCCCTCCCTTCCGGCTTTTGGTGAGCTTGAAACTGATGCAAGTGGCCCACTTTCAAGGTCTTCTGTTATGCTACCAACCTGTCTCTCAAAAAACAGAAGATGAAAAACATGCAGCAACAAAAATAACAAAGCTTTTGTACCACATTAGGAGTTTAAAACATCTACTCTCTATACATGAATAAACTTCCTTGTTTCCTTTTGGGTATCTGACTAAACTTCTCATTTGAAATATTTCTTTTTCTGTAAATTGTTTGCAGTCATTATGGTCTGAAAACCCACATCTTTACTTTAACATGCAATCTCATCCTCATCTTATACGGTCCTTAATTATAGTGAAAAGAAAATGAAAAGTCTATTCATGGACAAATGAAGCACTTGCCGAGAAAATCTAGCATAAACGTTAAGCAGAACCAATGACTCACAGTTTCCTCAGCACAGTAGAGATTTGTTGCTACAATCCCTGTTGGTCCTCTTTTCAACCACCCACAGACATACAAACCCTCTTCCGGCAACAAACAATCACCCGATGTATTCTTCAAAACCCGCCCTCTTATGTTTGGAACAATACCTGGAAACAAGAAATAATGAGAAAATTGAAGAGGTGTAGTTTTGTTCCATACAACAACATTACCCTAGTGCTCTTCAAGAACTCCCACAAATTGCGGGATAGGAGCGGTCGGATATACTCAGTCTTACCCTTGTGCTAACACAGAGGTTTTTCCAGAGACCCAAAGTGAACGGTTTGGTCTTGACAATAGGCATGTAGCTACAATATAAGGTTAGTATAGCACTTGTGAGTTGTGAGTCGCTAGTGAACATTATAACCAATCAAAAATTATTTAACATGGGTGAATATCTTAAATGAAAGAAACTGAAAGGCCTTCAAAGGAGATAGCTTAGCAAGACGTTTACTCTTGAATGGTTGTTCAATTCTACAACCCACAAAGGTCAACCAAATGGCATTTAAGAGCAAGTTCAGCATCTTTTAAAAAAACGAACAAGATTAGAAACAAGTGCATTTACAAATTATATCTACATCTTTGGTCATACTAAATGCCCTCTGCTTACCTCTGTGTTGGTCGAAAGCTAATCCATCAACTGGCACGGATTTATAGCCAATACTCTTTAGCACCAAGCTGAACAAAAGGCAAAACAATCAATAATTACAAGTATGCCAGAAGTACAATCAAATAAACTCATAATTATTCTTCTTAAACTCTATTTTTTTTGTAGGGTCTTTTGTGGGGAAGTACCTAACATTTAGGGTCATTTGCAGTTTTGCACCAAGGTACCTAACATTTTTTTTTTGCCCAAAAGTAATATTTATGTTTTGGTTGTTAACGAGTATCAACTGAATTTTTTTGTCAAAAAAGATCAATATTCCGCCTTGACTTGACGGAAAATCATACTCCCTCATATTCGCTATAATGTTCCCTCTTTCCCGAAACAGATTATTCAAGTAATGTTCCCCTATCCTTTTTTGGTAACTTTTACTCTTATTTTAGGGTTAATTAACATGAATAATCCGAACTATTGCCGATCTTCTAGTAATAATCCGAACCACCTTTTAACTGACAATAAACCCAACTACCCCACCCTTCTTTGAACAAACTTGTCTCTTTAATTACCTGTTGTTTCCGGTTTTTTCCATTTTTTTACATCATCTTCTTTCTTTATTATACAATAATTAATAATTATGATGAGAGAAAATTAATTACTCCAACAATGTCATCTCTCTCCTACTATGCGCCTAACATTTGTGAGATTTTATCTTGTAATCAGCAAATACAAAAACCTGTCAATAGTCATATGTTGTTTCTTCTGTTAATAAACATCACACTTTTTGGCATAAATGATGGATTGGGGGTAATTATTGTACTTCAAACTGTGGATTATTTAGAATGATCATGGTGAGGCCAACCATTCATCCTCGATTGTTTCCACATGAACGCAAAGCAGTTAAACCATGAAATTTACAGTATATGCATTTGATTTGATTATAACAAGTCACAAGTGGTTGGATCTTGGATGTTCACAAGTGGTGGTTCTTGTAGCGAGCACAGAGCAGGTGGTACTTCTATTGGGGAGCTTGCCTTGGCTGGACTAGTGGCGGTGAGCCGGTGATGAAGGTGCTACAGATCAGAGCAGCGGACGAGCTATCAATGGCGAGTTCAGTGGTGATGCAAACGGTTTATGGAGATGACAAGCAGCTACAATGGATTGTTCCTCGGCGATAAAGGTGGCTTGGACTGGTCGCTCATTTGAAGTAGATGAGGTGGGTCTTAGCTTTAGCGGCCATGATCGATTTAGGAGCGGTGGCTCGGACTCTGGCGGGCGGTGGTGGTGATATGGTGATAGAGAAAGCCAGAAGGGTAGGCTAGTGCGTTTGTGAGAGCCTGAGAGAGTGAGAGGTGACTCAATGGGAAGTCATTTAACTTCTTTAGTAGGTAGCCGGTCATTATAGCTTATTATGAGAAGAACCGTCGATAGCAAGGTTTATTGTGGGTTAAAATGAAGTTCGGATTAATATGAGAAGTTGCTCAATAGTTTGGATTATTCTTGTTAATTAATCCCTTATTTTATTCATCCATCTCTCCTATCACCAAACCCAAAACAACTCTTTTACTCCTATTTTATTACTTTCCTTAATGTTTTGGACCCACAACTCCTTATTTAACTCCTAATTCATCCCTCTCTCCTATCACCAACCCCACCAATGTCTTTTATACATTTTTAATAGTATTCCTTAAGTATCGTGCCAAAGACAAAGGGGAACATTACAGCGAATAGAGTATGATGTAACCCCAAGTATTCTAATTTCCCTCTTTAATACTAACTTATTTCAAACTAAATACTCATTAAACATGATCTCCTCTTCTCCAACTCCACCTCCAATCCAACATCCATATCTCCTCTTACTCAACATAACCCACTTTTTTTCTTCACTTTCACCTCCAACAACTTCTTACCCTCCGAATAACATCCACCCCCCTAGTTTGAAGAGGGCCGAGGCGCACCGAGGCGATAAGGGGCTGAAGCGATGAGGCGCAAGGCGAAGGCGCGCGCCTTTTAGACGCGAGGCGCCTTATTTTTTTAGCTTTATTTTATTTCCGAAATAAAATTTTGGGCAACAATACTCTTTTTAGGAGTTTTCAAGTTGACTAACATTTAAAGGAGTAAAGTTCAAGAATAATGGTGAAAAGAAAAGGCATATCTAAAGATATAGACGTGCTAATGAACCTCGCTTAGTGAGCCTTGTCCAAAAGGCGCACCTAAAGTGCACCGAGGCGTTTCGGATAGAGCCTAATCCAAGGCGCGCCTTTTCAAACTAAGCACCCCCCATAACCACATTACCTCCTAATCAACACCGCTCCTCCAACTTCATCTTCACCTCCATAGTCAACCATCATCTCCTCCTAATCAACCTAAGTCATGATAAATTGATTGTGGACGGAGGTGGTAAATGATGATTGATTGGTTTTGGGAAGAGGGGGCTACTAATTGGAAATTAATGACATTGGCTATGGAGAATGGAGATAGGGAGGTTGAAAGTGAGTGGATAAGAGAAGAGCTGAAGTAAATCGGTTTTTTGAGGGAAATGTAGAAAAGAGGGGGAAAAAGGAGGAATGTAACAATTAATTAAAAAGCTCCATTAGTCAAGTGACGGAGTTTGACTTTTTTAACGTCAAAGTGCCTTTGGTACCATGCGACAATCAAAACAATATTAGGTAGGTACTCCCTGACAAAAAAAAAACCTATTTTATATGATTCAATTGCAGAAACAAAGTATTCTGGTTCAGTGAAGGAGGAGTGAAGGAGGAGTGAAGGAGGAGAGTACAGAAGAAAACAAAAAAACTAGCATTAACTAGATAAATATTGAAGAGAACAAAATCAGTTTGCACGAACAATGAGACAGGAAATTGCTAGAACATCCAATAAACTAAGATACTAACCTATTATAATACTCCCTCCAAGTCTCTCATTTGTTCCCTTTTCTTTTGTACACAATAATTAAGGAAATGAATATGGACCACACAAAATACACTACCTCACATGCAATTCAATTTAAACCGGACAGCCACATCCAAAAAAGGAAAGACAGAACAAAAGGTGACTCGAATGGAAAAGGAAAGAGGGAACAAATGAGAGACTTGGAGGGAGTATGAAGATACAGACCAAGACGGTTGAATGACCACATTGCTTTGTGTTTGTAAACCACAATAATGGACGAAATACAACAAATAATCAAAAGCAGCAATGCACATCTATTTATCCTTCAAGACTCAAATTTGCTTGATTATTAAAAGTGCAGCATGCCACGAAAAATTGTGCTTCAGTACTCAGCACCAGCTAGTGGAATTTTACTGTCAGCAGGATCTCAAAGAGTTATTAAACAGTGTTAGTCTCTGAGAGTCAAAAGTAGGCCTTTGAAAGGAGCAAGAACATCCAATCTTGCTAAATGAAGTAAAAACTAAAAGTGCAGTTAGCTCAAGAAAAGACGTGCAAAACTGAGAAGCAACTACGAAAGCTACAAAAGCATAGGTAGAATAACAAACCCAGATTAAAGGTTCACAAAGTTCATACCCGCATTCAAGATCCTCAAATTGTCCAGTGCCGACCGCAACTTGTTTATCCAAGTCAACTGCAAAATTTAAATTGAAAGACATAATCAGAAAAAATAAACTAGATTCATATAGAGCTTAAAAATAAAATACTTGGGGTAAAATCAAGGTTCGCTTCTTTTAAAAGAAAAAAAAAAAATCACATCTCACTTCCCTCAAAGAAAAAAAAATAGACATGATTCACATTACAACATTTGACAGCCAACTAACATCACCATATGCAGATTGCACAAAGTCTAGTAATGAAAGTCAGCACTCAGCAAGAAGACCTCAAGTTAGTTATATTACTTTTAACAAATAGGGTGATCATAAACAGGAACCGACCTCAAGTTAGTCATATTACTTTTAACAAATAGGGAACCACCTTTAAGGGCTGTCTTCTCAAAGCGAGCAGCTCTAACATGACCCTGCCTCTCGTCTGAATCCAAAAATCTGTCAGGTCGCCTGAAAAAAGTAAAGTGGAGCTCACGTTGACCAGGACTGGGACATGCAGGCCTTGAACCCGCTGCCTTGCGTAGCAACTCATATACCCTTTTCTGAATTCGGCTGTTCTTCATTTCTTCCTTTTCAGAGATGAGAAAACAACATAAGCTGTCTGGTCAGAAACAAGTAATAACTAACAAGAGAGTTACTACAGTCAGCATGAAAGCAATATTTGAAAGAATCAGTATGGCATCAAGGGGTAGTACCTCGTCTATTGGTGTTTTCTTAAGATCAGATTCTTGAATGTTAATGTACACATCCTTAAGCCCTGGACACAGAAATTATTTCATGTAAGCCAAGATAACGTGATATAGGAGAGGGAACGAAGAGAAAAGAGGGTGCCTTTCTTAGATAGCAAGACTTCAAACTTCAAGGAAAAGTATATGATGATGCTATGTCGTTTGGTCATAAAGAATTGCGTGGATACACTAGGGAAACTCTTTTTTCTTTCATATGGTGAGGAAGTAAATAGTACCAGAAGCAGGCTACGGCCATAACCTTCTACTTGCAAGCAGAAAGTTTCCACCATCCAATAACTGCCAATGAACATCAATATTCAACAAAAAAACTAACAAAAGACGCCAAGTTACCTAATATTTCGCGCAATTCTTTTGCAGTACAAGCTGCTTGTACTGGTCCACGCCTTCCAACCAAATAGACTTTTCTGAGAATATACTGAGACAAGTGAGCAAGAAAGCAAATTGGCAATCCTTTATGGCAACGGGTAATTCACTAACACACCTTATTGAGCTCCTTTGCAAAGCAGCAAATGCATGAGCAGCAATATCAGTGCTTGCCAGTTCTTCTATAGGCCTTAAAAGTATTCTAGCGACATCAAGTGCTACATTGCCCTGAAAATAATAAAATAATTGCTAAAATGAAACTAGTTCAAGCACCCCGGGTAGACAAGACACCCTGTTCCAAAACAATAAGTTGAATACCATAACTTACTTTAGAAATATATATATCTAAACTCAACAGAAAATGGGGACTTAGATTGTACACTTGCACTCCTTGTGTCTCATCATAATCTTTCTCCTTTCCATCATAATTTCGCCTTTCCATTTTGGGGCGATCCACAACAATTTCCTCTTTCCCTTTAGGCAAAATAACCCGTGCCAAAATGAGAAGATTATACTTATCGGTCCTAGTAATTACAACCGACTGCCACTATTATGTTCTTTAAGCGGGCCTTAAATAATCCTAATTCTATTTAACTAAACGTAACTCTAGCCAAAATACAATAATCAACATATTGTGTGCAACAATACCATTGTTTGGAATCTAAAGAGAGCTTACATGTAAAGGAGTAGAAGCTAGGAAAATGTGGCAATGAAAGATAATATTAAATGGAAGTATAAGAAAAGAACATATATAGAAATTACATAGTAGTGCGCCTAACAAGTTGCACCTTATCTAGAGGATGCACCGAGGTGTTTGCTCGTGCCTCACAGAGCCTTGGGCCTAAGGGCGCTAAGAGCATCCGCTAAAAGGTGGGGAGGTACCTCCCCATATGTCCTCTCTCTCATCAAATGGGGAGCCTCATTATTGCACACACTTCCCCTTAATTAGAGGCTCCACTATTTGTAGAGGAGGTCCCCCAAAAAAAAAATAAGGATAATTTGTGTTCTTTTGGGGAGGTTCCCATATATTTTGGTGTTCGGGAACCTCATTGTTGCATAGATGTAGATATGAATTGGACAGGGTAAATGGAAAAGTTAGTGGAAAATGAGGTGGACGAATAAGAAAATGAAAGAGAAAATATGGGGAGCCTCACCTTTGCGGATGCTCTAAGCATGCTTTTGTAAATCTAAGGTTAGATTGTAAGACAAACCTTACCAGACTTATGTCTGAAGCTAGACCGGGAAGAATCTGAATGTATAAGCCATGTAGAGTAGATTGGCTAAGGATGACACATTTCAATAGTAAAACAAAGATACTACAAAAGTTGCAGATGAAGGTGGAATTAAAAAGCAAGTACTAGCTAAACCGGTATTATAGAGCATATTTATGAGAGCCAATGTAATCTGGCATTGTAAAAGCAACATGGACCGATGTTCATAGTAAAAGAACTGTCGAAGGAACGGCTAAACCATTTAAGTATTAGCTTAGAACAAACAGTAGTCCATGCCTTCATGGGAGGACGGTTTTTGACAACCTCACACACGGTTAAGATAATTGAATTTCCGCTTTCACAAACAAGTTATAGTAATTATTCCCAATTCATACGAGCAATAGTCGTCAATAACTAGACAATTAAAACCGATCCTTGCCTCAGCCTCAAAGATAGAAAACAAACAGAAAAAAATAAAAAGACACAGGTGATTAAAACTCCTGGTCACATATCTTTTACCACTTATAAGAGGGAAGGAAATGAATACCAAGTCACTTGAAAATAAGCAGCATCAAGTGTACTAGGCATTAATTCGCCATAATAGATGATTGCAAAACCATAGCAAGAGACCCTTGCAAGCAATAAAGTTAAAAGTACACTTCTTTACGCATGTAATGGTGTATATGATTGAATGTTTACTCGGAAAATGAGTCTTGAATTTAAATCCAAAAACTTTCAACAAACGCAGATTGACTAGAAGCTTTCTTCATTATAATATAAACAGATGGCTAAGCTCAATCTACTTACCTGCCCAAGCACAACAGCTGTATCTGTACTGTGCAAGTCAGGAGCCAGGTTCCTGCAATCTGGATGTCCATTATACCACCATACAAACTCCCTAGCTGAATATATCCCTTCCAAATCCTACTGTAAACAACCCACAAAGCGAAAACAGAGTATATTTAAAGATCTCATACTGAAGCAAGAACACTGATAGACATGCAGAAAAACAGTCATTTCAAACTTACCTCTCCAGGAATACCAAGAACTCGGTCACTTTCAGCACCATATGCAAGCACTACCTATCAAAAGAAAACATCCAATTTAACCTTATGAAAAAAATTATAAGAAGTGCACTCAGCATTGTCGGACTGCACAATGTAGCTAAAAGCTCACCACATGATACAATTCTCGAAGCTCCTTTAGCGACACAGATGAACCGAGATTCACGTTTCCAAGGAACATACACCGCTCATTTTGTGCAACCCTAGTAAACTGATTCACCACAATCTGTTGCAAGCTTTCCGGTAAATAAGCAATTCAGAAAACTCAACCACTTAGACAAATATGCTTCCATTTATAAAATGCAAATATCTACAAACTGAAAATAGCCGAAAACGTTAAAAA
Organism: Silene latifolia; assembly: GCF_048544455.1. NCBI lineage: Eukaryota > Viridiplantae > Streptophyta > Magnoliopsida > Caryophyllales > Caryophyllaceae > Silene > Silene latifolia. Next base: position 11,016,932 of record NC_133535.1, on the reverse strand, counting down.
TTCACTTGGCTCAAACACCAGCTCAAGTAAACGAAACGAATTGAACAACCGAATTGCTAAAATTACCATTCAAATCCACTGTCCAAAATACTCCCTTCGTTTCAATTTTATTGTCCCTCTTCGTATTTTGGAACAATAAAAAGTGATGAATTACTTAGTCTATGCCTTGAATTAGAGAGAGTTGAGACACCATTATTACGGTAGAGATCGTGGTATTCATTATCTAGGGGAGTTATTAGATGCCCGTCTTTTTTCCTTACTAAATTAAGCAACGCAACAATATTTAGGGATAACTTTTTAAAGGGGGAAAGGGGACAAATAAAAATGGGATGGAAGGAGTAAGAAAAAAGGGATTGACGAAAACCTTAGTTTCAGGATGATCAGGAGCGACACCAGATCGAACTAAACCAAAAGGCGTGGGCAATCGATCCAAAATGTCAACTTGAGCTGTTTGATGAGCTTTGAGCATCTAAAACATTCCATCAAAAGTCAATGTCAAAACAAAATCAATTCCACATTTTATGGAATTCCAAATTTCCAATAGAAAATATATCAATAAATAGAAATGGAATGAACCTTATCAGCGGTATAAAATCCGGCAGGACCAGTACCGACGATACAGACACGCAAAGGATTGGAGGAGAGTGAAGAGAAAGTTCTGCAAATCCATGCTCTTGATCGAAATATCGCCATTTGTTGTTGTTAAAGTGACTATTGACACAGGCACGGGCGGATCCAGGATTTGAGTAAAGGAGTGGCATTAAGGAAACATATTTCATAAATCACTACAAGAAACACGTGATTTTAAGCTTTAAAAGCAGCCGCAAATGTGTTTTTGGGACCCCTTTTCAACTTTTTAGACCGCCTATGGTCGATCCCAAAGTGGTCACAAATTGCACTCTTTGAAACTGATTTATAGCGGTCGCAAATTTGAGACCACCTTAAGTCGGTCACAAAATGGGAAGTCGAACCCAAATTTGACGGCAGTCTCAAAATGGGTTATGGGCTCCCAAAATCTGGATTTTTGAAGCGTTAGTTCTACTATTTTTTACCTTCCCATTTATTTAAACTAACCGGGAATGGATTTTTGAAGCATTAGTCTCAAAATGGGTTAATACTTAATACCATATTATTAACCAAATAACCTGGAGGCCACCAAATGCAACCACCGGAAAGAGAGAAAGCCTCCACACATAATCGGATTTTCAAATAAGTGTCCTAAGAAACCGAAATTAATTGCTAAGTAAGCGACTGATTTAGGGTTTGAGAAAAAATGAGATAATTAAGCAAATTATTCAATCTAAAGTACCACAAATCTACAATTGCACAAATAGATTAAAAAACTAACAATAACAAATTAACAAGTCTTATAGCATAAATAATCGAATTTTATTGAAGTAAAAATAAAGCTTGAAATTTGGGGAAGAATTAACAAGTTACCTTGGAGAATGGAAAGTGGTCGGCAGATGGCAGGTAGGGCGGACGCCGGCGAGGATAAATATCGGCTAAGGCACGCCGGCGGCGAGGAGGCTGACGGTAGGGTGGCAAGTGGAGTGGTGGTTGCAATTGGGGAAAACTACAAAGAGTTAATATAGTATTAGCAAAGTACAAATATACGATATACGAAATGTATAGCTTAATACTTAAATACTGAAAATAATAAAGGTATTATTAATAAATTAGAGTTAAATAAAAAATTAGTTAAAAAGTAATATTAATTAATTAATGAAGGATCTTAGTAATTAATGACTCAAATCAGATTCTTCAAGTTTAACAAGTAATATGAATTCACAAGATAAATTGCCAATTGACCATATAGACATGCCAAATAACAACAAAGCGACCAAACAAGGACATAATAACCCCGCAAGTAAATGTTGAGTAGCTAGCCTACCTTTAGCAAATTCCGAGCTCAGCAAATAGTACTAAAATGGTTCCTCGACAAAGCCGTTACCTAAATAAAATAAATAACATTCAATTACTAACTAGTTAAATAAATTTAGTACAGAAGGTAACTAATCATGAAAAAGCTAAAAGCCTAGACGATCGACCGATCCCCGTAGTCGACCGACCAGTAGACTCTAAGTTCAGTCGATCACACATTCCAAACATCGCTCATAAATTGGAAATTCGAGGACACATGAGTGGAAGTGTGAGATGATAAAGTAAGATGATGATGCCGCACTAGCTAGTCAAGTTCCACTCTCCATTGTTGCGTAAGTTAACAGACCAAAAGGCTAATCATCCAAACCCAGAAATTGAATTATTTGGATTATCTAAAAACAGTGGCCTCATCAATTACATGAAGTCACAACTACAACGTACCAAACTACCAAACTGATTGATTATTCTTTTCAATTAATCAAGCTTAGTGGAAAAATAATGTCGAGGAATTCCTCCATTAACACACATAGCAGCCTATATACACATCTAACAAGCACCCTACAAACCCACACCACCATGTATAAGTAAGACGGTCTCAAACGAGCTATAAGATGGTATAATACTTGGGCACTACCAATCCTAACACACGGTCCCAACAATGAATGATTCCAGGTCAATTATCCACCATCCATGGTCAGTCAAGTCGTATAAAACCGTCTCAACGAGCTATAACCAAAACCCCCAAATTAATATTCTAGGGTTACATCATTCGAACTGTATACTACCGTAATTAAGCTAGTAATCGAATTAAAGGATAGGATAAACTTACTTACGATTTTGAATGAAAATAAGCTAGAAATCGTCTCCAAAAATCCAGTCGAAATCCCCTTCCCTTCGTTGCACTCGTCGCCTCTCGCTGCTCTCTGATTTCCTTTCTCTTTTTTTTTTTTTTTTTTGTTTGATATAAGGTAATATGGTGTATAGTCTGATGGTGTATAGTCTGATGGTGTGATTCAGCAACTCTCTTAATTCCGAGCTCAGCAAATATACTATAGGACTGGCCCAAAAGAAAAGTAGCCCAAAAATAATACTTAATTTAATTTATATTTAATTTTATTTTGACAACACGACATTTTATGATAAAAACTAACATATTTAAATATACAATTTATTAATACAAAACTCTAGGTTATCAAAATAAAATAATTTTTTTATAAGTTTATTAACTAATTTTATTGGGCTTTTGGTTATTTGATTAAAAAGGTGAGTTATAAGTTAATTGTTTGGGCTTTTGGATTATGGGCTGGTGTTATGTTATAAGACAGTCCTATAGAACAATTTGTGGGTGTGATTTTGTGTGTTTATGAGTTGGATATTGGGCCCTAAATCCCTCGTCCCAACCGACGGCAACAACTACGTTTTTTTTTTTCAAGACCGTAACAAATAACCCGTCTCAGCTTATAAATCCCGATTCATAATTAACTTATAAAATATAGGGATATTCTACATGGTACCCCTCAATTTTTCGACTTTCTACATGATACCCCTACACTTTTTAAAACATACATGGTACCCCTAATTGTTGTCATTATCACTAAGGGTACCCCTAAACTTTATTTTCCGTCAATTAAACTTATTTTTAGGCGTTAAGTGATTACGTAAACACGTAACCAAGCTTGTCATTTATCATTCAATGGCATAAGGACTTTATTAGGCTCAATATCCATCTTTGGACGTGATAATTTGGCAGGGAATCAATAAATTTTCCGTCAAATATTTTTTAGCCCATATATATCAATAACTATTATGATCGAGATGAATATTGAGCCTAATAGAGTCCTTATGTCATGGGATAATAAATGACATGCTTGGTTGCGCATCCAAGTCATCACTTAACGCCTAAAATTGAGTTTAATTGACGAACAATAAAGTTTAGGGGTACACTTAGTGATAATGACAACAATTAGGGGTACCATGTATGTTTTAAAAAATATAGGGGTACCATGTAGAAAGTCAAACAATTAGGGGTACAATGGCACGAAAATTAAGGAATATAGTTAAAATAATGAAAATTATTGTATAAGGGTAAGAATATATGAGTTAAATAATGAAAAGTATTGAATATGATGGGTCATGGGTGGTTGGGGTGGTAAATAAAGGAAAGAGCTAAGGGTAGGAAAGTAAAAGACCATGTCCAAATATGGCAAATGGGACAGTTATGTGAATAGACGGAAATAGCAAATGGGACAGTTATTTAGAATAGGAGGGAGTATAATATAAAATGGTGATTAAACTTTATAAAAATTTACGGGTATTACAATAATACAGTAATACAATAATTCAATAACAATCAATTTGAAGAAATTGATAAAGATGCTACTTGTATAATTTTATTGAAGAACTATAATTGGAATTATATAGAGGAAAAATAAAGTACTTGTTGTTGTGGATAAAGAAGATGAAGACAGAGTCGGGCACGGTGTAGCCAGAAACAACCAATACTATAGCAATAGATTTCCGAAATCCGTAATTGAAGGTGACTGTGGAAGGAGTTCGAAAAGTCGGATTAAGGCAAAGGCGGGTACAGTAAGGACGGCGGCTTGGTGGTCGACGGAGATTAATGATTAATGGTTAATGGTTAAGGCTTTGGCGATTTCGTGCAGGCGGGGAAGATGAAGTGGGTTATGGGAAAATTGCGTTGTGGTGGGGGGTGGTGTTTGATGTTTGGGTGGGGGCATCAGGTGTGGGCGTTTGGTGTTGTTGTGTAAGTAATAGATGAGGATGTGTGACTGTTTGGTCAGACGACGAGAAGGGTATTTTGGTGAACCTGCATATTTTACCTACTTTTCTTAATATTGGTCTCAAGCTCATATGTTACGATCTTATAGAATGGAGTCAAATAAATATCGAGCAAACCAAATCAAGAAAACAGTTGCTAATATTTAATCTCTTAATCCTAATACTTGTACTCCAGGCTGTTTTTTGAACAGTAAGCAACTTTCTCAATTGATGATTTGTAATGTGATCTTATAGAATCGGAGGGAGTACTATTTAAACATGCTTCAGAAACATTTTAACATTGATAAGTAGATAGCATTCATGTAGATACAAAATTACAAATGCCATTTTGGTAACCTAATTTTTACCGAAGACACGAGTTATCAAGACAGAATTCCCAACATTTATATCAAACTCACCCACCCTTTTTCAGTGAAGTCTTTACTTGATGCCTAAGCATTGAAAAATACTTCACTAGCTCACCCTCCAGGCCTCCATGCCAAAACAGAGGAGAGACTGGCTTGAAGGAATAACAAATACAATCTAAAATCTATATAATTGCTCACCTTTAGTAGTTATAGCATCAAAAAGCTCCTTGCGCATGCTGATAATTCGATCTGCCATTTCCTTCAATTCAGCAGTCCATTCATCATATAGCTCCCTTAACACATAGTGAAAGTCCAAAATGAGAAAAGAGAGCACAAAATCTTCAAAAGAAATATGCCAACATTATTCCATGTGGGTGTACACAAATAGGGAAATAGTCTGTCCCAAAGACAGGAAACTAATAGGTTGGAAAGTCACATAACTCCAAATCTCAAATTGCCTTTCAAGCCTTTTGTATTTGTGTAGATATTTTTGCCTACTCAATTTTACATTTAACGATGTCCACAAAATCCAAAAAAGATGGGTAAAGGATGTACTTGTCTTTAAGTATGCTGGCAACAATAGATGCTCCGTGAATAGGTGGACTAGAATACATTGGTCTGATGACAAGCTTCACCTGACTTTCCACCTTACTTGTTATTTTTGTTGTCTTGCAGACCTACCAAATTATAATCATAATTATGCTGTACAAGAGTAAAATGAAAATCAAAATGGCTGCTTAGTTCTACAAAAGCAATATAAGAAAAAAGACAAACTGAACGTTAATATTGATATTCCCCCATATTAATTTTTCCGCCAGGACAGAAAACAGGAAAATAAAAAAGACAGGAAAAAAAATGAAAAATTGTAATACCCCGTATTTTATATAATCAATTAAACGGATATTAATATATAATAATTATTATACATTTTATATTACTAATTATATCGGGTTAATTGTTGAGTCGATAATTACGTTAAGCTATCGTAAGTTAATTGAGACGGGTTTATAAGGAATTCGAAATGTGAGCTAACCCATTTGAGTTGGCCCAATAACTGTTCAGCCCATTTAACCCTAAACCCTAATAGTACCCTAACCCTAATAGGACACTACCCAACCCGCCTCCCTCCTCTCTTACTCCCTCAACCCGCCTCCCTTCTTCATCAACATCAAACACCAACCTTCACGCATAGAGAGAGAGAGGGTGAGCCTGGGTGTTGACGGCGCAGCAAGGAAGGCCTTAGGCTGATTGTCGACAACCGTGGGTGGCCCTGGTGGCGGCAGAGAAAGGTAAGAGCAACCCATCTCCTCTGTTTTCGCATTGATGTCGGGTTTTTGGATGTTGTTTCGTGTCTTAGGGAGGGGATGCTGGTGGTTGTTGGCAGAGTAAGGGAGTAGGGTGGTAAGTGACGAATGTAGTGGTGGTGGTTATGGTGGTTTTAGGCAGTGGTAGTGGCGAGAGAGAGGCGGCGGCGACGGGGGGTGGCAAACGGGTTATAATGCGGGTTTTCAGACGGGTTTAGACGGGTAGGTTTGGGGTGGCGCCACCGTGGACTTGGGGGAGGTCGAAACGGTGGTGCCACTGTGTCTGGGTGCGTGGTTTGGCGGCGAGCATGACGGTGGTGGTTTGGCAGGGGATAGGTGAGAGTTGCGGTGGTTGTAGGTTGAGAAAATGGGGCGCTTGGTGAGGCACGGTGGGAACCAGGCCAAATGGCAGCCCTGGTTCGACTCGCTCGGGCGATCGACCAGTGGTGGTGGTTGTTGGTGGTGGGGTCGAAGTGGGGTCTTGGCCTGGTGGTTGTCGGGGTGGTTCAGGCGGCGCGTGAGGAGTGTGGGCGAGAGTGAAGGCGTGGTTGGTAAGAGTCGGGTTATTCGAATTGTTTTGAAACGGGTTTTCATAGTTTAATCGTTATAATTCGTTAATTGGTCGTATTCTTAATTAATTAATTTAATTCCGAGTTATTAAATAATTAAAAGACGGGTTAAGTCGGGTTGTTCAGTTGTTCAAATGTTTCATTCGGGTTTTCTTAATCGTATAATTCGTTTAATCTTTTAATTATCATATTGGTTATTCAATTTAATTCCCGAGTCAGTTAAATAATTCAAGTCGGGTTGGTTAAATAGAAAAGTTACTATAACGGGAAAGTTTCCATTTTTAGGAAGTTCTATCTTTAATAACTCTCTATTTTGGGAACGGGAATAGTTAAGTAATCGTTATCATTTAATTATCTTTCAGAGGGCGAATTGTTGTGGAATATTACTGGACACCCGACTATTTGACTGCAGTACTGAGGTAGGGAAATACACTTGAATCATTATCGTTGTTGTTGAATTGTGTTGACTTGATTCATGGTTGTTGATTTACGTTATGATTCATATACGGGAAGGTGATTGACTGAATTGATCGTATTGAGTATGATATCACAACATCGGGTAACCGGCATGATTTTATGATTTATCAGTTCAGTGATTTATATATATTGTGTTGCATTAATTTCTTTTGAGCATTCATATGCATTAGAGATGGAGGATGTTGTGGTGATGTGGTGTAATGATGACGATGTTGTGATAAGGCCCAGGCGGGTTCTGCAGGACTTGCCCTGGTGTCCTCGTGCGAACGGTGGCAGATCGGCTACGGTCGATATATATAGTCTACCGGGGATCGGTATGGCTGGGCGTTCCGGGTTATGTGTATGAGATATGAGTTATGAGATATGAGTTGAGATGGAGATGGAGGTGACGAAGGAGCATGCATATCATATTTTGTTGTTTCATTGTTTTCCCTACTCAACCTCGTGGTTGACCCTGTGTATTCGTGAACACCTGTGATGACCCAAATATTGGCGAAGCGGACTTGACAGGTTTAAGAGATAGAACAGGAGCTTGGTGGGCGTGAGACACTGGATCAGAAGACTTAGTAGCTAGATCATCATCTAGAAGACTTTCAATTTTATTTATGTTAGTTCTTTGTAATTTGACGTAAAAGAGGTTTTGTAATAATTAAGTTAAAAATAATTATATAAATTGCCTTGGAGTTTAATTTGTTATTCACTACCTCGGGAAACCGAGATGGTAACAGTCTGGTTTATTAGGGAATGTCTTGACGAAGGCTCCTTCATAAACCGGGGTGTTACAAAAATTAAACAAGTACTCTATATCACATAGAAAACTAGTTTTGAAACCCGTGAAAAATCATGGGTCCTATACAAATTTCCTTTTTTTATTAATACTACTTGTGTAAAATATATTTTGATTTGAAAACATTACAAAAGATAAAATAGGATGTAAATTATGAGATTGAACATAATAACACGGTAATATAAACAATAATAATAATATGAGATTAGTGGGGGAGGCATTGTATTTGTCGTTAAAATGTGGGTCTTTGTAAAAGATACAAAAAAAATCTAATCATGAGTAACTCTTCTTCTTCTCTATTAACAACCTAGTAAATTAATGGAATTTACGCATTTAATAGAGAGTTTTTTTTTGAATGTATATGTTGAACGGATGACGTTGCTCATTGCTCTGATGATTCTTGATTTATGCTAACTCGTAAATTCAGTAATGATTTGCATTCTCAATTCATCATACTCAAATTAAATAGTCTAATTATATGTATATAGACATAAGTTGTTTATATAGAAATCAATGATTAATACTTATACATGGGTTATGTATTATGTAACTTCAAGATATTGGTGCTCCGGAGATTGAGGAGTTTCTTAACGGCCAATTTACCAAAGGCGGTCAAGTTTTTCTCTTTCAATAGGTAAAGAAAAATAGCCTAACAAAGTGAATGAAGTAAGACTAATATAGTAATTGAATACATTGAATATGTGTCTCTCCATTTTAAATTTAATTATCATTCGATGGTTTTTTTTTCTCTTGTAAGAATTATCCGTCAATATTGTGTCGATACTATCACTACAACTAAAAGGCCAAGAATAACTAATAGGCTAAAACCTTAGCATAATTATTGGAACAACAATAGATAGGCTAATATCAATTAAAATGATCAACGACATAAAAATACATCCTCGTAATGGTGATTACTCCATTCAAGACCTTCAGATTTGATCATCCATATGAACACATCCTTCAACATCAACTATCGTGTTAACTGATATTGAACTAATATCTGAAATAAAAAAATTGATAATTCTTAAATTGTGTTCTGTACTCACCGATTGTCATGTATTAATAATTAAAATAGGAAAATCTCCAAAAAAAAAATCCAAGAAAAAAAATGAGAAACATCATGCTACCTCTTAAAAAATCCACATATTTTGTTGGGGCTGGTGTCCTCCACAGTTAGTGCAATGACATATAAATCTCTAAAAGGATTAAAGGGTATACTTTTGTATTATTATCAGTTGGTCCACGTTTATCAATAACGGTTGGCTTGCTAGATAAGTTTGACGTTATTGTCATACAGATGGCGGTGATCAACTGGTCCCTAAAAGTCACACCTATAGGATACGTTTGAGAGATGTGACGGTATGAAAATACAGTCATGTTGATGCCTAATATGACTAAGCGGTTAGTCGGAGTTATTGACTAATAATTAGTCAAACGCGATGTTGAGATATTTATTTAATACGGATTAAATAACACTGGCTAAGGTGAATTAAGCGGTTAATTCGTAAATTGAATATAAACGGTTATATTTAATTAATGTATATTGAATTAATTAATTATATAATATTGTTATTGTCGGACAAGTATTAATATGTCGACTGATGCTTGTTACTAGTCGATATTTTAATATCCGATAACGGATAATGATTTATAATTAAAACCCGTCATATACATTTAGCAAAACGAGTCGGACCACGAGTTAAATAAGGAGAAAGTGGAAAGCCCACTCCCTCCCTTAGCTCACGGCTTGGCCGAGTGAAACAAAAGGAGAGACCTTCTCTCCTTTTGACCTAATTATTTTCATTTGCAACAAAATTAGGATTTTGGAGTAATTTTCTCTGAAATTCTAGATCTCACATCAAAACCTCACAAAAGCTCTCTCAATATTGCAAGGCAATCAGAGAGCAATTTCTAGCACAAGGGGCATAGTCTCAGACGATCTTGGGTGCAACAATTAGGAGGAAATCTATATTGATTTCTGTTCTTAGGCCGAAATTCACAGGACCCGAGGTTGATTCTTGTTCTTTTATCGTTTCTCTTGTTTTTCGTTTATGACAATTAATCACATGATAAAATTGCGTTATAGTCCTTAATTTTTAAGGGGTTTTATACGGATATTACCCTACATATTTGTCGATTGTCATTTGCACGTATTGATCTCCAAGTATGTCATGCTCCCGAAATTCAATCAATTATACAAATTAGTATTATGCCAAAATCAATTGTACACGAAATACAAAATTGCATAAGATATACCGAGTATATGAAAAATATTATCAAATGAGTTTTGTATTAATAATTAAAATAGGAAAATCTCCCCCAAAAAAATCCAAGGAAAAAAAATGAGAAACATCACCCTCTTAAAAAATCCACGTACTTGTCGATTGTCATTTGCATGTTTTTATCTCCAAGTATGTCATGGTCCTGAAAATTCAATCAATTGTACAAATTAGTATTATGCCAAAATCAATTGTACATGAGATACAAAATTGCATAAGATATATTATCAAATGAGTTTGACCAATATAGTAAAATCTTATAATGGAAAAGAGAACATGATAAAAACGAATGAGTTGTAGGTTGATAAAAAACTATAATAAAAATGCATGTCTATTGTTGTGCTCATGGAATAAACATTATCATCTCAAGAAAAAAAAGTAGTAATTAAGAAGTCATAATATCATCAAAAGTTTTAAGATAAACCAAAAATATGAATCATTATAAAGAAACTTGAGAAATGAGTTATGGAGAAAGAAGATGAAAAGTATGGTTAAATGCTTGTGGTGAATTGAATAAAGTATTGAAGTGGAACAAAATAAAAAGTTTATTGTCTTCTTTAATTTTTTCTACACAAATTATTCTATAAGACCTATATTTAGGTAAGACTAACCCAATAGTATAAGGCCCAACAAAATTACTTAATAAAAATATGAAATCTTATCTATATTAATACAAAAGACAATACTCAATCCTCAGCGCGCCACGTCATTAATGCAGTTTTTTTTTTTTTTTGGAAATTCATGTTATGATAGGACCCGTTAGTGTGCAATGTATTTATTTCTTCAGATTTCCGTCTTTTCAAACATGCGGTAAATTCCGTCTTGCAACAAATTCTATGAAATAATATTATGAAGAAATTCTATGAATTAATATTATGAAATAATTTTATCCATTCCGTGTAAATAAAATTAATAACATATACGCAGAATGAATTACGAATGGGAGTAAATGAAATTGAATTACATCATTTTTAAAACAAAATTACATAATTACGAGAATGAATTACATTTATATACGGGATAGAACATAAAACGCAAATAAATTACATAAATAATTTTTTAAAACTACATGGTACAATAATTTTTGTTTAAAAAATAAATCTTGACGGAGTATTTACTTGGAGTATAAAATTTTCATGTATTTTGGTTCATATTATTGTACCATGCAGCAACAACATCACAACATAATTTTTTTAAAACTACATGGTACAAAAAATTTTGTTTAAAAAATTAATCATGACGGGGTATTTACTTGGAATATAAAACTCGGCAACTTAACTATCAACCTCGCACACCGAAAATGGTAGGTGACAATGATAGGCAATCGAGTTAATTTAGTCTTCAACTAACATTTAAAGCAAATTTTAATCTTATCTTTATTAATTCAAAAGACAATACTCAAAACAGGGCGTGCCACGTCATTAATTCAGCTTTTTTTTTTCTTTTTAATTTTGGAAATACATGGTATGGTGGAACCCGTTAGTGTGCAATGTATTTATTTCTTCAGAATTTCGGGTATACAAACATGCGACAAATTCAGTCTTCGAAGAAATACTATGAAATAATATTATGAAATAATTTTATACATTCCGAATAAATGAATTAATGACATTTAAGCGGAATGAATTACAAATCGGAATAAATGAAACTAATTACAAATAAATGAATTGCATAATTTAAAAATAAAAAATAAAAAAATTACATAATACTGTACATAATTATGAGAAGGAATTACATTTAATTACGGAATTGAATTACATATAATGCGAATAAATTACATGTATAATTTTTAAAAACTAGATAATACGATATATATTTTTTTTAAGAATTGCCTTTGTTATTTCCTCTTAAACCATTGCACGTGAACAAGTATTTGTAACAAGTTTAAACATTAATTATGTAGATCGTTGATTTAGACCAACTAGATAAGTACAATAGAAATGCAAAAAAAAAAAAATACAATAAAAAAACATTAATACCGGCCCAAATACATACCCGTGCAATTTTGCACGGGTTTAAAACTAGTAATACTTTTATTTTAATAACCTAATATTTTAAATTAATAACTTACATATCTAAATAGGTTAGTTTTCATTATAAAGTATAAAGTTATCAAAATAAAATCAAAAACTTAGTATCTCAATGTTTTTGCTTGGGCTTTTTTTCTATTGAGCCAGTCCTATGCTATAAGACGGTCTTATAGGAGAGTTGCTGTTTTTTCTAATATTGTAAATGTAAGAATAAATATTAGGGGACATAAAAGAAAATAATTATGATGATGAGACTTGTAATATGACTTCTTGAAATCATGTGGTTATATCACATGTCATTTAAAAATGTACTCAATGTTAGCCTTTTTATACTATTTATTATATAGATTTTAAAGAAATAAATAAATGTATACTTTAAATTTATGAGTTGTGTTAATATGAAAAAATTTAACCGATTCACTATCACATATGTTCTCTTCCAAAAATTTCAATTAAAATGTGAAATATAATTGTAAATTATGAAACTTTTATGTCAATTTTGGTAAGTTACATCTTTTTTTTGGTTTTTTTAGCTCATCAAATCTTTAATATATACATTTAATTTAAGAATATTAATGAAGTCTTTTGATTTTCTTTATTTGTATGTTACACAATATGTAATGACATTTTTGTAAGGACTTTTAGTAATCATTTTTTTATAAGAATTATATCAAATAACCAATAATCTGATAATAATTAATAATTAATTAAATAATCAATAAAAATTAATAAAATTAATGGGGTATAAAATATTAAATGCTAATGCCATGTGAAATTAAGATAAATGCTTTAATCTAAACTTTTAACTATATTGTATAGATTTACTTAAGTATTTACAGAATTTGTTTGTAAATTACTTAAATTAAATAAATATTTTCTTTTCTATATATTTTATATTTTCCAAAACCTTATCCTTTACGTAAAATAATTTCATGAACTAAATACACGGTATTACTACCCTTTTAAAATTCTATTATTACTGTTTAATTTCACTTAAGTATTTACAGAATTTGTTTGTAAATTACTTAAATTAAATAAATATTTTCTTTTTCATATATTTTATATTTTCCTAAAAAAAAATTTATATGATATTTAATACTCATTTGTCAATTAAGTAGTTCTGTAAAACATCTTCTATATACAACAAAGTTATAGTAGCAACAATAGTGAATTAATGCTTTTAAAAAAAGTAGTGAATTAGTGACAATACAATTTTTTTTGTTTTTGTTTTCAACTTCATTTATTCATCGTCGTTCTTAATTTCTTATGTATTCAATTTTTTTATTTTTATTTCGAATACATATAATACTACTCCATATGAAATATCTTGAAATTATTAACTTATAATTAATGCGTATTTTCTTATTGTAGTTTTTTTAGTTAATTAAATTTAAAGCTAATGGAATATGGATGGATTTTTAAAGGGAATAAGTATTTTAAATTAATGCAATATAATAATAAATTGGATAATCCATGTCATATTAGTTTGCCAAGTCACATCATTATTGTGTACGTGGCTTTTTTCCATCTCATGTGGCATTGTCTACGTGACATTTTAAAGCTAGCCTTTTAATAATATTTATAGATATACTCAACAAGGCAACAACATACGAATTGAAAATGCAAAACTATGAATATATGTGTCATGATTCTCATAAACATGGTACTAAGTATACCGGCGGCACCACATTATTATAGCAATGGCCACGATCAAGCAGCGAAGACCAATAATTCAAAGATCAAGTTTGATACTGGATTTAATACCATGGTCATGAGACCCTCATGAATGAGAAAGTAAAACAAAACCCCGTGAAATTGACGATTTGCATGCTTTGGTAAGAAACTCAGTCCAAGTAGTTACTATTGCAAAATTTAGAAGTCCTTTCTTCAAAAATAAAAGTCTTACAATGCTTAAGGCGCCAACACGTTCTCCATAAAGACCCGTATTTTTGGCATAACTTTGAGCAATGAAACATTCTCCTCCATCTGCAACAAACATACGAACAGATTGTGCATCTGCATCGAGGTTGCCACTTGCAAAGCCCTAAGATACAAAAGGACATCATGAAAAAAATAATTCTAAACACCCAAACTATTTATTTGATAAACCCGTCATCTCCAGAAAATTAACTGATGCTATTACCTGATATGCACTATCAAAAAAAGGTAATAGACCATTTGACCTAACTAGTTGCCTTGTTTGTTCCCATTATTCCAGGGTGGGATCTACACCAGTAGGATTATGAGCGCATGCATGAAAAAGAACTACGGCTCTAGCATCAACAGCATCCAGATCTTCCAACAGACCTGGTTTATTAAAGAAGATGAATAATTTTCCCGATCGAAAATAACATTAAGAAGATATAAAACAAATTAACGTGAACACTACTTAGTAAGACAAGATCAAAATATTGCATAGTACTCCGTAATTAACAGTTGAACAAATTTTTTTATTTATTTTTTCAAACAAACCATTTAACAACATTTAGATAAACCACACAACGTAAGAAGCCCTCTGACCTTGGAAGTCTAATCCACGTGTTGCTGGATCATAGTAACGGTAACTCTTAACATTCAGCCCTCGTCGATATTATATAAATGCAAAACATAGCAGATTAGAGTTGGTTATTTGAACAATTCGTATTCATATTATTTTAACTAAATAATAAGTTATGAGTTTAAGACATGACCTGTCAAATTTTGACCCGACCCGACCTCATATATTTTTTCCAGGGTTAAAATCTGAAAATCTCGAGCAGTAATCCGTTCCATCTGGAACCCAAAATGACTCGTTAATTTAAGTGAAACCGACCCGAATACGTCGACCCGTTGAGTCAAAGATAAATTAAAATAATTCTTATATTAATTTTTATTATATAATATAGTTGAAAAAATAGTTAAAAAACTAAACATTGAATAAGATTAAAATATTAATGATACGGTCGTTATGTACCAAAAATAAATACCTAAATATAACTAACAGAAGCTAGTGATAAGTAGGGTCGATCTCCACAGGGAGGCAAGGTATCTATCTGTAAGTCCATCTATCTAAGTCACAATTGGGGGGTTTGTATTTTGTTTTTTAAACTACTAAAGATTAAGGGCAAGAGAAATAAAGTAAGAGCGATAAAGCGAGGAATTAAGAGATAAATGATCAGATAAAAGAGAGTATATCAGGATTTCGGTTCACCATGTCAGTTCATCGACTCAGTTATAAATAGCCTAGACAATCTACTGTGAGAAGGGCAAGGGAAAGGTCCTTCCAGTCCGATATCCACCCTAGATTTCCACTAACTTAACTTCCGTCCTCATTAGGGTAGTCTACTGTTCATAGCAGGTTTGTTTATTCCAATCTTCCGATCCAGGAACAAAGTTAACCGAATTAATGTTATTTAGAAGCGTGCACTCAACTAAATATGTTACAGTTATATTGCTATGGTGACAGATTCTCACAAGTAAATTACCTAGTCTATTTACTACATCGTCTCAACACTACCATGGATCCCCTAATCCTAACATAAGGAGATTAGCTACTCATGCTTTTGAGATTAACAATAATAACAATAATCATGACGATGCTAATGGAAGACATAGTAAAGAAATTGAGATTAAGCATAAACACACAAAACAAAGATAATAATAAGAGAACGAAAGAACAAACAAAGTATTAGATTAAGAGGGGAGAAAGATTACAATCCAAAGAATCTGGCGTAAAGAACAATCCATCGTAATTAAGAGCAAAGGTACTGATTAAGAGAAGTTCAGAAGTGATTAAGGGTATGAAAAGATTAAGAGATATTTTAGACCTAATTACGACTCCTTTATATAGGGGAGTGAAAATTAACTAAAATAAACCTAACACGGATTTAGATAACCCGTGTAATCTAGCTAATCACTCGATCGAGTACTTTCAGACCACTCGATCGAGGACTTCTCCAGCAAAACTATTTTCTCTTTACTTCTGTCATCACAAATCAAAATCTTTGTTGTTCATTCAATGATATTCATGAAACCCTCAATTTAGTTCTACAATCTAAATTTAGTTCTACAATCTCAATGATTCATGAATGGACAACAAAAGATTTTTCGTGTTAGCATAATATCGGTATTATTATCAAGAGAACAAGGCACGTTCCATACCAAATTATATGTTTAGTTCATTCATAATTTTCATAAAATAATGCTAGCTCAAATTGCACTAATTAATTGCAAAGCATTCCCAACACGGGATTACATGTCGTTTTGCATGAGTTGGGGAATGTTCTAGAGATCTTCGAATGTCGATGCATGAACTAACACCTTAAAAATTCAATTAGGAGGCCCTCACATTATCGAGATTTTGGCCAAGAAATAAAATATTCAAGTTTAACTACTTGGTATTTTTTTTTCTTCGCCGCATACAATATTGTCTCTCAATAAATTAATGATAGTCCAAGTATTTGTGGCGTCCGTCAACCTAACCCAACCCAGCATGAACATTGGTTCAAGCACGCTACAAATAATTGGGTCCATGAATGGTTTAATTTACGTACTCGGCATTGGGCTTCTTAACATGAATGGAAGCCTTATGCTCCAAAAGAAAATGACGCATTGACGCTTGTGTACTATACTTCAAGATTTGAATTGAATTCAATACATATACTTTGTACCTTGTAAATTGAAGTCGAGCTCTTGTTTGGATTGAATGAACAACAAAGATCTTGATTTGTGATGAGAGAAGTAAATAAAAAATATTAATTTCCAAATTTTTGTTCATAATACATCTTATAATTTGCTCCTTTTTTTTAATTTGATTATTAGGGCATTATTGCATTAGTAATAGATAAGCTACTTTTGAGTTTCATCTCATGCCAAATCATCATCATACAAACCTTTCTAACAATATACTTAAAAATTTGGATTGAATTCAATACTATACTTCAATTATGCACTTATGGCCGAACACAACCTTAACCGCCTCTAGTACTCCGTAGAGTAGTCCGTACTATTTAAAAAGGAAGAAACAAAAGTTATGGCAAGTCAAAAACCATGCATAATTGAAAATGTACAACTTCTCTTCCTTTTTCCCGTATTCCTTATATAATGAGTTAACGTACATCCAAGGCTTACTTGGCTATAAGATGCAGCATCCTTAACGTTTCGTATATGGCCAATATGCATGGGGCATTTGTTATGAGAACCATTATGGGTAATGCATGCGTGATGCCGTTATCATTTATTCGTGCCAACAAATAAAGAATTACATTTGGATCTCATATATTGATTCCACGACTCCTGTTTTTTTTAAAAACTGCGTACTTTTTTCAGTTGTGGTTTTGAAATATCTTACGTCTATTGATTCGTACTTCAAACTAAAAGTTGTACTGTATATGAGTTTTGAGAGAAATTATTGTACTTTTGGGGAGTTTCTTGAGTATTTCGAACAAGTTTGTTTTGCGCTGATGATAAATCGAGTAATGCAGAGAAAAAGAAAATAAAATAAAATAGAGAAATTCTAATGAATAGGTCAAAAATTGATTTATATTCAATTAGTTACATTGTCGCGATTAGTAATTTGCCTTTTTAATTTTTAAAAACACCGATTCATTTTAAGTCGGTTAGTTTAACATTGCTTCACTTATTAATTTGTCGTTTTTCATTCTGGAAAAAAACGATTTGTTTTATGTCTATTAGTTTAACACTTATTGATTCATGGATCAAATCTAAATTCTTCAATTGTTTGTTATTCGATATTAGTTGTTAATTTCTATTCGTCAAATAAATTGTTTGATTCAAATGTTTGTAGTTAATGTATTATACAACTGGTTTTTTATATACAACCTATTTAACGTAGTTGAGCTTTATTATAAAGTTATCGAGTTTTATTAACAAAATTATAGAGCTATGGTACAAAGTTATTGGGCTTAACAAAATAATTATTAAACTCAATAATTTAGTAAAATAGCTCAATAACTTGTAAAATAGCTCAACTAGGTAGCACGATCACTTCTCCTAATCAGCCGTCCCGTGTCCGATACCATGTCCGACACCGACACTCCTCGGACACACGCCGAAACGTGTCGGACACCTATAAAGCAGTGTCTAACTTTCTACATTTATTAGGGCACGTATCCGACGCGTGTCCATGGTATTTGGGCCGTGTCCGACGCGTGTCCATGACATTTGGAGATCATTTGAGGTGAATGATGTTCTTTAAACGAGAAATGAGCTGTCGAAAGAGATTAATTAGAAGATGCGTTTGAATGATAAATGAAAACGAGTTATAATCAATAACAAATTTTACCTTCACTTATTTAATTTTAATATCAAATAATTTTATAAAACTAAAATTGAACATTTATAATTATAAAATATATATTTTATTAAATTTAAATAACGTGTCCCGTGTCCTAAATTTTATGGGATGCCGTGTCATGTGTCCGTGTCGTGTCCGTGTCCGTTTTGGTGCTACCTAGTAGCTCAACAACTTTGTGTAAGAGTTAAACAAATTTGAGGCGGTTGTATAATGCTACTATACAACTGGTTGTAGGATAGTATTTGTTGACCAGCCCAACCGTGTCGACGACGAATAGCAATTGGGCGAAAAAATGTCAGTATGTCACACTTTGGGCTTTGGGCCCATAAAGATGAGAGAAACGGACTCGTACATAAGAGACAAGTCAGACAATACTCTCGATAACCTAGAATTGAAAGATCCGATAAACTATGTTGTTGGCCCATATTTAATTTGGCACAAATCACGGAAACATGCAATTCAAGCTGAGACTATACTGTTGCCATTATTGGTCAACCTTCATTTTTAACCTGAATCACCAGACGTGCAATTTGGGACGCTATCTAGCTTTAAACAGAGGATCCGAGTTCGAAATCATTAGATAAAACTCATGACGAAGTGCATACTGTCCTTACGGTTAAACCAAACTCGATTTTAGACTATCATGTATTTACAGGAAAAAAAACATGAATCATAACTTAACCAAAATGATCAAGTACATACCCAAAAGGCTGAAATAAGACATTAATTCATTCATACTTCTACCAATGTTACTCTGACTCGGTGAGAAATGCAAACGTGGGTGCGCATATAGGATAAACCGGGGCTTTTATGTTGTGAAACAATCTTTGATTGTAACAACATACAATGAAACATCTATTTACCCGACCATGTCTAAAAAAGAGTACTCCCTCCGTTCCAAACTTCCAATCATTTCTTTACCTTTGATAATAATACCCGTCACAAATAATATAAAAGGTAAACAAATGATGGAACAGAGGGCGTATCATGTACGAGTACAACACCCTTCTTGAGTGATTTGTCTATACAACCGACTCATTTTCTTCTAAACATTAGCGTAGTAGAACACCCAAACATGCTATCAAATGCATTTTACAGCAAATCAAGCCATGATCTCAAATTCATAGATACAAAAATAGCTCCAAATATTACAGACATAACATTAAAAGCATTCACATGACATCTAACTTCCCAGTAGTACCCCTAGTTGCACAACTTAGGTTGGTTGCACAAGCATTTATACATTAACAAAGGGAGGTAGGGTAGAGTGAGTTATATCTTCTTCAAATGCAAGTATTCATAAGTCGGTTTTTTTGGTGCGACAAGACTGGGATTTAAGGTTTTAGGTGACTTTTATTCCTGGTATTCCAAGGCGTGTTCAATTTCCGACATTGGAAATTCACAAGACATTTATATCTGTCTGAGACGGTCTACCTATAGCTAAATGTGGAATGGTGAGACCGTCTCATGCAAGAGGTTGCGTACTACCATTCACCAAGTCTCCAACAGTCCAACACACTGTATTACATTAAATTAGCTTGAAACCATCTCATAATTGAACATAAAAGGGTTGCTAAAAAGTTCTACATGGTCACCGAAGAATAAAGTATAAAATGGTTGAAAAAGAAATCACGATCAGATAGTCAGTCGCTAAACATTTTGAAAATGACTACTACCTTAAAGGGACATCATAGGCATTAAAAGAGATCCTCTAAAACTATAGTACAAGGGAATTTTAATTTTTGAAAGACTCGCTAATACAGGACTTTGTGCCCGCCATTCGACCATCTTCCAAGTTTTTGCCATATCTATCGAAATCAACTATGTCACCAATCCTCATTCTCAAGCAACTTACAAGAACGATCAGATTTATCAATAGATTTTAACACATGGAGAGTTTCATATTGCCAAAAGGGAAAGTGACTAAAGTTTCCTAGTTAGCAAACAGCCAACTTGGGTTATCTACAAGAATCGTATAGTAGTAGAAGTCGAAAAGTCATATGGTGACGGACAAACATTAATCACATCAAAGAAAAAGGACAAGCTTGGTCCAAAAATAAGGCATTGCCAGCTTACCTCTGATAGGAAGGTCTATGCAATAATCGTCTGCCCCACATACCCTGCTTGATCTGGCATTGACGGCGAAGTTCAGAAGCAAGGCTACATACCAGTCCCTATAATATAAGGTACAGCCAGAACAAAGGAGTGCCCACCATGTAGGAAACAATTGCAAATTTGCATTATCTGTTTATATGGTCCACAGAGAAAACAAGCAAGTGATGTAGATGCATATAATTGATAAACAAGACGATGTATCGGCTTACACGGTTGGTAAAGTTAAGAACAGACCGATCCAAGCTCGAGATGAGAATGACGTCATTTTCATGTAGTAGCAAATGGGTTTAGGTAAGACGGTCCTGCGATAAGACATCGAGAGCTTTGGGGTTTTGTGGCAAGCTTTCAACTTGACACGTCAAAGTCACACCACAATATGTGAAAATATCATCGTGTCCTATATGTGACTCGTCTTACCCATATGGTCTATCTGCCAATTGATACTATTCTTCTTGATGAATAACAAAAGTTTCAATTTACATATGCGCTGTAAGACAGAGGGAAAATTGATGGAATAATGAGGAATAACCTTAAACTAATAAAGAATGTTTATTAATTTATACTGTAGAAGATAAGATTACAGGGTGGAGGGGACGAGGGGGGAATGAGAGAATATAATTAAGCAGAAAAAAGCTGCTAAAGTTCAGTGTAAAAATCGAAGTAAATGGTACCCATTTACAACACTATCTCCATCTGTTTGGCTGCTGTTGGTCTTTACTACTTTCGGATTCACTCATGTCTGTACTGGCTTCCTGCAAATGCCTAACATTGGCTTTAACGGAAACCACTGCAGGCTTATCTTGCAGATTGTCACGGCTAGAAGTGGAAGAATCTCTTCCAACACGGCGCTCCTGCATGAAGTAGTTCAAAGATGTAAGACCACTATTTGCTCAAATATACCTCTAAGCCTCCCAGTGTTCACTAACAGAAAAAAACACAGATTCTCATATAAGACAGTCTCATACACTCATGTTAAGATTATCATGCGACTGACATTTTATGGATAAACATTTCTTAATTTCTGTTTTTAGTTAAATCTGATTAGTTTCATGTTTTACTAATATGGCACGTCTCTCAGGAGATATTGAGATAAAACGATAGCAAATTGTTTTAAAAAATAGCACATAAGATGAAGTTTGACATACATCACGGACTAACAAATCATCTGCCTCGAGCATGTGGATGACATGGCCCATTTTCGGTCTTTTTTGTGCATCTGGATCAACACATCTAAGAGCGACTAAGAGAATACGTTTCAGTGCTTTAGAAGGTGGCATTTCAGGTAACTTAGGATCCACCACCTCTTCAGATCTTCTATTCCCTACCATAGTTTTTAGCCAGTCTACCAAATTCACCTGCATTAAATATATATCTCCCAGTTAATCAAGGGCGACAAAATGTGGAACAAAAAAAGTGTCTAAATCTTGAACAGTCATATTTTGCAAATCTACCTCTCCGGGTGGCCGGCTATAATCAACAGGGGTTCTCCCAGCAATTAACTCCATGATAAGTATTCCAAAACTATAAACATCACTCTTCTCAGTCAACATTCCGGTGCAAGCATATTCGGGAGCTACATATCTGTCAAATGAAGAATGCTTAGATAGTTAAATGAAATAGAAACGTTATTTTCATCAATGCTAAACAGCAGCAAATTTCACTGACCCAAAAGTTCCCATGACACGAGTCGTCACATAGCTCATTTCGGAATTAAGCAATTTAGCTAGGCCAAAATCAGAAACCTTGGGATTCCAATGCCGATCAAGAAGTATGTTGCTGGACTTTATGTCTCTGTGCACAACTTTGGGTTCAAGACCCTCATGAAGATAGGCCAACCTGCAATCCAATAGTCTAACTTATCCATCTCGAACCACGTGTTGTCCTAAAATAAATAAAGATAATGCATTTAATTTCATTTTACCCTTTTGCTGTTCCCAAAATAATGTTCATTCGGATATCCCATGTGAGGGGGCTGACTTCACCAACATCACCATGAAGCCATTGGTCTAAATTGCCATTATCAACATACTCATACACAAGCATCCTAGACAACAAGAAGCAAAGTGGGTTGAGACGTTCGTATAATTAAAACGCCAAATTTTCAAGTTCACAACCCAAAGAAGTCCATACCTATAAGCCCCTTCAACACAGTATCCAAGCAACCTAACAAGATTCTTATGTCTAACACGTCCGATTGCTTCAACCTCCACTTTGAATTCCTTCTCAGCCTGACCTCTGAAAAAAGGTCATTAAGATCAGCAAATTTGCGAATATTACAACGATACTGAGAAATGCCATTCATGTTACTGTAACACTAATACAAAAAAAAAAAAAAAAAATCAATAGTAATAATATCCACAGATCATTGTAAAATCCATCAAGCATAAAAACGCTCCTCCTAGTGGGCAGCTCATCATTATCATTCAATAAGTTCTGTATTATTCACAAGTGCAGAATCTCCAGATCTACCAATTGCTCAGAAATAATTTAAGTGGAGAATGTACATATTAAAGAATTGAATTCTAAGTTGATCTCCATCACAATAATTAAAAATCCACTAGCATATCAGGACACTTTACAGCACAAGTTATGATCAGGACAAGACAGGAATAACAGTATAGCCAGAAAAGATTCAATATGCATTAGAATACAAAAATTTACTTGTACAAAAAGTAAGGTAAGATGGTGATTGTTACTCACTTACTCCTATTCGTTAACTATACGGTTTCAAAGATTCATGCTTGTTTATACAGGAAAGTAAGACAGGAATTTGCAGAGAAAGTGCCACTGCTACATAGATAAACATAATTTCCGTCTCGTCTAATACCTTACCAGCTAAACTAGCTAACACATGAAAACATTCCGATTTCCCATTTCAATGAATTCAAAATCAAAATGTTTGAAACATAAATAATCACAATTCATTACCACGGCTTCCACATCACCTAGACTTTACCAGTTAAACTAGCCAACATCTGAAAATATTCGGAATTCATTTCCGCGAATTCAAAATCAAAATGTTCGAAAACTCAGCTTGATTAAAACATAAATAATCATAATTCACTACCTCCACACAAAATTAAAGCAACATCTCAATTCTTAATCAAGGAATGGTAATTAGCTTAATCCACCACACCCACATGTCATAATCAACACAAAATTTACCTAATCACACAAACCAAGATCAAAATCTTTTACAGTTTTACCACCCTAACCCATGATTCCTTACTCCACAAAAATCACCAAAAATACAAATTAACTTCAAAAATCAACAAAAACCCAATACAATTCCAACAAAATCCCCCAAAACCCATGATTCATTCATTTAATCAATCACCAAAATCACCTCAATTCATCAAAACAAATCCAAATAAATCAAATTAAAATCATAACTACCTGTTATTCAATAGATTCTTGACCGCAACACGAGTATTATCAACCAAAATCCCACTATAAACAATCCCATACCCACCTTCACCAATCACATTCTCATCCGCCAAACTATTAGTAGCCAATTCCAGCTCTCTAAGCGTATACCACCTCCCCCAACCCAAATGCGACACTTCCGGTCCACACGACACCGTATTCCCACCTCCACCTCCATTCCCACCATCATTACCACTATAATTACTATAATGACTTCCACTATGATCACTAGCATTTACATTATTGTTATTATGATTACTAGACCGTAAGCTCTCTCCGCTTGAGGGAGCTTTATCGGAGAACACAACACGGTGTTCAGATTTCCCAATATCAATCTTAATATCTGGTACAGGGCCGGGGGCGGGCCGGCGAGAGGGGAGGATGATTTCGGAGATTTCTTTAGAGATCGGCGGCGTAACGGAAGTAGAAGGGTGAGGGTGTTTGGAGTGGCGGCGGCGAGAGGTGAAGCAAAGGGAGATGAGGAAGAGGAGGAGGACGATGACGGAACCGACGAAGATTCCGATAACTACCCATAGACGGAGACCGAAGATGGAGGTTGGTTTTGATAGTTGGGAGTTTAGGAATGCGCCGTCGTAGATTGACATTTTTGGTGGTGGAGCATTGATGGCGGTGGTGATGGTGAAGAGGAAGAAGGAAGGAGGAAGGGAGAGTGGAGTGATGAGTTGTAGTGAGAGGAGTAAGAGAGGGAAAAGGGATTTTGGAGATTTTGTTTATTTTTGTTGCTAACAAAGTCCACTAACTTAGCATAATTTATTGGTTAAGATTAGACCTAGTAAACGGGTCAACTGAGTCGAATTTCTGGTTATAATATGGGTTTTATTGAATTTGGGTTTGTCAAATTTCTGGTTATAATATGGGTTGGATTGAATTTGGGTTTGTCAAATACATGTCTGGTTTAACGGGACAAGGGTCAAGATATAGTTAAAATACGGGTCAAAATTAGTTTTTAAAACCTTTTTTTTTTACTGGTAGCTCAAGGTCAGTATTTGGGGCTGTAATCGAATAGGTTAACTCTTTAAATAGGTAAAACTCTTGAAATAACGTCGGATACGTGGTAGAAAAACCGGGAGAAAAAGAAACGTGGTCCGGTACGACCTCCCAAAGGGCTCAAATTAAAGTGTATAATACACGGTTTTCGAGATTCCACGGTTCCGAAACAAAATTCTACGGAAATCACACAGAAAGTTTCTCGGGTCAGATAAAGTGGGAACACAAAGTTTGAGGAGCAGCGGAGGACATTTGGGGTGCCGGTATAGACAAACTAGCATTCGTTGAACCAGGGTTAATCATGAAAAATGGATTAATACTCGTTATTTGGGGCTGAAATCGAATAGGTTAACTCCTTAAATGACCTCGGACACGTGGTAAAAAAACCAAGAGAAAAAGAAACATGATGCAGTACGACCTCCCGAACGGCTCAAATTAAAGTGTATAATACACGATTTTCGAGATTCCTGGTTCCCGGAACAAAATTCTCCGGAAATCACACAGAAGGTTCCTCGGGCTAGATAAAGCGGCTACGCAATATTTGAGGAGCAAAGGAGGACATTCGGGGATGTAGGTATGCGATTAACCAGTATTCCTCGAACTCGGATAATCGTGAAAAATGGATTAATAATCGTTATTTAGGGCTGAAATCGAATAAGTTAACTCCTGAAATGAACCCAAACTCGTGGTAGAAAAACCGAGAGAAAAAGAAACATGGTCCGGTACGACCTCCCGAACGGCTCAAATTGAAATGTATAATAGACAATTTTCGAGATTCCTGGGTCCCGTAACAAAATTACCCGGAAATCACACAGAAGGTTCCTTGGATCAGGTAAAAAGGCCACACAAATTTTGAGGAGAAACAAGGACATTTGGGGGTCCTGGTGTGTAATAAACCAGCATTCGTCGAACCTCATTGGAAAAAAATGCATTAATACTCGTTATTTGGGGCTGAAATCGAATATGTTAACTCCTGAAATGACTTCGGACACGTCGTAGAAAAACCGGGAGAAAGAGAAACGTAGTCCGGTACGAACGGCTCAAATTTAAGTGTGTAATATACGGTTTTCAAGATTTCAGGGTCCCAGAACAAAAATTTTCGGAAATCACACATAAGGTTCATCGGATCATGTAAACTAGCCACATAAATTTTGAAGAGCAACGAAGAACATTTAGGTGTGCAGGTGTGCGATAAGCCATCATTCGTCGAACTTGGATATTCGTGAAAAATGGATTAACACTCTTTGCTTGGGGCTGTAATCGAATATGCTAACTTCCGAAATGACGTCGGACACGTGGTGGAAAAACCGGGAGAAAAAGAAACGCTGTCCGGTATGACCTCTTGAACGACTGAAATAGAAATTTATAATACAAGGTTTGAGATTCCAGGGTTCCGGAACAAAATTCTCCGAAAATTACACAGAAGGTTCCTCGGGTCAAATAAAACGGCAACACAAATTTTGAGGACCAAAGAAGGACATTTAGGGGTGCCAGTACGGATAAACTAGCATTCGTCGAACCTCGGTTAATCATGAAAAACGGGTTAATACTCGTTATTTGGTGCTGAAATCGAATAGGTTAACTCCTGAAATGACCTCGGATACGTGATAGAAAAACTAGGAGAAAAAGAAACGTGGTCCGGTACGGCCTCTCGAACGACTCAAATTGAAGCGTATAATACACGGTTTTCGAGATTGCAGGGTCCTGAAACAAAATTATTCAGAAATCACACGAAAGATTTCTCGAGTCAGATAAAGCGGCTACAAAAAATTCGAGGAGCAACGGAGGATATTTGGGTGTGCAGTGTGCCATAAACCAATATTCCTCGAATCTCGGATAATCGTGAAAATTGGATAAATAATCGTTATTTGGGGCTGATATCGAATAGGTTAACTCTTGAAACGACCTCGGTTAAGTTAGAAAAAACTCAGAGAAAAAGAAACATGGTCCGGTATGACCTCCCGAACGGCTCAAATTGAAGTGTATAATACACGGTTTTCGAGATTCCTGGTTTCCGGAACAAAGCTTTCCGGAAATCACACACAAGGTTTCTCGGGTTAGATAAAGCGGCCACACAAAATTTGAGAAGCAAAGAAGGATATTCGGGGGTGTTGGTATGCGATTACCCATTCCTGAAACTCGGATAATCGTGAAAAATGGAGTAATAATCCTTATTTAGGGCTGAAATCGAATAGGTTAACTTCTGAAATAACCTCAGACTCGTGGTAGAAAAATTGGGAGAAAAAGAAACATGGTCCGGTACGATCTCCCGAACGGCTCAAATTGAAGTATATAATACACGGTTTTTGAGATTCGTGGGTCCCGGAAAAAAATTCCCCGAAAATCACACTGAAAGTTCCTCGGATCAGGTAAAAAAGCCACACAAAATTTGAGGAGAAACGTGGACATTTGGGGGTCCCTTTGTGTAATAAACCAGCATTCGTCGAACTTCTTTGGAAAAAATGTATTAATACTCGTTATTTTGGGCTGAAATCGAATATGTTAACTCTGAAATGACCCTGGACACGTGGTAGAAACACCGGGAGAAAAAGAAACGTGGTCCGGTAGGAACTACCGAACAGCTCAAATTGAAGTGTACAATATATGGTTTTCAAGATTCCAGGGTGCCGGAAAAAAAATTCTCCGGAAATCACACAAAAGGTTCCTCAGATCAGGTAAAGCGGCCATATAATTTTTGAAGAGCAACGAAGGACATTTAGGTGTGCAGGTGTGCAATACACCAACATTCGTCGAACTCGGACAATCGTGAAAAATGGATTAATACTCGTTATTTGGGGCTGTAATCGAATAGGTTAACTTTTGAAATGACGTCGGACACGTAATAGAAAAAAAACGGGAGAAAAAGAAACGTGGTCCGGTACGACCTCCCAAAGGACATTTGGGAGTGCCGGTATGGACAGCATTTATTGAACCTCGGTTAATCATGAAAAATGGAGTAATACTCGTTATTTGGGGCTTAAATCAAATAAGTTAACTCCTGAAATGACCTCGGACACGTGGTAGAAAAACCGAGAGAAAAAGAAACGTGGTCCGATACAAACTCTCAAACGGCTCAAATTGTAGTGTATAATATACGGTTTCCGAGATTTCAGAGTTCCGGAACAAAATTCCCGGGAAATCACACAGAAGGTTTCTTGGATCAAGTAAAAAGGCCACACAAGATTTGGGGAGAAAAGAGGACATTTGGGGTCGCGGTTTGTAATAAACAAGCATTCGTCGAACCTCATTAGGAAAACAATGCATTAATACTCGTTATTTGAAGCTGAAATCGAATAGGTTAACTCCTGAAATGACCTCGGACAAGTGATGGAAAACCGGAAGAAAAAGAAACAGTGTTCTATACGATTTCCTGAACGGCTAAAATTGAAATTTATAATACAAGGTTTTCGAGATTCTAGGGTTCCGGAACAAAATTTTCCAGAAATGACACAGAAGGTCCTCGGGTTAGATAAAACGGGCACACAAATTTTGAGTAGCAAATAAGGACATTTAGGGGTGCCGGTATGGATAAACTAGCATTCGTCTAATCTCGGTTAATCGTGAAAAACGGGTAAATACTCGTTATTTAGGGTTGAAATCGAACAGGTTAACTCCTGAAATGACCTCGGACACGTGATAGAATAACTAGGAGAAAAAGAAACGTGGTCCGGTAAGGCCTCCCGAACAACTCAAATTGAAGTGTAATACACGTTTTTCGAGATTTCAGGGTTCAAAACAAAATTCTTCAGAAATCACACAGAAGGTTTCTCGGGTTAGATAAAACGGCTACAAAAAATTCAAGGAGCAACGACGGCTATTTGGGTGTGTAGTGTGCGATAAACCAATTTTCCTCGAACCTCGGATAATCGTGAAAAATAGATAAATAGTCATTATTTAGGTTAACTCCTGAGACGACCTCGGTCAAGTGTTAGAAAAAATTGGGAGAAAAAGAAACATGGTCCGGGATGACCTCCCGAACAGTAAAATTGAAGTGTATAATACACGGTTTCCAACATTACTGGTTTCCGGAACAAAACTTTCAAGAAATCACACAGAAGGTTTCTTGGGTTAGATAAAACGGCCACACAAAATTTGAGAAGCAAAGGAAGACATTCGGGGGGTGTAGGTATGCGATTACCCAACATTCCTCGATTTCGGATAATCGTGAAAAATGGATTAATAATCATTATTTGGGGTTGAAGTCGAATAGGTTAACTTCTGAAATGACCCCGAACTCGTGGTAAAAAAACTAGGAGAAAAAGAAATATGATCCAGTACGACCTCTCGAACGTCTCAAATTGAAGTGCAAAATACACGGTTTTCGAGATTCATGGGTCCCGGAACAAAATTCCCCGAAAATCACACAGAAAGTTCCTCGGATCAGGTAAAAGGGCCAAACAAAATTTGAGGAGAAACGAGGACATTGGGGGGTCCCAGTGTGTAATAAACCAGAATTCGTCGAACCTCATTGGAAAAAAAATGCATTAATACTCGTTATTTGGGGCTGAAATCGAATATGTTAACTCCTGAAATGACCCCAGACATGTAGTTGAAAAACCGGGAGAAAAAGAAACGTGGTCCCGTAGGAACTCCCGAACGGCTCAAATTGAAGTGTATAATATATGGTTTTCAAGATTCCAGGGTGCCGAAACAAAATTCTCCGGAAATTACACAAAAGGTTTCTCAGATCAGGTAAAGCGGCCACATAATTATTGAAGAGCAACGTAGGACATTTAGGAGTTAACCTATTCGATTCAGCCTCAAATAACGAGCATTAAACGAGCATTAATCTATTTTTCACGATTATCCGAGGTTCGACGAATGCTGGTTATGGCATACCGGCACCCCAAATATCTTTTATTGCTACTCAAATCTTGCGTGGCCGCTTTATCTGAACCGAGGAACTTTCTATGTGATTTCTGGAAAATTTTGAGGAGGAACAGAGGACATTTAGTTGTCCAGGTGTGCGATAAACCAGCATTCGACGAACTCGGTAATCGTGAAAAATGGATTAATACTCGCTATTTGGGGCTGTAATCCAATAGGTTAACTCTTGAAATGACGTCGGGCACGTAATAGAAAAAACTGGAGAAAAAGAAATGTGGTCCGGTACGACTTCCTGAACGGCTCAAATTGAAGTGTATAATACATGGTTTTCGAGATTCCAGGGTTCTGGATCAAAATTCTCTAGAAATCACACAAAAGGTTTCTTAGGTTAGATAAAGCGACCACACAAAATTTGAGGAGCAATGAAGGACATTTGGGGGTGCCGGTATGAACAAACTAGCATTCGTCGAACCTCGGTAAATCGTGAAATATGGATTAATACTCGTTATTTGGGGCTGAAATTGAATAGGTTAACTCCTGAAATAACCTCGGACACGTGGTAGAAAAATCGAGTGAAAAAAAAACGTGGTCCGGTACTAACTCTCAAACGGCTCAAATTGTAGTGTATAATATATGGTTTTCGAGATTTCAGAGTCCCGGAACAAAATTCCCCGAATATCACACAGAACGTTTCTCGGATCAGGTAAAAAGGCCACACAAAATTGAAATCACAAAGAAGGTTCCTCGGATCAGGTAAAAAGGCCACATTGAGGAGAAACTAGGACATTTAGGGTTCCGATGTGTAATAAACCAGGATTCGTCGAACCTCATTGGGAAAAAATGCATTAATACTCGTTATTTGAGGCTGAAACGAATAGGTTATTAAATCTAGAAATTATTTTGAACACGTGGTATAAAATCGGGAGAATAAGAAATGTGGTCCAGTACGAACTCCCGAACGGCTCAAATTGAAGTGTATAATATACGGTTTTCGAGATTACAAGGTCCCGGAATAAAATTCTTCGGAAATTACGCAGAAGGTTCCTCAGATCAGGTAAAGCGGCCACATAAACTATTAGGAGAAACGGAGGACATTTAGGTGTGTAGTTGTGCGATAAATCAGCATTCTTTGAACCTTGGATAATCGTGAAAAATGGATTAATAATCGTTATTTGGGGCTCATATCGAATAGTTTAAATGCAGAAATGACCTCGATCATGTGGTAGAAAACCGGAAGAAAAAGAAACAGGGTCCTGTACGACCTCCCGAACAGCTTAAATTGAAGTGTATAATACACGGTTTCCGAAACAAATTTTTTCGAAACTCACACATAAGGTTACTATGGTCAGATATAGCGGTAATTTTTTTTTTGAGGAGCAACGGAGGACATTCCGGTGTGCAGGTGTGCGATAAACCAACATTCATTGAATCTCGGATTATCGTGAAAAATGGATTAATAATCGTTATTTGGGGATGAAATCGAATAGGTTAATTTCTGAAATGATCTCTGACACGTAGTAGAATAACGAGGAGAAAAATAATTGTGATCCGGTACGATCTCGCGAACGGCTCAAATTGAAGTGTATTATAATACACGATTTTCGAGCTTCTAGGATTTCGGAGAATTTTTTTCCTGAAATCACACTGAAGGTTCCTCGAGTCAGATAAAGCAACCACACAAATTTTGTTTCGGGACCCTGGATTCTCGAAAACCGTGTATAATACACTTCAATTTGAGTCGTTCGGGAGGTCGTACCGGACCACGTTTCTTTTTCTCCCTGTTTTCTATCACATGTCCGAAGTCGTTTCAGGAGTTAACCTATTCGATTTTAGCCCCAAATAACGAGTATTAATCCGTTTTCACGATTACCCGAGGTTCGACGAATGCTAGTTTATCCATATCGGCTCCCTAAATGTCCTCATTTGCTCCTAAAATTTTATGTGGCCGTTTTATATCACTCGAGGAACCTCCTTTGTGGTTTCCGGAGAATTTTGTTCCAGAAAACTGGAATCTTGAAAACCTTGTATTATATATTTCAATTTGAGACGTTAAGGAGGTCGTACAAGACAATGTTTCTTTTTCTCCTGGTTTTTCTACCACGTGTCCGATGTCATTTCCTGAGTTAACATATTCTATTACATGCCCAAAAAAACGAGCGTAAATCCATTTTTCACAATTATCCGGGGTTCGACGAATGCTCGTTTATCGCACACCTGCACACCTGATCCGAAGAATCTTCTATGTGATTTCGGAAGAATTTTGTTGCGGGACCCAGGAGTTTCGAAAACCGTATGTTATACACTCCAATTTGAGCCGTTTAGGAGTTCGTACCGGACAACGTTTCCTTTTTCATGATTAAACGAGGTTCTACGAATGCTAGTTTGTCCATACCGCCACCCCCAAATGTCCTCCATTGCTCCTCAAATTTTGTTTGGCTGCTTTATCTGACCTCGAAAACCTTATGTGTGATTTACGGAGAATTTTGTTTCGGAACCCTGGAATCTCGAAAACTGTATATTATACACCATAATTTGAACCGTTCGTGAGTTCGTACCAGACCACGTTTCTTTTTCTCTCAGTTTTTCTACCACGCCTCCGAGATCATTTCAGTAGTTAACCTATTCGATTTCAGCCCCAAATAACGGATATTAATCCATTTTTCACGATTCTCCAAGGATCGACGAATGCTGGTTTATCGCACACCTGCACACCTAAATCTCCTCCGTTGCTCCTCAACATTTATCTGGCCGCTTTACCTTATCCGAGAAACCTTCTATTATATGTGATTTTCGAAGAATTTTGTTCCGGGACTCTGGAATCTCGAAAAACGTATATTATATACTTCAATTTGAACCGTTTGGGAGTTCGTACAAGACTGCATTTCTTTTTCCCACGGTTTTTGTACCACGTGTTCGAGGTCATTTCAAGAGTTAACCTATTCGATTACAACCACAAATAACGAGTATTAATCCATTTTTCACGATTATCCGAGGTTCGACGAATGCTAGTTTATCGCACACCTGCATAACTAAATGTCCTCTGTTGCTCCTCAAAATTTCTATAGCCGCTTTACGTGATCCGAGGAACTTTCTTTGTGATTTCCAGTGAATTTTGCTCCGGGGCCCTGGAATCTTGAAAATTGTGTATTATATACTTCAGTATGAGCCACTTGGGAGTTCGTATCATACTACGTTTATTTTTTTCCCGGATTTTCTAACACGAGTTTGGAGTCATTTCAGAAGTTAAGCTATTCAATTTCAGCCCAAAATAAAGATTACTAATACATTTTTCACGATAAACCGAGGTTCGAGGAATGCTGGTTTATTGCATACCTACACCCCCAAATGTCCTCCTTTGCTCCGCAAATTCTTCGGAAATCACACACAAGGTTTCTCAGGTCAGATAAAGCAGCCACAAAAAAATTGAGGAGCAACGAAGGACATTTGGGTGTGTAGGTGTGCGATAACCAACATTCGTCGAACCTCGGATGATCGTGAAAAATGGATTAATACTCGTTATTTCGGGCTGTAATCGAATAGGTTAACTCTTGAAATGATGTCGGACACGTGATAGAAAAACCGGCAGAAAAGAAACGTGATCCGGTACGACCTCCCGAACGGCTCAAATTGAAGTGTATAATATACGTTTTTCGAGATTTCAGGATACCGAAACAAAATTCTCCGGAAATCACACAGAAGATTTATCGGATAAGGTAAAGCGGCCACATAAATTTGGAGGAGAAACGGAGGAGATTTAGGTGTGCGTGTAAGATAAACCATCTTTCGTCGAACCTCGGATAAACATGAAAAATGGATTAATACTCGTTATTTGGGGCTGAAATCGTATAGATTAACTCCTGAAATGATCTCGGACACGTGGTAGAAAAACTTAGAGATAAAGAAACGTGGTGGCGTGGTGCGGTACGAACTCTCGAACTCCTCAAATTGTGGTGTATAATATACGGTTTTCGAGATTCCAGGTTCCGGAAAAAATTCTCCGTAAATAACTCATAAGGTTTCTGAGGTCAGATAAAACGGTCAAACAAAATTTGAGGAGCAACAGAGGACGTTTGGGGGTGCCGGTATGGACAAACTAGCATTCGTAAAACCTCTGTTAATCATGAAAAATGGATTAATACTCGTTATTTCGGTCTGAAATCGAATAAGTTAACTCCTGAAATGACCTCGGACACGTGATAGAAAAACCGGGAAAAAAAGAAACGTGGTCTGGTACGAACTCCCGAACGGCTCAAATTGAAGTGTATAACATACGGTTTTCGAAATTCCTGGGTCACGGAGCAAAGTTCTTCGGAAATCACACAGAAGATTATTCGGATCAGGTAAAGCTAAAATATAAATTTTAAAGAGCAACGATGGACATTTAGGTGTGCAGGTGTGCGATAAACCAGCATTCGTCGAACCTCGGATAACCGTGAAAAATGGATTTACACTTGTTTTTTGGGGCTGTAATAGAATATGTTAACTCGTGAAATGACGTCGGACACGTGGTAGAAAAACCGGGAGGAAAAAAACGATGTCTAGTACGACCTTCTGAACGGCTCAAATTGAAATGTATAATATAAGGTTTTCGAAATTCCAGGGTTCCGGAACAAAATTCTCTGGAAATAACAGAGGAGGTTTCTAGGATCAGATAAAACGGCCACACAAAATTTGAGGAGCAAATGAGGACATTTACGAGTGTTGGTACGGATAAACTAGCATTCGTCGTATCTCAGTTAATCGTGAAAGACGGATTAATACTTGTTATTTGGACTGAAATCGAATAGGTTAACTCCTGAAATGACCTCGAACACGTGATAGAAAAATTGAGAAAAAAAGAAACGTGGTCCGGTACGACCTCCCGAACGAGTCAAGATGAAGTGTATAATACACGGTTTTCGACATTCCAGTGTCCCGAAACAAAATTATTTGAAAATCAAAGAGAAGGTTCCTCAGGTCGGATAAAGCGGCCACAAAAATTTCGAGGAGCAACAGAGGACATTTGGATGTGCAGGTGAGCGATAGACCAACATTCGTCGAACCTCGGATAATCGCGAAAAATGGATTAATACTCGTTATTTGGGGCTGTAATAGAAGAGGTTAACTCTTGAAATGACGTCGGACATGTGGTATAAAACCGGGAGAAAAATAAACGTGATCCGGTACGACCTCCCGAACGGCTGAATTTGAAGTGTAAAATACACGATTTTTGAGATTCCAGGGTTCCGGAACAAAACTGTTCGGAGTTCACACAGGAGGTTTCTCGGGTCAGATAAACGGCCACATAAAATTTGAGGAACAACAGTGGACATTTGGGGGTGCCGGTATTGACAAAGTAGCATTCGTCGAACCTCGGTTAATAATTAAAAATGGATTATTACTTGTTATTTGGGCCTGAAATCGAATAAGTTAACTCCTGAAATGACCTCGGACACATGGTAAAAAAACCGAGAGAAAAAGACACGTGGTCCGGTACGAACTCTCGAACGGCTCAAATTGTAGTGTCGATAAAGCGGCGACGCAAAATTTTAGTAGCAACGGAAGACATTTGGGGGTGCCGGTATGCCATAAACCAGCATTCGTCGAACCTCAGATAATCATGAAAAATGGATTAATGCTCATTTAATGCTCGTTATTTGAGGCTAAATCGACTAGGTTAACTCCTGAAATGACCTCGGACGCGTGATTGAAAAACAGGGTGAAAAAGAAACAGGGCCCAGTACGACCTTCCGAACGGTCAAATTGAAGTGTATAATACACGGTTTTTCAGGATTCCAGGGTCCCGAAACAAAATTATCCGGAAAGCCCATAGAAAGTTACTCGGGTTTGATAAAGCGGCCACGCAAAATTTGAGTAGCAACAGAAGATATTTGGGGGTGCCGGTATGCCATAACCAGCATTCGTCGAACCTCGGATAATCGTGAAAAATGGATTAATGTTCGTTTAATGCTCGTTATTTGGGCTGAATCGAATAGGATAACTCCTGAAATGACCTCGGACGAGTGATTGAAAAACCGGGAGAAAAAGAAATTGGGTCCGGTACGACCTCCCGAACGGCTCAAATTGAAGTGTATAAATACACGGTTTTTCGAGATTCCAGGGTCTCGGAACAAAATTCTCGGGAAATCATATAGAAAGTTCCTCGGTTCAGATAAAGCGGCTACGAAGAATTTGAGAAGCAACGGAAGACATTTGGAGGGTGCCGGTATGCCATATACCAGCATTCGTCAAACCTCGGACAATCGTGAAAAATGGATTAATGCTCGTTTAATGCTTGTTATTTGAGGCTGAATCGAATAGGTTAACTCCTGAAATGACCTCTGACGCGTGATTGAAACCAGGAGAAAAAGAAACTGGGTGCGGTACGACCTCTTGAACGGCTCAAATTGAAGTGTATAATGCACGGTTTTTCGGGATTCCAGGTTCCCGGAACAAAATTCTCGGGAAATCATATAGAAAGTTCCTCAGTTCAGATAAAGCGGCCACATAATATTTGAGTAGCAACGGAAGACATTTTGGGGTGCCGGTATGCCAAACCAACATTCGTCGAACCTCGGATAATCGTGAAAAATGGATTAATGCTTGTTTAATGCTTGTTATTTGAGGCTGAATCGAATAGGTTAACTCCTGAAATGACCTCTGACGCGTGATTGAAAACCAGGAGAAAAAGAAAATGGGTGCGGTAGGACCTCTCGAACGGCCAAAATTGAAGTGTATAATACACGGTTTTTCGGGATTCCAGATTCCCGGAACAAAATTCTCGAGAAATCATATAGAAAGTTCCTCAGTTCAGATAAAGCGGCCACACAATATTTGAGTAGCAACGGAAGACATTTTGGGGTGCCGGTATGCCAAACCAGCATTCGTCGAACCTCGGATAATCGTGAAAAATGGATTAATGCTCGTTTAATGCTCGTTATTTGAGGCTAGATCAAATAGGTTAACTCCTGAAATGTCCTCGGACGCGTGATTGAAAAACAGGGAGAAAAGGGAGTTGGGTCCGGTACGACCTCCAAAACGGCTCAAATTGAAGTGTATAATACACGGTTTTTCAGGATTCCAGGATCCCGGAATAAAATTCTCCGGAAATCACATAGAAAGTTTCTCAGTTCAAATAAAGCGGCCACGCAAAATTTGAGTAACAACGAAAGACATTCGGGGGTACCGGTATGCAATAAACCAGCATACGTCGAAACTCGGATAATCTTGAAAAATGGATTAATGCTCGTTTAATGCTCGTTATTTGAGGCTGAATCGAACAGGTTATCTCCTGAAATGACCTCGGACGCGTGATTGAAAAACCCGGAGAAAAAGAAACTGGGTGCGGTACGACCTCCCGAACGGCTTAAATTGAAGTGTATAATACACGGTTTTTTGGGACTCCAGGGTCCCGGAACAAAATTTTCCGGAAATCACATAGAAAGTTCCTCGGTTCAGATAAAGCGGCCACGCAAAATTTGAGTAGCAACGAAAGACATTTGGGGGTGCCGGTATGCCATGAACCAGCATTCGTCAAACCGCGGATAATCGTGATAAATGGATTAATCCTCGTTATTTGAGGCTGAATCGAATAGGTTAACTCCTGAAATGACCTCGGAGGCGTGATTGAAAAACCAGGAGAAAAATAAACAGGGTCCAACCGACCTCCCGAACGGCTCAAATTGAAGTGTATAATGCACGGTTTTTCGGGATTCCAGGTCCCGGAACAAAATTCTCCGGAAATCACATAGAAGTTCCTCGGGTCAGATAAAGCGGCCACGCAAAATTTGAGTAGCAACGACAGACATTTGAGTGTGCCGTTATGCCATTAACCAGGATTCGTCAAATCTCGGATAATCTTGAAAAATAGATTAATGCCCGTTTAATGCTCGTTATTTGAGGATGAATCGAATAGGTTAACTCCTGAAATGACCTCGGACGCTAATTGAAAAACAGGGAGAAAAAAAAACAGGGTCCGGTACGACCTTTCGAACGGTAAAATTGAAGTGTATAATACACGGTTTTTCAGGATTCCAGGGTTCCGGAACAAAATTCTCCGGAATTCACATAGAAAGTTCCTTAGTTCAGATAAAGCGGCCACGTAAAATTTGAGTAGCAACGGAAGACATTTGGGGTGCCGGTATGCCATAAACCAGCATTCGTTGAAACTCGGATAATCGTGAAAATGGATTAATGCTCGTTTAATGCTCGTTATTTGAGGCTGAATCGAGTAGGTTAACTCCTAAAATGACCTCGGACGCGTGATTGAAAAATCGGGAGAAAAAGAAACTGGGTCCGGTATGACCTCCCGAACGGCTCAAATTGAAGTGTATAATACACGGTTTTCAAGGATTTCAGGGTCCCGGAACAAAATTCTCCAGAAATCACATAGAAAGTTACTCGGGTCAGATAAGCGGCCACGCAAAATTTGAATAGCAACGGAAGACATTTGGAGGTGTCAGCATTCGTCGAACCTCGGATAATCGTGAAAAATGTATTAATGCTCGTTTAATGCTTGTTATTTGAGGCTGAATCAAATAGGTTAACTCCAAAAATGACCTCGGACGCGTGATTGAAAAAACGGGAGAAAAAGAAACTGGGTCCGGTACGACCTTCCGAACAGCTCAAATTGAACTGTATAATGCACGGTTTTCCGGGATACCAAGGTCCCGGAACAAAATCCTCCGGAAATCACATAGAAAGTTCCTCGGGTCAGATAAAGCGGCCACACAATATTTGAGTAGTAACGGAAGACATTTGGGGGTGCCGGTATGCCATAAAACAGCATTTGTCGAATCTCGGATAATCGTGAAAAATGTATTAATGCTTGTTATTTGAGGCTGAATCGAATAGGTTAACTCCAAAAATGACCTTGGACGCGTGATTAAAAAACCGGGAGAAAAAGAAACTGGGTCCGGTACGACCTTCCGAACAGCTCAAATTGAACTGTATAATACACGGTTTTCCGGGATACCAGGGTCCCGGAACAAAATCCTCCGGAAATCACATATAAAGTTCCTCGGTTCAGATAAAGCGGCGACTCAAAACTTGAGGAGCAACGGAAGAAATTTAGGGGTGCCGGTATGCCATAAACCATCATTCGCCGAACCTCGGATAATCATGAAAAATGTATTAATGCTTGTTATTTGAGGCTGAATCGAATAGGTTAACTCCAAAAATGACCTCGGACGCGTGATTGAAAAACCGGGTGAAAAAAGAAACTGGGTCCGGTACGACCTTCCTGAACAGCTCAAATTGAACTGTATAATATACGGTTTTCCGGGATACCAGGGTTCCGGAACAAAATCCTCCGGAAATCACATAGAAAGTTCCTCGAGTCAGATAAAGCGGCCACACAAAATTTGAGTAGTAACGGAAGACATTTGGGGGTGCCGGTATGCCATAAAACAACATTCGTCGAACCTCGGATAATCGTGTAAAATTAATTAATACTCGTTATTTGAGGCTGAATCGAATAGGTTAACTCCTGAAATGCCCTTGGACACGTGATTGAAAAACCGGGTGAAAAAGAAACTCGGTTCGGTACGACCTCTCGAACGACTTAAATTGAAGTGTATAATACACGGTTTTTCAGGATTCCACAGGGTCTCAGAAAAAAATTCTCCAGAAATCACATAGAAAGTTCATCGGTTCAGATAAAGCGGCCACGCAAAATTTGAGTAGCAACGGAAGACATTTGGCGGTGCCGGTATGCCATAAACCAGCATTCGTCGAACCTCGGATAATCGTGAAAAATGTATTAATGCTCGTTTAATGCTTGTTATTTGAGGATGAATCGAATAGGTTAACTTCTGAAATGACCTCGGACGCGTGATTGAAAAAACGGGAGAAAAAGAAACTGGGTCCTGTACGACCTTCCGAACAGCTCAAATTGAACTGTATAATACACGGTTTTCCGGAATACTAGGGTCCCGGAACAAAATCCTCCGGAAATCACATAGAAAGTTCCTCGGGTCAGATAAAGCGGCCACACAAAATTTGAGTAGTAACAGAAGACATTTGGGGGTGCCGGTATGCCATAAAACAGAATTTGTCGAACCTCGGATAATCGTGAAAAATATATTAATGCTTGTTATTTGAGGCTGAATCGAATAGGTTAACTCCAAAAATGACCTAGGACGCGTGATTGAAAAACCGGGTGAAAAAAAAAAGCGGGTCAGCACGACCTTCCCGAATGAACACTCAAATTGAACTGTATAATATACGGTTTTCCGGGATACCAGGGTTCCGGAACAAAATCCTCCGGAAATCACATATAAAGTTCCTCGGTTCAGATAAAGCGGCGACGCAAAATTTGAGGAGCAACGGAAGAAATTTAGGGGTGCCGGTATGCCATAAACCATCATTTGTCGAACCTCGGATAATCATGAAAAATGTATTAATGCTTGTTATTTGAGGCTGAATCGAATAGGTTAACTCCAAAAATAACCTCGGACGCGTGATTGAAAAACCGGGAGAAAAAAGAAACTGGGCCCGGTACGACCTCCCGCACAACTCAAATTGAATTGTACAATACACGGTTTTCCGGGATACCAGGGTCCCGAAACAAAATCCTCCGGAAA
Organism: Silene latifolia; assembly: GCF_048544455.1. NCBI lineage: Eukaryota > Viridiplantae > Streptophyta > Magnoliopsida > Caryophyllales > Caryophyllaceae > Silene > Silene latifolia. Next base: position 10,976,220 of record NC_133535.1, on the reverse strand, counting down.
TCACATAGAAAGTTCCTCGGGTCAGATAAAGCGGCCACACAAAATTTGAGTAGTAACGGAAGACATTTGGGGGTGCCGGTATGCCATAAAACAGCATTCGTCGAACCTCGGATAACCGTGAAAAATGGATTAATGCTCGTTATTTGAGGCTGAATCGAATAGGTTAACTCCTAAAATGACCTCGGACACGTGATTGAAAAACTGGGAAAAAAAATGGGTCCGGTACGACCTCCAGAACGGCTCAAATTGAAGTGTTTAATACACGGGGTTTCGGAATTCTAGGGTCTCGGAACAAAATTTTCCGGAAATCACATACAAAGTTCCTCGGTTCAGATAAAGCGGCCCCGCAAAATTTGAGCAGCAACGGAAGACATTTTCGGGTGCCGGTATGCCATAAACCAGCATTCGTCGAACCTCGGATAATCGTGAAAAATGTATTAATGCTCGTTTAATGCTTGTTATTTGAGGCTGAATCGAATAAGTTAACTCCAAAAATGACTTCGGACGCGTGATTGAAAAAACGGGAGAAAAAGAAACTGGGTCCTGTACGACCTTCCGAACAGCTCAAATTGAACTGTATAATACACGGTTTTCTGGGATAGCAGGGTCCCGGAACAAAATCCTCCGGAAATCACATACAAAGTTCCTCGGGTCAGATAAAGCGGCCACACAAAATTTGAGTAGTAACGGAAGACATTTGGGGGTGCCGGTATGCCATAAAACAGCATTTGTCGAACCTTGGATAATCGTGAAAAATATATTCATGCTTGTAACTCCAAAAATGACCTTGGACGCGTGATTGAAAAACCGGGAGAAAAAGAAACTGGTACCGGTACGACCTTCCGAACAGCTCAAATTGAACTGTATAATACACGGTTTTCCGGAATACCAAGGTCCCGGAACAAAATCCTCTAGAAATCACATATAAAGTTCCTCGGTTCAGATAAAGCGGCGACGCAAAATTTGAGGAGCAACGGAAGAAATTTAGTGGTGTCGGTATGCCATAAACCCTCATTCGTCGAACCTCGGATAATCATGAAAAATGTATTAATGCTTGTTATTTGAGGCTGAATCGAATAGGTTAACTCCAAAAAAGACCTCGGACGCGTGATTGAAAAACCGGGAGAAAAAGAAACTGGGTCCGGTACGACCTCCCGCACATCACAAATTGAACTATACAATACACGGTTTTCCGGGATACCAGGGTCCCGGAACAAAATCCTCCGGAAATCACATAGAAAGTTCCTCGGGTCAGATAAGGCGGCCACATAAAATTTGAGTAGTAACGGAAGACATTTGAAGGTGCCGGTATGCCATAAAACAGCATTTGTCGAACCTCGGATAATCTTGAAAAATTAATTAATATTCGTGATTTTAGGTTGAATCGATTATGTTAACTCTTGAAATGCCCTTGGACGCGTGATTGAAAAACCGGGAGAAAAAGAAACTCTGTCCGGTATGACGTCCCGAACGACTCAAATTGAAGTGTATAATACACGGTTTTTCAGGATTCCACAGGGTCCCAGAAAAAAATTCTCCGGAAGTCACATAGAAAGTTAATCGGTTCAGATAAAGCGGCCGCGCAAAATTTGAGTAGCAACGGAAGACATTTGGCGTTGCCGGTATGCCATAAACCAACATTCGTCGAACCTCGGATAATCGTGAAAAATGGATTAATGCTCATTATTTGAGGCTGAATCGAATAGGTTAACTCCTAAAATGACCTCGGACACATGATTGAAAAACTGGGAAAAAAAAGGGTCCGGTATACGACCTCCCGAACGACTCAAATTGAAGTGTATAATACACGGGGTTTCGGAATTCCAGGGTCTCGGAACAAAATTCTCCGGAAATCACATACAAAATTCCTCGGTTCAGATAAAGCGGCCCCGCAAAATTTGAGCAGCAACGGAAGACATTTTGGAGTGCCGGTATGCCATAAACCAGCATTCGTCGAACCTCGGATATTCGTGAAAAATGTATTAATGCTCGTTTAATGCTTGTTATTTGAGGCTGAATCGAATAAGTTAACTCCAAAAATGACTTCGACGCGTGATTGAAAAAACGGGAGAAAAATAAACTGGGTCCTGTACGACCTTCCAAACAGCTCAAATTGAACTGTATAATACACGGTTTTCTGGGATACCAGTGTCCCGGAACAAAATCCTCCGGAAATCACATAGAAAGTTCCTCGGGTCAGATAAAGCGGCCACACAAAATTTGAGTAGTAACGGAAGACATTTGGGGGTGCCGGTATGCAATAAAACAACATTTGTCGAACCTCGGATAATCGTGAAAAATATATTCATGCATGTAACTCCAAAAATGACCTTGGACGCGTGATTGAAAAACCGGGAGAAAAAGAAACTGGTTCCGGTACGACCTTCCGAAGAGCTCAAATTGAACTGTATAATATACAGTTTTCCGGAATACCAAGGTCCCGGAACAAAATCCTCTGGAAATCACATATAAAGTTCCCCGGTTCAGATAAAGCGGCGACGCAAAATTTGAGGAGCAACGGAAGAAATTTAGGGGTGCCGGTATGCCATAAACCCTCATTCGTCGAACCTCGGATAATCATGAAAAATGTATTAATGCTTGTTATTTGAGGCTGAATCGAATAGGTTAACTCCAAAAAAGACCTCGGACAAGTGATTGAAAAACCGGGAAAAAAAATAACTGGGTCCGATACGACCTCCCGCACATCTCAAATTGAACTGTACAATACACGGTTTTCCGGGATACCAGGGTCCCGGAACAAAATCCTCCGGAAATCACATAGAAAGTTCCTCGGGTCAGATAAAACGGCCACACAAAATATGAGTAGTAACGGATGACATTTGGGGGTGCCGGTATGCCATAAAACAGCATCCGTCAAACCTCGGATAATCGTGAAAAATGGATTAATACTCGTTATTTGAGGCTGAATCTAATATGTTAACTCCTGAAATGCCCTCGGACGTGTGATTGAAAAACCGGGAGAAAAAGAAACTCGGTCCGGTACGACCTCCCGAACGGCTCAAATTGAAATGTGTAATAATACGCGGTTTTTCAGGATTCCACAGGGTCCCAGAAAAAAATTCTTCGGAAATCACATAGAAAATTCACCGGTTCAGATAAAGCGGCCACGCAAAATTTGAGTAGCAACGGAAGACATTTGGGGGTGCCGATATGCCATAAATCAGCATTCGTCGAATTTCGGATAATCGCGAAAAATGGATTAATGCTCGTTATTTGAGGCTGAGTCGAATAGGTTAACTCCTGAAATGCCTCGGACGTGTGATTGAAAAACTGGGAGAAAAAGAAAATGGGTCTGGTACGACCTCCCGAACGGCTCAAATTTTAGTGTATAATACACGGTTTTTCGGTATTCCAGGGTCCCGGAACAAAATTCTCCGTAAATTACATACAAAGTTCCTCGGTTCAGATAAAGCGGCCACGCAAAATTTGAGCAGCAACGGAAGACATTTGGGGGTGCCGGTATGCCATAAACCAGTATTCGTCAAACCTTGGATAATCGTGAAAAATGTATTAATGCTCGTTTAATGCTTATTATTTGAGGCTGAATCGAATAAGTTAACTCCAAAAATGACCTCGGACGCGTGATTGAAAAAAGGGGAGAAAAAGAAATTGGGTCTGGTATGACCTTCCGAACAGCTCAAATTGAACTGTATAATACACGGTTTTCCGGGATACCAGGGTCCCGAAACAAAATCCTTTGTAAATCGCATAGGAAGTTCCTCGGGTCAGATAAAGTAGCCACACAAAATTTGAGTAGTAACGGAAGACATTTGGGGGTGCCGGTATGCCATAAAACAGCATTCGTTGAACCTCAGATAATCGTGAAATTTGGATTTATACTCGTTATTTGAGGCTGAATCGAATATGTTAACTCCTGAAATGCCCTCGGACGCGTGATTGAAAAACCGGGAGAAAAAGAAACTCGGTCCGGTACGACCTCCCGAACGGCTCAAATTGAAGTGTATAATAATACACAGTTTTTCGGGAGTCCATGGTCCCAGAAAAAAATTCTTCGGAAATCACATAGAAAGTTCACCGGTTCGGATAAAGCGGCCACGCAAAATTTGAGTAGCAACGGAAGACATTTGGGGGTGCCGGTATGCCATAAACCAGCATTCGTCGAACCTCGGATAATCGCGAAAAATGGATTAATGCTCGTTATTTGAGGCTGAATCGAATAGGTTAACTCCTGAAATGCCTCGGACGCGTGATTGAAAAACTGGGAGAAAAAGAAAAAGAGTCTGGTACGACCTCCCGAACGGCTCAAATTGAAGTGTATAATACACGGTTTTTCGGGATTCCCGGAACAAAATTCTCCGTAAATTACATACAAAGTTCCTCAGTTCAGATAAAGCGGTCACGCAAAATTTGAGCAGCAACGGAAGACATTTGGGGGAGCCGGTATGCCATAAACCAATATTCGTCGAACCTTGGATAATCGTGAAAAATGTATTAATGCTCGTTTAATGCTTATTATTTGAGGCTGAATCGAATAAGTTAACTCCAAAAATGACCTCGGACGCGTGATTGAAAAAACGGGAGAAAAAGAAACTGGGTCCGGTACGACCTTCCGAACAGCTCAAATTGAAATGTATAATACACGGTTTTCCGGGATACCAGGGTCCCGGAACAAAATCCTTCGGAAATCACATAGAAAGTTCCTCGGGTCAGATAAAGCTGCCACACAAAATTTGAGTAGTAACGGAAGACATTTGGGGTTGCCGGTATGCCATAAAACAGCATTCGTCGAATCTCGGATAATCGTGAAAAATGGATAAATACTCGTTATTTGAGGCATGTTAACTCCTGAAATGCCCTCGGATGCGTGATTAGAAAACCGGGAGAAAAAGTAACTCGGTCCGGTACGACTTCCCGAACGGCTCAAATTGAAGTGTATAATAATACAAGGTTTTTCGGGATTCCAGGGTCCCAGAAAAAAATTCTTCGGAAATCATATAGAAAGTTCATCGGTTCAGATAAAGCGGCACGCAAAATTTGAGTAGCAACGGAAGACATTTGGGGGTGCCAGTATGCCATAAACCAGTATTCGTCGACCCTCGGATAATCGTGAAAAATGGATTAATGCTCGTTGTTTGAGGCTGAATCGAATAGGTTAACTCCTGAAATGATCTCAGACGCGTGATTGAAAAACTGGGTGAAAAATAAAATGGGTCTGGTACGACCTCCCGAACGGCTTAAATTGAAGTGTATAATACACGGTTTTTAGGGATTCCAGGGTCCTGGAACAAAATTCTCCGGAAATCACATACAAAGTTCCTCGGTTCTGATAAAGCGGCCACGCAAAATTTAAGTAGCAACGGAAGACATTTGGGGGTGCCGGTATGCCATAAACCAGCATTCGTCGAACCTCGGATAATCGTGAAAAATATATTAATACTTGTTATTTGAGGCTGAATCGAATAGCTTAACTCCAAAAATGACCTCGGACGCGTGATTGAAAAACCGGGAGAAAAAGAAACTGGGTCCGGTACGACCTTTGGAACACCTCAAATTGAACTGTATAATACTCGGTTTTCCGGGATACCAGGGTCCCGGAACAAAATCCTCCGGAAATCACATAGAAAGTTCCTTGGGTCAGATAATGCGGCCACACAAAATTTGAGTAGTAACGGAAGACATTTGGGGGTGCCGGTATGCCATAAAACAGCATTTGTCGAACCTCAGATAATCGTGAAAAATGGATTAATACTCGTTATTTGAGGCTGAATCGAATAGGTTAACTCCTGAAATGCCCTCGGACGCGTGATTGAAAAACCGGGAGAAAAAGAAACTTGGTCCGGTACGACCTCCGGAACGGCTCAAATTGAAGTGTATAATACACGATTTTTCGGGATTCCCGGAACAAAATTCTCCGTAAATTATATACAAAGTTCCCAGTTCAGATAAAGCGGCCACGCAAAATTTGAGTAGCAACGGAAGACATTTGGGGGTGCCGGTATGCAATAAACCATCATTCGTCGAACCTCGGATAATCGTGACAAATGGATTAATGCTCGTTTAATGCTCTTTATTTGAGACTGAATCGAATAGGTTAACTCCTAAAATGACCTCGGACGCGTGATTGAAAAACCGGGAGAAAAAGAAACTGGGTCCGGTACGGCCTCCCGAACGGCTCAAATTGAAGTGTATAATACACGGTTTTTCGGGATTCCTGGGTCCCGTAACAAAATTCTCCGGAAATCACATAGAAAGTTCCTTAGTTCAGAAAAAGCGGCCACGCAAAATTTGAGTAGCAACGGAAGACATTTGGGGCCGCCGGTATGCCATAAACCAGCATTCGTTGAAACTCGGATAATCGAGAAAATGGATTAATGCTCGTTTAATGCTCGTTATTTTTGGCTGAATCGAATAGGTTAACTCCTAAAATAACCTCGGACGCGTGATTGAAAACCAGGAGAAAAAGAAACTGGGTCCGGTATGACCTCCCGAACGGCCCAAATTGAAGTGTATAATACACGGTTTTTAGAGATTTCAGGGTCCCGGTACAAAATTCTCCAGAAATCACATAGAAAGTTCCTTGGGTCAGATAAGCGGCCACGCAAAATTTGAGGAGTAACGGAAGAAATTTAGGGGTGCCGGTATGCCATAAACCAACATTTGTCGAATCTAGGATAGTCGTGAAAAATGGATTAATGCTCGTTATTTGAGGCTGAATCGAATAGGCTACCTCAAGAAATGACCTCGCACGCGTGATTGAAAAACAGGGAGATAAAGAAGCAGGGTCCGATACGACCATCCGAACAGTCAAATTGAAGTGTATAATACACGGTTTTCCGTGATACCAAGGTCCTGGAACAAAATTCTCCGGAAATCACATAGAAACTTCCTCGGGTCAGATAAAGCGGCGATGCAAAATTTGAGGAGCAACGGAAGAAATTTAGGGGTGCCGGTATGCCATAAACCATCATTCGTCGAACCTCGAATAATCGTGAAAATGGATTAATACTCGTTATTTGAGGCTGAATCGAATAGGTTAACTTCTGAAATGACCTCGGATGCGTGATTGAAAAACAGGGAGAAAAAGAAGCATGGTCCGATACGACCTTCCGAAGAGTCAAATTGAAGTGTATAATACACGGTTTTCCGTGATACCAAGGTCCCGGAACAAAATACTCCGGAAATCACATCGAAAGTTCCTCGGGTCAGATAAAGCGGCGACGCAAAATTTGAGGAGCAATGGAAGAAATTTAGGGGTGCCGGTATGCCATAAACCAGCATTCGTCGAACCTCGGATAATCGTGAAAAAGGGATTAATGCTCGTTTAATGCTCGTTATTTGAGGCTGAATCGAATCGGTTAACTTCTGAAATGACCTCAGATGCGTGATTGAAAAACAGGGAGAAAAAGAAGCATGGTCCGATACGACCTTCCGAACAGTCAAATTGAAGTGTATAATACACGGTTTTCCGTGATACCAAGGTCCCGGAACAAAATACTCCAAAATCACATCGAAAGTTCCTCGGGTCAGATAAAGCGGCGACGCAAAATTTGAGGCGCAACGAAAGAAATTTTGGGGTGCCGGTATGGCATAAGCCAACATTCATCGAATCTCGGATAATCGTGAAAAATGGATTAATGCTTGTTTAATGCTCGTTATTTGAGGCTGAATCGAATAGGTTAACTCCTGAAATGACCTCGGACGCGTGATTGAAAAACTGGGAGAAAAAGAAGCAGGGTCCGATATGACCTCCCGAACGGCTCAAATTAAAGTGTATAATACACGATTTTTCGGCATTCCAGGGTCCCGGAACAAAATTCTCCGGAACTCACATAGAATGTTCCTCAGTTCAGATAAAGCGGCCACGCAAAATTTGAGTAGCAACGAAAGAAATTTGGGAGTGCCGGTATGCCATAAACCAGCATTCATTGAAACTCGGATAATCGTGAAAAGGGATGAATGATCGTTTAATGCTCGTTATTTGAGGCTGAATCGAATAGGTTAACTCCTAAAATGTCCTCGGACGCGTGATTGGAAAACCGGGAGGAAAAGAAACTGGGTCCGGTATGACCTCCCGAACGGCTCAAATTGAAGTATATAATACACGGTTTTTCGGGATTCCAGGGTCCCGGAACAAAATTTTCCGGAACTCACATAGAAAACTCCTCAGTTCAGATAAAGCGGCCACGCAAAATTTGAGTAGCAACGGAAGACATTTGGGGGTGCCGGTATGCCATAAACAATCATTCGTTGAAACTCGAATAATCGTGAAAATGGATTAATGCTCGTTTAATGCTCGTTATTTGAGGCTAAATCGAATAGGTTAACTCCTAAAATGACCTCGGACGCGTGATTGAAAAAACCGGGAGAAAAAGAAACTGGGTCCGATATTACTTCCCGAACGGCTCAAATTGAAGTGTATAATACACGATTTTTCGGGATTTCAGGGTCCCGGAACAAAATTCTCCGGAAATCACACAGAAAGTTACTCGGGTCAGATAAGCGGCCACGCAAAATTTGAATTGCAACGGAAGACATTTGGAGGTGCCGGCATGCAATAAACCAGCATTCGTCGAACCTCGGATAATGGTGAAAAATGGATTCATGCTCGTTTAATGCTCGTTATTTGACTCTGAATCGAATAAGTTAACTTCTGAAATGACCTCGAACGCGTGATTGAAAAATCGGGAGAAAAAGTAACTGGGTCCGGTACAATCTGCCGAACGGCTCAAGTTGAACTGTATAATACAGGGTTTTCCGGTATACCAGGGTTCCGGAAAAAAATTCTCCGGAAATCACATAGAAAGCTCCTCGGTTCAAATAAAGCGGCCACGCAAAATTTGAGTAGCAACGGAAGACATTTGGGGTGCCGGTATGCCATAAACCAGCATTTGTCGAACGTCGGATAATCGCGAAAAATGGATTAATGCTCGTTTAATGCTCGTTATTTGAGACTGAATCGTATAGGTTAACTCCTAAAATGACCTTGGACGCGTGATTGAAAAACCGGGAGATAAAAACTGGGTCCGGTACGACCTCCCGAACGGCTCAAATTGAAGTGTGTAATACTCGGTTTTTCGGGATTCCAGGGTCCTGGAAAAAAATTATCCGGAAATCTCATAGATAGTTCCTCGGTTCAGATAAATCGGACACGCAAAATTTAAGTAGCAACGGAAGACATTTAGGGGTACCGATATGCAATAAACCAGCATTCGTCGAGCCTTGGATAATCGTGAAAAATGGATTAATGCTCATTTAATACTCGTTATTTGAGACTGAATCGAATAGGTTAACCCCTAAAATGACGTCGGACGCGTGATTGAAAACCGGGAGAAAAAGAAACTGGGTCCGGTACGACCTCCCGAACGGCTCAAATTGAACTGTATAAATACACGGTTTTCCGGGATACCAAGGTCCCAGAACAAAATTCTCCGGAAATCACATGGAAAGCTCCTTGGTTCAGATAAAACGGTCACGCAAAATTTAGTAGCAACGGAAGACATTTGGGGGTGCCGGTATGCCATAAACCAGCATTCGTCGAACCTCAGATAATCTTGAAATATGGATTAATGCTCGCTTAATGCTCGTTATTTGAGACTGAATCGTATAGGTTAACTCCTAAAATGAACTTGGACTCGTGATTGAAAAACCGGGAGAAAAAGAAACTGGGTCCGGTATGACCTCCCGAACGGCTCAAATTGAACTGTATAATACAGGGTTTTCCGGGATACCAGGGTCCCAGAAAAAAATTCTCCGGATATCACATAGAAAGCTCCTCAGATCAGATAAAGCGGCCACGCAAAATTTGAGTTGCAACAGAAGACATTTGGGGTGCCAGTTTGCCATAAACCAGCATTCGTCGAACCTCGGATAATCGTGAAAAATGGATTAATGCTCGTTATTTGACTCTGAATCGAATAGGTTAACTCTTGATATGAACACGAACGAGTGATTGAAAAACCGGGAGAAAAAGTATCTGGGTCCGGTACGACCTCCCGAACGGCTCAAATTGAACTGTATAATACATAGTTTTCCGGGATACCAGGGTCCCAGAAAAAAATTCTCCGGATATCACATAAAAAGCTCCTCGGATCATATAAAGCGGCCACGCAAAATTTGAGTAGCAACGGAAGACATTTGGGGTGCCAGTTTGCCATAAACCAGCATTCGTCGAACCTCGGATAATCGTGAAAAATGGATTAATGCTTCTTTAATGATTGTTATTTGAGACTGAATCGAATAGATTAACTCCTAAAATGACCTCGGACGCGTGATTGAAAAACCGGGAGAAAAAAAAAACTGGGTCCGGTACGACTCTCGAACGGCTCAAATTGAAGTGTATAATACACGGTTTTACGGGATTCCAGGGTCCCGGAACAAAATTTTATGGAAATCACATAGAAAGTTTCTCGGTTCAGATAAAGCGGCCACACAAAATTTAAGTACTAACGGAAGACATTTGGGGGTGCCGGTATGCCATAAACCAGCATTCGTCGAACCTCGGATAATCGTGAAAAATGTATTAATGCTTGTTTAATGCTTGTTATTTGAGGCTGAATCGAATAGGTTAACTCCAAAAATGACCTCGGACGCGTGATTGAAAAACCGGGAGAAAAAGAAACTGGGTCTGGTACGACCTCCCGAACTGCTCAAATTGAAGTGTATAATACACGGTTTTTCGGGATTCCAGTGTCTCAGAACAAAATTCACCGGAACTCACATAGAAAGTTCCTCAGTTCAGATAAAGCGGCCACGCAAAATTTGAGTAGCAACGGAAGACATTTGGGGTGCCGGTATGCCATAAACCAACATTCGTTGAAAATCGGATAATCGTGAAAATTGATTGCTCGTTATTTGAGGCTGAATCGAATAGGTTAACTCCTAAAATGACCTCGGGCACGTGAGGGAAAAACCGGGAGAAAAAGAAACTGGGTCCGATATGACCTCTCGAACGACTCAAATTGAAGTGTATAATACACGGTTTTCCGGGATACCAGGGTTCCAGAAAAAATTCTCCGGATAACACATAGAAAGCTCCTCGGATCAGATAAAGCGGCCACGCAAAATTTGAGTTGCAAAGGAAGACATTTGGAGGTGCCGGCATGCAATAAACCAGCATTCATCGAACCTTGGATAATCGTGAAAAATGGATTAATGCTCGTTTAATGCTCGTTATTTGACTCTGAATCGAATAGGTTAACTCCAGAAATGACCTCGGACGCGTGATTGAAAAACCGGAGAAAAAGTAATTGGGTCAGGTACGACCTCCCGAACGGCTCACATTGAAGTGTATGATACACGGTTTTTCGGGATTCCAGGGTCCCGGAAAAAAATACTCCGTAAATCACATAGAAAGTTCATCGGTTCAGATAAAGCGGCCACGCAAAATTTGAGTAGCAACGAATGACATTTGGGGGTGCCGGTATGCAATAAACCAGCATTCGTTGGAACTCAGATAATCGTGAAATTGGATTAATGCTCGTTTAATGCTCGTTATTTGAGGATGAATCGAATAGGTTAACTTCTAAAATGACCCCCGGGCACGTGATTGAAAAACCGGGAGAAAAAGAAACTGGGTCCGATATGACCTCCAGAACGACTCAAATTGAAGTGTATAATACACGGTTTTTCGGGATTTCAGGGTCCCGGAACAAAATTCTCCGGAAATCACAAGAAAGTTCCTCGGGTCAAATAAGCGGCCACGCAAAATTTGAGTTGCAACGGAAGACATTTGGAGGTGCCGGCCTGCAATAAACCAGCATTCGTCGAACCTCGGATAATTGTGAAAAATGGATTAATGCTCGTTTAATGCTCAATATTTGACTCTGAATCGAATAGGTTAACTCCTGAAATGACCTCGGACGCGTGATTGAAAAATCGGAGAAAAAGTAATTGGGTCAGGTACGACCTCCCGAACGGCTCAAATTGAACTGTATAATACACGGTTTTTCGGGATACCAGGGTCCCGGAACAAAATTCTCCGGAAAACACTTAGAAAGTTCCTCGGGTCAGATAAAGCGGCCATGCAAAATTTGAGTAGCAACGGAAGACATTGGGGTGCCGGTATGCCATAAACCAGCATTCGTCGAACCTCGAATAATCGTGAAAAATGGATTAATATTCGTTTAATGCTCGTTATTTGAGAATGTATCGGATAGGTTAACTCCTAAAATGACCTCAGACGCGTGATTGAAAAACCGGGAGAAAAAGAAATTGGGTCTGCTACGACCTCCCGAACGGCTCAAATTGAAGTGTATGATACACGATTTTTCGGGATTCCAGGGTCCCGGAAAAAAATACTCCGGAAATCACATAGAAAGTTCATCGGTTCAGATAAAGCGGCCACGCAAAATTTGAGTAGCAACGGAAGACATTTGGGAGTGCCGGTATGCCATAAAACAACATTCGACGAACCTCGAATAATCGTGAAAAATAGATTAATGCTCGTTTAATACTCGTTATTTGAGACTGAATTGAATAGGTTAACTCCTAAAATGACCTTGGACGCGTGATTGAAAAACCGGGAGAAAAAGGAAACTGGGTCCGGTACGACCTCCCGAACGGCTCAAATCGAATTGTATAATACACGGTTTTCCGGGATACCAGGGTCCCGGAACAAAATTCTCCTGAAATCACATAGAAAGCTCCTCGGTTCAGATAAAGCGGTCACGCAAAATTTGAGTAGCAACGGAAGACATTGGGGTGCCGGTAAGCCATAAACCAACATTCGTCGAACCTTGCATAATCGTGAAAAATGGATTAATGCTCGTTTAATGCTCGTTATTTGAGATTGAATCGAATAGATTAACTCCTAAAATGACTTCAGACGCGTGATTGAAAAACCGGGAGAAAAAGAAACTGGGTCCGGTACGACCTCCCGAACGGCTCAAATTGAAGTGTATGATACACGGTTTTTCGGGATTCCAGGGTCCCGGAAAAAAATACTCCGGAAATCACATAGAAAGTTCATCGGTTCAGATAAAGCGGCCACGCAAAATTTGAGTTGCAACGGAAGACATTTGGAGGTGCCGGCATGCAATAAACCAGCATTCATCGACCTTGGATAATCGTGAAAAATGGATTAATGCTCGTTATTTGACTCTGAATCGAATAGGTTAACTCCTGAAATGACCTCGGACGCGTGATTGAAAAACCGGGAGAAAAAGTAACTGGGTCCGGTACGACCTTCCGAACGGCTCAAATTAAACTGTATAATACATGGTTTTCCGGGATACCAGGGTCCCGGAACAAAATTCTCCGGAACTCACATAGAAAGTTCCTCAGTTCAGATAAAGCGGCCACGCAAAATTTGAGTAGCAACGAAAGACATTTGGGGGTGCCGGTATGCCATAAACCAGCATTCGTTGGAACTCAGATAATCGTGAAATTGGATTAATGCTCGTTTAATGCTCGTTATTTGAGGATGAATCGAATAGGTTAACTTCTAAAATGACCCCCGGGCACGTGATTGAAAAACCGGGAGAAAAAGAAACTGGGTCCGATATGACCTCCAGAACGACTCAAATTGAAGTGTATAATACACGGTTTTTCGGGATTTCAGGGTCCCGAAACAAAATTCTCCGAAAATCACAAGAAAGTTCCTCGGGTCAGATAAGCGGCCACGCAAAATTTGAGTTGCAACGGAAGACATTTGGAGGTGCCGGCCTGCAATAAACCAGCATTCGTCGAACCTCGGATAATAGTTAAAAATGGATTAATGCTCGTTTAATGCTCGTTATTTGACTCTGAATCGAATAGGTTAATTCCTGAAATGACCTCGGACGCGTGATTGAGAAATCGGAGAAAAAGTAATTGGGTCAGGTACGACCTCCCGAACGGCTCAAATTGAACTGTATAATACACGGTTTTCCGGGATACCAGGGTCCCGGAACAAAATTCTCCGGAAAATACATAGAAAGTTCCACGGGTCAGATAAAGCGGCCACGCAAAATTTGAGTAGCAACGGAAGACATTGGGGTGTCGGTATGCCATAAACCAGCATTCGTCGAACCTCGAATAATCGTGTAAAATGGATTATTGCTCGTTTAATGCTCGTTATTTGAGACTGAATCGGATAGTTTAACTCCTAAAATGACCTCAGACGCGTGATTGAAAAACCGGGAGAAAAAGAAATTGGGTCTGCTACGACCTCCCGAACAGCTCAACTTGAAGTGTATGATACACGGTTTTTCGGGATTCCAGGGTCCCGGAAAAAAATAATCCGGAAATCATATAGAAAAATCTGCGCTTCAGATAAAGCGGCCACGCAAAATTTGAGTAGCAACGGAAGACATTTGGGGGTGCCGGTATGCCATAAAACAGCATTCGACGAACCTCGAATAATCGTGAAAAATAGATTAATGCTTGTTTAATGCTCGTTATTTGAGACTGAATCGAATAGATTAACTCCTAAAATGACTTCAGACGCGTGATTGAAAAACCGGGAGAAAAAGAAACTGGGTCCGGTACGACCTCCCGAACGGCTCAAATTGAAGTGTATGATACACGGTTTTTCGGGATTCCAAGGTCCCGGAAAAAAATACTCCGGAAATCACATAGAAAGTTCCTCAGTTCAGATAATGCGGCCACGCAAAATTTGAGTAGCAACGAAAGACATTTGGGGGTGCCGGTTTGCCATAAACTAGCATTCGTTGGAACTCAGATAATCGTGAAATTGGATTAATGCTCGTTATTTGAGGATGAATCGAATAGGTTAACTTCTAAAATGACCCCCGGGCACGTGATTGAAAAACCGGGAGAAAAAGAAACTGGGACCGATATGACCTCCAGAACGACTCAAATTGAAGTGTATAATACACGGTTTTTCGGGATTTCAGGGTCCCGGAATAAAATTCTCCGGAAATTACAAGAAAGTTCCTCGGGTCAGATAAGCGGCCACGCAAAATTTGAGTTGCAACGAAAGACATTTGGAGGTGCCGGCTTGCAAAAAACCAGCATTCGTCGAACCTCGAATAATTGTGAAAAATGGATTAATGCTCGTTTAATGCTCGTTATTTGACTCTGAATCGAATAGGTTAATTCCTGAAATGACCTCGGACGCGTGATTGAGAAATCGGAGAAAAAGTAATTGGGTCAGGTACGACCTCCCGAACGGCTCAAATTGAACTGTATAATACACGGTTTTCCGGGATACCAGGGTCCCGGAACAAAATTCTCCGGAAAATACATAGAAAGTTCCACGGGTCAGATAAAGCGGCCACGCAAAATTTGAGTAGCAACGGAAGACATTGGGGTGTCGGTATGCCATAAACCAGCATTCGTCGAACCTCGAATAATCGTGTAAAATGGATTATTGCTCGTTTAATGCTCGTTATTTGAGACTGAATCGGATAGTTTAACTCCTAAAATGACCTCAGACGCGTGATTGAAAAACCGGGAGAAAAAGAAATTGGGTCTTCTACGACCTCCCAAACGGCTCAAATTGAAGTGTATGATACACGGTTTTTCGGGATTCCAGGGTCCCGGAAATAAATACTCCGGAAATCACATAGAAAGTTCATCGGTTCAGATAAAGCGGCCACGCAAAATTTGAGTAGCAACGGAAGACATTTGGGGGTGCCGGTATGCCATAAAACAGCATTCGACGAACCTCGAATAATCGTGAAAAATAGATTAATGCTTGTTTAATGCTCGTTATTTGAGACTGAATCGAATAGATTAACTCCTAAAATGACTTCAGACGCGTGATTGAAAAACCGGGAGAAAAAGAAACTGGGTCCGGTACGACCTCCCGAACGGCTCAAATTGAAGTGTATGATACACGGTTTTTCGGGATTCCAAGGTCCCGGAAAAAAATACTCCGGAAATCACATAGAAAGTTCCTCAGTTCAGATAATGCGGCCACGCAAAATTTGAGTAGCAACGAAAGACATTTGGGGGTGCCGGTTTGCCATAAACTAGCATTCGTTGGAACTCAGATAATCGTGAAATTGGATTAATGCTCGTTATTTGAGGATGAATCGAATAGGTTAACTTCTAAAATGACCCCCGGGCACGTGATTGAAAAACCGGGAGAAAAAGAAACTGGGACCGATATGACCTCCAGAACGACTCAAATTGAAGTGTATAATACACGGTTTTTCGGGATTTCAGGGTCCCGGAATAAAATTCTCCGGAAATTACAAGAAAGTTCCTCGGGTCAGATAAGCGGCCACGCAAAATTTGAGTTGCAACGAAAGACATTTGGAGGTGCCGGCTTGCAAAAAACCAGCATTCGTCGAACCTCGAATAATTGTGAAAAATGGATTAATGCTCGTTTAATGCTCGTTATTTGACTCTGAATCGAATAGGTTAACTCCTGAAATCACCTCGGACGCGTGATTGAAAAATCGGAGAAAAAGTAATTGGGTCAGGTACGACCTCCCGAACGGCTCAAATTGAACTGTATAATACACGGTTTTCCGGGATACCAGGGTCCCGGAACAAAATTTTCGGGAAAGCACATAGAAAGTTCCGCGGGTCAGATAAAGCGGCCACGCAAAATTTGAGTAGCAACGGAAGACATTGGGGTGCCGGTATGCCATAAACCAGCATTCGTCGAACCTCGAATAATCGTGAAAAATAGATTAATGCTCGTTTAATGCTCGTTATTTGAGACTGAATCGGATAGGTTAACTCCTAAAATGACCTCAGACGCGTGATTGAAAAACCGGGAGAAAAAGAAATTGGGTCTTCTACGACCTCCCAAACGGCTCAAATTGAAGTGTATGATACACGGTTTTTCGGGATTCCAGGGTCCCGGAAATAAATACTCCGGAAATCACATAGAAAGTTCATCGGTTCAGATAAAGCGGCCACGCAAAATTTGAGTAGCAACGGAAGACATTTGGGGGTGCCGGTATGCCATAAAACAGCATTCGACGAACCTCGAATAATCGTGAAAAATAGATTAATGCTCGTTTAATGCTCGTTATTTGAGACAGAATTGAATAGGTTAACTCCTAAAATGACCTCGGATGCGTGATTGAAAAACAGGGAGAAAAAGAAACTGGGTCCGGTACGACCTCCCGAACGGCTAAAATTGAAGTGTATAATACACGATTTTTCGGGATTCCAGGGTCCCGGAATAAAATTCTCCGGAAATCACATAGAAAGTTTCTCGGTTTAGATAAAGCGGCCACGCAAAATTTAAGTATCAACGGAATACATTTGGGGGTGTCGGTATGCCATAAACCAGCATTTGTCGAACCTCGGATAATCGTGAAAAATGTATTAATGCTCGTTTAATGCTTGTTTTTTGAGGCTGAATCGAATAGGTTAACTCCAATAATGACCTCGGACGCGTGATTGAAAAACTGGGAGAAAAAGAAACTGGGTCTGGTACGACCTCCCGAACGGCTAAAATTGAAGTGTATAATACATGGTTTTTCGGGATTCCAGGGTCTCGGAACAAAATTTTTCAGAAATCACAAAAAAAGTTTCTCGGTTCAGATAAAGCGGCCACGCAAAATTTGAGTAGCAACGGAAGAAATTTGGTGGTGCCGGTATGCCATAAACCAGCATTCGTCGAACCTCGGATAATCGTGAAAAATGGATTAATGCTCGTTATTTGAGACTGAATCGACTAGGTTAACTCCTAAAATGACCTCGGACGCGTGATTGAAAAACGGGAGAAAAAGAAACTTACGACCATCCGAACGGCTCACATTGAAGCATATAATACACGGTTTTTCGGGATTCCAGGGTCCCGGAACAAAATTCTCCGGAAATCACATAGAAAGTTCCTCGGTTCAGACAAAGCGGCGACACAAAATTTTAGGAGCAACGGAAGAAATTTAGGGGTGCCAGTATGCTATAAACCAGCATTCGTCGAACCTCAGATCATCGTGAAAAATGGATTAATGCTCGTTATTTGAGAGTGAATCGAATAGGTTAACTCCTAAAATTACCTCGGACGCGTGATTGAAAAAACGGGAGAAAAAGAAACTGGGTCCGGTACGACCTCCCGAACGGCTAAAATTGAAGTGTATAATACATGGTTTTTCGGGATTCCAGGGTCCCGGAACAAGTTCTCCGGAAATCACATAGAAAGTTTCTCGGGTCAAATAAGCGGGCACGCAAAATTTGAGTTGCAACGGAAGACATTTGGAGGTGCCGGCATGCAATAAACTAGCATTCGTCGAACCTCGGATAATCGTGAAAATGGATTAATGCTCGTTTAATGCTCGTTATTTGAGACTGAATCGAATAGGTTAACTCCTAAAATGACCTCGGACGCGTGATTGAAAAACCGGGAGAAAAAGAAACTTACGATCTCCCGAAAGTCTCAAATGGAACTGTATAATACACGTTTTTTTCGTAATTCCAAGGTCCCAAAACAAAATTCTTCGGAAATCAAGCTCCTCGGTTCAGATAAAGCGGCCACGCAAAATTAGAGTAGCAACGGAAGACATTTGGGGGTGTCGGTATGCAATAAAACACCATTCGTCGAACCTCGGATAATCGTGAAAATGGATTAATGCTCGTTATTTGAGACTGAATCGAATAGGTTGACTCCTAAAATGACCTCGAACGCGTGATTGAAAAACCGGGAAAAAAAGAAACTGGGTCCGGTACGACCTCCCGAACGGCTCAATTTTAATTGTATAATACACGGTTTTTCGGAATTCCAGGGTCCCGGAACAAAATTCTCCGGAAATCACATAGAAAGTTCCTCGATTCAGATAAAGCGGCCACGCAATATTTAAGTAGCAACGGAAGACATTTGGGGATGCCCGTATGCCATAAACCAGCATTCGCCGAACCTCGAATAATCGTGAAAAATGGATTAATGCTCGTTTAATGTGACTGAATCGAATAGGTTAACTTCTAAAATGACCTCGGACGCGTGATTGAAAAACCGGGAGAAAAAGAAACTGGGTCCGGTACGACCTCCCGAACGGCTCAAATTGAAGTGTAAAATACACGGTTTTTCGGGATTCCAGGGTCCCGGAACAAAATTCTCCGGAAATCACATAGAAAGCTCCTCAATTTAGATAAAGCGGTCACGCAAAATTTGAGTAGCAACGGAAGACATTTGGGGGTGTCGGTATGCCATAAACCAGCATTTCGCCGAACCTCAAATAATCGTGAAAAATGGATTAATGCCCGTTTAATGCTCGTTATTTGAGACTGTATCGAATAGGTTAACTCCTAAAATGACCTCGGACGCGTGATTGAAAAACCGGGAGAAAAAGAAACTTACGACCTCCCGAAAGTCTTAAATGGACTTTATAATACACGGTTTTTCGTAATTCCAAGGTCCCAGAACAAAATTCTCCAGAAATCAAGCTTCTCGGTTCAGATAAAGCGGCCACGCAAAATTAGAGTAGCAACGGAAGACATTTGGGGGTGCCGGTATGCAATAAAACACCATTCGTCGAACCTCGGATAATCGTGAAAATGGATTAATGCTCGTTTAATGCTCGTTATTTGAGACTGAATCAAATAGGTTAACTCCTAAAATGACCTCCGACGCGTGATTGAAAAACCGGGAGAAAAAGAAATTGGGTCCGGTATGACCTCCCGAACGGCTCAAATTGAAGTGTATAATACATAATTTTTCGGAATTCCAGGGTCCCTGAACAAAATTCTCCGGAAATCACATAGAAAGTTCCTCGGTTCAGATAAAGCGGCCACGCAAAATTTAAGTATCAACGGAAGACATTTGGAGGTGCTGGTATGGCATAAACCAGCATTCGTCGAACCTCGGATAATCGTGAAAAATGTATTAATGCTCGTTTAATGCTTGTTTTTTTGAGGCTGAATCGAATAGGTTAACTCCAATAATGACCTCGGACGCGTGGTTGAAAAACCGGGAGAAAAAGACACTGGGTCTGGTACGACCTCCCGAACGGCTCAAATAGAAGTGTATAATTCACGGTTTTTCGGGATTCCAGGGTCCCGGAACAAAATTCTCCGGAAATCACAAAGAAAGTTCCTCGATTCAGATAAAGCGGCCACGCAAAATTTGAGTAGCAACGGAAGACATTTGGGGGTACCCGTATGTCATAAACCAGCATTCCTCGAACCTCGGATAATCGTGAAAAATGGATTAATGCTCGTTATTTGTGACTGAATCGAATAGGTTAACTCCTAAAATGACCTCGGACGCGTGATTGAAAAACCGGGAGAAAAAGAAACTGGGTCCGGTACGACCTCCCGAACGGCTCAAATTGAAGTTTATAATACACGGTTTTTGGGGATTCCAGGGTCCCGGAACAAAATTCTCCGGAAATCACATAGAAAGCTCCTCGTTTCAGATAAAGCGGCCACGCAAAATTAGAGTAGCAACGGAAGACATTTGGGGGTGCCGGTATGCCATAAAACACCATTCGTCGAACCTCGGATAATCGTGAAAATGGATTAATGCTCGTTTAATGCTCGTTATTTGAGACTGAATCGAATAGGTTAACTCCTAAAATGACCTCGGACGCGTGATTGAAAAACCGGGAGAAAAAGAAACTTACAATCTCCCGAAAGTCTCAAATGGAACTGTATAATACACGTTTTTTCGTAATTCCAAGGTCCCAAAACAAAATTCTTCGGAAATCAAGCTCCTCGGTTCAGATAAAGCGGCTACGCAAAATTGGAGTAGCAACGGAAGACATTTGGGGGTGCCGGTATGCAATAAAACACCATTCGTCGAACCTCGGATAATCGTGAAAATGGATTAATGCTCGTTATTTGAGACTGAATCGAATAGGTTAACTCCTAAAATGACCTCGAACGCGTGATTGAAAAACCGGGAAAAAAAGAAACTGGGTCCAGTACGACCTCCTGAACGGCTCAATTTGAATTGTATAATACACGGTTTTTCGGAATTCCAGGGTCCCGGAACAAAATTCTCCGGAAATCACATAGAAAGTTCCTCGATTCAGATAAAGCGGCCACGCAATATTTAAGTAGCAACGGAAGACATTTGGGGATGCCCGTATGCCATAAACCAGCATTCGCCGAACCTCGGATAATCGTGAAAAATGGATTAATGCTCGTTTAATGTGACTGAATCGAATAGGTTAACTTCTAAAATGACCTCGGACGCGTGATTGAAAAACCGGGAGAAAAAGAAACTGGGTCCGGTACGACCTCCCGAACGGCTCAAATTGAAGTGTAAAATACACGGTTTTTCGGGATTCCAGGGTCCCGGAACAAAATTCTCCGGAAATCACATAGAAAGCTCCTCAATTTAGATAAAGCGGTCACGCAAAATTTGAGTAGCAACGGAAGACATTTGGGGGTGCCGGTATGCAATAAAACACCATTCGTCGAACCTCGGATAATCGTGAAAATGGATTAATGCTCGTTTAATGCTCGTTATTTGAGACTGAATCAAATAGGTTAACTTCTAAAATGACCTCGGACGCGTGATTGAAAAACCGGGAGAAAAAGAAACTGGGTCCGGTACGACCTCCCGAACGGCTCAAATTGAAGTGTAAAATACACGGTTTTTCGGGATTCCAGGGTCCCGGAACAAAATTCTCCGGAAATCACATAGAAAGCTCCTCAATTTAGATAAAGCGGTCACGCAAAATTTGAGTAGCAACGGAAGACATTTGGAGGTGCCGGTATGCCATAAACCAGCATTTCGTCGAACCTCAAATAATCGTGAAAAATGGATTAATGCCCCTTTAATGCTCGTTATTTGAGACTGAATCGAATAGGTTAACTCCTAAAATGACCTCGGACGCGTGATTGAAAAACCGGGAGAAAAAGAAACTTACGACCTCCCGAAAGTCTCAAATGGACTTTATAATACACGGTTTTTCGTAATTCCAAGGTCCCAGAACAAAATTCTCCAGAAATCAAGCTTCTCGGTTCAGATAAAGCGGCCACGCAAAATTAGAGTAGCAACGGAAGACATTTGGGGGTGCCGGTATGCAATAAAACACCATTCGTCGAACCTCGGATAATCGTGAAAATGGATTAATGCTCGTTTAATGCTCGTTATTTGAGACTGAATCAAATAGGTTAACTCCTAAAATGACCTCGGACGCGTGATTGAAAAACCGGGAGAAAAAGACACTGGGTCTGGTACGACCTCCCGAACGGCTCAAATAGAAGTGTATAATTCACGGTTTTTCGGGATTCGAGGGTCCCGGAACAAAATTCTCCGGAAATCACAAAGAAAGTTCCTCGATTCAGATAAAGCGGTCACGCAAAATTTGAGTAGCAACGGAAGACATTTGGGGGTACCCGTATGTCATAAACCAGCATTCCTCGAACCTCGGATAATCGTGAAAAATGGATTAATGCTCGTTATTTGTGACTGAATCGAATAGGTTAACTCCTAAAATGACCTCGGACGCGTGATTGAAAAACCGGGAGAAAAAGAAACTGGGTCCGGTACGACCTCCCGAACGGCTCAAATTGAAGTGTATAATACACGGTTTTTGGGGATTCCAGGGTCCCGGAACAAAATTCTCCGGAAATCACATAGAAAGCTCCTCGTTTCAGATAAAGCGGCCACGCAAAATTTAAGTAGCAACGGAAGACATTTGGGGGTGCCGGTATGCCATAAACCAGTATTTCGTCGAACCTCAAATAATCGTGAAAAATGGATTAATGCCCGTTTAATGCTCGTTATTTACGACTGGATCGAATAGGTTAACTCTTAAAATGACCTCGGACGCGTGATTGAAAAACCGGGAGAAAAAGAAATTGGGTCCGGTATGACCTCCCGAACGGCTCAAATTGAAGTGTATAATACACAATTTTTCGGAATTCCAGGGTCCCTGAACAAAAATACTCCTGAAATCACATAGAAAGTTCATCAGTTCAGATAAAGCGGCCACACAAAACTTGAGTAGCAACGGAAGACATTTGGGGGTGCCGGTATGCCATAAACCAGCATTTCGTCGAACCTCAAATAATCGTGAAAAATGGATTAATGCCCGTTTAATGCTCGTTATTTACGACTGGATCGAATAGGTTAACTCCTAAAATGACCTCGGACGCGTGATTGAAAAACCGGGAGAAAAAGAAGTACGACCTCTCGAACGGCTCAAATTGAAGTGTATAATACACGGTTTTTCGGAATTCCAGGGTCCCGGATCAAAATTCTCCGGAAATCACATAGAAAGCTCCTCGTTTCAGATAAAGCGGCCACACAAAACTTGAGTATTAACGGAAGACATTTGGGGGTGCCGGTATGCCATAAACCAGCATTTCGTCGAACCTCAAATAATCGTGAAAAATGGATTAATGCCCGTTTAATGCTCGTTATTTGAGACTGGATCGAATAGGTTAACTCCTAAAATGACCTCGGATGCGTGATTGAAAAACCGGGAGAAAAAGAAGTACGACCTCCCGAACGGCTCAAATTGAAGTGTATAATACACGGTTTTTCAGAATTCCAGGGTCCCGGAACAAAATTCTCCGGAAATCACAAAGAAAGTTCCTCGATTCAGATAAAGCGGACACGCAAAATTTAAGTATCAACGGAAGACATTTGGAGGTGCCGGTTGGCATAAACCATAATTCGTCGAACCTCGGATAATCGTTAAAAATGTATTAATGCTCGTTTAATGCTTGTTTTTTGAGGATGAATCGAATATGTCAACTCCAATAATGACCTCGTACGCGTAATTGAAAAACCGGGAGAAAAAGAAACTGGGTCTGGTACGACCTCCCGAACGGCTCAAATAGAAGTGTATAATTCACGGTTTTTCGGGATTCCAGGGTCCCGGAATAAAATTCTCCGGAAATCACAAAGAAAGTTCCTCGATTCAGATAAAGCGGCCACGCAAAATTTGAGTAGCAACGGAAGACATTTGGGGGTGCCCGTATGCCATAAACCGGCATTCGTCGAACCTCGGATAATCGTGAAAAATGGATTAATGCTCGTTTAATGCTCGTTATTTGTGGCTGAATCGAATAGCTTAACTTCTAAAATGACCTCGGACGCGTGATTGAAAAACCGGGAGAAAAAGAAACTGGGTCCGGTACGACCTCCCGAACGGCTCAAATTGAAGTGTAAAATACACGGTTTTTCGGGATTCCAGTGTCCCGGAACAAAATTCTCCGAAAATCACATAGAAAGCTCCTCGTTTCAGATAAAGCGGCCACACAAAATTTGTGTAGCAACGGAAGACATTTGTGGGTGCCGGTATGTAATAAACCAGCATTCGTTGAAACTCGGATAATCGTGAAAATGGATTAATGCTCGTTATTTGAGGCTAAATCGAATAGGTTAACTCCTAAAATGACCTCGGACTCGTGATTGAAAACCCGGGAAAAAAAGAAACTGGGTCCTGTATGACCTCCCGAACGGTTCAAATTGAAGTGTATAATACACGGTTTTTCGGAATTTCAGGGTCCCGCAAAAAAATTCTCCGGAAATCACAGAAAGCTCCTCGGATCAGATAAGCGGCCACGCAAAATTTGAGTGGCAACAGAAAACATTTGGAGGTGCCGGTATGTAATAAACCAGCATTCGTCGAAACTCGGATAATCGTGAAAAAGGGATTAATGTTCGTTTAATGCTCGTTATTTGATTCTGAATCGAATAGATTAACTTCTGAAATGACCTTGGACGCGTGATTGAAAAACCGGGAGAAAAAGAAATTGGGTCCGGTACGACCTCCCGAACGGTTCAAATTGAACTGTATAATACACGGTTTTTAGGGATTTCAGGGTCCCAGAACAAAATTCACAGGAAATCACATAGAAAGTTCCTCGGTTCAGATAAAGCGGCCACGCAAAATTTAAGTATCAACGGAAGACATTTGGAGGTGCCGGTATGGCATAAACCAGCATTCGTCGAACCTCGGATAATCGTGAAAAATGTATTAATGCTCGTTTAATGCTTGTTTTTTGAGGCTGAATCGAATAGGTTAACTCCAATAATGACCTCGGACGCGTGGTTGAAAAACCGGGAGAAAAAGAAACGTACGACCTCCCGAACGTCTCAAATTGAACTGTATAATACATGGTTTTTCGGAATTCCAAGGTCCCAGAACAAAATTCTCCGGAAATCAAGCTCCTCGGTTCAGATAAAGCGGCCACGCAAAATTAGAGTAGCAACAGAAGACATTTGCGGATGCCGGTATGTAATAAAACACCATTCGTCGAACCTCGGATAATCGTGAAAATGGATTAATGCTCGTTATTTGAGACTGAAACGAATAGGTTAACTCCTAAAATGACCTGGGACGCGTGATTGAAAAACCAGGAGAAAAAGAAATTGGGTCCGGTACGACCTCCCGAACGGCTCAAATTGAAGTGTATAATACACGGTTTTTCGGGATTCCAGGGTCCCGGAAAAAAATTCTCCGGAAATCACATAGAAAGTTCATCGGTTCAGATAAAGTGGCCACGCAAAGTTTGAGTGGCAACGGAAGACATTTGGGGGTGCCGGTATGCCATAAACCAGCATTCGTCGAACCTCGAATAATCGTGAAAAATGGATTAATGCTCGTTTAATGCTTGTTATTTGAGACTGAATCGAATAGGTTAACTCCTAAAATGACCTCGGACGCGTGATTGAAAAACCGGGAGAAAAATAAATTGGGTCCGGTATGACCTTCCGAACGGCTCAAATTGAAGTGTATAATACACGATTTTTCGGAATTCCAGGGTCCCGGAACAAAATTCTCCGGAAATCACATAGAAAGTTCCTCGGTTCAGATATAGCGGCCACGCAAAATTTAAGTATCAACGGAAGACATTTGGAGGTGCCGGTATGGCATAAACCAGCAATCGTCGAACCTCGGATAATCGTGAAAAATGTGTTAATGCTCGTTTAATGCTTGTTTTTTGAGGCTGAATCGAATAGGTTAACTCCAATAATGAACTCGGACGCGTGGTTGAAAAACCGGGAGAAAAAGAAACTGGGTCTGGTACGACCTCCCGAACGGCGCAAATAAAAGTGTATAATTCACGGTTTTTCGGGATTCCAGGGTCCCGGAACAAAATTCTCCGGAAATCACAAAGAAAGGTCCTCGATTCAGATAAAGCGGCCACGCAAAATTTGAGTAGCAACGGAAGACATTTGGGGGTGCCCGTATGCCATAAACCAGCATTCGTCGAACCTCGGATAATCGTGAAAAATGGATTAATGCTCGTTTAATGCTCGTTATTTGTGACTGAATCGAATAGGTTAACTCCTAAAATGACCTCAGACGCGTGATTGAAAAACCGGGAGAAAAAGAAAATGGGTCCGGTACGACCTCCCGAACGGCTCAAATTGAAGTGTATAATACACGGTTTTTCGGGATTCCAGGGTCCCGGAACAAAATTCTCCGGAAATCACATAGAAAGCTCCTCAATTTAGATAAAGCGGTCACGCAAAATTTGAGTAGCAACGGTAGACATTTGGGGGTGCCGGTATGCCATAAACCAGCATTTCGTCGAACCTCAAATAATCGTGAAAAATGGATTAATGCCCGTTTAATGCTCGTTATTTGAGACTGGATCGAATAGGTTAACTCCTAAAATGACCTCGGACGCGTGATTGAAAAACCGGGAGAAAAAGAAGTACGACCTTCGGAACGGTCAAATTGAAGTGTATAATACACGGTTTTTCGAATTCTAGGGTAATCTTGTAAAAGGGATTAATGTTCTTTTAATGCTCGTTATTTGACTCTGAATCGAATAGATTAACTCCTTAAATGACCTCGGACGCGTGATTGAAAAACCGGGAGAAAAAGAAACTGGGTTCGGTACGACCTCCCGAACGGTTCAAATTGAACTATATAATACACGGTTTTTCGGGATTCCAGGGTCCCAGAACAAAATTCTCCGAAAATCACATAGAAAGCTCCTCGGTTCAGATAAAGCGGCCGCGCAAAATTTTAGTAGCAACGGAAGACATTTGGGGGTGCCGGTATGCCATAAAACATCATTCGTCAAACCTCGGATAATCGTGAAAAATGGATTAATGCTCGTTTAACGCTCGTTATTTGACTCTGAATCGAATAGATTAACTCCTGAAATTACCTCGGACGCGTGATTGAAAAACCGGGAGAAAAAGAAACTGGGTCCGGTACGACCTCCCGAACGGTTCAAATTGAACTGTATAATACACGGTTTTTCGGGATTCCAGGGTCCCAGAACAAAATTCTCCGGAAATCACATAGAAAGCTCCTCGGTTCAGATAAAGCGGCCACGCAAAATTACAGTATCAACGGAAGACATTTGGAGGTGCCGGTATGGCATAAACCAGCATTCGTCGAACCTTGGATAATCGTGAAAAATGTATTAATGCTCATTTAATGCTTGTTTTTTGAGGCTGAATCGAATAGGTTAACTCCAATAATGACCTCGGACGCGTGGTTGAAAAACCGGGAGAAAAAGAAACGTACGACCTCCCGAACGTCTCAAATTGAACTGTATAATACATGGTTTTTCGGAATTCCAAGGTCCCAGAACAAAATTCTCCGGAAATCAAGCTCATTGGTTCAGATAAAGCGGCCACGCAAAATTAGAGTAGCAACATAAGACATTTGCGGATGCCGGTATGTAATAAAACACCATTCGTCGAACCTCGGATAATCGTGAAAATGGATTAATGCTCGTTATTTGAGACTGAAACGAATAGGTTAACTCCTAAAATGACCTGGGACGCGTGATTGAAAAACCGGGAGAAAAAGAAATTGGGTCCGGTACGACCTCCCGAACGGCTCAAATTGAAGTGTATAATACACGGTTTTTCGGGATTCCAGGGTCCCGGAAAAAAATTCTCCGGAAATCACATAGAAAGTTCATCGGTTTAGATAAAGTGGCCACGCAATGTTTGAGTGGCAACGGAAGACATTTGGGGGTGCCGGTATGCCATAAACCAGCATTCGACGAACCTCGAATAATCGTGAAAAATGGATTAATGCTCGTTTAATGCTTGTTATTTGAGACTGAATCGAATAGGTTAACTCCTAAAATGATCTCGGACGCGTGATTGAAAAACCGGGAGAAAAATAAATTGGGTCCGGTATGACCTCCCGAACGGCTCAAATTGAAGTGTATAATACACGATTTTTCGGAATTCCAGGGTCCCGGAACAAAATTCTCCGGAAATCACATAGAAAGTTCCTCGGTTCAGATATAGCGGCCACGCAAAATTTAAGTATCAACGGAAGACATTTGGAGGTGCCGGTATGGCATAAACCAGCATTCGTCGAACCTCGGATAATCGTGAAAAATGTGTTAATGCTCGTTTAATGCTTGTTTTTTGAGGCTGAATCGAATAGGTTTACTCCAATAATGAACTCGGACGCGTGGTTGAAAAACCGGGAGAAAAAGAAACTGGGTCTGGTACGACCTCCCGAACGGCTCAAATAAAAGTGTATAATTCACGGTTTTTCGGGATTCCAGGGTCCCGGAACAAAATTCTCCGGAAATCACAAAGAAAGGTCCTCGATTCAGATAAAGCGGCCACGCAAAATTTGAGTAGCAACGGAAGAAATTTGGGGGTGCCCGTATGCCATAAACCAGCATTCGTCGAACCTCGGATAATCGTGAAAAATGGATTAATGCCCGTTTAATGCTCGTTATTTGAGACTGGATAGAATAGGTTAACTCCTAAAATGACCTCGGACGCGTGATTGAAAAACCGGAAGA
This sequence comes from Silene latifolia, assembly GCF_048544455.1. Taxonomy (NCBI): domain Eukaryota; kingdom Viridiplantae; phylum Streptophyta; class Magnoliopsida; order Caryophyllales; family Caryophyllaceae; genus Silene; species Silene latifolia. Next base: position 10,947,687 of record NC_133535.1, on the reverse strand, counting down.
AAAAGAAGTACGACCTTCCGAACGGTCAAATTGAAGTGTATAATACACGGTTTTTCGGAATTCTAGGGTAATCGTGTAAAAGGGATTAATGTTCGTTTAATGCTCGTTATTTGACTCTGAATCGAATAGATTAACTCCTGAAATGACCTCGGACGCGTGATTGAAAAACCGGGAGAAAAAGAAACTGGGTCCGGTACGACCTCCCGAACGGTTCAAATTGAACTATATAATACACGGTTTTTCGGGATTCCAGGGTCCCAGAACAAAATTCTCCGAAAATCACATAGAAAGCTCCTCGGTTCAGATAAAGCGGCCACGCAAAATTTTAGTAGCAACGGAAGACATTTGGGGGTGCCGGTATGCCATAAAACATCATTCGTCAAACCTCGGATAATCGTGAAAAATGGATTAATGCTCGTTTAACGCTCGTTATTTGACTCTGAATCGAATAGATTAACTCCTGAAATTACCTCGGACGCGTGATTGAAAAACAGGGAGAAAAAGAAACTGGATCCGGTACGACCTCCCGAACGGTTCAAATTGAACTGTATAATACACGGTTTTTCGGGATTCCAGGGTCCCAGAACAAAATTCTCCGGAAATCACATAGAAAGCTCCTCGGTTCAGATAAAGCGGCCACGCAAAATTTGAGTAGCAACGGATGACATTTGGGGGTGCCGGTATGCCATAAAACACCATTCGTCGAACCTCGGATAATCGTGAAAAATGGATTAATGCTCGTTTAATGCTCGTTATTTGAGACTGAATCGAATAGGTTAACTCCTAAAATGACCTCGGGCGCGTGATTGAAAAACTGGGAGAAAAAGAAACTTAAGACCTCCCGAACGGCTCAAATTGAAGTGTATAATACACGGTTTTTCGGGATTCCAGGGTCCTAGAACAAAATTCTCCGGAAATCACATAGAAAGCTCCTCGGTTCAGATAAAGCGGCCACGCAAAATTTGAGTAGCAACGGCAGACATTTGGGGGTGCCGGTATGCCATAAAACACCATTCGTCGAACCTCGGATAATCGTGAAAAATGGATTAATGCTCGTTATTTGAGACTGAATCGAATAGGTTAACTCCTAAAATGACCTCGGGCGCGTGATTGAAAAACCGGGGGAAAAAGAAACTTACGACCTCCCGAACGGCTCAAATTGAAGTGTATAATACACGGTTTTTCGGGATTCCAGGGTCCCAGAACAAAATTCTCCGGAAATCACATAGAAAGCTCCTCGGTTCAGATAAAGCGGCCACACATAATTTGAGTAGCAACGGAAGACATTTGGGGCTGCCGGTATGCCATAAACCAGCATTCGTTGAAACTCGGATAATCGTGAAAATGGATTAATGCTTGTTATTTGAGGCTGAATCGAATAGGTTAACTCTAAAAATGACCACGGATGTGTGATTGAAAAACCGGGAGAAAAAGAAACTGGGTCCGGTACGACCTCCCGAACAGCTCAAATTGAACTTTATAATACACGGTTTACCGGAATATCAGGGTCCCGGAACAAAATCCTCCGGAAATCACATAGAAAGTTTCTCGCGTCAGATAAAGCGGCCAGACAAAATTTCAGTAGTAACGGATGACATTTGGGGGTGCCGGTATGCCATAAAAAAGCATTCGTCGAACCTCGGATAATCGTGAAAAATGGATTAATGCTCGTTATTTGACGCTGAATCGAATAGGTTAACTCCTGAAATAACCTCGGACGCGTGATTGAAAAGCCGGGAGAAAAAGAAACTGGGTCCGGTACGACCTCCCGAACGGCTCAAATTAAAGTGTATAATACACGGTTTTTCGGGATTTCAGGGTCACAGAACAAAATTCTCCATAAATCACATAGAAAGTTCATCGGGTCAGGTAAAGCGGCCACGTAAAATTTGAGGATCAACTGAAGACATTTGTGGTGTCGGTATGCCATAAACCAGCATTCGTCAAACCTCGGATAATCGTGAAAAATGGATTAATGCTCGTTTAATGCTCGTTATTTGAGGCTGAATCGAATAGCTTAACTCCTAAAATGACCTCGGACGCGTGATTGAAAAACTGGGGGAAAAAGAAACTGGGTCAGGTACGACCTCCCGAACGACTCAAATTGAAGTGCATAATACACGGTTTTTCGGGTTTTCAGGGTCCAGGAAAAAAATTCTCCGGAAATCAGATCGAAAGTTCTTCGGGTCAGATAAAGCGGCCACGCAAAATTTGAGTAGCAACGGAAGACATTTGGGGGTGCCGGTATGCCATAAACCAGAATTCGTCGAACCTCGGATAATCGTGAAAAATGGATTAATGCGCGTTTAATGCTCGGTATTTGAGGCTGAATCAAATAGGTTAACTCGTGAAATGAGCTCGGACGCGTGATGGAAAAACGGGGAGAAAAAGAAACTGAGTCTGTTACGACCTCCCGAATGGCTCAAATTAAATTGTATAGTCTACGGTTTTCGTGATTCGAGGGCCCCGGAAAAAAATTCCTCGGAAATCACACAGAAGGTTCCTCGGATTAGGTAAAAAGGCCACACAAAATTTGAGGAGAAACGAGGACATTTGGGGGTCCCGGTGTGTAATAAACCAGCATTCGTCGAACCTCACTGGGAAAAAAATGCATTAATACTAGTTATTTTGTACTGAAATCGAATAGGTTAATCCTCAATTGACCCCGGACTCGTGGTATAAAAGGCCGGGAGAAAAAGAAAGATGGTCCGATATGAACTCCCGAACGGCTCAAACTCAAGTATATAATACACGATTTTTGAGATTCCGGAGTCCCGGAACAAAATTCTCCGGAAATCACACAGAAGGTTCCTCGGATTAGGTAAAAGGCCACACAAAATTTGAGGAGAAACGAGGACATTTGGGGGTCCCGGTGTGTAATAAACCAGCATTCGTCGAACCTCACTGGGAAAAAATGCATTAATACTAGTTATTTGGTACTGAAATCGAATAAGTTAATCCTCAATTGACCCCGGACTCGTGGTATAAAAACCGGGAGAAAAAGAAAGATGGTCCGATACGAACTCCCGAACGGCTCAAACTCAATATTTAATACACGATTTTCGAGATTCCAGAGTCCCGGAACAAAATTCTCCGGAAATCACACAGAAGGTTCCTCATATCAGGTAAAGCGGCCATAGAAATTTTGAGGAGCAACGGAGGCAATTTAGGTGTGCTGGGTGTGCGATAAATCAGCATTCGCCGAACCTCGGATAATCGTGAAAAATGAATTAATACTCGTTATTTGGGGCTGTAATCGAATATGTAAACTCCAAAAATGACGTTGGATACGTGGTAGTAAAACCGAGAAGGTGAGGAAACATGGTGCAGTAAGACATCCTGAATGGCTCAAATCAAAGTTATAATACACAGTATTCGAGATTCTGGCTCTTGGAACCAAATTCTCCTGAAATCACACATAAGATTTCTCGGATCAGGTAAAGCGACCAACCACAATTTGAGAAAAATGGATTAATAATCGTTATTTGGGGTTGAAATCGAATAGGTTAACTCCTGAAAAGTCCTCGAACACGTGGAAGAAAAACCGGAAGAAAAAGAAATGTGGTCCGGTACGACCTCCCGAACGGCTCAAATTGAAGTGTTTAATATACGATTTTCTGGATTCTTGGGTCCAGAAGAAAATTCTCCGAAAACCACATAGAAGGTTCCTCGGGTCAGATAAAACGGCCACACAAAATTTGAGGAGAAACGGTGGACATTCGGGTGTATAGGTATGTGCGATAAACCAGTATTTGTCGAACCTCGGATAATCGTGAAAAATGTATTAATACTCGTTACTTGGGTCTAAAATCGAATTGGTTAACTACTGAAATGACGTCGAACACATGGTTGAAAAATCTGGAGAAAAAGAAATGTGGTTTTGTATGACCTCTGAACGGCTCAAACTGAAGTATATATAATGCATAGTTTTCGGGATTTCTGGGTCCCGGAACAGAAATCAAACATAAGGTTCTTTGGGTCAGATAAAACGGTCATACAAAATTTGAGGAGTAACAGAGAACATTTGGGGTGTCGTTATGCGATGAACCCGCATCCATCGAGCATTAAATAATTGTGAAAAATGGATTAATTCTCGTTATTTGGCTCTTAAATCGAATTGGTTAACACCTCAAATGACGTAGGGAACATGGTTGAAAAACCGGGAGAAAAGAAACGTGGTCCGGTACGACATCCCGAACGGATCAAATTAAAGTGTATAATACACATTTTACGAGATTCACGAGCCCCGGAACAAAATTTTCCGGAAATCACACATAAGGTTTCTCGAAGCGGCCACACAAAATTTGAGGAGCAACGGAGGACATTTGGGAGTGCCGGTATGAATAAACCGGCATTCATCGAACCTCATCGTGAAAAATAGATTAATACTCGTTATTTAGGGGTGAAATCGAATAGGTTAACTCTTGAAATGACCTTGAACACGTGGTAGAAAAACTGGGAGAAACAAAAGCGTGGTCCTATACGATCTCCCGAACGGCTAAAATTGAAATGTATAAATACATGGTTTTCAAGATTCCAGGGTACCGGAACAAATTTCTCCGGAAATCACACAGAAAGTTCCTTGTGTTATATAAAGCGGCAACACAAAATTTGAAGAGCAACGGAGGACATCCGGGGTTTTAGGTATGCGATAAACAAGCATTCATCGAACCTCGGACAATCGTGAAAAATGTATTGATACACGTTATTTAGGGCTAAAATCGAATAGGTTAACTGCTAAAATGATTTCATACACGTGGTAAGAAAACCAGGAGAAAACGAAACGTGGCCTCGTACGACCTCCTGAACAGCCCAAATTGAAGTGTACACACGGTTTTCGGGATTCCTGAGTCCCAGAAGAAAATTCCCCGGATATCCTACAGAAGATTCCTCTGGTCAGATAAAGGGGCCACACAAAATTTGAGGGGCAACAGAGAACAATTAAGGGTGCCAGTATGCGGTAAACCAACATTCGTCTAACCTCGGATAATCGTGAAAAATGGATTAATACTCGTTATTTAAGTCTGAAATGACGTCGGACACGTGGTTGAAAAACCGGGAGAAAAAAAAACGTGTTCCGGTACGACCTCCCGAACGGATCGAATTAAAGTGTATCATAAACATTCTATGTGATTCTAGGGTTCCGGAACAAAATTCTCCGGAAAACACACAAAAGGTTCCTTGGTTCAGATAAAGCGGCCACACACAATTTGAGGAGCCATGAAGGACATTTGGGAGTGCCGGTATGCAATAAACCGGCATTCGTCGAACCTCATCGTGAAGAATGGATTAATACTCTTTATTTGACCCTAAATCGAATAGGATAACTCCTGAACTGGCCTCGGACACGTGGTAGAAAAACCGGGAGAAAAAGAAATGTGGTCCGGTACGACCTCACTAACTGCTCAAATTGAGGTGTATAATACACAATTTTCGGGATTCCTGGGTCCCGGAACACAATTCTCCGACAAACGCACAGAAGGTTACTCGGATTAGGTAAAGCGGCCACACAAAATTTAAGGAGCAATGAAGGGCATTTTGGGGTGTCGGTTTGTGATAAACCTGCCAGAGTCGAACCTCGTAACATCGCTAAAAATGGATTAATACTAGTTATTTGAGTTGTAATCGAATAGTATAACTTGTGAAATGACCTCAAACACCTTGTAGAAAAACTGAGAGGAAAAGAAACGTGGTTCGGTATGACCTACCGAACGGCTCAAATTGAAGTGTATATATACACGTTTTTCGGGAGTCCAGGGTCCAGGAGCGAAATTATCAGGATCACACAAAAGGTTCCTTAGATCATGTAAAGCGACCACACAAAATTTGAGAAGCAGCGTATGACATTTGGGGATGTCGGTATACTATAAACCAGAATTCGTCGAACCTCGGGTAATCGTGAAAAAAGGATCATTACTCGTTATTTGGGGTTGAAATCGAATAGGTTAACACCTGAAATGTTCTTAGACATGTGGTAGAAAAATCGGGAGAAAAAGAACGATGGCCCGGTACGATCTTCCGAACGGTTCAAATTGAAGTGTATATACACGATTTTCGGAATTCCATGGTCCCGGAATAAAATTTACCAGAAATCACACAGAAGGTTTGATAGGTCCATTTTATATACATTTTAACCCCCTATTTTACCTCTATTTTACATGTCATTTGCACTAATGTTAGTGTTTGTGAGCTAATTCCGTGTTCTAGTTGTGCTTGCTTGTTTTCTATTGTGTTTTGTAGGAAATTAAGCTTTTAGTAGCTTTTTCCCATCAAAGTAGCAAGTACAAGAGTTCACGAGGCTAATGAGAGCAAGTCTTGATCATGCAAAGGAGTTTCGGGAAGCATAGGGGCATTTTGGGAAGAAATTGGAAAACCCGAGCAAGAGGAAACCAATCTTAGTTGGTGGATATGTAAAGAAATGAAATCCAAATGAAAGCCCATGATAAGAGTTTGCATTGGATGCCAAAGGATGCTTAAGATACCTTAGACGGACGCATTAAGACATAAGCATCGGATTCCGCATCAACATTAAATGCAAAGTTAAGACGGAATTAAGAGAAATTTGAGAAATACCACGACCCCGATCGGGGTTGGGTGGCCCCGATCGGGGTTAGCCCGGGGTAGCTTATTTCCGTTACTCCCTTCACTCCTATAAATAGAAGCTTTGGTCGACATCTCTTACACATATTTTTCCATCTAAATTCTCTCTAAATCTTAGTAGTTAGTTTAGGTTAGCTTAGTTTAGTTTAGTTTGTTTACATTTCCTTTTAGCAATTACATTACAATTACATTTCAAGTTTAATTCCAAGTTACATTTCAAGTTTGTTCTAGTTTCATTGTTCTTCTATTTCCATTTCCATTTCCATTCAAGGTAATTCTTATTCTATTTTCATTATGTTATTTATCATTTCATGTAGTATTAGTTTAGTTTATACTTTCAACATGTTTGAGTAGTTATATTTGTCTAAGGAGTAAGGGAAACCATGCATGATTAAGTAATATGTAAATGTGAAAATAAGGATAAGTTAATATTGTATAATTGTTTCTATCACATGTTTGCGCCACAACGTTTAATCTTTGGTTATTGGCCGTAATCGTTGATTAAGTTTGTTAATTCGTTCTATAAGCCGAGAGGCACGGAATCGGATTAGACTAAGCATGTGTAGTAGGACGACCTAGTCATAAACGAGAGTTTCTCTAGGACCCGGTCTATGGTTGACGCTAAGATCGAGAGGTGGGTGTCTTTAAGCCTAAACATTTATCGAGTAATCAACTTCCTAAATTGACATGAGCATTTACATAGTTTGCGTGTGTGACCCGACCTCCCTAGACATTTTCTTTATTATTGTTTTATCATCACATCAAACCAAACCAATCAATCAACCGTAAACCTACCGAGGTAAAATTCACTCCATAACAACTAAATTATAAACTCCCGTCTCTCTGTGGTTCGACCCCCACGTACTACATTCATTTGTTTTGCTAGGGTATAAATATTATCTTTGCATAGGTGTGCGATAGCCTATCAAATTTTGGCGCCGTTGCCGGGGAGACGGTTTTGTTTGTTATTAGTTGTTGAATTTTATCTTTTATTTTGTCTCGAGGAACACTTGTTCCTTGAGATTCATCTCACGGTTTTCTTGTAGTTTTAGTGCCTATTTTCTAGGTAATAAAGCTTGGCCTTACATAATGAGTTACGAATTCATCCCACAACTCAAAGATGAGCCTTTTCCTGACTATCTAGACCGATTCTACTACTTTTGCGATAGTCTCACCTCCTTTGGACATGTCCTTGATGGGGATTACTTGGGTCATTTCGTGCTTGGCGGCATGGATTCCGAGACCCGTGGATTGGCTCTGAAATTGAGTAATGGGAATCTCTACAACATGATTGGGCCGGAACTTTGGAATTTCTTAAATTTCATGGCTTCCGAATGTCGGGAATTAGCACGACAATTCCATTATTGGTGCATCGAAGAGGAGCTTAAAGTTTTACATGCTTATTTGGGAAAAAATTCTCAAGAGAAACCGAGACGACGTGAGCCTATCTTCTCTCATTTTGCTTTTTCACCTCCCCAATGTGAGTCTTTTCAATCTAATGATTTTGATTTATTGGATGATGATGATGGTCCGATTTTATCTTTTAAAATCTTCCCTAGTGTCATTCAAAAAGAAAATGTAGAGACTCATATTGATGACATTGAACCCCTTGTTGTAGATGAGTTATCTCCCACAAATGAATTTGTCGAGTTTCATTGTGATTCTCATGAGGTTTCTCCCAAGTCTTTTGACTCCCTTGACGATTCATTTGTAGAAGATAATGTTGATCCAACCGAGGTAGATAAAGGACTTAGTGATATTTATTTAGAAAATGAATGGGATACGCCTCCCATTATTGATGAGTCCTACCTCCTAGATTCTTCTTATCACCCATTTGAGACCATTAAGAATGATATTTTGTACACTAACGATTTATTTTATGGTCTTAAACATGATGCTCCATCTCTTGCTGATGAGAGGAGTGATTTGGTGGTATTGTTTGAAGTCTTACATATGAGCATTGATGAGATTTACAAATCTCTAACTTTGATCTATTATGCATATATCTTGTCAATTGCTTACATATGTTTTCATATAGCTCATGCGCAGATATATGATAGACTTCTAAGGGCTTTGACGAGCTTTTTAAGAAACAAAAGTCCTTTCTTCCCAAGCCCCTTCTCAAGCTAGCTTGGGGGAGGCTTCTAAAATTTAGTATGCATTTATTTTCTTTATTTTCCGCATGTGTCATTTCCATCTCCCCTTGTTGGCTTTACTTGTCTTTCTTTTGTGGTCAACCCCGTTTTCACATTGAGGACAATGTGGTGTTCTAGCTTGGGGGAGGGATTTAGTGTGTCTAGTTATTTTATTGCTTTCAAATAAATTGAAAAATTGTTTTGGTTTTCATTTAGTTAGTGTAGATTTTTTGAGAATTTTTGAAAAAAATTGTGTTGTTTTTGCTTCTAATTCTTTGCTTGTCCTACTTATGTCCTCTTGTTTGTCCCATTTTTGGCTTGATAGCTCTTGATTCGCTACTTTTGATGGGATATTAGCTACATGGGGATGTCTTGACATAGTAGGTGGGAGATGGAGAATGAACCGAATAGGCTTCATCTTGACTTGTGGCAAGCTACAAATTGGTAAGGTAGAGCCTCTTTTGACCGATGCATCCTTATCCGGTCTCTCTTAGGTGAGTGTAGGTGTCTCCTTATAATGTGTGTTTCATCAAAACGCACAAGTATGGTTCTCATGTCATCTCTTGGTAAGCATGCATTCTTTTGTTATAGCATTTTGGAGCCATTCACATGAATATAATTGCCTTCTTGACCCCTTCATAAACAATTTTCCCTAGCTACATTATAACTTGCCTACCTTGTTGAGCTAGTAGCTTTGTTTTGTTTTGTTTGGGTGCTCAATTGGGATTTGTTTCAAAGTTTGAATATCATGTGAGCTTGGTCTTAATGCTCAAGAAAGAAAAAGAAAGAAAATGAAAGAGAAAGAAAAAAGAGATGAAAGAAAAGAATGAAAAAGATGAGAAAAACGAATGAATGAGAAAAAAAGCATGAAAGTGAAATGAAAAAAAGAAGTAAGAATTGAAAAGGAAAAAAGAGAAGAAGAAGTTGATGTAAGAAACTCTTATACATTATTCATATATTTTGGAGAGTTTTCTTGTGATTTGAATTGCAAATTGGGTTATAATTGGGATTGAGCATCCTTACAATTTGGTTGTTGCTAGCTTGACATTAGCTCCACAATCCATAATTCATTTGTTCCCTCTTCTTACCCATTACATATTGCCTTCTTCCTACTCATTTGGCTTCTTTATCATGCTTGCATTTGATTGTTTTGGCCTACTAGATTTGATGTGTTTACCATATTAGATTGCGGGCACATTATTATAGGCCGAGGATAGTCGAGTGTTTATTCACAAAATGTCCTTTACACAAAATTGAGTTATGAGTGGATCGTGAGAGTCCGAAAGTCAAAAGATCATGCAAGAGCCGAAAAGTTTACTTGAAGTCTTCTACGCTACGCCACCATGTAAATCTCATCCATGATTTTGCTTATTCTTATGCCCATGTTGTTTCGGGATTTGAATCAATTGCTTGTTAGCTACTTGGGATTTGCAATCTTGCTTGAGGACAAGCAAGGGTTTAGCTTGGGGGAGTTTGATAGGTCCATTTTATATACATTTTAACCCCCTATTTTACCTCTATTTTACATGTCATTTGCACTAATGTTAGTGTTTGTGAGCTAATTCCGTGTTCTAGTTGTGCTTGCTTGTTTTCTATTGTGTTTTGTAGGAAATTAAGCTTTTAGTAGCTTTTTCCCGTCAAAGTAGCAAGTACAAGAGTTCACGAGGCTAATGAGAGCAAGTCTTGATCATGCAAAGGAGTTTCGGGAAGCATAGGGGCATTTTGGGAAGAAATTGGAAAACCCGAGCAAGAGGAAACCAATCTTAGTTGGTGGATATGTAAAGAAATGAAATCCAAATGAAAGCCCATGATAAGAGTTTGCATTGGATGCCAAAGGATGCTTAAGATACCTTAGACGGACGCATTAAGACATAAGCATCGGATTCCGCATCAACATTAAGTGCAAAGTTAAGACGGAATTAAGAGAAATTTGAGAAATACCACGACCCCGATCGGGGTTGGGTGGCCCCGATCGGGGTTAGCCCCCTGTAGCTTATTTCCGTTACTCCCTTCACTCCTATAAATAGAAGCTTTGGTCGACATCTCTTACACATATTTTTCCATCTAAATTCTCTCTAAATCTTAGTAGTTAGTTTAGGTTAGCTTAGCTTAGTTTAGTTTAGTTTGTTTACATTTCCTTTTAGCAATTACATTACAATTACATTTCAAGTTTAATTCCAAGTTACATTTCAAGTTTGTTCTAGTTTCATTGTTCTTCTATTTCCATTTCCATTTCCATTTCCATTCAAGGTAATTCTTATTCTATTTTCATTATGTTATTTATCATTTCATGTAGTATTAGTTTAGTTTATACTTTCAACATGTTTGAGTAGTTATATTTGTCTAAGGAGTAAGGGAAACCATGCATGATTAAGTAATATGTAAATGTGAAAATAAGGATAAGTTAATATTGTATAATTGTTTCTATCACATGTTTGCGCCACAACGTTTAATCTTTGGTTATTGGCCGTAATCGTTGATTAAGTTTGTTAATTCGTTCTATAAGTCGAGAGGCACGGAATCGGATTAGACTAAGCATGTGTAGTAGGACGACCTAGTCATAAACGAGAGTTTCTCTAGGACCCGGTCTATGGTTGACGCTAAGATCGAGAGGTGGGTGTCTTTAAGCCTAAACATTTATCGAGTAATCAACTTCCTAAATTGACATGAGCATTTACATAGTTTGCGTGTGTGACCCGACCTCCCTAGACATTTTCTTTATTATTGTTTTATCATCACATCAAACCAAACCAATCAATCAACCGTAAACCTACCGAGGTAAAATTCACTCCATAACAACTAAATTATAAACTCCCGTCTCTCTGTGGTTCGACCCCCACGTACTACATTCATTTGTTTTGCTAGGGTATAAATATTATCTTTGCATAGGTGTGCGATAGCCTATCAAATTTTGGCGCCGTTGCCGGGGAGACGGTTTTGTTTGTTATTAGTTGTTGAATTTTATCTTTTATTTTGTCTCGAGGAACACTTGTTCCTTGAGATTCATCTCACGGTTTTCTTGTAGTTTTAGTGCCTATTTTCTAGGTAATAAAGCTTGGCCTTACATAATGAGTTACGAATTCATCCCACAACTCAAAGATGAGCCTTTTCCTGACTATCTAGACCGATTCTACTACTTTTGCGATAGTCTCGCCTCCTTTGGACATGTCCTTGATGGGGATTACTTGGGTCATTTCGTGCTTGGCGGCATGGATTCCGAGACCCGTGGATTGGCTCTGAAATTGAGTAATGGGAATCTCTACAACATGATTGGGCCGGAACTTTGGAATTTCTTAAATTTCATGGCTTCCGAATGTCGGGAATTAGCACGACAATTCCATTATTGGTGCATCGAAGAGGAGCTTAAAGTTTTACATGCTCATTTGGGAAAAAATTCTCAAGAGAAACCGAGACGACGTGAGCCTATCTTCTCTCATTTTGCTTTTTCACCTCCCCAATGTGAGTCTTTTCAATCTAATGATTTTGATTTATTGGATGATGATGATGGTCCGATTTTATCTTTTAAAATATTCCCTAGTGTCATTCAAATAGAAAATGTAGAGACTCATATTGATGACATTGAACCCCTTGTTGTAGATGAGTTATCTCCCACAAATGAATTTGTCGAGTTTCATTGTGATTCTCATGAGGTTTCTCCCAAGTCTTTTGACTCCCTTGACGATTCATTTGTAGAAGATAATGTTGATCCAACCGAGGTAGATAAAGGACTTAGTGATATTTATTTAGAAAATGAATGGGATACGCCTCCCATTATTGATGAGTCCTACCTCCTAGATTCTTCTTATCACCCATTTGACACCATTAAGAATGATATTTTGTACACTAACGATTTATTTTATGGTCTTAAACATGATGCTCCATCTCTTGCTGATGAGATGAGTGATTTGGTGGTATTGTTTAAAGTCTTACATATGAGTATTGATGAGATTTACAAATCTCTAACTTTGATCTATTATGCATATATCTTGTCAATTGCTTACATATGTTTTCATATAGCTCATGCGCAGATATATGATAGACTTCTAAGAGCTTTGACGAGCTTTTTAAGAAACAAAAGTCCTTTCTTCCCAAGCCCCTTCTCAAGCTAGCTTGGGGGAGGCTTCTAAAATTTAGTATGCATTTATTTTCTTTATTTTCCGCATGTGTCATTTCCATCTCCCCTTGTTGGCTTTACTTGTCTTTCTTTTGTGGTCAACCCCGTTTTCACATTGAGGACAATGTGGTGTTCTAGCTTGGGGGAGGGATTTAGTGTGTCTAGTTATTTTATTGCTTTCAAATAAATTGAAAAATTGTTTTGGTTTTCATTTAGTTAGTGTAGATTTTTTGAGAATTTTTGAAAAAAATTGTGTTGTTTTTGCTTCTAATTCTTTGCTTGTCCTACTTATGTCCTCTTGTTTGTCCCATTTTTGGCTTGATAGCTCTTGATTCGCTACTTTTGATGGGATATTAGCTACATGGGGATGTCTTGACATAGTAGGTGGGAGATGGAGAATGAACCGAATAGGCTTCATCTTGACTTGTGGCAAGCTACAAATTGGTAAGGTAGAGCCTCTTTTGACCGATGCATCCTTATCCGGTCTCTCTTAGGTGAGTGTAGGTGTCTCCTTATAATGTGTGTTTCATCAAAACGCACAAGTATGGTTCTCATGTCATCTCTTGGTAAGCATGCATTCTTTTGTTATAGCATTTTGGAGCCATTCACATGAATATAATTGCCTTCTTGACCCCTTCACAAACAATTTTCCCTAGCTACATTATAACTTGCCTACCTTGTTGAGCTAGTAGCTTTGTTTTGTTTTGTTTGGGTGCTCAATTGGGATTTGTTTCAAAGTTTGAATATCATGTGAGCTTGGTCTTAATGCTCAAGAAAGAAAAAGAAAGAAAATGAAAGAGAAAGAAAAAAAGAGATGAAAGAAAAGAATGAAAAAGATGAGAAAAACGAATGAATGAGAAAAAAAGCATGAAAGTGAAATGAAAAAAAGAAGTAAGAATTGAAAAGGAAAAAAGAGAAGAAGAAGTTGATGTAAGAAACTCTTATACATTATTCATATATTTTGGAGAGTTTTCTTGTGATTTGAATTGCAAATTGGGTTATAATTGGGATTGAGCATCCTTACAATTTGGTTGTTGCTAGCTTGACATTAGCTCCACAATCCATAATTCATTTGTTCCCTCTTCTTACCCATTACATATAGCCTTCTTCCTACTCATTTGGCTTCTTTATCATGCTTGCATTTGATTGTTTTGGCCTACTAGATTTGATGTGTTTACCATATTAGATTGCGGGCACATTATTATAGGCCGAGGATAGTCGAGTGTTTATTCACAAAATGTCCTTTACACAAAATTGAGTTATGAGTGGATCGTGAGAGTCCGAAAGTCAAAAGATCATGCAAGAGCCGAAAAGTTTACTTGAAGTCTTCTACGCTACGCCACCATGTAAATCTCATCCATGATTTTGCTTATTCTTATGCCCATGTTGTTTCGGGATTTGAATCAATTGCTTGTTAGCTACTTGGGATTTGCAATGTTGGGATGATCTTGCTTGAGGACAAGCAAGGGTTTAGCTTGGGGGAGTTTGATAGGTCCATTTTATATACATTTTAACCCCCTATTTTACCTCTATTTTACATGTCATTTGCACTAATGTTAGTGTTTGTGAGCTAATTCCGTGTTCTAGTTGTGCTTGCTTGTTTTCTATTGTGTTTTGTAGGAAATTAAGCTTTTAGTAGCTTTTTCCCGTCAAAGTAGCAAGTACAAGAGTTCACGAGGCTAATGAGAGCAAGTCTTGATCATGCAAAGGAGTTTCGGGAAGCATAGGGGCATTTTGGGAAGAAATTGGAAAACCCGAGCAAGAGGAAACCAATCTTAGTTGGTGGATATGTAAAGAAATGAAATCCAAATGAAAGCCCATGATAAGAGTTTGCATTGGATGCCAAAGGATGCTTAAGATACCTTAGACGGACGCATTAAGACATAAGCATCGGATTCCGCATCAACATTAAGTGCAAAGTTAAGACGGAATTAAGAGAAATTTGAGAAATACCACGACCCCGATCGGGGTTGGGTGGCCCCGATCGGGGTTAGCCCCCTGTAGCTTATTTCCGTTACTCCCTTCACTCCTATAAATAGAAGCTTTGGTCGACATCTCTTACACATATTTTTCCATCTAAATTCTCTCTAAATCTTAGTAGTTAGTTTAGGTTAGCTTAGTTTAGTTTAGTTTGTTTACATTTCCTTTTAGCAATTACATTACAATTACATTTCAAGTTTAATTCCAAGTTACATTTCAAGTTTGTTCTAGTTTCATTGTTCTTCTATTTCCATTTCCATTTCCATTCAAGGTAATTCTTATTCTATTTTCATTATGTTATTTATCATTTCATGTAGTATTAGTTTAGTTTATACTTTCAACATGTTTGAGTAGTTATATTTGTCTAAGGAGTAAGGGAAACCATGCATGATTAAGTAATATGTAAATGTGAAAATAAGGATAAGTTAATATTGTATAATTGTTTCTATCACATGTTTGCGCCACAACGTTTAATCTTTGGTTATTGGCCGTAATCGTTGATTAAGTTTGTTAATTCGTTCTATAAGTCGAGAGGCACGGAATCGGATTAGACTAAGCATGTGTAGTAGGACGACCTAGTCATAAACGAGAGTTTCTCTAGGACCCGGTCTATGGTTGACGCTAAGATCGAGAGGTGTGTGTCTTTAAGCCTAAACATTTATCGAGTAATCAACTTCCTAAATTGACATGAGCATTTACATAGTTTGCGTGTGTGACCCGACCTCCCTAGACATTTTCTTTATTATTGTTTTATCATCACATCAAACCAAACCAATCAATCAACCGTAAACCTACCGAGGTAAAATTCACTCCATAACAACTAAATTATAAACTCCCGTCTCTCTGTGGTTCGACCCCCACGTACTACATTCATTTGTTTTGCTAGGGTATAAATATTATCTTTGCATAGGTGTGCGATAGCCTATCAAGGTTCCACGGATAAGGTGAAAAGGATGAACAAAATTTGAGGAGAAACGAGGACACTTAGGGGCGCCGATATTCGATAAATCAGCTGTAACACCCGCATATTTTGGGACCCGCAAAGTAACCTTGGCATGCGAGAGATAACCCTCGGGTTTGATTAGCCTACTCGGGAGTTAAGAAAACTATAAAGTGGACCGAATATAACTTATACTAGACTTAGTGGAGTTGTTATAATGTCCACCAATAGAAGGGTCGTCTTAAAACTGTCATAACTTGAGATCTAGACATGGTATTGATGTGATTCCAATTAGAGGTGATAGCTTGTTCTCTTACTATTCCAACGGTAGGTCACACACCCAAAATTACCAAGAAACAAGTGAGATATGACTGTTTTAGGATAACTGGTCATTGTTGAGAACTGCGTTGCACTCGACCGAGTGAAGGTCACTCGATCAAGTGGGATCGGCACTCGATCGAGCGGGGTCGTCACTCGATCGAGTGTGTGACGGTCCAACGAGTGAGTGACACTTGATTGAGTGGACTCGTCACTGGATTGAGTGGCGCTGAATCATAACACGGGATAAGAAAATCTTATCTCCTTATCCTCATTCAGTCTATCTTATACATTCGCACTCCAAATCCCCTCCCTTCTCTCTAAAAAATCCATAAACACCTTCTTCCATGGATCCAACCTTGCTTTAGGGGTATCTCTCACCTTGTTCTTTGTCATCTACACTTCGTAAGTTGAATCTCACTCCTCTTTGTTTAAGTTTAAACTCTATTTTTTGGGGGTTTCCATTTGGGTTAATTAGTTAGTAGTTAATATGAATAATAAGGGTAATTAATGGGTAATAATAAGGGATTTTGTGTTGTATTATGGTGTAGGATGATTTGTGATAGTTATTATGTGATTTATGTAGGATGAGACGGTTTTATGAGATGGATACTTGGTGATTTCGACTAGCTTATAGATTATGCTTAAAGGTAGGTTAATCCTACTCGATTTCAATAATGTGGTCATTACATATGTTGTTGTTAATGTTGTAATTAGTTTCACATAATTAGAGTAATTGCATTATAACATGTTTAGTGGGTAATAACATCATTAAGAAGATAAGTATGTTTATTGAATTGCATTATAACACGATAGTGGGTAAGGCGATTGTTGATTTGGTATTTGGCATATAATGTGGTATTTGACATTCATTGTATTTATCATGTGTATTGGAAGATATGACGGCTTGTTATTGATTGGTTGTTGTTGAGGAGACGGAAGGCGGTTGGGATGTGCACATTAATGGCTTGAGTACGAAGGGACACGTGTGGTTGAGACATGCTGTCTGGCAGGGGATTCGGTTGGCTTCCGGACCCAGTACGTCTGGGGGTGTCACGGTACCTATTTGTGAGGTGCGTTGTCGTAGACGTGTTCCTGGCACCGGTGGTTGTGGCTACGTCTGGGCGTGTCCTGGTGCCGGTATGGTGATCGTATGATAGTACCTCATTCATATCATTATCATGTTGCATGCTTATATATTTATGTTGTGTCATGCCCCATGTTGTTTATTGAAACTGACCGGGTGTTGTGTGTGTGAAAATTGTCACCTATTTCTAGGGTGGCCTGTGTCGATCCATATGATATTTCCAATCCTATAGGGAGCAGTCATTTACAGGTTGTGTTTGATAGCACGTGGGAGATAGGACGAGCCTTGATATCATCTGAGTCGAGCATAGCTTCACTAGGGGAGTATAGTAGTCATGAGTTGTACTTTTTCATTTTAGTTTGTGATTTGTAATTCATTAAATGTTTGTTTATATAAAGAGTTTCTGGATTGTAATTCCGATTTCACTGCATTAGAACCGAGACGGTAACATTTCCTAACTACCTTGGCCAGGTAAGAAAGAGGTGTTACATCAGCATTCGTCAAACCTCGGGTAATCGTGAAAAATGGATTAATACTCGTTATTTGGGGCTGGAATCGAATAGGTTAACTTCTGAAATGACCTCGGACACGTGGTAGAAAAACCGGGATAAAAAGAAACGTGGTCCGGTACGACCTCCCGAACGACTCAAATTGAAGTGTGTAATACACGGTTTTCGAGATTTCAGGGTCTGAAACAAAATTCTACGAAAATCACACAAAAATTTCCCCGGATCAAGTAAAGCGACTAAAAACAATTTGAGAAGCAATAGAGGACATTTGGGGGCGCCGGTATGCGATAAACCAGCATTCATCGAAACTCGGTTAATCGTGAAAAATGGATTAATACTCGTTATTTGGGGCTGAAATCGAATAGGTTAACTCCTGAACTGACCTCAAACACGTGGTAGAAAAACTGGGAGAAAAAGAAATGTGGTGTGGTACAACCTTCTGAGGCGCTAAAATTGAAGTGTATATACATGGTTTTCGAGATTCCAGGATCCCGGAACAAAATTCTCCGGAAATCACACAAAAAGTTCCTCAGTTCAGATAAAGCGGCCACACAAAATGTGATGAGAAACGGAGGACATTTGGGGGTGCCGGTATGCGATAAACCAGCATTCGTCGAACCTCGGATAATCTTGAAAAATGAATTAATACTCATTATTTTGGGCTGAAATCGAATAGGTTAACTCCTGAAATGACTTAGGCCACGTGGTAGAAATCCGGAAGAAAGAGAAACTTGGTCCTGTACAACCTCCTGAGCGGCTCAAATTGAAATGTATATACACGGTTTTCGAGAATCCAGGCTCTCGGAATAAAATTCTCCGGAAATCACATAGAAGGTTCCTCAGATCAACTAAAACGACCCCACAAAATTTGAGAAACAACGAAGGACATTTGGGGGGTGCCGGTATGCGATAAACTAGCATTCGTCGAACCTCGGACAATCGAGAAAAATGAATTAATACTCATTATTTGGGGTTGAAATCGAATAGGTTAACTCCTGAAATGACGTTGGACACGTGGTTGAAAAACCGGGAGAAAAAAAAACCTTGGTCTTGTATGACCTTCCGAACGGCTCAAAATGAGGTGTATAATACACGATTTCGGGACAAAATTCTCCGGAAATTACCCATAAGGTTCATCAAATTAAGTAAAGCGGCCACACAAAATTTGAGAAGCAACGAAGGACATTTGGGGGAGTCGGTATGCGATTAACCAGCATTCGTCGAATCTCGGATAATGGTGAAAAATGGATTAATACTCGTTATTTTGGGCTGAAATCAAATAGGTTAACTTCTAAAATGACCTCGGACACGTGGTAGAAAAACCGGGAGATAAAGAAACGTGGTCCGATAAGACATCCCGAACAACTCAAATTGAAGTGATAATACACGGTTTTTGATATTTTAGGGTCCCGTAACAAAATCGCAGGAAATCACACAGAGGATCCTGGGTTTAGATAAAGCGGCCACACAAAGTTTGAGAAGCAACGGAAGACATTTGGGGTGCCGGTATGTGATAAACTAGCATTCGTCGAACCTCGGATAATAGTGAAAAATTGATTAATACTCGTTAATTGGGCCTGAAATTGAATTGTTGAAGTTTCGAAACGACGTTGGACACGTGGTTGAAAAACCGGGAGAAAAAAAAACGTGGTCCGGTACGACCTCCCGAACGGATCAAATTGAGGCGTATAATACACAATTTTCGGGATTCCTGGGCTCTGAAACAAAATTCTCCGGAAATCACACGGAAGGTTCCTCAGTAAAACGGCCACACAAAATTTGAGAAGTACGAAGGACATTTGGGGATGCCGGTATGCTTTAATTGTGAGGGAATACTAAAGTCGAAAACGATTGACACCAAAACTGAGACATGAAATAAAACGGATGACCAATATAAAGAACCTTTTACAAATGGCGCTTAAAAGTCTAAGCATACCGTTAGAGACAGCAATTATGATACAAATCATTCAATAATCTTGGCAATTAGGAATGTATTAATGATGTAGACGGATATATAATAGCGTAGTTGAACGAAAAAAAAGACGCGGAAAGCAGCAAAAAAAATTGTAATTAAAGTTTAGCTAAAAGCGAAAAAGCAACAAAAACCACAATAGACAAAGTTTAAGTATCGGAGATAATACGCAAGGAATAGTGTGACTTTTATGGACAACCAGCCAATCTTCAACAACAAGATCATTTTAGACAACCGTCCCATTACTTAATTATTAATCATATTAATTAATGCTTTATGTATGTAGTTGTTTTTCTTTGAGTAGGTTGCTTGGACTTTTGCCTTCTAGTTAATCAATGCTCTATTCATTTCCTTCTCCTCGAAGTCGAGTTGTTTATGGATCGTTCCGTCTACTTAAGCCGGTTTGTCTCGCATACAAAAGAAGCGGGAATAACCAGCGGGTTTGGCTCACTCAAACCCGCTATCCCACTTGTCTGTTGACGAAAAACTACACCGTGGCTAAACCAGGCAAATGGGTTAATTCGGGTCAGGTTGCGGGTCGTTCTGGTTCATTTCAGGTCATGATTTTGCTTAAATAAGTCATTTTGAGTCGGTTTTATTGGGTAATACTCTTCGGGCCACTTTCGAGTCTCGGTCAGCCTTATTTGGTCGGGTTATTTTAACTGTGGCCCATCCCATTCACGGTCCGACCCCACACATATAATTACCTCTACCTCAAAACTTGAGCATCATTGGGTGTTGTGGTCGATTAGTACCAAATCTGTATTGAGTTGCCATGACTCGACTCAATTCGAACCCAATCCGCACAGCCCATTCGATAGGTTAGCAATGAAAGCAACTCGATAAAGAGTGGATTGTTTGAAGGCCACTTTCCCTACATTTCTATCTTTAATTAACTTTTCAACAATACCATAAGATTAAGCAAACTAACCAAGTGTTACAGCATATCACATTCATCTCCCAGATAGAGAAAACCACTAGAGCCTAGAAGCACATATCATTTTCGGTCTCTCTTACCGTACTAGGAAAAGAAACATGTTACTTTCCGAAAAGGCAACATTGATTATTTGATTTTAGGAACCGAACATAGATACAAAGTATATGATAAGGGATTGAGGGTCGACTAACATAAACCACTATAATAAATCGACCAAGCAAAATCATGTCATTTAAGACTCGCGGAACCTAAGTTTCCCTACAAATAAATAAATAATCACTAGGATTCTGGTTAGAACATTAAATTTGAACCTGAAACTTTGAATTACGTCAAAATTCATATATGTAATTCTTCTCTCCAGTTACATTTCGCCTACAAACCCTTTCGATAGTGGTAAGCTTCTCGATAACCTCATTAGAAAAGTTAATAACTCAAAGAAACGGGGGCTTACAGAATCATGACTCTATCAGTCTTGTTTTTTGAGAGGTTCGTTGTCAATGGCGGTTAACCTTTCAACAAGGGGAGGGTGTGAAAAGTGATAAGCCGAGTACCATGGGTCCGGATTCATAGTTGACAAGTTCTCCTCCTGGAAAATTAGCACATCATTTAACAACTCAAGTTGCCTTAATTATTCGCACCAATAATTTTGTAACTCTCGAAAAAGGCATTCATTGTGTAAATAAAACATGAAAAAACTGACATGCACAAGTATCAGAACAGCAGTTCACAATTACCTGTAACTTAACAAGACCTGCCCGGAGTTCATCTGCATATCCCAACTTCTTGGCGAAAGCATCGGCCTGTAAATAGAGCAAATAGTGGTTAATAACCATATCATACTATGAGACCGCTTAACGTCCTTTGAAGTAATATTTACTCAATATTTCAAAAGTTGCTCGTGTATATTATAAGACGTGAGGACGTCTAACAGACAAAGTGTGACGTATTCTTTAAGAGCTTCAGTGACAATTTGTTTGAAAGAATTGTAAGACTAACAGAAAGAACTAAACAGAAAACATGACCAGTTGTACATTTATTACCTGAAACTCAAAAGACCGGCTCACTAGATTCATACCAAAGCTTACAAGGTGTTGAAGAGGTATCACGGTGTGCTGACGAGTGACAACAGACGATAAGAACAGTTAGTAAAAGTCCACACACAATTAAACAATTGGCAGAGTAACATGAGCAGTCAAGAGTCAAGACACAGCTACCAAGCAAGAAAATCACAAGTAAGGAAATCCCTAATTAATAATCCTATATAAGGTCTTACCAGTCTCAATTATACAGAAAGAGTGTCGACTTTTACTCTTTTAGGAATGAAATTACATGAAGAATATTGTCAGGTCACGAAAAATATGATTCCATCTCATTTATATTGTTCTCATTTGACTTTGGTGATCAACTTTGAACATTAATTCCTTCTTTTACACGTAACAATAGTGTTAAAATCAGCCGCATCAGATTTTTGCAAAACTATTTTCATTTTCTCATTTTAAAAAGGTTGAAACTAGAGTATATAACGAGAAAATATAGGTCAAAGTTGTCATCTTGTAACCACCAAAATCAAATAATTTTCATATTATCATTTTAATTAAATTGTAACTAGTGCAGTGCATACAAGGAGAAGATATTATTTGTCATTGTTGACCACTATAGTCAAATTGGTACAATATAAATGAGATTGAGGGGCCAAGGGGATACTACTTTCCAATCTCCCTTACTAGTTCACAATCAATACTATATATTAAATCCAGAAACCAAAGGACTTCAATGTAATTAAAGAAAGTTATACAAATTAATTATACTATATAGTTTTAAATCACTAGCACCATGTGATGGACCCGATTAAGGGATCTCAATGCAAATATTATATAGTTTGGGTTAAAATTAAATTATATAGAAACTTGGTAATTTTCCTAAACATTTGTAAAAGACTAAAACATGGTCAATTTACTTAAAATAAAATAATTAATTAAGATGATCAATTTCCTTAAAATAAAATAATTAATTAAGATGTCAATTTCAAGGAGACTAAAAGAAAGAAGATGCTTGGTAATTTTTCTAAATATTTATAGAAGACTAGAAGATGGTCAATTTCCTTAAAATAAAATAATTAATTAGTATAAACATGCACACTTATAGTATTAATTATTATCATCATAAAATTATATATTAAATTTAAAACCTATGCAATTTTATTAAACTTTATACGGAGTAGTTTATTAGATGTATAGAGATGTTAATTATTTAACATACAATACAAAAATATAATATAAGTAGGTTATAAATAATTCAAGTTAGATTTCATAATATATAATATATAATATTGCATAATTCTTTCGATTTGATTTAATACATATATGTAATATATATATATATTTATATAAATATATAATCCTCTTAAAATTGCATGCCTGAGTAGTAAAAGTAATTTCGTCAGTAAAGAAAAGAATTGTAGTAACATTGGATATAGTTTTATGATAGTAATCACTCATTTGAATAGTAAAAGTAACAATATTATCAGCGAGATTAGTGAGAGTGGTAGAAACAACAACGGGAGCAGTGAAATAATCAATATTAATGCGGCAATAGTGAAAGTAACAATAATTACGGCGGGAGTAGTGAAATTATCAATATTAATGCGGCAGTAGTGACAGTAACAATAATTACGGTGACAGTAGTGACGGTAACAATAATTACGGCGAGGGTAGTGAAAGTAACAATGATTACGGGCAAGTAGTGAAATGTTATTACTATTGTTTCATTAATCAGAGTAAAATATTAATAGCGGGAGTAGTGAATTTGTCTCAAAATTTATTTCATTGTAATTTTAGGATATGTCATAGAAAAATATATTAATGATAAATTTATGGGTTATGCAACTTTAAGTAATTTTATTTAATGAAAAAAAAAATTTAATGGTAAGTAGAGGTAGCCCGGGCGAAGCCGGGCACCAATACTAGTATCAAAGTAATACCGTGACCGTGTCAAGTAAATTGAAAACCAAATTAATTTTGAAGATAACACGAAACACCAAAAGCTTCAAGGCAATTTTGAACATTAATATCTCCATTTATATGCAGCAATAGAGTGCTAAATTAGTTGCATTAGATATTTGCAAACTGTTGTCACCTTATCATGTTAAAAAAGTTGTAACTAGTGTATAATATCGAGAGATTAATATTAGTCAAAGTTGTCATCGTTTAACCACTCGGGTGATTAAAGGAAAAAATATAAAGAGATGGAGGGGCTTGGGGGGTACTACCCAATTTCCTCTACTAGTTCACACTTCACACCGTAACACCATGCCAGGTAAACTGAAATCAAATTGATCATCCCATCCGAAATAAAAAAAATAAACAATTTAAGCAGGATTGAGTGGTAGATCTCCATGTGAAAGTTAACATTCAAGTTTCAACTTTCATGGGTAAATAGATCAGACTAACAAGTATCAAAACCTTGTGCCGAGACAAGCCACATATGCTTTGGCATATAATCAGAAATCTGGATGTAGCATGGTAAAAAAAATTTGGATTAACCTAAATTAAATAAGTGCACCAAGATATCTCGGTAAACGAACTTCACATCTATAGGTCATATATCATGACTCAGGCAGGCCATAGAAGCAGATGCGCGCAAAACAAATACATGCGAAAACAAAGTTTCATCAACATAGATCCAAACCTGAAAAATGATAAGACCAATGAGCACAGCCTGGGTATCATGAAATCCGAAGCTCTCAAACAGATCCTTTGAATTTCTCACAAGGGTGTAGCCTCCAAATTGCAATAGCGTAAGAATCTGCATATTTTCGAATAGCAATGATCATCACCATGCTCATGCATGCAGAAGTTCATACTTTCACTCACATAATAAGTAAAAAATAATCATAAAAAGAACAGAGGAAACTAGGAAAGCAATATCGCGTAATGGGGACGAGGAAGGGGATATAATTTAGAAACTAATGTTCTAAAGTAAACGGCTCTAGAAGATGCCAAGCCAGTTTGTCAAATACACTGTATAGTATATGATTACCTGCATTGTAACGAATGTGTACATGGTATGATTGAGTTTCCAGTGCCCAAGTTCATGTGCAAGAACAGCAACTACTTCATCATCCTTGCACTGCAAAACAAAGAATCATCCCGTTTATCAATGTCTCAAACTCTCAACAAATTCAACACCCTTTGGATTACAAAAACTGGAAAATGTCAGTGAAACATGGACAACATTAAGAATCAGAAATCCAGGGACTTCAGCAATAATGCATCATCGGGTTGAAAAAAATAAAAAAGCAGTAACAACTGTAAACACGTAACAAAGAATCGTGCAATGGCTTGACTCTTTAGCATAACTATCTTCAACACTGGCAAAGATTTTGTCTAATTCTCATAAAATGCAAATCGATGCACACAGGAAAAAGAAAAGATTTAATATCGGAAAAAGCACCAACATATGAACAAAAAGGTGTGGTTTAGTACATAACAAAGAATCATCCAATGGCTTGACGCTTTAGCATCACTATACTATCTTCAGCACTGGCAAAGATTTGTTCTAATTCTCATACAATGCAAATCGATATGCACACACAACATATGAACAAGATAAGATATGAAAAACACTGGCAATCGAAATGCAAATTGAAAAAGAAAAGATATAAGATGGCAATTGAAAAAAGCAGCAACAACATATGAACAAAAAGGTATGGTTTAGAGACTACCTGCTGCACCAATGTGTCAAAAAGGACTATACGCTTGTTCTTGAAAAACCCATACATGTAAGCCTGGAAAGAAATGAAACAATTGCCATGAGATAAAACTCAAAAGACTCGTAAACAGGATAAAGGAGACCACCAAACATGACATTCCATTTGGTACACATATCCAAGCATCCTACTACAGCCAGGAGTACAAAAGCTCCTTGCAAAATGCAATTAGAAAAACAGAACAAGTGTAAATCATAAGTAGAACAAATTGCACAACTACAGCAGTACAACCTGCTTAGAATGAGGAAAACACAAATCAGTAAAGATAGCCAAACAGGAGAACGCCGTAGATCAACCCACACATTGATTATTTTTAGTTTAATATTTGATAATCAGAAGTAGAAATCAATCGAGTACAGTTATAGATGATGAACAAAGAATACAATGGCTCCAATCAACCATACTGTACAGGAAACTAAGTGGTGACCATGAACTTATATTACATACTCCCTCTATCACACCATGTCCTTTACCTAAGATTTATTTTTGGGGTTAGGGGATTTGAATAACATGTAAGGAACCATTTAGTGGCGTTTACCTCTCATACCTTTAATTTTAAGATTGTGTATTGTTCCCAAAATCAAAATTAGGAATGAAGAAACTATAGATGCAAAATACACAGAAAAGGCAGACTATGGAGATAAGAGGATGAAACCTCACATTGCTATGGCTGGACCTCGTCGATCCATCAACAACAAATAATTTCTTCAAGGGAAATTTCAGTGAAGAAGCGAGATTCTCGATTTTCTGCCTTAGCTCCCCATCCGGAAGCTATTTTCATAAAATGCCAAAATAACGAAGCCATCAATTATTATGACACATGAAAAAATCTTACTAAAAATGGTGAAAATAGAGCACACTTACCGGGGTGAATTTGTTAAACAGTGGAGCTATAAGAACAGGATAGATAGTCATCATCACAATAGATAGAGCAAACATGAATCCCCAGAGGTAGATAGCAAAGTATGGACCCCCTTTCTGAAAGAATAAATTTGACAACGACTTAGTTCCCAAAGGAAATCTAAAAATGAGTAACATCAAACTTCAATACACTAAAAACGAGAATAATATGGTAGAGACAAATAAGATGTCAGGCACACAAAATGAAAAAAAAAAAAAAAAAAAAAAAAAAAAAAAAAAAAAAAAAAACAGTCCTCTACATATAGCAATGATCAATACCTGTACAATGTAAATAATCGCAGCAACAATAGGAGGCCCGATCAGAACTGAAAGTATAATGCTCTTTAGCATATCTTTAATGAACAACCATATAGTTTGCTGCACACAAAAAACAGATTGCGGAAGCAGATATAACAAGTATATAAAATTATTAAAGAATTGTAATTGAGGATCAAGAAAGCACATTTAAACAAATATTCAACATAAATGTAGGTCATACAATGGAAATAATCAAAGATAGATTATGTATGCTGAACTACCTTGTTAAATCCATGGCGAGCCTCAATAACAAATGTTGAATACAGAGAAAATGGCAAATCAGTTATCTGCATCACAGTATTACTTGTCAGCTTTAAACTGGATTGAAGTAGAAGGAAATGTTGAGAGTGGAGAAATTAGAATTGGGTAAACGGTCTGTCCAACTGTCCAAGTTTAAATGTTTAATTGGTTGGGGCTTTTTTACTTGGTCACGTCAAAGTTAACGAAGCAAAAAGCATAGGTGATTACTAGAAATACCTGTGACCAAATCATGACACCAGCTAAGAAAGCCAAGGTATGAAATATTTCATTTTCTGCATTAAGGCCTGCATCTACTAAAAACTCTCCCGATTTCTACATCCAAGGGAAAAAAAAAAGAGAGGGCAACAAGAAAATGATTAGGAAGGGTTAGTTAGAGTTGCCATTCTACTGTTGGTTCACTACTATCTACAGAAATAAAATAAAGGAACCTCATGCATTGATTTAAATATGCGCACATGAGTCACTCACCTTCCAGACCCATGGAAGTACCCGAAAGTACAAAATTCCAGATTCTAACACTATCGTGATAATCTCGTGAACAAAATGAAAATTGCTGCAAATGGAGAAAGAAAACAATCAAACCCAATAACAAAGAAAAAGAAAAGTGAATATAAGAGATAAAACCTTCAGGTGGCATAAACATCCCTAATAAATGAATTGAAAGATAAGAACAATCTAAAACCTTTTGTCAAGATTGTATGCCCTTGCTTTTTCAAACTTCTCTAAGCTTATCACTCCTACCAAAGGTTTAGGGAGGGTTCGCAATTTGTGGGCAGCATGTTGGCGCGTATCCAGGTATGTTTCAAATATGTACATAAGTATCATAAAACCTGAAGAGGATTGCCAAAAATACACAAAAAAAAACAGATCAGGGTAGAGTCACAGTCACTTACATTTTCAGACATCAGATTTTCTTTAAGGCACAACAAAAACTACCTCTTATTTTATAAACATTTTTTTTGGCATCTTAATGGCAGGCACCAACTGTTATTATTTTTGGCACAAGAAAAAGCATTGTTTTTTTTTGGTTTTTGCAAGAAACAAAGAGTTGACAATTAGTTTTGTATAAGACCGTTGTGTGCATACAATGAAAACATTGCCTTATTATGGAAAGACATAGCAAGCAACGAGACAATTGTATCTTGTACGCATACAATGTCTCATGTAAGCTTTTGCGTAGAGTTTAACTCGTCCAAGTTTACAGATGCCAAGGGTGGGGTCAGCTCTGTATAACGGCTTTAATCATGATGATGACAAATTTGAAATCAAATAACTCCCTCCCCCCAAATCCCAAGCGCTTTCCTTGCGTTTTTATCAGCTTGATTATTGTGCTCTCAATCTTCCATACAATCTTCTTCAAAAATTACATTATTTGTGAAAAACATAGAACCATTTTATATTACGGCAAATGCTCTTTCAGAGCTCCAACCTAACTACGCATCCCTTCTTTCTTAGCACGATTTTGAAAAGCCTTCCATTTACTAAGGTTAAACTTACCTTCTTAGGTCACTCTTAGAAAACACACCTATAATGGCAGTATTGCCTTAAGAACGAACATAAAAAAACGTCAGAAAAAGACCAATAATTCTATATCCTAGTCGGATGCAACGTCCACAATGCTTATACCATTTAGAATGTCAGCTGAACACCTTAACTAATCTACCTTCGGTGAATAACAACTATACACAACCAAATGCAGTATGGTTGCATCTTCTACATCTCTTTGCACATTAATAACTGATCTAAGCAACTTGTATAAACCAACCTCATTTGTCTTTCATGAAATTTGGAGCATGCTCTCTCACAACATTATACATTCATCTATGAATCGACTATTGAGCCCAATATAAATTGTTCATAAATTCAATAATAAATCCTCGACTTTCTCCCCATCCTACAAACTAAAACAACCTTCAAAAATTACAATTAACAAAAAAATAAAAAAAATAAATGAACTCTTAAACCAGTCAGTCAGAACGGCGATAACAAAATTAAAAAATTGAAAGACGGATATGTTCCAAAACATAGCTCGATTGCAAAATTAACAGCACAAACTAAAAAAGGGTACAAAGGTACAAAACCCATAAAATCCATAAACCCAAAACCCTATAAAACTAGAAATTAGCACTCCGAAAACGACACCGATGAAATCGCGCAAGAAACCCAGAAACTAAGTATACAATATGAACCAATAACCTGATAAATTAAAGGATGAAACATTCAAAAACAGTGGAATAACATGTATATTAAACTAATTAAAGTGTTCAAATAAATGGATAAGTGCGAAGAACAAAGCAGAGGTGAACAAAAGATGGAGGAAAAGAGAGAAAGATGGAAGCTTTACCAACAACGGCTTCGAGATAAGGAAACGCCATGGTAAGAGTGGGGAGTTGGGAGACAAAATGAATGAAGTTTTTCGTAGCTGAGAGTTTTAAGAAAGAAAGACTTCGGCTTTTGCTTTTGTTTCCTGTTTTGGTACTAGACCCGGCAAACTCAACCTGGTCAAAAAGCTGATCCGAGGTCCGAAATTAACCCAAACTACAGCACTTTAATATTATCCGAAACTTGAATTGATTGATACTTATTGACCTGAAACTGACCCAGCCCGAAATGACCTGCTTTGAAACCATCCAGCCCAAAAATGACTCAACCTGAAACAAACCGACCCGTTTGACCCGAAAATGGCCCAACCAACATACCCGGAAAACACCTAAACCCGAAAGAACCTGACCCGACCCGAACTAATCCTATAATGTTATAGTCATGAACCGACCCTATCCGATTTGACCCATTTGTCGGGTCTAATATGACCCGATTTTGTGAGACGGACTCATACAAGACAGTTTAAATTGCTATTTTTTTCCTCCTAAATGCTACGAGTGAAAAATAAACAAATTATCAAAATTGAGCAGAAATAAAAATCCACGTAAATTGCATAGAAGTTCATTTTTTAGCATTACAATAGTTAAGATTTTTTGGGTCGACTAATTTAAGAACGTCTGAATTAGAGTTACGCAAATCACAACATTATCCCCGATATATAACCAAATGGATTTGGTGTAGTGGTTACTCATCTCATCGCTTAACCAATGAGATCAGGAACAGCGAGAGACTTATACACTGTTATCAACGAATAGACACCCTGATAAAACATTATTCCTATATACTCCGTATGAAGACTCTCAACTCTTGCAAATTTTATTTCACTATCAGGCTTTAAGTTGGTTTACTTTTAAGGTGTTCCGTAACATTAATTTTTATTTTGATTTTTTCAAAACATCGTTTTAATTTTATGTTAGATTTAAATTTTGGATTTTGTAAAAGAAGTTTGAGCTTTGCTCTTCACTCTTCTTTTTCTACTATATTTTGCGGTTTGAGATGTGAGATTATCCCAGAATAGTTCTAAAAGATGATTCATGTCAGCCGACCTCAAATTATTTTGGAATTAAGATTATGATGTTGTTGTATCTAAGATTTCTCTAGCTTAAACATTTTGCATCACTTCATAGATACAAATAAATAAATTAAAGGAAGGAGATAACATACAATGAGACCGTTGCATACATATCAAATTAGTATATAATACAATTTTTGTAATTGATTGAACTTCCTTCTAATTATAAGCTATAGCCTATAGGGTGACACAAATTCTTTTTTTTTTTTTTTAGTAAAAAGCCCGAAAGCCTTACTATATTAAAGATCGATCAAACAAAACAGCAGCATTCGCAGAAGGTGGCAAAGCAGCCTCCCACCTAGTACAACCAATGACTCTAGGAACCACATGTGCTAGCGCATGTGCGACACAGTTATTAACACGACTCGTATGCAACCAAGAAATAGCCTGAAAATTAGAACTTAAAACTAAAATATCTTCAATCACTTGTGAGAAGACGTTTCCCGCTGATATCAAGACCTAATTAACCTCCTAATTATCCTTGCGATCATTATATCCACTAGGCTTCAAGATTTGTTTAAGCAATGTCATTTTGGGTACATTCCAATTCTCTACATGCCTGACAATCACAAAAAGGCAAAGATCAAAAATCAACCGGAATAGTAAAAACATGGAGATCAATACGGTAAATACATGAAAACAAGATAAGTTTATTATTTTACCGGATAACTTTACCGGACTCAACATCAAAGTAGTACTCCGTATATCCTGTAGCTGCAACACATACGAGTCGTAAATGATTACAGTAAGACATTCTAGTTATCAAACTGTAAGAGACTGTCCAAACTCACAAATTAACCATTCTGTAGCCATTTTGTATGATCAAAGACATACCGGAAAGTATAGGTCTCCAAGGGAAAGACAATACACAGCTGAATCGCCAGTGTCCGATTCCCTTGTCCTGAAATTGCATTCAAGTAGTACAGAAATATACATTAATGTCCAATGTACCAATTCCATCACGAGAACCAATTGCATTAAAATTACGGAAGTATTAAGCAACAGTTAAATTTTGGGTAAGACCATCCTAATGTAAGTTACGCTATCTCTGATACCATGTGAGAAACTCATCCTAAAACCTTAAGAACAACACCATAATCGATAACTTATGACTGTCTTGCCTAAAACCAGTGGTGGAGCGAGGGGGGCTAGTAGAGGCGGTCGCCCCCGCCGAGGTTTGAAAATTTCGAAATTTTTAGTTAAAATTTTCGAATTTTTTCAAACCCCTTATAATATTACCCTTTCACTCCCGCTGAAAATTTTCGCCCCCGCTGACTTAAAATTCTGACTCCACCACTGCTGGCTAAAACTCGATGTGAATTCGCTGAAATACCTCCAAGTCTTCCCATTTCATGAGTTTCATGTTTGATTTAATAATTAGAGAGCCAAAGTTAGTGCAGTTCCTCTTAAAGCGTCGAAGCCCTTTAAACGAACCAGCTGGATCAGCAAATTCACAGTCCTCTTCATATGCACCCAGTGTCAGATTTCCTGCAATTACAGATGAAATTATACATTATGGCTCGGACTCTGTTTGGCAAGACAATTCAGGTAACTAATTTGGTCAAAATAGCTTATTTGACTAAAATTTTAGATACTTCATTTTTGTAAGCAAGTAGCTTATTTAACCAAATAAACTAATTGAAAAAAAAAATGCTAAAAGTAGCATTTGAGATTTCAGGTATCTGATTTGATTTGATTTTCTATTTTTATCCCTTAAATCTATATTATTAAATAATTATCATATTCTTTTACGTCATTTTATCAAAATCAGTTAGCTTTTCAGTTAGTTTGCCAAACATTTTTTTTATATAATTAACTACTTATCAGTTACCTTTTCAGTTAGTTTTTAACAAACCGAACGCAAATTACCTCTTTACCGAGCAGAAAATGCTGAGGATACATACCAGTAACAAAATATGATCGTTGAAAGTCCTGTTTGATTGCATCAACTACAACAGCACGATCAACAGTTCCTGAAGCATTACCAGTAAGCTCCTGATATTCGTCAGCAGGGACAGCAGGTCGGGACGGTTGAAGAGCAGAAGCTGCAATACCGAGTAGTTCAGAAGCATACCATGCTACCTTAAGCACCACATTCTCTGGTTCAGTCACGTCTTTTTTCTGTTTCTTCAGTGTAGGATTGCTGATTATGTCGTCCTTGGCCTTACTGAATCCGAAACACTTGAACGTGTGGATTCCGATAAGGCGAGGAGGGTTAGGTGGGGTGAAACGCCTGAATTGTTGTGTGTTCAGGTGGTGAGCTGTGGTAGCCTGTGACATGTAGGACGCCATCTTGTGGACATGGAGTTTTAATAAGATGAGATATTTATATGCCAAATTTTGTGGGTATAATAAGAATAGTGGCCAAAATTGTATGGCTCACATCCAACGTGGGTTTTGTATTTGTATGTAACTATGCATTGTATCCAGAGCTGGTAAGTCGGACCCGATTCGAACCCAAGCAAAAATTGACCCGACAGAATTCGAGAATGTTTCAAATTAAAACTGATCCAACCGAACATGATAACGACCTGATGATCAATGAACCGAACCTGAACGACCCAATATGAACCCAAAATGAAAGTGATTTAGTGTTTAGTTTGATAGTTTGACGAAATAATTAAGCACAAATTCTCATTATAGACGACGCATATAGACGGGCCAAATATCCACCCATTTTAAGCAAAACGGGCCAAATGTCACCATCTTAACGCCAAATGTCACCAGTGTCATTTCCTAAGCTACAACAAGTAGTTTATCACATGGAAATGATACTGGTGACATTTGGCGTTAAGGTGATGACATTTGACCCGTTTTGCTTAAATTGGGTGGATATTTGACCCGTCTATAGCTATAAACGGATATCCTCCGTCTAGAATGAGACGCTTTGATAATTAAGTAACCAAACCACATAATGGTTGAAAACTAAACTCTGTGGTAAAAAATTGAAGTGATGCAATAAAGTGGTCTTGAGAATGACCCGACTCAAGCCCGACCCGATACATCAATTGACGCGAAAGGCCGAAATAACCCGACCCCAAATGATCAACAATTCAGCATAGAGTAAGCAGATTGCGGAATCTAAGTTATCTAACACCAAACACCAATCTATTGTTCGGAAAAGCTACAAAGGCAATCAACTTAACAACACTTCCAGACTAATCAGACACAAAAACACTTGAACCAGAACGGTAACAATACCATCCCGACCACATACTTATACATGAGCCGCGGTGGTTCTCATAACCGAATTTATTCCATATTCTAGATTTTAGGATGATTCGTGCTGATGTTGTTGTTCCCGTTTCTTGTATGCCAGTAAGTCAGAGTTAGTTGCATTTTGCAACAACTCTTGCTGCCATTTCAGCTGCTACCTCCGTTGTTAACCTACTCTTCCCTTTCTCACCTGCAATAGTAATGCTGTTACTCGTAAATTCATCACCGACTACTCTTCACTTCACTATGATGATATCGAAAACTAAACTAAATAACTTTCTCGTTACCCTTGGGATCACTATATCGACTTGGCATGAAGATTTGTTTAAACAACATCATTATGGGGACGTCCCGTTTCTCTATGTGCCTGTAACAAAAAAAAAACATCAACTGGGACTCTATACTAACATTAACCAGAGAGAAAGGTTATTAATTTACCTGCAAACTTTACCCGACTCAGCATCAAAGTGGAACTCCGTACATCCAGTAGCTGCATTACATACGAGTACTCGAGTAGTAAGCTTTGGTTGAGATGATCTTCTCACAACATATAAGTCGCTCTCTTTTTTCTAGCCGTTTTCACAAAATATTATTGATAAATAACAGAACTTTTTCATTTGTAGCCAGAAATGCGTATATATTAAGCATTTTGGTAAAAATTTCATCATAGAAATGATTCAACATGGTAATTTTTGTATGATCAAAGACATACTAGAAAGTAGAGGGGTCCAAGGTAAAGACAATACGAAGCTGAATTCCCAGTGTGCAATTCCCTTATCCTGAAATTAAATTGCACCCAACATTAACATTGTTATGTTAGAAGAGATTACGGTATCGTAATATGCCGTAATTAGAAAAAAAATAAGTTACTCCCTCCAAGTTGCTGTTTTGTTCCCTCTTTCCTTTTTCATGTTAGTCGGTTTTGTTCCTTCTTTCCTTATTTGGAAACCTTTGTGGTCCAAATTCAATTTCATGTGAGGTAGAGTCTTTTGTGTGAATTTTTTGGTTAATGAGTGTTAATTAGCAAAATAATTAGATAATAAGGGTTCACTTGAAACTATTTGGGTCTATAGTGTCCACGTCATCACTTTTTATTTTTTTTCTAATTTTTATATAAAACCGCTAAAAAACTTAGCGGCTTTACAAAATGTCATCGTCCAAATATTTGTATCTGTTTTATTTTATAAAAAAAAAAAAATTGAAGAGCAAGGCCGCTGAGAAGTTCAGCGGCTTATTACAAAGTTTCCAACAATTTTCAACAATTTCCATTAGCTACCCTACAAAATGACCGTACTGATATGATAAGCCGCTAAGATTTCTAGCGGTTTTGCCTTTTATATATAAAAAGAAAAACTAAGTGAAGCCGCTAGGTTTCTTAGCGGTTTCATATAAAAATTGGAAAAAAATAAAAAGTGATGACGTGGACACTATAGACCCAAATAGTTTCAAATGAACGCTTATTACCTAATTGTTTTGCTCATTAACGCTAATTAACCAAAAAAATTCCTTTTGTGTGGCCTGGTTTAAATTCATTTACTTAATTCTTGTGTCCGGAAGAAATGGAACAAAGCAACGACTTGTGGGAGTCAGGGGCGAAGCCAGGCGGTGGCAAAGGGTGGCCGCCGCTACCCCAAGCAAAAAAAAATAATAATTGAGAAATCGATTTCCTGCTACCCTAACTGTCATAATAATAGAATAATAATAAAGAATAGCGCTAAAATGACAATACTGGGTGTGTGTTCCAGTGGTAAGGTTAAGAAAATTCCAAGTTGCAAGTCAAGGGTTCGAAACCCACACCCACCCTTTTTTTTCATTGTTTTCGACTTTTTCTCATCAATCTCATTAAATGTTTCTTAATTGGTGGGAAATCTCAAACAAATTCATTAAAATCCCTCTTTAAGATAATTATTTTATACTTGATTTATAATTATTTTATACTTGCTTTTTTTTCTTTAATTGATTATTATTTTTCTAAAATTTTCTAATTATTGATGTTTAGTACTAGAATCTTCTTTTTTTTTCTCTTTAATTGAATCACTTGAATTTTTTTGGCCTTAGTAGTTTTCTAAGAAAATAAAAATTTGCATGATTGATCTTAGCAATAAAAAAGAGGTCACAAATTATAGATAAGATTGTATTATACCGTGATAAGACGGTATATTTTATAAACAAAAAAAATCATTTAATATTAATAATTGAGTTGTATTTTATATAATGGGGCCCTCTCATTCAGTTACTATTGAAACGAGATAAAAAAATATGGAAAAATTGGATATAAGCAAGGTTTTTGTCGCGATTTATTGTTTGTTTCTTTCGTGTTAGATGGTCATAATTAGAAATCATTACTTAAATTTATTCTCGCGCGCCATGAATTTTACTTTATTTTTACGATTATGATGTATATTTTTTCGTTACCCCATATTTGAAATTCTGGCTTCGCCCCTGGTGGGAGTATATGGAGTATTATGCTTACCTATATTAGGAGATTTTATGATTATATCTTTGGAGTACTATAAATACGGTACGATTTAAATGGAGGGAATACCTCAAAGTCTTCCCACTTAGTGAATTTGAGGTTTGATTTGAGAACTAGGAAGCCAAAGTTGGTGCAATTTCTCTTGAAGCGTTGAAGCCCTTTGAAGGAGAGTATTGGATCTTCAAATTCACAGTCGTTTTCATATGCTCCTGACGTTACATTTCCTGCAATTACAGATCAAATTACGCCACTGGCGCTAATACACATCCACGACTGTCGTTTTTTTGGTGAACTGTTGTACTATGTAACATTTTTTTTTTCAAATGACTTAACTAAACAAAGACAAGCAATGAGTAAGTTTAAAGCAAAACAGATTAACATAAATAAAACCGACCACAAACCAAGCGTTATAATGCGGAGGACACACACCGGTAACAACATATGAACTTAGAAAGTCTTGTACAATTGCAGCAACAACAGCAGCACGATCAACGCTTCCCGAAGCATCCCCTGTAATTAGCTCCTGAGGGGCAGTAGTGGGCCGGGACGGTTGTAGAACTGCAGCAGCCATACCATATAGTTCAGAAGCATACCATGCTAACTTAAACACCACATTGTTGCGTTCAGTCCCGTCTTTTTTCTGTATCTTAAGAGAAGAATTGCTGGTCATATCACCCTTGGCCTTACATTTGACACGAAGATGGACTGGTGCAGTGAAATGCCTTATTTGCTGCGTGCTCAGGAGGGGAGCTGCCATCTTGACGGACATAGGGTGTCTTACAACGAGTGATATTTGTAACGAAACCTAGCAAGTTCCAACAAACATATGGAGTAATTCAGTCAGTAAATTATTTGCTGGTTTCAGACAGACAATTGCATTACACTGTTAAAGTTTATTTTGTGTACGTAGAGATTTAAATGTTTGTGTCCTGCACCTCACATGCAACTGAGTATGTCAAGGAGAGGTATCAGATATTGCACGAGTAGCATTTTACATGTGCTGATCGCCTGTTTTTTTTTGTCCAGGGTATTGAAATTCCAAATTCAACTCCTGTTTCCTGTTGTGGTTTGGCATTGTCAAGTTGTACTCGAAACTGTTGACAATGTACCTAACGTGTCGACGTATGAATGGTAGGGGTGAGCAAAACCGTATGCCCAATACGGTTTTGAAAACCGTATCGGGTATACGGTTTTTAAATTCACAATTTTGTCGATACGGATCCAACCCGGTTTTCGTATACCTGATTTTTCTGTAATATCCGATTTTCGTATACCCGGATACGGATTTCAGTTGTTTGTTGTTCAAATTATTGTATACGCGGTAAAACTGTACACCCTAACTTAAATTTAATAATATGTTACATATTAAAATATTCAAAATTTCAATATTCATTATACAACTGCATTAGGGAAAAAGAAAGTGGACAAGTTAAAGTGATTTTGGTTAAATTATTTAGTTTTTGTAAGATATTTTTGGTTTTTTTATTTCTTTTCCAAAACCGTATCAGAAACCGTATACCCGGTTTTGTTTTTGCCCGACCTGGATACGATACGGTTTTTGAAAACCGTATCGTATATACGGAAATTCGTTTAATTGAAACCGTATATCGTATCATATCCGTATATTAAAATCGTTTCGTATATTTTTGCTCAATGGTGGTGCGAAAAAAGAAAGAAAAAAAAAGCAATTATCAATTACTTCGTGACACGCGTAAGACAATATTTTGCTTAAAACGGTCTAAGGTAAGACCTTTTACAATTCCTTTTACATTTTAACATTATTTAAATTGATTGAGAGTACGTCTTAACTTAAGACAGGTGGACTGATAGGACCACTAAGGCGGTACTTAAAAAGACGAACAAATAAGGCTATAGCCAGTTAGTTACATGGTTACGTGTGTAAAGGGTGCAATACTTCCGCGCTAATCAAATACACGAACGTTTGAAACAATACCATCCCGATCACATACAATCACAGTAATTTGATTAAGCTAATACATGAGCGGTGGTTCTCATAACCGAATTTATTCCATATATTCTCGATTATAGGACGACGATTCCTGCTTCTACATGTTTGTGTGACACTGTTCCCATTTCTTGTATGACAGTAAGCCAGAGTTAGTTGCATTTTGTAACAGCCCTTGCTGCCATCTCAGTTGCTACCTCAACTGTTAACTTACTCTCCCCTGCAAAAGTAATGCTATTACTCGTAAATATAATTCATCGCTAACTACTTTTCTCTATGATCATATCAAAAAATAAACTAATTAACTTCTTAATTACCCTCGCTATAATTATATCGCCTTGGCATCAAGATTTGTTTGAACAAGATCGTTATGGGGACGTCCCGTTTCTCTATGTGCCTGACAACCACAGTAACAAAAATTAACTGGGACGCTATACTAACTAGAGCTGGCCATCAACACAGGCTGATCCAGTCCGCCCCGCCCTTGGCCCGCCAGTTTAGCAAAAATTTAAAAATATAAATAATTGGTAAGGCCCGCCAGCACGGCCTGCCTCGGGCCCTGGCCCGTGCCAAGCACATCCCAACCCGGCCCGGGTCTGACCAGGAGAGTCCGGCCCGGCCTCACCAGCCCGAGTACAGGTCTGAAAGAGCAAGTTTAATACTGTACATGAAAAGAAGAAAGGTTTTCTAATTTACCGGCAAACTTTACCGGACTCAGCATCAAAGTGGAACTCTGTACATCCGGTAGCTGCAATACATATGAGTACTCAAGTAGTAAGCTTTGATTGAGACGATCTTCTCACAATGTATATACCCTCGTTACAGGATCAGTTGTGTTTTGATGTTATATATACCGCATGGCATCAATTCAATACATAGAGAACTTTGGAAAACATTTCGTCATAGAAATGACTTCACATGATAATTTTTGTATGATCAAAGACGTACCCGAGAGTAGAGGTGTCCAAGGTAAAGACAATACAAAGCTGAATCGCCAGTGTGCAATACCCTTATCCTGAAATTGCACCAGCATTAAAATTTCGTCATAGAAAATATTTTTGTTTTCAGTCCAAGACGATAATTATTTTTTAAAAAATTACAAGATATCAATGGAATTAAATGGAGGAAGTACCGCCAAGTCTTCCCACTTGGTGAATTTCAGGTTTGATTTGAGAACTAGGGGGGCCAAGTTGGTGCAGTTCCTCTTGAATCGTCGAAGCCCTTTGTAGGAGTTTATTGGATCTGCAAATTCACAGTCCTCTTCATATGCTTCTACCGTCACATTTCCTGCAATTGCATGCAGATCAAATTACGCCAGTGAAACTAATACCAGTACATATCCGAGTGTCAAACACGACTACTTGTACAAAAAAAATGGTGTCAGTTCTGTGTTTGTAACAACCTGATGTTTTTTTTTCTAATGATTTAATTAAACAAAAAGCAAATAGAGTGTTTTTTTCTAATGATTTAAATGCAAATACAGATCCAAATGACCATATTGTAATGCCGAGGACACATACCAGTTACAATATATGAACTTTGAAAGTCTTGTATGATTGCAGCTACAACAACATCACGTTCAATTCTTCCCGAGGCATCGCCAATAAGCTCCTGGTATTCAACAACGGGGGCAGTAGTGGTCTGGGACGGTTGTAGAACTGCAGTAGCCATACCGAATAGTTCAGAAGCATACCATGCTATCTTAAGCACCACATTGTTGCGTTCAGTCCTGTCTTTTCTCTGTATCTTAAGCGAAGAATTGCTGCTCGTATCACCCTTGGCCTTACATTTGACACGAAGACGGAGTGGTGCAGTGAACTGCCTTATTTGCTGCTTGCTCAGGAGGGGAGTTGCCATAGCCTGTAGCATGTAGGACGCCATCTTGTGGACATAGGTTTCATGCAACGAGAAATATTTGTAACGCAAACTTGCAAGTTCCGACAAACTAACCTAGTTCAATCAGTACGACGCGACACTGTTAAAGTTCATTTTCGTACTTTGGTAGAGATTTAAACGTTTGTGTCCTGCACCTCACAATCTCAGATGCACCTGATATGACAAAAGAGAAGTATTGCAGAAGTAGCAATTTTACGTGTGCTGAATGCTTTTTTTTTTTGGGGTAAAGGTAATGAAATTCCAAATTGAACTCCTGTTTCCAGATGTGATTTGCCATTGTCAAGTTGTACTCGAAACTGATGACGATGTGTCTAACGTGTCAACGTATGAGTGGTCATGCATTTAAACAAAAGAAATAAAGCAACCAGCAATTACTTTGTGACAGGAGTAAAGGGACGGAAATTATTCTGTTGCACGAGTTTCAGGTATGCGTAGAGTTGTTCACCGCTTGATCCAGGCGTCCAACCTGCAAAATAAGCGCGTAGAGATACGACATTTTCAAAATTTACAAAAGTCGGAAACA
This sequence comes from Silene latifolia, assembly GCF_048544455.1. NCBI lineage: Eukaryota > Viridiplantae > Streptophyta > Magnoliopsida > Caryophyllales > Caryophyllaceae > Silene > Silene latifolia. The sequence goes on along the minus strand of NC_133535.1, from coordinate 10,907,317 downwards.
TTATCCAGTCTTGATCCAACAATATAAGGGTAATGCATGTTATCAATTCATCTTCCGTTATAGGTAGCTCCGTCAATGGATTTAGGAACCCAAATATGTAGACTATATTAATACAGAAGGTATATATGGCAGCAGTAGATCGGAAAATCAGGAACTTTCTAAACAAGTCGGGATTCATTTATTCATTCTGATTACCCGTGCAAATATCAGCAAAATTTCAGTGTCACAAAACTGATGTTATGCATAGAAATGATAAGCTTAATTCCAACTAATTGACCTTACTAAGAAATCGACATTAAGCTAAAGAAGAACTGTTAAAAAAGGTACATTCGTCTTATAATGAGACAATACGTCTTTCTTGCATCATCAGGCAAAACAGTGTATGTTGAACGACTAGTGTAGCGTGGCGATGAAAGACTTGCAAGTTGAACTTCTCGAGTTGCACCTAAGTCAGCAAAAGCCGATAACTGACCGTTTTGCAGTGAAAATGCTTAACTTGCCAGAAGAAACCAGGGATAGATGGCAGTCGACAGATCATATCACAAAGATGTATAGAAGACTTGTGGCTACTAGTTGTAGCCTTGTGGGTATCTTATGTCATGTCAGCATATCTATAGCACCGGGTAAAATGCAGAGTTTTCGGGGAAGAAAACCTAAATGTTCTCCATCAGACTGGATATATACGGTGTTACTGCCATCTAGTTGCTCAATTTCGATGGAACGTACACTGCAATGTTTAAAAAGTAAAATAAAACAATTATTGGATAGATGAAAAGCAATCTCACCAAACAAACTCTTAACTACTCGGTATGTTTCAACTAGCTTAGCTGGAAAAGTCCTTGAAGGTGTACTCATGACCTAGGTTCAGAATCATTCGGCAACAATATTGCTCTATGGACTCCCTTAACAAAAAGAGACCGAGCAGTTCCCCACTTCCCCTACTCTGAGGAAAAATGCTAGGGAGTAACGACTAATGAGCACACATGCACAAGTATGAAATATATAACTCCCACCTAAGCCTAAATGCCTAATCAAGAGATAAATTTGCTTACCATTAAAGAAAAAATTATAACTGCAGATCAATAGATGTTTCTTAATCTCATGTGCAACAAGATTTGACATTTCTACACATTTTCATTTTTTTATGATGACATGTTTGCCTAAGAACTTGTTCTTGACCTTCTCATATAAGACCTTAATACACAGAGACCATCATACAAAAAGGCAAACAGCGGATCACACACTTTCGCCCTTGAATTTAAGAAAATGTAGTTTTGTTATGGTCAACAAGAAATTACCTTTGTGAGATTACATTTTTTACGGACAGATGGGTTCCGTTATAAAGTTTGTGCAACTTCAAGACAAAGTCATACCACCTGAAATCCTGAAGGATTACAACCTGCACATAGAAATGTGGGAGTTGTGAGATAGATTTGCATTTCCCTGGTAGCACAACTTTTTAAACAATAAAGATTACTCCCATTCCAAGTTCCACTTATTTCCACGACAATTGTAACGAATCTAAACTTATTAGACCATTTTCTATAGCATGTCCTCTACCCGTGGTAAGAAAAATTTTGGAGCCTAAAATTTACTGTTACAGCTCTCAACTGACTTCTCAAATTAGTTTTTCTCTTACAACATTAGTGCAATGTCTCCACAACTCCTGTGAATGGTCCAAATGGACTCAACCTTAATCACGTGTTAACTATCGGAGAGGCTATATTTCGGAAGACCAAAATGCAAATGACATCGAGAATTGTATCGTATGAAGGCTGCTTCGAAATAAAAAGAATGGTAACAAATTTATGACTGCTACTTCAAAAGAAAAATAAAAGTAAAATGTGACCAATTTATGACTGCTACTTCAAAAATAAAAATAAAAAAATGTAACCAATTAAATAAAGCCATTTTGCTAGAATTATCAAAGGGCTTAAAAAAAGACAACTACCATGTGAGAGACTTGTATTGCTAGGGCTAAAAAAGGGAAAGTAACTAAACCTCAAAACTTCCATTAGAGGGCTCGGCATTGGGGGTAATCTTCATTCCACCACCAAAGTATTTTGCATTTCCAATACAAAGGGCCGTCACTTGAGAGTATTTCTTCCACTCACCATCATCAATCTAAGCAACAAAAAGCAAACAAACCAATAAAAAAACACGGGTCAGCATAAATGAGCCTATAAGGAGACGAGTATGGAAGGATTGCCAAAATATCAAAACTTCTAACAGGATTTATTAATATAGTGAGAGACAACAGGGTTCGCAACTCACCTTAACTCTAAGATCGACATTCTTGTGCCCCATGAAAGCTTGTAGTGCTCCAATAACATAACACAGGTTCCCAAAAGTTTTATATCTGGAAGCATAATAACCTGCCTTTGCACTCCTGCAAATACCACATGAATATTGTAAGCAACATGCAATTCTTAATAGGCTAGCAGAAAAAACATCTTAAGAAGCAGGCTTTTTCGGGAAAGCCAGACTTACAAATGAATATCAGCAACATTAATGAAATGATGAGGTTCTCTATCCTCTCCAGTTATGATGCCAACATCAATGCGTGACCTCGTTCCTTTAAACCACCTTATCAGCAAGTTTGACAAGAACATGGATATGAAACAAAATTTACAAGCGGCATAGAGTACATGACAACATAATAGAAATGGCAAGACCCACTACTCATTGACAAGGGCAATTGCATCAGAGTTGGCTACTCACCTTTAACGATACGTTCCACGGCCTCGTAAGGGTCATTTTTCCTGATCCAACAAAAAAAAGATATATTTCATTTCATTTCATTTCATACCCGAAAGATATGAATGACTAGAAATTAGAAAATTCTAAACAAACTAACCAGCCAAAAGTCCTGGCAAAATCTGAACCAGTGCCAAGGGGAATAAGCTGGGAAAAGGAGACAATACATAAATCAGCAGCCGGAATCTTTTGGGAGAAATCAACTATATCTGTCAACAAGTAGTTTGTTATAAGCAATCTCTTACACCAAGTGCAGTACTATGAGCAGGCTGTTCAGCATGGTTAGAGACAGGTTTTCCTTGCCAAAAGAAGCCATTCACAACCTGTACAAGTACCAGTAGTTTTTGCAAGATTAGATCCTCATTGTTGTCTCGGCATAAAGGATAGAAAAGCTGATAGGCATATGACAGAAACCAAACATCGTAACACAGACAGAGATGATATGTAAATGAAGTTTTATCATAGAAAAAGGTAAAACGTGATGTCTGGTCACTTTGCTATGTTACAATGGTAAACAATGCAAATGGTGAGATAAATTTACAAAAAAAATGAATTAAGCAGAAACAAACACACCTCATGAAGGGTTCCATCACCTCCAACCGCAATTACTGCACTAGCACCCTCCCTAATAGCCTATTGAAAACAATGCCACACAATATTAGCAAGGAAATCTCCAACTTTTTACCCTTAAGATTTTACATTTTTCAACTTGTACCTGATAAAGAAAAGTTATCAAACATGTCACCACAAGTTGAGCAATTATCACCATAAGTTCAATAGAAACTGGACACTATTGATGTTATTAATTCCAACTTCAAATTTATTACTATTAATCAGTAGATTATGATTATTAGAAAATAATGCAATAATATTATCCCCTTTATCTCACTCAATTAGCCTAATTTGACTGTGTTAAGGGGGGGATTAAGTATATACCTCAAAGTTATCATGTAATTTTCCAAAATATTGAAATGAGAAATTCTTAAGTACACGTGTACACCAGGTATATCACGTCAGGGTATACCAACCAATGAGATATTTAACATTTAGATTAATTCTCGTTAATTTTAAAACACGGTCCAAGAGAAACCAATGAAGGAATATACTCAAAAGGATTAATTTTCACTGATTTTAAAGTTTCAATTGAGAGTGTTGTCGAGTTTTCAACCTGACAGCAAGATGAGTTGATAACATGCATTACTCTTTATCTTTTAGTAGTTGCGATGCTGAAAACCCTATAGAAACCAGGTGATTCATTTGCAATTTTGCATAATTGTTTTCATATGCAGTAATTTTGCTATTGTAGTATATTACTCTGTAGATGAACAACTACGGGGTACACATTGAGATACATTTTCAGTTTCAGGGTACAACTTGACAATACCCTAAACCCACAGGAATTCAAGTTCGAACTTCCTGGATGGTAACTAAAAATCAGTGGATCCCTTCAGAGAAAAATAAAAAAGTACAATAAAAAGACGTTCAGCATATGCAAAATGCTTTACTGCAATACCTCTCTTGTTATATCAGTGGCATGAGAGGGACCAGATGTAAGAGACTCACATATCTGCCAAAGTGCGAAAAGGAACTTTAAGACAAAGCAACTCAATTACCAATCCAAAAAGAGCAGAATAGCTGGATTATGTGAGCAAGATGACGCAGTTATAACAATCATATCGACAAGCAATTCACCATAGCAGATCGAGGATACTAACAAGTAACAACGAACACCAATGTTTTTCTTTGCAAAAGAAGCAAAGCAAATCAAACTAGAATACCAACTTCTCTCTAGTATCTACAATACCAATTCTGCAAATTCTGTTGCAATCAAATTTCATGAACGGTTACAGAAATTACTGTTCATCCCCACGCATAACAATCACTTGACAAAAAAAATTAATAAACGATCTGCACAAACACTCATTTTCTTGGTAAATTTGATAAATAACAATTAGAATGCAGCAATGTTTCACTATGATTAAACTACCTAAATCATTGGCTCTCTTGCTATACTCCATTTGACAACCAACCAATAACGTTAACCTCAGGCGAAATTTTTTTTTACCTAAAATCAAAAAATAATAAAACAAAGAATAAAAAACCTCACGTTGCAATCATTAGGAAGGCGAGAGCGTAAAAATGGCAAAAGCTTCTTCCAGTCTTTTCCCGTCTTTCCATTTGCTCCTGAACTCATCATTTTTCCAAATCATAACAAACACCTTTAAAACATACATAAATGTGTAACAACATTCAAACAACACGTGGAAAACAATGAGATGAAACTCAGCATAAACCCCCTAGTCCCACCGTCTTAATCATTTGCTTCCCTTTGTCCGAAAACTTCCCCATGAAAAATCACAAAGGTAAACAATTGGCTGAAACATAAGGAAATTAAGCGTACACTCCCCCGCCTTAATCACTTGTCTACCTTTTTCGAAAACTTTCCCACAAAACATCACAAAAGGTAAATAATTCACTCAGTCATAGAAAAATTAAGCGTATACTCTGTCGTAAATCACGAAAAGTCGTAAAGGTACAAATTAAGACGTAACTTAGTGTACACTCCCTCCGTCTTAATCATCTATTCACCTCTGTCAGAAAACTTTCCCCACGAAAATCCGCAAAGGTGACAAACTGACTGAGACGTAAAATTAACCGCATACTCCTTCCGTCCTAATCATTTCTTTGTCGGAAACTTTTCTCCCAAAACATTCGCAAAGGTAAACAATTGACTGAGACCTAAGAAATTAAGCCTATACTCCCTCCGTCTCAATCATTTATTTCAAAAACTTTCGTCAATCGCAAAGGTAAACAATTGAGTGAAACTTAATAAATTAAGCCTATACTCCCTCCGTCTCAATCATTTATTTCGAAAACTTTCCTCACATAAAAATCGCCAAGGTAAACAATTGACTGAAACTTAAGAAATTAAAGCATATACTCCCTCCGTCTCAATCATTTATTTCGAAAACTTCCCTCACAAAAATTCGCAAAGGTAAACAATTGATTGAAACGGAACAAATATAACACATAAAAAGACGGATACCTCGAGGATTGACGACAAAAACAAGATCACGGCGGTTGGCGGCGGCGGCGGAAGAGGAGAGAGATAAATCGGGAGCCATGGAAGGAGGAAAACTGTATTGAGAAGTGGTAATTGTGGGTGTGGTTGGTATAAATCGCATCTTTATGACTGTAAATGTGGCACCTCCATATGCTGCCATTTTGAGGAGCTTTAATGGCGGATTTTGTTTTGTGTCTATCTCTTTTCTCTTTCTCCTAATCTGGATTATTAACTACCTCTTTGGTTTGTTATGGAGTGTTATTAATGGTAATCTGGATTAGAGCTGCTCAAAGTAGTTTTATGTCAATGTGAATGGTTGGATTAGTTTTCAGATTCTGATTACTCTGCCTTAATGAGAGGGACAATGATATTGGATAGAATCCAAATCAAGGTAGACATGGTAACCGGGTTAATTGGGTTGGGTTAGGTACTTAGGTCGTTATTTCGAGCCAGGTTATTTCCGGTTTGTAAGAATTCGAGCTTATAACATGTCAGTTAGTTGGGTTCGCTTCTGGAGTTCCGGGTTTGTTATTATTAAGGGGGCGTTTGGTTGGGGGGAATAAGGAAAGGGAAAGAGAATCAAAGTGGTTGATTCCTTTTGTTGTTGTTTGTTTGACACAAAGAAAGGGTAATCCATACCCCTCCTTACCCCCAAAACCATTCTCATCCATACCCCTCCCCCCCTTAGGGAAGCCCATAACCCCATAACCCCTTCTTCCTCCTACTCCCTATTTCCAGTTTTCCACCACTCCCACCAACACCCACCACACCTTCCCACACCGTCAACCACTGCCACCTACACCCTACATCCACCACACCGACACAACCACCACCAACAACGCCGACACAACCACCACCAGCGACGCCGCCTGTCAACGCTACCCCATATCCTCAACCACTAAACACAACACCAACACCTTCAATAATTCTCCCACCCCCACCAACCACCACCAACACCTTCCTTGGCCACACCACTGAAACCGCCGGACACCGGCCACACCAGATCTGGTGTTTTAAGGGGGGGGTGTTTCAAAGAGGGTTATGGCGGATTTTTTTAGAATGAATAAGGTGTTTGGGGTCGGGATTGTTGTGTTTGTTGAAGGCGTGAGGCGCGGTGATTAGGTTCGCCGTGGGGTACCGTGAGGAAGATCGGCGGCGCCGCTACTTGTGGTGGTGCCGGTGTAGCTAAAGGTGGCAGGTGGTGGGTAATGGTGGTGGAGGTGGTGGATGTTGGCTTTTAATTCCCTTTCTCTCTAATTTTCAACCAAACACCCAACTATAATATGGGTGATCCCATTCATTTCCCTCTCTTACCCTTTCTTGATTTCATTCTCTTACCCTTTCCCGTACCAAACGCCCCCTAAGTTATTTAAGGTAATTGTCGGTATGCAACTATAAATATTCGGGCCGAGTCAATTCTGGAGTACAGAATCTCAATTTGAGTATCGGGCCGGCTCATTTGCGCGGGGTCAATTTTGCCAAGACTAGTATCCTAAGAGACTGTCTTACACTAACTTAGAGACGTAATTACCATAATATGAGAGGTCTCCCATAAACACTACTGGAAGAACGTCTTACACGGAATTCGTGCATAAATAATAGCGTTATTTAAGTACTCCTTTCTACCTTAACATAATTTTGGCGTATTTAGGCGATTTAATTTCTTAATTCGAAAGAGTAAACTAAACCATTATTCATTTTATTGAGTGAAAATTATTAACCAGGAATAAAAATCTTTCAAATTATTCGTGTGAATAATGTATATGCAAAATTTTGCGATTCTTAATTTATTACTCCTAATAAAGTGAAAATTGTCATTCAAATTATCGTTTCTTTATTTATTACTCCGTAATAAAGTGTAAATTTTGAGATTTCTTAATTTATTACTCCGTAATAAAGTGAAAATTTTGAGATGCTTGCTTACATCTACACTACATCACTTGAGTTTTGTACCAAAAAAAAAAAATCACTCGAGTTACAGCTTTCCTACAAAAATCATGGTTAAGTTTAACAAAGGCATTAAGAGGAAATCACCTTACTCATTGATAAATTTGATAGTGGTTCTCCCTGCAAAACGTAGCTCGTTTAGGACTACACAAAATTAAATCAACAAATGAGCCAGCTCAAGCAGTAGTTGGGTTGCACAAGCATTCATTACAACTTTTACAGGGCATGCTAAAAAGGCAAATTAAGTAGTACATGGAAATACACACGGAGCCCCTCCAACGAGACGAAACCTACTAGTATTTCCTCCCCTTGTATCTTGAGTCGAAATGGTGAGACTTCAACTTCTTCTTGCGCACCACATTTGTAGGTCCACTACCCTCTCTGAAAGGCATTCCCATAAGAGCCAGCAATCTGTAGGCTTCCTTGTCTGTCTTGGCCGTTGTGGTTATGCAAACGTCCATTCCCCTCGCCTTGCCTACGATCTCGGGTTTGATCTCCGGAAACACACTTTGTTCACGGAATCCTACGCTGTAGTTCCCATGCCCGTCGAAGCTGTTAGGGTTTACTCCCTGGAAATCCCTTGTTCGAGGAAGAGCCAAGTTGATCAGACGGTCGAGAAATGAGTACATGACCTGCAAGTTCGCCAATGAGCAAGTCACGAAGTCACGAAGACTGTTAATGTTAAATAAATGGCCTTCCACTGTAACACTTCGCTTATCACCTTTGTCTAAAGAAACATCATAAATTAGCATCAGAACAAAGTAATGTCTTCAGTGAACCCAGACAAAAGCACGCAAATCGGCCCTCTATAATGGATGAATTGCTCTTGAGTTTTGGATTGGGGTGCACATCATGGAGGACACTTTTACCCTACACTTTGGAGGAATGGCTAAACAATTGGACAACATTAAGATCATGGAAGGAGAAAAGGATTATGCAAAGGAGGCTTGGTGCGTGATACTAGTACGCAAGTTTTTCGTGTTGAAAAGGATGAAAAGGATGGATTGTTTGTTTTTGTACTCGTTTTGTTATATTTCTGCCTCTTGTGAATTTTCTGGGACCCTACTCTCTGTAGGTCTCTGGGATTTTATCCCTTCTATTAATCAAAAAAAAAGTGAACCCAGACAAAAAATGAAGCATCAGACTTTTCAAGCAAGGACTTGCTTCGACTGGAAGTTATTGTTACAAGGGTGATGGGCGTCAAAACAAAGGAGGAAATGAAACCCTCTCAATCTCCTTCTGCCATCCACCACGCCCACCACAACCTTTTATTTCTTTTGTTTTTCACTTTTTCAGTTTATTATCCCATAAGAATGCCATCAATGAAGCAATTAGCAACCTCTGTAGGTGAAAACTTGTGAAGATGTAAACTAAATGCAATAAATCAAGTGTAGCTATGAACTACAGAGAGATTGACGATACTACAGGCTTACATTTCCTCGAAGTGTGACAGCAATCCCAAGAGTCTGACCCTCTCTGGTTTTAAAACCTGCAATGGATTTCTTTGCTTTTGTCTTCACAGGCTTCTGCCCAGTAAGGAGCGCCAACTCGTTGATTGCACCATCCAAACCCTTTTTGTTCTGTTCAGCATCTCCAATCCCACAATTCACCACTATCTTGTCAACTTTGGGAACCTGCCCACATTTCAAACCAGGAAAGTTAAGTTGAGAGGGCTGTATTTATTTTCTTACCCTTTCAAGCTTAGCTTATATGTAAAGTCACTCAGAGGTGCTATTAAACACTTGCTCCGTATTAATGACTTAAGTTCAAAACACGGCCGTTGTAGTATGAGAATTAACCAAAGCAATATATTCTCAAACATGTGAGTTCACTGCAGCAGCTGACTTAAAGAACCTCGCTGTCTCAGAAAGCTCTAGGATGCTATAGCAGCGCCAAACATCGCAAGAAGCCCTCTATTTTAGCTAAGGCCTAGCTAATGAACTAATGAAGTTAACCTTTCGTACTTGATAATCACTTAACCGAGACAAGCCTAAGAATAATTTTACAAGGAATGCAATACTAGCATACTACATACTATCATAAGAAGCAATCTACACAAAAAGAAAACATCAAGTCCTGTAGTAAAGAATCCCAGAAGACTTTAGCATCAGAATGAGGTTTACCAAAGAGGAGTACAATGTACAGACGATGAACAGGGTTTAAGAGTGGACTTGAGTTCCAATCACACATTGCATTCCAACAAATTGCTCACACAACTGAAGGGAAATTTACGAAGGATATCCAGGCATCCAGCTGAAATCCAATAACATACTGAAGTCGTACGACAATCACTTAAATCCCAAATATATTCAAAAACTCTATTCATTTCCCTTTCTTTTGCGTCCTTTCAATTTCCCATAAAAAATCCTCAAAAAGGAGAACATAGTAGAATTCGCCAATACACTTAATAGTGCAAAACTCGAGGAACTTTATCTTCATGTAAACAAGCACCTCAACCTATATTGCCATTTCCCTCACAAGTCACACCACATTTCACATTATAACAAAGAATTACACTATATGTCATGGTTTAATACAACGACTAAATTAGATGACTACACTATCCAAACTTCATATTCAACACAATTCTCCAAAAAAGACAATATCTCATCGCAATTTTTCAATAAACCACCCTAATGACCAACTAATTAACCATTAATACATGAATTCAACCTTATAAATCATATCTCTCACAATTTCAATACGCGAGACAGTCTCCTACTATTATACTCCCTCTATCCCGGTCATTTGTTGTCCTTTTCCATTTTGGGGTGTATCAGTCATTTGTTGTCCTTTCTATTTTAAGAATGAACTTGATGAGTAATTTGATCTTTCTCATTCAATTTGTTCCACTTGTCATTTAGTTATTGGCCTTTTCCTCTTTCCTTGGTCTTTGTGCCAAAACGAAAGGACAACAATTGACCGGGACGGAGGGAGTATATAATAGAAAAGAGCCGCATTCTACACAGCACAACAACAATTCCCTTGACTATATCCTAAAACAGAAATTCTTAGGTACACCGGGTATACCACGTCACCTTACTTACTCCTCAACCAATGACGAAGCTGGAATTGACAATACTTCCAATAAATAACAAAACATAATGCGAGTGAAATAAAAATGGTGCATTCTCAATTCTCATTGTCTAGGGTGTACGGTCATGTGTAAACCACAGTGGCTATTACATTAGCTCACCGTAGTAATGTAATAGCCACTGCAATTTCTTTAACTAACCTAACTTCAAATCCCGACTCCGCCACACATTTTGACTCCTCCGAGGGTACCTTTTAAAAGGAATTGGCTTTCAATCATTTTATTTAACCAACTAACTTCAAATCCCGACTCCGCCACAAACATTGACTCCGTATCATTCAATCAATTAGGAAATTGAACAATGGTAAGAAGAGAGAAAGAAAGAGAGTATAAACCTCGTGAATGTTGGCGTAAGAGAACTCGTCTTTAAGAAGAGGGATAATCTTCTCAAGGTAATTGGATTTAAGACGGTATGTTTTCTCATTCTCGGCTTTATCGACGAAAACAGCTACACCTGCGGAAGCACGGACCGTCATGACCGGTAAGGTGCGAGGCGGAGGTGCGGCGGTACGGAAGGCGGAGCATTGGCCGTGGAAGGTGGAGGACGTTGATTGTAGCAACGCCGCCATTGTTGTGTTTGCAACAGCAAAGAAGATAATTAGATAAGAGAGATGATGTTGAAGTAGAGCAGCAGAAGAACAAATGGAGGATTGGATGAATAGATAATGATATGTTGAGGATTGTGTTCTTTTTAAGAAACTATAGATATACGTTAAATGAACGAGAGATATCAACAACGTCTGGGTGGTGTAGTCGGTTATCACGCTAGTCTCACACACTAGAGGTCCCCGGTTCGAACCCGGGCTCAGACATTTTTGATTTTAAGTAAAAATAAGCTACCTCCATGCTCCATCTATAATACAGTAAACCTTCTTGATTTGATTTTATTAGGAAAAAACCCGTCTTGACCGTCTTATTATAGAATTTGTGTTTTTTTTAGGCGGAAAGACTAATGGTCCATATTTCGGGGTGATAACGAGCCGGGCTCGAGTTTGGCTTTGCTCGACTTGTGCTCATAAAAGAAAACTCGAAAACGAGCTCACACGAGCTTGAAAAAATTAAGCTCATTACCATGCCCGTGACTGTAGACCTGGCAAAAGGGTCAACCGGATCGGGTCAATTGCGGATAGGTTCATTTCCGGTGAACAGATTTCGGGTCGGATTATTTCGGGTGGCTCGACATATTTTCGGTCGGGTAGTATCAAGTTATTTGTGGATAATAATCAGTTCGGGACAGTAAAAATCCGGGTTGGGTTAAAGTTGGTCGAGTCAAATTGGGTTCGGATCTTGAGTTCGAGTGTTGGATCGGGTCAATTTTGTCAGGTCTACTCGTGAGCTTTAAACCGAGCTCGATTTGAGCCCATATATAATTGTTAAGTTATTAGTTTCTTTTTCTCTTTGGGTATTTTTAGAAACATGATTTCGAGGTTATATATAAAATTATCGGACAAATCAATAAAAACATTTGATATTGTCATACAAAGATATAATCACGATAAAGACTTTAATAAATAAGAGCACGACATTAATTTATCACACATGTTTGAGCCGCTCTAGAGCTTTTCAAGCCGAACTTTAACCGAGATTAACTCGAGCTACTCGCGACTCGCGAGCTGTCTCGTCTCGTTATCGCCCCTAGTTCATAACTCCATATGACTACTAATCGGTTCTTGTTGATTCCCAATGGAGTAGGCATGCAACTAGCACCAATAATATTCATGTTTAGGGGAGCTTTGCCTCTTCTCATTTATGAAGGGTTTTGGGAACTCAAGCCACCTTTATTTAGTCTTCCGTTGAACAATTTGGTCATTAATCACCTGAAAACAATAAACCAACTTCTTAGTATATATATACCTGAACAATTTTTGGTGCTTCAATTGCCTCTAAAACTGTAAAACAATGAGCGTGCGAGGGAAGAAAGTAAACGAATTGAAGTGGAGTTTGAAGTTAATGGTCGATTCAAAGCGCAAACAGGTAGTGTTTGCAGAAGCAGGAAAGGATTTCGTGGATTTCCTCTTCTACATTCTGTCTTTACCGCTTGCAACTGTTGTTAAACTGCTGAACAACGAAGAAATGACGGGCAGTCTACCCGCTCTGTACAAGAGTGTTGAATCGTTAAAGACGGAGTACTTTGAAGAGAATGTGAATAAAAATACAGTTCTCGTGCCAAAACATCTGATTGATCTTCCATTGTTGTCATTCCGTCATGCCCCGGCCACCTTACGTTATTTTAAGTGTCCAGTTCATAACTATGTAAGTTGCTGCGAAGGTGTAACTTGTGTTCAGGTTACGGATTATGACAGGTTCTCTTTACCCTGTTTTAACCAAATGACTGAGGAGGTGACATACACCTTCGTATCACCAGAATCAGAAAATAATGACCGTCCTGGATTCGTGAAGAAGTCGGTACCTTATATAGTGATGGATAATTTAGAGGTGCATCCTATGTCTTTAACTCTCATCAAGTCTTTTGTCAGTGACTTTGATTGTTTAGGCATGGACGAGGTTCAATTCGGCCTAAAAGAGGTACTATATATATCTTCGACAATTTTATCAAAACATTTACTCCGTTCTAAGAAAAACCTTTAGAGTCCAGAGGAACTTTTTAACTTACTTTCGATTTTTTTTTTTGCACCGTTAACAGTGACGTTTATGCAGGGATTGGCATTGTTGAAAGCTTCTTTAGAGACTAATAAGGTTCTTACTACTGTTTTCCTTGGATGGAAAATGAAAACCACCGAGTAGTGTAGTTAATTCAGCTGTCATCCTGCTGTGTTTCGATACCAAGTTCTTCTACGAAGTATTGTCTTTCGCATAAGGAAAAGCTATTATCCCGTTTCTCTTCACCAAAAAAAATACGGAAAAGCTATTATTCTTTTTTTTTTTTTTTTTTTTTTTGTAAATACGTAAAAGTCTTACATTACAGTAATATGGCTATTAAAGCCATACTCAAGTACTACAATGTAAAACCGAACAAGAAACAAGAGAGAGTGATAGGTCCTTAATAAAAAACAACTAGTAAGAAGCGATTTCCATAGGCAATCCGAAACTTGATGATAGATAACGAAGATCTGGTCACGAGCATCTTCACCCAAATCATCAGCTTGACAAACATTTCTCCTAGGAGATTGGATCAGTTGAGAAGTCGTGAGGCAAGAACGAGGTGCACTTACGCCACAAGAGCGTAGAAATTTAAAGTGGAAGGTAAGCCACGAAGGCCTACTGCCGGTGGAGAAAACTCTCCTACACCACGTAGCACGAACACAACAGTCAATGGACCAAACTCCAAAGACAAAGAGTAAGCTGACAAGTTGGGAAGAGGAAAACTCCACAACCAATCCCAACATCAAATTCACCCAGCTACAGACAATGATGAAAGAGGAACAGGACATCCTCTCACCCAAACCCACATGAAACCAAAAGTGGCCGTATCCAACAGCTGCCCAAAAGCACTGCTTCACCACTCCAACAAGACTAATTATTCGATAACTACGACATAAACTCCTATAAGAGGAGATTATTAAGAAAACCAAATTAGCTAGTAAGAAGAAATGAAACAACATAAAGTAACGGAAAAAGACCACCACCTCCAATCCAACCATCTACGCTGAAACATCCCATTATACAGCTGCTCATAAAAAATCAGCTCCCAAAACACTACAAAACACCCAGTAAAGTGACAACGAAAAGCCCGAATAGAATAAATCCGACCGAGACCCTTGATCCAATAAAAGACCAGACAACAAAAAACTTAAAAAGAAGCCAGCAAAGGAGACCCTCAGACGATCCATGACACACGGAAACAACCCGACAACACACATGCAAGCACCGAAACGGGAGACCGACCGACTCCAAAACCCAACAGGACACAGACAACAATCCGATTGGCGGGGGAAGGGGCGAGGGAGAGGGAAACGCCAAGTCGGACAATCAGACCCATAAAAACTAACAACGGACTATTTTTCTGGCTTTGTTGTTGTTATTAGTTTTTTCTTTCTTTTGATCTCCTTCTGTTTTGTTGAATGTTTTAATCCAAAGTAAGGATTATGTGTCCCATTTATCTAATTGAATTAGAAGTCTATTTTTCAGGACATAATGCGGCTCAGTTTAATTCAGTAAATTTATATCTACAACATAGTAATTCCTAGAACTTGCTTTATATAAGTATTTATGCTGTAAAAAATAATGATTTTTGATTTAAAATGTTGATCGTAGCTATACAACTCTCTCAAAAAGTCAGATTCCGACATTGGATGAGCACAATACATAGTGTATAAATTTGATCTCAATTCGTTTAAAAATACGCTTAAAACCCCAAGTTGCACAAAAATGATACTCCAGTATATCAGTATATGCCTCTTGTATAAACCGACTAAACCCAATATTCATACAAATATAGTTTTAGCTCATTTAATTCAAAAACCGGACAATAACACCTAATTTACGATAGTGAGAGAAAGTCTCCAGGAGAGAGAAAATTCCCCCAAATTAAAACCTAATTAAATCGCCTGTTCCTCGGCTCGCCGGCCGCTTTCCCCAACGCTATCACCCATTCCGTCGCCGGCGAGCCGAACTTGTTCTACTCTGATCGTCGTGGTTTCTGATAGGTGTAGTTTTTTAGGGATTTGTTTGCTCATCTGGTCTGTTGTTTGCTATCAAGGCCGATTGGTTTTCAATCTTGATCGCGTCTTTCCATCAAGTGGTGCGATTTCCTTGGGGCGGTTCTCTTCAGTGACCTGCTTCAGTGCAACATTACCGGTGATTCCTTCTTCTCTGTCTTGTGGTTTTAGCTGTTAATAGTCCAGTCCGTGTCTAGTTCAATAAGTTTTCAGTACTTTTCGGCTTTGTCGGTCTGTTATCGCTGTTGTTGGGTTGTTATTAGCTGATTTCTCTCCGATCTTTAAGTCCGATTAGTTTTACTGGGTGTTGATTTCTCTTGGTTTCTGGTTGCTGGGCCTTTCGAGTTTTCGTTTTGTGTTGTGGGATCATCTTCTGTCTCCCCAGTTCGTGTTGATTGCTCTTGCTGAGTAGGAGCTTTTTTGCGTGATTGGTTCTTCTCCTCTGGTGTGGAACCTATGGATTCCTCTACCGTTTGTCATCAATTTCTTGAAGACTTTGCTTGTGCCCATGTTAATGACGGGTTTATGGACGGTGATGGGGAGAGGATGGTTGGCTGTTTTATGAATCTTCAGGGGTCGCCTTTGGTGGAGGTGAAGAAGCTTAAAGACAAGGGGAATTGTCTTTTTAGGCAAATTTTTTTTGATAGGGCCGCAGCTTGTTACGATGAAGCTTGTAAACTGTTGGGTATAAGTTTCGGAATGATTGGAGGAGAAGATGTCCAATCGTTATCTGACCTTGCGGTTTCCCTTAACTCTAATCTCGCTGCTTGTGCTATTAAGCTTGAGGAGTACAGAGCTGCTGTTGAGTTGTGCACTATGATTTTGAACAAATTTCCTCGTAATGTTAAGGCACTTTTTCGTAGGGCACTTGCTTGTGTAAAGTTAAAGAGGTTTTTGGAAGCTGAAGTGGATTTAGTTGAGGCGTTAGTGGTCGAACCTAGGAATAAAGATGTTTTAAGGGAATTAGATGTTGTAAAAGGCCACCTTCTCATAAAGAAAAATGGTAAACGTGTTTGAGGTTGCTCCTGAGGATGGCATGGTTGGGAAAAATATGAAGAAGACGGCTGTTTCTGATGTGAGTATAAAAGATCAGATTGCGGAATCTAACTACAATATAAAGGATAGTGAAAGTGTGATCACGGAGGTGATGGGTGACCAACACGTCATTGAAGTAAAGGCTAAAGAAGAGAGGGTGAATATGGAGGTTAAGGATGCTCAAGGTAATTGTGGTACAGATTTGAAGGCTAGCTTAAAGAAGAATGATCATATTTCTAATGAGAGAGTTCTTGAGTTCGCTAAAAAAGATGGAGGAAATTCCCGTCTAAGGATCCACGGACAATCTTATCAAAAGCTCCTTGAAGGTAAAAAGTTGAGCTTTTACAATAAGAAGGAATTGTCAACTATTACAATTCGGGTCCTTAAGATTGAGACAACTATGGAGGGAGGCACTTTAGGCTGTAAGAAGAACAAAAGGAGGCGACGTCATAAAAAGCGGAGTTCTAAGACGATTGTCATGAACAAAGACATAACTTCTTCAAATATCATCAATGTGAACCATGATCTTCCCAGAGCAAGTTCGAGTGCGTGTGTTAGTTCGGCCGTTTCCTCTATTCCCTTTGGTAATCAAATCCTCCATGGAACTACTACAGCTGTAGCTCATAATTCAAGCTTGCCTGACTGTTCAGTGAACGACACAGCCAGCTCAAAAAGTTCTCAAGTTCTGAATGATTCGACAGTCCATCAACCTTTCATATTTTCAGCTTGTCCTAAGCAGCGTAAGATCTCTTCGTTTGATAAGCTATCATGCGCCTCTTCTTCGTCTATGCTTTGCAGGTGCCCTTTTAATCATCGTGGTAACGAGAAAAGGAGAATTACCATCAAAAAGAAGAATTATAGCAAAGGGGATGAATCTCCAAGACACATTTTATCTACTTTCTGTAAAAGTAGATCCTTCTCCCATAAATTTCTACGTCCTCGTGGCGTAAGTGTATCTTGTTGCAGGTGCTCTCCTAAAGCTCAAATATCGAAGAAAAGAAAAGATAAGACATCTTCAGATTACTACATCAGCAACTCTTTGAAGAAACCCCGTTGTTTAAGAACACCCGCCCCTAGTTTAAATTTTTGTTATAATAATGTAGTGTTTGCACCTGACTTAGAGATGCAGGTGTGCTTTGTATAAGGAACCTTTCTTTACGACTGCCAAAAAAAAAAAAAAAAAAATTCAAAAACCGGAATTAAATAAGGGAAAATTGAAAATTACAGCCTTTTAAATATACGTTTTTCATAAGAGACTTCAAAAATGAAACATCACCAGACATGTACAGCACTGTATTCATAACTAAGCTAAATTTTTATCAAAATGATCGATCAAGTTGGATGATCGGATCATCACTGGGCCACGACTCACCATCACCAGGTATCATAGTTCAACTTCTGGTGAAACAAATAGGGTACGAAAGAGTATCAATTATCACTTCCAGTGGCAGCTTCATTTCTAACAAATTACTTGCATCTTACACACGGCGTAACTAATTGTTACTCCGTCCCAGTTATATATTGATCTTAAATATAATAATCTAATCTTCTTTTGTCACATTTCTTATTCAACCAATAAGTTCCGGATCTTCGATAAACTCTAATCATCTAATCTTCTTTTGTCACAAATAAGGATTATCAACTATTCCTAAAGTAATACGTTTGACATCAATATCACCTAAAGTTGACAATGCCAAAACAATCGTGCTGTATCACGGGGTTCACATAATGTTAGAGACAACATTTTCAATGCTAGAAAAAGGGATAATTTTCCTGCTGCAAGTACTATCATTAGACATAATGTTTCTCAGTCACCAAATAACCAAACAGTTTCAATTTGACTAGAATTTATGCTGACAGTACACTAAATTTGCTTGTCTAATGTACTTCAGTACTTGTGATCTACTCCACCACCCGGATTCCTACTATCTTCTTACGGTTCACTGATTTCTTGTTTAAAATACAAAAACACTACAGGGTCATTTTAGAATAACTTAAATATCTTTGACGTTTTGATGAACACGGTCTCAAATTAAAGGTAACACAGTCTCTGTTATGTTGCTAGACTAATCAAATTAAAGGTTTGATTGATTGGACGAAAGCAAGGATACTAATTAAGAAAGTTAAATGCAAATAGATTTTATAGCAATAAAAAACAACTAATCAATTATGAACGATGAAAATTATTTAAAAAACGTGTTAAGGGCAGTTCGAGGATTTCAAAAATAAGTTTTTTTTTTTTCCTAATCCTACTACACCTGGTTTTCAACATGGACCCATAAAATGAACGTATGTATCTAAGCAAAGTTCTAAATATATGACCAAGAACCGAACCGGTTTCGTTTTTTCAGTAGAAAGTCAAATTTTGTGCTTTTTAAGTAATCTGCTTCAAAAGCCGGTTAACCGGTTCCGTTTTTTAAGAACCAAATTCGGAACCGATTTTCACTCAAAAAACTTCGGTTAACAGAACCCGAGAGAAAACCAAATTTTCGGTTTTTTTAAATTTGATTTATAAAAGTGGTTTCAGTTTTTTTCCCTCACCCATACGGCCGTACTCATATATACTCATCTCTAATGGGAGTTGGCAATATAATATGAAAAATCCAGCTAACATAAGAAAAACACAAAAGAAATACTCCGTATGTTCTTTGTAAAGTACAAATGCATGACTAGAATAGAATAATAAAATGTGTGTAGTCTCATTTCGAAAGAAAATCACTTGTGGGTGGAAGCCACTTCATCACCAGCAACAGCAGACACTTTTAATGCTATATATCAAAATTCAAAAACTCCTCATTGTCAGGCAGACCGCAGAAGTATGCATTATATTCAATTGAACTCAAGGTAAAAATGCTGCATTTTTGGTTGACTAGCTTAAAGATGTAAATCAGAAATAAGTTGAAAAAGGAAGAGCATCAAATACAGAGAACAGCATACATAATGACTGTTCTTACCATACCTGCCTCTCTTGGTTAGATATCTGGACAATGAGATGGACGAAGTCGCACTGTAGGCCATGAAGAGCCAGCTAGTAGAGCATCCTGATCGACACAGTACTTAAGGAAGGGGATCACTTGTGACATTTTGTCGTCTGCATGACATTCCCACTTTCTAGATAATCTTCTAAATTAGGACTAGCTTGCTGCCATCCATGGTCATGCCAAATTTGTCAGCTTGAGTGAAAATTCAACCTTGCATGCAGGCGTAACATAGGCAAAAGCAATGAGGAATTACGCACTAAATGATCAACGCTCTTTTTTTTTTTTTTTTTTTTCATGTCCTGAACACAGCTACTGGCAAGACCCAGCCAGATGATGTCTGCTGGTTAGTAGCACTCACTATGGTCATTGCACACCGCTGTCACAGATACAGGACAAAGCACAATTCTGAATGCAGCACAGAATTATTACTTATTCTACTGGTGTAGTATTACAGTTAAAACACAGAAAGAATTCAGGTCTTTGTAAAGTACAATAGCATGACTTCTATTATTAAAATGGGTTTAGACATGGAAGCCATTCCTTGAGTAGAGCACTAATCTCTTTTTCTAGACTGTGCAGGAAGTCACTTAATCACTAGCAATCCAGAACTCCTACAGTGCTACCGAAAATTCCCATTTGTGTTTCTAAGTGTCATACACTCATACTCCATTATTTCAGAATAACCACCACAAGTTTTCCTCTAAAAAAGTGTCCAATTGTCATACTCGTGCCCAACATAGGTGTGCAAGATGGTATAAAGAGCCCACCATGGTTTGCAAAGAGCAGAAGTCTTCATGTCGTTTAATGTTTGAGATGAAAATACTTGAGGTACTTAATCCCTTTAAGTTCAGCGAGATGAACAAGAAATACATAAGGCAGCAGAAGTGTAAAAGTAAATGAACAAACAAGACAAGATTTTTCAATTGGTGCCTACGTCTAATGTTGTTTTATTGTTTGTTTAAAAATTTACTCAAACTACCAAACCCCTTACAATAAACAACTAGCCAATCTACTCCGTTTGCACTCAAACTTAAAGTTAATCCGCTTCAAGAGTTTTTGGTCTTATCTCACAGGATTACAGAGTAATGGATCTCAATTTGTTCACTTGATGAACGAGGAGATCATCAAATAGACTTAAACACGAGATAATGGAACAAGCATAAATGTCACCAATGCAGTTCATAGGAAATTTTCTAGAAAACGAGTGAAGACTTTTGAAAGAAAAACGATTTTGCAAAACAGTCAAGGAAACAAGAACTTAAATGCACAAATGATGTGCAAAGGTTTTTCTCAAAAAAATGCTCAGAAAAGTCTTGGAAAATAAGTGAAAAATGAAGGCAGTATTTATAGAGGAAGTGATGGGTTAAAAAGGGTAAAAGTTTACATGCCTATTCTCTTTTGACAAATGAAAGGGTAATTTAAAAGGTGAAAAACTTTTGGAACATGCATTCTGAAAATGTGACCACAAAGCTCAAATAGGAGGTTTCACCAAAATGGCAAAATAAATTTGGATTTCTACCCTTAATTCACCCTTAGCCATTTTAAGAGAGGGTTAAAACTTAAAAGTACTTGTGACTTTGGACAGTGCAAGGTAAAAGCTTTTTCATCCCTTCAAATTTTATCCTCTATTTCAAATTTCAAAACCCTGAAATCAGAAAGTAGTTGCAAAAGGTTTGAAGTTTGAACACTTGTGAATTTTCGGAAATTATATCCAGTGGACTGAACCAAAAACCACGGGTTGAATTATCTCGAATACAACACATGACCTAAGCTAAGACCATCTTCAATCTTGACCTTCCTTGGGCAGTCTTGAGATATCCTTGAGACATGATTTGAATGCTTCAAGCTACAATTAGAAACTAGGAAGGCACACAATTAAATAGCAAAGAGGACTTGACATCATTAACCAAACATAACCCTAACAATCGTAACAGTATACTGGGAAATCTTCCTTGAGTGGGAGTGGCACGGACCTCTCTTCTTCTGTGAAGGGATCATTACATTAGTTAAACAGGGAGGCATGGTCTCATGGATTAACTATTTTTGTACACCCACTACCATGGAGGCATGGTCTCATGGATTAACTATTTTTGTCCATGGGTGGGACCTTATTTCGTATTATGGGCCATGTGGCAGTCTACAATTGGACCACCAACATGCTAAAATAATAATAAAAAAAATAAGGAAAGAATATTTTGATGCGCAAGACTCACGATTTTCTCCATTGATAAAGAACACATGGAGATTTGTTTTTCTCCATTCTATCCATGGAGAAAAAATTCTCCATGGATAGTCTGAGCTCGTCTTTACTTCAGAATTTTTGTAGTGTGTTAGTGTGTGGCCCATAAGCAAACTCTTTAGCGAAATGGTGTCACTTAGCATTGGAATTTATGAGAAGGAAGACACACCACATGACATGGGTTCATACAACAAACGGCAACCAAAATGGCGTGGTTGAACATAAATAAAGCTAAATCCTTTTCATGCCATGTTTGATTAAAATTAATCAGATTTCAAAATAAAACTGGAAAATGGCTTACAGTGATCCAAACCTGCGCTGCTGCACTGTGCACAGAGTGACGGACAGTGTGGTATCGAACATTAAAAACAAAAGAAACAAAAGAATTTGAGATGCCTGTCAACAGTTGATCAAGTCATTAATACAACATTTGATCAAGTCAACAGTTGGCCAAAGGAAAAGACTAGTAAATTGTAAACAAAATAAGTAATGCTAGATATTCAAGGTGCAGCACCTTAAAGTACTGACTAGTGACCATCTTCCACAGATTTTCGAGTCATTCGGAATAAATGTGTCGACGGACATCTCCTGCAGAAGATGCCCGGCAGGAAGCAGTATCACTCATTAACAATTCATTATTTTAAGTCATTGTTTCATATTTGTAAGTCACATGAATCAGAGTTATCAAGGTTGAATTGCTGAACATGCAAAACCAGATAAACTGATGTCACTATGTCATAATAGTTTAGACCTGACGATGGTCTAAGCAGAAATGGTTAAATGTTTACCTTAGTAGATGGTGCAATTACCCCTTGGCTAACTACTAGACGTAGACCAGAGAATAAATCATCATTAAAATGCCTATATAAATGAAAGAGTGATCAAGTTCAAGAGCATCTCACACCAACCAACTGCACACAACTATACAAAATGAAACCAATCCATCTCCAAACCCAAATTGAAAGGCCACGTTATATTTCTCCCCGATGTAACAAGTCAGCCTTTCTTCTCATCTTTGTTTTTGTAATGCAAAGTATTACTGTAGCTTTATCATTCCGTAGTGTTGGCTACCCAGGCAACGAAACCGACCACACAGCGTTGCTGGCCATCAAGAGCCAACTATTGGTTCCTTCCAACCGGGTTTTAAGCTCGTGGAATGACTTTGTTAACCACTGTTCTTGGGAGGGAGTCAAATGTGGGCATAAACATACAAGAGTGACTGTACTAGATTTGAGTTCTAGAGGTTTGGCAGGAACCATTTCTCCTTTTATAGGAAATCTAAGCTTCCTTAAGGTCATTAACCTTTACAATAATAGCCTATATGGAGAAATCCCCACTCAATTAGGTCATCTAGTCAGGCTTCATGAACTACGGCTATTTAACAACACACTTATAGGTGAAATTCCAGCCAACATATCTCATTGTGTTAACCTCAGAGTGTTTTTCTTAGCCAACAACAATCTAGAGGGAAAACTCCCAACAGGACTAGGATTATTGTCGAAGCTAACAGACTTTCGTGTGCAAACTAACCATCTTAAGGGGTTTCTTTTTGACATCATACAAAATCTTACTTCTTTAGTAACAATAGATGCTAGTTACAACTCATTTACAGGAACTATCCCAAACAACATTGGTAGGATGCAAAATCTAACCATCCTTGCAGTTGGAGAAACTGAACTCTCAGGTACACTTCCCACATCCCTTTTTAATATCTCCTCCCTTCAAATTCTTGATTTTAGTGACAACCAACTACATGGAGAACTTCCAGCAGATGTTGGGGTCAATATTCCCCATCTTACATGGTTCAACCTCGCGGAAAACAACTTCAGAGGATTAATTCCAATCACGATCCAAAACCTCACAGCCCTCGAATTTATTGGACTCGAATATAATAATTTTATAGGAAATGCTCCTTCTTACCTTGGGAATTTTCATAAGCTAAATTATCTCTCTCTTGCAGGGAACCACCTACAGGGTAATATTAATTTTATAGATAAACTTGTTAACTGTAGCCAATTACGTCTCCTAGATTTGGGATCAAATCATTTTTCAGGAATATTACCCAAATCTCTTGCCAATCTCTCCACCTCTTTAGAGATTCTCAGTGTTGAAGATACTCCGATAATTGGAAAAATTCCAGAAGGTATTACCAATCTCAACAATCTTGAGCAGTTATTGATGGACAACTGCAAACTAACGGGATCTATCCCTCAAGATTTCGGGAAGCTCCAAAAATTGGAACAACTTGTTTTGAGCTCCAACAGATTAGTAGGTAGAATTCCCAGTTCCTTAGGCAATATATCACACTTAAGTGGGCTTTATTTAGATGACAACTTATTAAAAGGGAGTATTCCGCCACATTTGGGGAATTGCCAAAGCTTGTTGTACATGAATTTAACGTACAATGAACTCAATGGAACCTTAGGCAATGAGTTATTTCAAGGATCCGCTTTATTTATTCAACTATATTTGTCTCATAATCTTTTGGAGGGTTCCTTACCCTTGAATATGATTAAACAAAGTCGCCTAGAAATCTTAGAACTGTCAAATAATAAGTTTTCAGGTGTCATTCCGGATGGCTCATGGGACTGTTCTAACCTTCAACACTTGTATATGGATGGGAATTCCTTCCAAGGAAATATTCCTTCATCCTTTGCTTCTTTGGCTAACCTCCAAGAAATTGACTTCTCTCGAAACAAATTTTCTGGCCCCATTCCATCCTTCTTTTCTGGATTTCATTCATTACATTACCTTAACTTATCTTACAACGATTTTAAGGGAAGAGTTCCAACGAATTCAGTATTTGAAAATGCAAGTGCAGTCTTTGTTGCTGGCAATAACAAGCTTTGCGGAGGAATTAAACAGTTGCAATTACCTAACTGCATTGAGAATCGAAGAAGGCAAAGTATTCGGTTGATAGCTCCAATTATCAATGCACTTATTGGAGCGGTCGCCATGGTGGTAGGGGTCATAGGGTTGTACCTGGCATGTATAAAAAAGAAACAGACACCTCTTTTATCAGGTTCAATTATGAGGAATGTAACAATGAAAGTGTCATACGACATGTTACTCAAAGCAACAAATGGTTTCTCTTTAGAGAACCTACTTGGGACGGGCTCTTTTGGATCCGTGTTTAAGGGGATTTTGGATGGAAAGACGGTGGCAGTGAAAGTCCTCAACTTGGAACACCACGGTGCATCTAAGAGCTTCATGGCAGAGTGCAATGCGTTGAGGAATGTCCGTCACCGAAATCTGATAGGGATCATAACAGCTTGTTCTAGTATTGACTTTCAGAGAAATGATTTTAGAGCACTAGTATACGAGTACATGCCAAATGGAAGCCTAGACAAATGGTTACATGGAGTCGACAGAAACATGAGCCTTGCTCAAAGGGTGGATGTAGGGATTGATCTGGCCCATGCACTGAGCTATCTCCACCATGACTGTGAAACGCCAATAGTGCATTGTGACTTGAAACCTAGCAATATATTGCTTGACAGTGACATGGTCGCTCATGTTGGAGACTTTGGATTAGCAAGATTTCTTACTCAACCTCGACATCCGAATCAAAGTAGTACAATTGGAATCAAGGGCACTATAGGCTATGCTGCTCCAGGTAATAATAGTGTGATTCTTAATTATAATTTGTCTGATAAACACCATGAAGTACTATTGCCAATATATCTACTACTCGCTAAATATGTAAAGTCAGTGAGATTGCCTAACTTATACATATAGTAAATAAGTGTTTTAAGGCTTTGTCTATTTATTAAATACTCACCAATTTTGTGGCTAAGCATTGTCATGGGGTTGACATGTCAGAGTATGGGCTCGGAAGTGAGCCATCTACAGAAGGTGATGTGTATAGCTATGGGATATTGCTACTTGAGCTAATGACAGGAAAAAGTCCAACAGATGACATGTTCAATGAAGGCTACAACCTTCATAAGTACGCAGAAGCAGCATTACCTGACCAAGTCTTACAAATTGTAGACCCATCACTAGAAGAAGACAATATCAGTGAAGAACTCGATGACACAAGGGGAATCCAAGATGAGCTTAAACGAAGATTGGAATGCATTAGTTGTGTGATCAGTGTCGGAGTATTGTGCTCAAATCATTTGCCACAAGAAAGAATGAAAATAGTCGATGCTAGAAGCAGGCTTCAATCAGCAAGAGACGGCCTTCTGAATGCTAGAAACAGGCGTAATCAGGTACTAATTACGCTGAAAGTTTCAATTTGATTAGAAGTTCTGCTAACATAACATTATTTCTTTTTGTAGCGCTGATGGTTACAAGGGCCTGACTGCCTAAGGTTGATTTTAATCACGAAAAAAGCGTCCGCCAAATGAAGTCTCAACATAGAATTATTTAAGACTACAAATCTACCGTATTGTCGAATGTAAAATGGTACTAATAAGGTTAATTTGTACTGTCACTACGGAGTACTTATCAACATGTAATTTATGAATTGTGTTATTCAAAACTAGCTGGTTTCTTGTGTTAAGCTGAACATCCACATACCACATAGTTTCAGTTATTAAACCTTCACAAAATCATACTCACTCCGCATAAAATTCCCCTAACAAGGAATAGAGAAAAAAAAAAGGTAAACAAATAAATGGCACGGAGCGAGTACTGTGAGAGGCTAGCCTCAAATTTATGCACTTTACTACTCCGTACTTATCATGTAATTATATATATGAAGAAAAATACGGTCAAAGTAGTGCTTCGAAGACCACCCAAAAGCAAATGTTACTCAAACTATATGACAGTTACAATTTACAAAGGAGATATTTCGCAGAGTCTAACCCTAATTTTGCAAATTGAGGGCTTATTTTTTTTCAGTCAAATCGATGGCTAATTAGTCAAATTATATGCACTTTACGAGTAACATTTACCAAATCTAAACTCCAGGAAATTTAAAAAAAAAAATAATAATAATAAATAAATACTCAAGAAAATTGCAGAATTTTTAGTCTTGAAATAAAATTAATAAAAAAGAAAAAGCGCACCTTCCATAATCTTCAATATCAAACTTGGAAGTTGAATTTGCTACATATCGTGACACTTGATTCCAGTTCAGAGGTTAATCTTCCTTCCATGGTGTTCTTCCTTTTTCTTGATCGAGCTTACATATGTTCGACATTGCTCCCAAAAATTAAGCTTCATGTCTAGACCTGGAATACATGGCTAACGGGTCGGATTTAGTTCGGGTGAGGTTATTTTCGGGTTTTATAAAATTCGGATAAGGTCGGGCCAATTCAGATTTGGGTCATTTTCGGGTACGTTATTAGTTTTACCAAGTTATAATGGATCGGGTAGAGTAATAAATATTCGGGTCGGGACAATTCAGGTTACGGGACAATCCCGACTCCTGAATCCTTAGTTCAGGTGCCGAGCCGAATTATTCGGATCGGATCATTTTGATTAGTGCAGTTTTGTCGGGTTTAGGCTTGTCTAAAAGCTTGTAGAGCCTAAAAAATTAAAGATGAGACCTAACTTAGAAAATATATAGCTCTTGTTATGAATTGATTTGATTTGTTTCATTGTTTCTCATATCCAAGTGCAGTAATTAGCTTTGAATTGTAAAATGTTTTAATGATGTGCTTGATGTGAATGTTAGCGTGATGGGTGATCAATTTAATTAGTTTGGGATTAACAATGCTAATGTCAATAAAGACGATGGTATGCCAACTCCTAGTAATGCGAATGATGAGGATAATGATGATTTTTTTTTTTTTTGAAGATTTTAGGGGTGAAATGGAACTCTTTAATTTTCGAGAACTATGATGACAATATTGATGGATGTGTTCCTTCTGCTGATCATGTTTGTGTTGGTGATGGCGGAGAGGTCGACCAATCTTCGGGTGATGTAGGCTTGTCATCTTCAGAGGATGATGACAATGATAATGATTTTTTTTTTTTTTTTGGCAGCTGTAAAGAGAACAAACTACAATCCCAATTTAGCCCGAGCTAGGTTATGGGCAACCTTATTAAGACGACGCGGAACGAAACTAAAGCAAATACAATGAAACAACAAGAGGTCCGACTCAATATCAAACAGAATCCCCTTAACCAAGTGGTGCTGAGACTCCACTCGGGCAAGTTGAAGAAGAAGTTGAAGGCAATCCGAGGAAACGTCCAAGTGAAGCAAATTGCTTCTAGCAGCCCATCTCAAAGCTTCCCTAATACCAATCGCTTCGGCTTGTAACGCGGATTCAGCATCAAAACTTATGGCAAAAGTCCCATAACATTCCCCATTAGGAGCATAGACAATCCAACCTGCAGAAGCCTGTAAAGAACTTACCCAACTCGCATCAACTTTAACACGGAAAGGAGCACAAGTTCCTTTTTCTCCCACCAAAAAGAACGGAAAATAATTCCTAATCTCATTCCTCAAAGTATCCAACGGATCGTAACAGACAGCCCTCGAAGCCGAGACTGCAGAAGCAAGCCGTGACTCCGCTTCCAAAGCCACATTAGTAGAGTTTGAAAGAAAAGCAAAGAAGTGCTCAGGCGAAAAGGACTTTCCTGAGAACACAATGTCGTTCCTGATGCGCCATAGACTCCACAAAACCGAAAGGAAACGAATGACAGTAATAGATGAATCCTCCTTTGTGTAGAAATAATTTATCCAATTTTTAATCCAATCACGTAACCTAACCGACGTAGAAAACTCAGTAGAAATACCAATCGAAGAACACGCCCAAAGACGCTTAACCAGAAAACAATCCCTAAAAAGGTGCTCTACAGTCTCCACCATACCATCCTCCCCACACCAAGGACACACCGACCCAATGATGAGATTCCGTTTAACAAATTCAGCTCCCACCGAAAGTGAATCCGTCAAAATTCGCCAAACAAGAATCTTCCAAACAGGCGGGCCTGGTAAACGCCATAACCTTTTTTTACAAAAAACCTTAGAAGTAGCATCAATTCTACTCTCATCCTTAGACGAACTATGAACGCTTAGATAAGAAGCAAGACAGGCCGCGTACCCGCTTTTGACCGTGTAGATCCCCGAAGAAGAAAGCTTCCAGAAAAAACAATCATCGACAGCGGTATTACAAATAGGTATGGCACAAATCCGACGAGCCCACTCAGGTTC
Organism: Silene latifolia; assembly: GCF_048544455.1. NCBI lineage: Eukaryota > Viridiplantae > Streptophyta > Magnoliopsida > Caryophyllales > Caryophyllaceae > Silene > Silene latifolia. Next base: position 10,878,470 of record NC_133535.1, on the reverse strand, counting down.
AAACAAATCAAAGATAAGCTCACGATTCCAACACAATGAAGGAGTATGAAGATCCTTAACCGTAAAACTCGACATAGAGTCTGGCGGCGGAAAGCCCAAACTCGTCCTTTTAGGTGGTACCTCACCACCAACCCATCCACAATTCCATATACGCAGCATTGAATTGACACCAGGCTTCCATCCCAATTGAGCCAAAATCAACTCCATACCAAAAGATAAACTCTTGCAACCCCAAGATTGGGACGAGCAAGACTTTAAAGACCCAGGCATCACAAGATCCTTATTGCAAATAAGCTTGTCATAAAAAACTCGACTAACCATAGAGTCTTTCATAGACAAGACTTTCCAAGCTAACTTACCTAACAGAGCCTGGTTCATACACTGAAGATTTCGAATTCCAAGTCCACCTTCCGACTTAGGAAGGCTAATAAAATTCTTACTACACCAATGGATCGTGGACTTTAATCTCGTTCCAGCCCACCAAAAATGTGACAATAAGGAGTTAATCTTATTGGCCACACTTACCGGTATTTTAAATACCGATAGGACATAATTCGATAAAGCAGACAAAACAGAAGAGATCAAAGTCAACCTTCCCGCAGGAGAGAGAAAAATAGCATTCCAAGACGAAATACGGCGCCGCACCTTTTCAATGAGCGCATTGAAAATCTCCTTTTTAGACGAACCAAAATCAGTATGATAATGATTTCAAGGTGCTGGAAAATATATAATTTGGACTATTCAACTACATTCAACGAAAATATACAACTTCAGATTTTAAGGTGTCGGGAAATAATATAATATAATATTAAAATAAATAAAATATAAATATAGTACTAACAACTAAAAATCATAACAATAATGTTGACTTGAATTGAACTGATCTGAACTACACTTAAAAGAACTGAGATTAAGTCCAAAAGAACATGACCTAATAGTTCGAATCCTGATCATCCGCTCAAGAAAAAAAGTGATGTGGTGCTTAGGAAAGTTGTCTCTTCGAGTCATGATGAGGATAATAATGTGGACGAGCATGAAAAATCGGAAGAAGAGCATGAGTTAGAGAACTTTAAAGACCATGAGTTTGTTCTTCAAGCTTGCCATATGGGTTCTGAGAGTTCTGTTTCTATAATGTTCATAGTTCTTGATTTCCATCATTATTCTTTCTTCTATAAAATGAAAGTTTTTCTAGAAGGTTCCTTACCTTTGAATATGATTAAACAAAGTCCCCAACAAATCTTAGAACTTTCTAACAATAAGTTTCCAAGTATCATTGTGGTTGGTTTAGACCTTCAATACTTGTATATGGATGAAAATTCCTTCCATGGAAATAATTGACCATTTTAACCCCCTCCCCACAATTTAATCAACTACGAAGTGTTTCAATTCCGTCCCTCCAACTTTCAACAACCACCGCCCCCTCCTACTGCTCAGCGCACCGCCGACCAGAGACGTCCATAGACCCACCCTCCTAAACCCGCCACTCCCAAAAATTAACCAAAAAAACAAAAAACAAAAACAAAAACTACTCCCTCTCTCATGCCACGACCAGACCACCACCCTCCAAAGACGCCCAGAGACCCACCTAAACGCCAACCACCCTTCTCCCCTGCTTCACTGCATGTTGGGCCACCAAATGGACCTCCGCTCATCCCCAACCACCCCGGCCATCATTTCCCTCCAGCCAGAGACGCCCATGTATCTATCACGGCGAGCTCAAAGAAGGGATGAGACTTTATACTAAATTCAATGACTTAAATTAAAAAACGTATATTTTCCGATTTTAAATTAAACCAAGTGTTCGCTGTTAAACAAGCAAGAGCATCAAGGAATGAGATTAGCGAGTAATATCGACTCAGAATTTCATCCCATTTCCGTGTTCCATCTTATATCCTAGCTACCGTTATCTTTTGATACATCACAGTATCACACACTTATATCATTTACACAATAATTTACAATAATGCTTATGTGTCAAAAAGAAAGGTAGTGAGACACAATATAAGACACAAAAATGAAACAGAGGATCCAGACCCAGTAATATGTACAATGTTAAAAGGATTACAATAACCACGAGTCCATAACAAAAAAAAAAAAAAAAAAGATAATTCCTACAGTATCTGTATAACGACCAGTAGAATGAATAATATTCTTTCCAACAAGCACCTCTTATTTGTGGCTTTTTTTTTTTTTTTTTTTTTTTTTGCAGCGGTGAAAAAAGAGTTTTACATTATAGTGGTACGGCTTACTAAACCATACCAATAGGCTACAACATATAAAACACTAGAGTACTACTAATCACATAAACTAAAACAAGGTAAAGATTGCATCGGTTAAGAACATAGTGCTCATGGCGTAAGACGGAAGTCTGAACACGCTCTTCAAAATCCAAATCTACCCCAATCGCTAATGGATGAGCAACGCCGGCACAAGGAAAATACCCTGCAAACCACGTGTGCCAGGTAAGACATCCCTTAGGATGACAGGTAACCGCAACACTCCCGTGTAGGGAGTCGAACCTGGGACCTCTCAATTCGTTGCCAATTGCAACGCTTTGAGGCACTCCCGCGCTCCACTACACTCAAGCCACTTTGGTTTCACAAGCTATAGTTACTCTGGCAGTTATGTAACAATGGAGTCTGCATCACATTCCTGGTTTCTACATAATCGTCTGAATCAGCACTCGTTTGCCATTCGAAATTTGCAAAAAAATCAACCTTGCTAGCGAGGGTAGCAGTAGTTGAAGACGATAAGTCAATAAGGGATTACACAAGAAATGATCAAGTGAGGGACCAAGCACGTACAGCAACAATATATATGAATGCAGCACACAGAACTCTTGTAGTCTTGTTCTACTGTTAGGTGTAGAATTATCAACTTGAGTGGGGCAATCACATCTTATTCATTACATTATTGATTGATACTGCACCAGTAATGCATAACTCGTTTAGTGCTAAAAATTCCATATTATGAAACTAAGTCTTATTCAATCAAGTAATCAAAGATTCACCAAAAGTCCAAAAGTTTATCTGCACGGCTACACCAATGAAAACATCCTGAAAAATTCCCTTTTCGAGCTTGTCGTGATAGATGGTGTAGACGCGTAGAGGCGTTTTGGTCAATTAACTTAATACAGAAATCAGAGACAAGACAATATCATTGAAACTCTTAATATAACTCCAACGGATAAAGATATGTAATTTCTGTTAGTGTCTGAGGGTCATGGGTGATAAAAGATTAGTCAACTAAATTACTTTTTCCGTCTCAGTTATTTACTCTGGTTTAAAACTTCCTAACAAAAAAACAAATATAGAAATAAGCAATTCCTTGGGATAGAGGGAACATAAATAGTGAAGTGCAAGTAGGACATCGTGAAATTTGGGGCACATTTGGGATGTCACGTTCATTGACCTAAGATTGTCCTTAAATCCTCAAGTCAAGCTGAACTAAGAACGACTGGCAGGCAAGAGTCATTTAGGATAATGCAACTTATCCTCAAGTCAAGTTGACTGCTTCCTATAACTTGATACTCCTCAGACCACAAATATTGTTCCCTAGTAAGTTGGCAAGACGGTTCTACACAAATACCAAGTAATATATAAAATGGATCTAACCACCAAGAAATCAGGGTTAATATTAGCGAAAAAGTAGTTATAAAACTAACCTGTTTTACAATATACTTTTGTAATGCCGCCTTACATAGGTCACCAAGCTTTATCAAAAATACAGGAAAAAATCAACTTGGCTGATCAACCCGGTTGAATGAGCGAACCTGTATTTTCTGGGACAAACCCTGCAAACAAAATTAAATGCTAACTCATTCTTATTGGCCAAATAAAATCTCGTCTGAAAATTCAATTGAGAATTTTTTGTTTGCCGATTACTTTTCCACTCGTAACAATGCACTTGACTCCAATTGAAAATCTAGTCTGAAAATTCAACAGAGAATTAACACACGTAGAGTGAAAATTCATTTAAACGCCTATATAAATGAAAGGGTGATTATGTTCAAGCGCATTATCACACATAAAAGTACAACTCTTACAAAATGAAACCAATCCACCTCCAAACCAAAAATGGAAATCCAGGTTCTATTTTTTCCTTATGTAGCAAAGCAGCCTTTCTTGTCATCTTTGTTTTTGTAATGCAGAATATTACAGTAACTACAGCATTGTCTAGTGTTGACTACTCAGGCAACGAGACCGACCATACTGCGTTGGTGGCCATCAAGAAACAACTACTGGTTCCCAACGGGGTTTTAAGCTCATGGAATGACTCTATTCACCATTGTTCTTGGGAGGGGGTTACTTGTGGGCATAAACACAACAGAGTGACGGTACTAGATTTGACTTCTAAAGATTTGGCAGGAACCATATCTCCTTTCATAGGAAATCTCAGCTTCCTTCAAACTATTTGGCTTTCGAGTAATAGTTTATCCGGTGAAATCCCTGCAGAAGTAACTCATTTGTTGAGGCTTAATGACTTATCGGCACATAACAACAAACTGGTAGGCAAAATTCCATCAAACATATCTAATTGTGTTAACTTGGGAATTATATCGTTAAGCTACAACAAGCTCGAGGGAATACTCCCAGAAGGAATAAGAGCATTGTCAAAGCTAACAACCCTTCTTGTGGATAATAACAATCTGACAGGCCCTCTTTTTGATAACATACAAAACCTTACTTCTTTGGTATCATTAAGTGCTCTTTACAACTCATTTACAGGAACTATCCCAAACAGCATCGGTAGGATGCGAGATCTAACCATCTTTGAAGTTGGATCAAATAAACTCCAAGGCACACTTCCTAGGTCCCTTTTCAATCTCTCCTCCCTTGACGTTATTGAATGTTTTGACAACCAGCTACATGGAGATCTTCCTGCAAATATTGGCTTCACTGTTCCTCGTCTGAATTACTTGAACCTCGGGGGAAATAACTTCTCAGGATCAATTCCAATCACCTTAGTAAACCTCACAACACTTGGACATATCGCACTTGGTGATAATAGTTTTATAGGAAAGGTTCCTTATAATTTTGGAAATTTTCATTACCTAACTAATTTAGATCTTGGGGGGAATTACCTAGAGGGCGATATCAACTTCATAGCTACACTGGTTAACTGCACTTTGTTACTTAACCTGGCATTGGGACCAAATCACTTTTCAGGAATATTACCCAAATCGGTTGCCAATCTCTCCAACTCTCCGGAATCGCTATATATCCAAGATATTCCCATAAGTGGAGACTTTCCTGAAGGTATTACCAATCTCAACAATCTTGAGCAGTTAGCGATGGACAACTGTAAATTAACAGGAACTCTTCCTGGGGATTTCGGAAAGCTCCAAAAATTGGAACAACTTATTTTGAGCTCCAACAGATTAGAAGGTAGAATTCCCAGTTCCTTTGGCAATATATCACACTTGAGTGAGCTTTATTTAGATGACAACATATTGACAGGGAGTATACCTCCGCATTTGGGGAGTTGCCAAAGCCTGTTGTACCTGAATTTAACAAACAATGAACTCAATGGAACCTTAGGCGATGAGCTATTCCAAGGATCCGTTTCATTTATTGAACTATATATGTCTAATAATATTTTGGAAGGTTCCTTACCTTCGAATATGATTAAACAAAGTCGCCTACAAATCTTAGAACTGTCCAACAATAAGTTTTCAGGTGTCATTCCGGATGGTTCATGGGACTGTCCTGACCTTCAACACTTGTATATGGATGGGAATTTCTTCCATGGAAATATTCCTTCATCCTTCGCTTCTTTAGCTAACCTCCAAGAAATTGACTTTTCTCGAAACAAATTTTCTGGCCTCATTCCAACCTTCTTTTCTGGATTTCATACGCTGTATTACCTTAATTTATCTTACAACGATTTTGAGGGAAGGGTTCCAACGGGTTCAGTTTTTGCAAATGCAAGTGCGGTCTTTGTTACTGGGAATAGTAGGCTTTGTGGAGGAATTAAACAGTTGCAATTACCTAGCTGCATTGAGAATCGAAGAAGGGGAAGGACTAGGTTGATAGTTCCAATTATCAGTGCACTTGTTGGGCTGGTGGCCATGGCGGTAGGGGCCGTAGGGTTGTACCTGGCATGTATAAAAAAGAAAGATTCACCTCACTTATCAGGTTCAACGATGGGGATTGTAACAATGAAAGTGTCATACGGCATGTTACTCAAAGCAACAGATGGCTTCTCTTCAGACAACCTACTTGGGACGGGCTCTTTTGGATCCGTGTTTAAAGGGATTTTGGATGGAAATACGGTTGCAGTGAAAGTTCTGAACTTGCAACACCATGGTGCGTCTAAGAGCTTCATGGCAGAATGCAACACGTTAAAGAATGTTCGGCACCGGAATCTGGTAGGCATCATAACATCTTGTTCCAGTATTGACTTTCAGAGAAACGACTTTAGAGCACTAGTATACGAGTTCATGCCCAATAGAAGTCTAGACAGATGGTTACATGGAGTTGATGGAAACATGAGCCTTGCTCAAAGGGTGGATGTAGCGATTGATGTGGCCCATGCACTTAGCTATCTCCACTATGAGTGTGAAAGTCCAATAGTACATTGTGACTTGAAACCAAGCAACATATTGCTCGATAATGACATGGTTGCTCATGTTGGGGATTTCGGATTAGCAAGGTTTCTTACTCAACCTCGACATCCGAATCAAAGCAGTACAATCGAAATCAAGGGCACTATCGGCTATGCTGCTCCAGGTAATAACAGCCTGATTCCTTAACTATCATAAATCTGAAATGGTTACTGCAATACCTTTTTTCTTATCTAAAATAGACCCCTTCATGCATGAACGTTTCGTAAGGCTTGCCTATCTATCTATCTAATCCCCGTTTATGTGTCTAAGCCTTGTCATGGGGATCATATTTCAGAATATGGGCTCGGCTGTGAGCCATCTACAGAGGGCGATGTCTACAGTTATGGAATATTGCTACTTGAGCTAATGACAGGAAAGAGTCCAACAGACAGCATGTTCAAGGAAGGCTATAGCCTTCATTTGCATGCAAGAGGAGCATTACCTGATCAAGTCCTACAAATTGTAGACCCATCACTTGAAGAAGATAATCTCACTGAAGAAGGCGATGACACAAGCAGAATTAAAGATGAGCTTCAACGAAGAGTGGAATGCATTGCTGCTGTGATTACTGTCGGAGTGTTGTGCTCCAATCATTTGCCACAAGAAAGACTGAAAATAGTCGATGCCATAGGCAGGCTTCAATCGGCAAGAGACAACCTTTTTAATGCTTAGAAACAAGCGTAATGTTTCTGCAAGAGGTATATTATGATCACTGATCAGATATAGCATGAGTGTACAGCTTACTAGTAATGAATTATGTTGAAAGTTTATTTGATTATAAGTTCTGCTAACATAACATTATTTCTATTAGCAGTGCTGTTGGTTACAGGGGCCTGACCGCCAGAAGTCGAATTCAATCAGGAAAAAAGCGTCCTCCCATTGAAGGTTCAAGATAGAATTATTAAGACTACAAATTTACTACAGTTGAATGTATAATGCTTTTAAGTTCCTGTTATTTTGCTGTAAACATGACTTATCTACCATAGTTTGTGTTAAGCATAACATCCAAATATCAACTATCAATATATGGCTTATTAGTCGAATTATATGCATGATAACATCAGCAAATATGACCTGCAGGAATTAAACAAGAATAAATAGAAAATTAGAGGAAACATCATGCATATGTCACTAATGCACATATATACGTTATCTGCATAATCAGTTGATCACCCACCTAACACATCAGTAATACTTAATGTCATTCCTTGAGTGCTAGTGGCGGACTGGCAGTGACGACACTGACATCGTCTCTTCCGCAGTTCCGCTAAGAGGCCCGTGTCTATTAGTGCAACAAAGAATTCCATATTGGTAGGCTATTCAATTAATACGCCACAAAGTTTATGCTCCATTGAAAACTTCTGATATGCCTGGAAACAACCGGATAAATAAAAACAGTTAGTCTTCCTTAATATGACCATATCTATCAGCGTTAAACGGGTCAAATAGTACCCCATATAGGTCATATGGTGTATACAAGTCATGTTGGAAGGGTCAAATAGTACGCCCAGGGTTAAGATGGAATTATAAAGTTATGTTGATGCAAAAAGCTTTCAAGTTCTGTTGAAAGATCTTTGATGGTTTGGAATAAAACGGAGTACTCATTAAGCGCACACTGCTCTTCTACTAAGTGGGAACAATCACAAGGACAGTGAACATAGTCACTGTTATGTTCTGAGACTAATCAGATCAAAGGTTTGAGATTGGCTGAACGAAAGCAAGGATATAATCAAGAAAGAAAAATTCAAAATAGACTAGCAATTAAAAAACACAAATAACCAACCAACTAGTCAATTAAGAACCGCATAAATTCATAAACTATTTGCTAAATTTTGAATATCTTCACGTGTATTTGACAACGGAAATGATCAATGCTGGACAAATTTTGACTAAAGAAACCGAAATTTGATTGGCTCAATATATATTTTAAATCCTGAATTGAACGAGTCATTAGTATTTGGTAAGCAGGAGTTAATTAATCGTCATTAGTCATTAGTCACTGGTATGTAACTTTTTCTTAAATCAGGCTGACTGCTGCCTATAGCTTGATTATTTATGCCTGTGGGTCAAATACCAGAAAAAGTCTTCTGTAAAGACTACAAAAACCGAAATTTGATCGGTGGACGTGGTGTAGTTAGTAGTTACGCTTCGCTAGCTAATTAGGGGGTGTTTGGTTTAGAAAAGGGAAAGAGAATGGAAACAAGAAAGGGAATGAAGGGGAAATGAATGAGATTACCCGAAATTTAGCTCCTTGTTTGGCTAGATAGGAAAGGAATCCCTTATTATATGGCCACCACTCCAACTAAGAATAGATGGACCAGCGAATAAATCATGATGATGTAAGTGCCTATATAAGTCAAAGAGTGATCAAGATCAAGAGCATCGCACACAAAACAATTGCTGACAACTACACACAATGAAACCAATCAACCTCCAAACCCAAAATGAAAATCCAAGTATTATTTCTCTATTTTGTAGCAAACCAGCAGCCTTTCTTGTCATCTTTGTTTTTCTTATGCAAAATATTACAGGAACTTTATCACAGCATAGTATTGACTACCCAGGCAACGAGACCGACCACACTGCGTTGCTAGCCATCAAGAGCAAACTATTGGATCCTTCCAACAGGGTTTTAAGTTCATGGAATGGCTCTATTCACCACTGTTCTTGGGAGGGGGTTACTTGTGGGCGTAAACATAACAGAGTGACTTTATTAGATTTGAGTTCTAGAGGTTTGGCAGGAACCATTTCTCCTTTCATAGGAAACCTGAGCTTCCTTACAATTATAGAGCTTTACAATAACAGTATATCTGGCAATATTCCTGCGCAGTTAGGTCATTTAAACAGGCTTCAAGTATTAAGGTTACGGAACAACACACTTGTAGGTGAAATTCCATCCAACATATCTAATTGCAGTAACCTTAACCTTCTTTCCTTTGGCAACAACAAACTAGAGGGAAAACTCCCAACAGGATTAAGGGCATTATCAATGCTGACAATATTTATTGTGGAGGATAACAATCTTACTGGGCCTCTTTTTGACATCATACAAAATCTTACTTCTTTAGTATACATATTTGCTCATGACAACTTCTTTACAGGAACCATCCCCAACAGTATTGGTAAGATGCAAAATCTAACCAACATTGAAGTTACAGAAAATGAACTCACGGGCACACTTCCCCCGTCTCTTTTCAATATCTCGTTCCTTCAAGAAATTGAATTTAACGACAACCATCTACATGGAGAACTTCCTCCAGATATTGGCTTCACTATTCCTCATCTGAATGACTTGAACCTTGCGGGAAACAACTTCTCAGGATCCATTCCAATCACGATACTAAATCTCACAGCACTTGAGATTATTGCCCTTAGGGGCAATAATTTTAGAGGGAGGATTCCTTATGACTTTGGGAATCTTCATAACCTAGCTGCTTTATCTGTTGCCCATAACTATCTAGAGGGTGATATCAACTTTATTGATACTCTAGTTAACTGTAGCCGATTAAGTATCCTAGATTTGGGATCAAATCACTTTTCTGGAATATTACCCAAGTCTCTAGCCAATCTATCCACCTCTTTGCAATGGCTCACAATCAATGATACACGAATAAGTGGGGAAATTCCGGAAGGTATTACTAATCTCAACAATCTTGAGCGCTTAATTATGCCTAGCTGCAAATTAACGGGATCTCTTCCTCGGGATTTTGGGAAGCTTCACAAATTGGAACTACTTGATTTGAGTTCCAACAGATTAGAAGGAAGAATTCCTAGTTCCTTGAGCAATTTATCACACTTGAGTGATCTTTATTTATATAATAATAAATTCGAAGGGAGTATACCTCCACAACTTGGAAACTGCCAAAACTTGTTGACGATGAATCTAGCATACAATGAATTCAATGGAACCTTGGACAATAAGCTATTTCAAGGATCTGCTTCATTTATAGTAGTAGATTTGTCTCAAAATCATTTGGAAGGCTCCCTCCCTTTGGAATTGAGTAAACAAAGTAACCTACAAACCTTGCTTCTGTCTAACAATAAGTTTTCAGGTGTCATTCCAGATAATCTTGGCGACTGTCATGATCTTCAATATCTATACATGGATGGAAATTCCTACAGTGGAAATATTCCTTCATCCTTCGCTTCTTTGGCTAGCCTCAAAGAAATTGACTTTTCTCGAAACAACTTATCTGGCCCCATTCCGGCCTTCTTCTCTAAATTTCGAGATTTATATTACCTTAACTTATCTTATAACGATTTTGAGGGAATGGTTCCAACGAATTCAGTATTTGCCAATGCAAGTGAGGTCTTTGTTGCTGGCAATAACAAGATTTGTGGAGGAATTAAAGAGTTGCAATTACCTAACTGCAGTGAGAAACGAAGCAGGGAAAGGACTAGGTTGATAATTCCAATTATAAGTGCACTTGTTGGCGTGGTGGCCATGGCGGTAGGAGGAGTAGGGTTGTACCTGGCATGTATCAAAAAGAAAAATACACCTCGTTTATCGGGTTCAATGATGGGGAATGTAACAATGAAAGTATCATACGACATGTTACTCAAAGCAACAAACGGTTTTTCTTTAGAGAACCTACTGGGGTCAGGTTCTTTTGGATCTGTGTTTAAGGGGATTTTGGATGGAAACACGGTTGCAGTGAAAGTTCTCAAGTTGCAACACCATGGTGCATCTAAGAGCTTCATGGCAGAGTGCAACACATTGAGGAATATCCGTCACCGGAATTTGGTAGGCATCATAACAGTTTGCTCGAGTATTGATTTTCAGAGAAATGATTTTAAAGCTCTAATATATGAGTTCATGCCAAACGGAAGTCTCGAGCAATGGTTGCATGGAGTAGATGGAAACATGAACCTTGTTCAAAGGGTGAATGTAGCGATTGATGTGGCCCATGCACTCAGCTATCTCCACCATGAGTGTGAAACTCCAATAGTGCATTGCGACTTGAAACCAAGCAACATTTTGCTCGATAATGACATGGTTGCTCATGTTGGGGATTTTGGATTAGCAAGGTTTCTTACTCAACCCCGGCATCCAAATCAAAGTAGTACAATTGGAATGAAGGGTACTGTAGGCTATGCTGCTCCAGGTAAGAATAGTGTTATTCCTATTTATAATTAGTCTGACAAAAATCATATAACTATATTATCATCAAAAGACTAAGATGCACAAACTCAGCAATCTGCTGGACTTGTAATCTATTTACTACCCATTTATGCGTCTAAGCCTTCGCATTGGGTTCACATATCAGAGTATGGGCTCGGAAGTGAGCCATCTACAGAAGGTGATGTCTACAGCTATGGCATATTGCTACTCGAGCTAATGACAGGAAAAAGTCCAACAGACAACATGTTCAATGAAGGCTACAACCTTCATAAGCATGCGGAAGCAGCATTACCTGACCAAGTCCTACAGATTGTAGACCCATCATCACTTGAAGAAGATAATCTCACTGAAGAAGTCGAAGACCCAAGAGCAATCCAAGATGAGCTTCAACGAAGAGTGGAATGCATTACTACCGTGATCAGTGTAGGAGTGTCGTGCTCAAATCATTTGCCACAACAGCGAATGAAAATAGTTGACGCGAGAAGCATGCTTCAATCAGCAAGAGACAACCTTCTTGGTGCTAGAAACAGGCGTAATCTTCCTGCAAGAGGTATATCATCAGACATATCATGAGTTTACAGTTAATGAATTATTCGTGAAGTTTCAATTTGCTTAGAATTTCTGCTAACATAATATTATTTCTACTTGTATCGCTAATGGTTACAGGGGCCTGAACGACTACGAATCTACCATAGTTGCATGTAAAATGCTATTAATTTTCCGTCAGTTTGCTGTATACATGACTAATAAAGTGTTAAGTACTGTATTACTTATAATCATGTACTGTTATTGTGTATTGTTCTTTCTCAAAGCTAACTGGTTTCGTGTGTTATGCTGAACATCCACATAGTTGCAATTAATTCAACACTGGCCTTCATAAAATAATACTCCCTCCGTTTCGTTCATTTATTTAGCTTCGATAATATACCCCTCACAGACAAGATAAGAATAAGAAAAGGTAAACAAATGAATTAGACGGAGGAAGTACTACGAGTGTTCTGAGAAGCTATAACCTCAAATTATATGCATTATAGGAGTAACATTTACCAAATATAAACCCCAGGAACTTGTAGGTGAATTTCCACCGAACATATCTAATTGTGTTAACCTCAAAGTTACATCGTTAAACCACAACAGACTCGAGGGATTAAGAGCATTGTCAAATTAACATTACCTATCTGTGAAGCATAACAATCTTAGGGGTCCTTCTGTTAATAGATCATGATTACTATCAAAACACTGATGCAGAAACTCAGTAAGCTTCTCGACTTAATGCTAACTTGGTTCCCTATATTTTAATCAACTGATATGTAGATCATTGATGGTCAGTGAGCTTCTCTATCTATCATAATCTCTGATTTGAAAAGAAATCAAAATGGGAAAAATGAGTATTTAATTAAGAGAATATGACTATATGAAATACTTCGTATTCTACAGAAAGATTTTTTTTGTTTTCAATCTTATATATAAGCCTTCTCACATGTTAGACAGTTAGGAAGCGAAGCATTTACATATGGTGAACTGTATGGCTCCGGAATACTAAGCTCATGACATAAAACAGATCCGCAGAAACAATTATCACAATCCAAAACTTGAAGAGACCGAAATAACTGACGAACCTGATGAAAGGACATTCCACAAAGCAATTCAAGAGAAACTGGAATGGATTTTTTAATGTTTAGTGTTGGAGTGGCATGCTCGGACCATTTGCCACAAAACCCAATGAAGATAACTGATGCCATAAGCAGGTCTCGAGCTTCTAGAAACAACCATCTCAATGCTAGAGAGGCGTATCCGTAATCTTCCTATCCTACAAGAGGTAACTAAGAGAAATGATTAAACCCTTATAGCTTCACCTTTTTTGCTCTAAATAAGCATTTGCAAGGGTCCAGTAAATGAGCAAGTTGAACTCAAAGCTTCACTAAGTATTAACCACTATAATTCGTTCCACAAAGTCTGAACCCTACAAAATCATTGCAGGTACAAGAATAGGGTTCAAACACAGCTTGGCCCGGACCAGAAAAAATGAACAGGATCGTGCCCTTCTATCTGGACTGCATCCGGACCAAATAAATTTAGATCTAATCCCGAATCCTCATTTTATGAAATTCACTCATCGGATAAATCAGAGCTTGATTGATATTCATTTTAACACTTGAATACCATCTGCCTTGCCTGCATACAATTCCTGAGAATTCATCTTCCACTTCTATTTTCGAGGCCTTAACAACAAAAATAAATCTCCCTTTTTTGCCTATAAACTTTAAGAAATATCGGTATTATAGAGTTTATTAATTAATTGCACAATTTCCTTAATCACTACGGAAGTACGGAGTATACCCCTTTTTTGCCTATAAACAATTCTATATATGCTACGCTTTACTAATTAGGGGTTTACGAACATCAACTAATAAAACTAAATTCAAATTCATGGAATCATATAATTGATAACACTAAGCAAACATGAACTGCAGGAACTAGAACAGGAAATCATTCTTCTATAAATTTGAGAAAATGAAGGAATTTATACCTAATCATCCCGGAGATTCCAATCTTCTTGATTCCAGAATTAATCCAATTTTGAACTTGAAGAATTAATTCAATTTTAAATTTGAATTGGAAAAGTTAGGGTTTTGAATTTTTGATTATATTTTCGGTTTTTCTATTTGATTGACTGTTAGTTCACAAAAATCTCCCTTTGCCCTTCGCGCCAAGCAATAATTGTACCCGTAGGCTGGTAGAGTTGATAATCATATGACCCGACCCGATTTGGTTAACCCGAGATCCGTGAGTAGCCTGAAAATACCTAATTCGAATATGACACAAAACCCAAGTTGACCTTACCTAACCCAAACCGCCTTGAGTCTTGATTGACACAATGTTGATTGACTGAAAACCACTCAATGGTAATTGATCCGATTTAAAGCGACCCAAAATAACCCTCAATTACTAATATTAAATCGTATTAATATTATGTATATCAAATAAAAGTTCACTGGTTTCGTCGCTCCATAACAAATGAGTGACCTTGTAAAATAACCTTCATCTTCAAGTAAATCAAATTAGTACTTGTGCTAAATAATGTGTTTTAACTATTGACTAGAAATTGACCCGATCTAAAATGACCTACTCCGAAATGATCGATCTGAAGTCACCAAACCCAAAATGGAATCCAAAATTTGAAATGACTGACCTGACCCAAAATATTTGACAAACCCAAAATAACCCAACCCAAACTCTAACTCATTGACCATTTGCCACCTCTAACTATAACACCTATGTTAAACGAGTATACGACTATGTCCATAACGAACGCTACCACTTTAATAGGGGTCGTTTTGTTCAAAGTATTGGAATGGATTGTGATACTATAAAGCCATTGGGTTAGAACTTGCTGATAAATGTTTGGATCGCTTCGGAAATGGAGTAGAGTAGTAGTAATATGGCAGAATGGAGTTACAAACTTGGTGTATAGATGGGTATGGAATAGAGTTAGATATTCTAACTCTATTCCATACCCATCTATACACCAAGTTTATAACCCCATTCCATCATATTACTACCACTACTCCAATCCATTCCAAAAACTTTCAACTAAAGACTAGAATGGATTGAATCTTTATTCCAATCCATTTCAAAAACTTCAACCAAACACCCCCTAAATGAATTTGCAGTTTGATCTTAAACTCCTTATTATTGTTTATTTATTTACTTTGAACTGAATATGTAATATTCCGTCCTCTTCTAAGACACTAAAGTTCTGATTATTTGTACCCCTTTTTTATTCTTTTTTAGGAGTATTTTAATTAATGTAAACAAAAGATTGAGACGAAAGGAGTAGTTATCAAGAAACGATTCAGACTCGTCTTTTGTTCGTTACATTCACTTAATAATGAATAATTAAAACGAGAGATAATTTAGGAGTTTTAAAACTACTTTTAAAAAGTTAAAAGCTGATAATTACCCTCCAAAAGTAGAAGTAGGTATTTTCTACTTCTACTCCTACTTTTCACATAAAGAGCATCATAATGATCCGAATTGAATCCGACTAATAATCACATTTGTTGATGTTGCTCCATGTTACATTCACCATAGCAGCCTACCCTGAACCACGCTATACCGAGAAAAAGGATTGTACATCAGATGTACTACCTCATACTTAATAATTTTTTGAGTTTTTGTGTGGTTTTTTGAGTTATATAGAGTTTATAAATTACATTTTAGTTTTATGATGTCAAAAATCAAATTTTTCTCAGCTTATATATAATTTTTTTGAGTTATAATGTGACTTTTTAAGATTAATGTTTAAGTAAATAAACTCAAAAACTTTATAATAAAACTCAAAATTTTTAAATTAAAATTCAAAAATTTTATCTTAATGCTCAAAAATTATACCATTTGATGTAGTATATCAGATGTATAATCCACTTAATGTGCTATACCGGTCCTTCAAAGTTTGAGAATTTGCCCATTTCCTTAGTATGAACATAATACAGATGATTTTTTTTTTTTTTTTTTTTTAAAAAAAAAGTATATTGTCTTAGTATGAACATAATACAGATAAAAGAGTGTTACTACCTATTACAATCAATCCGACTCAAGCTCGGATTAAAATGGATGGTGTAATTTAAAAGTATATTGTCTTGATATTGGCGGGATAAGCACCTCTATGGCTCTATTTCTGAGACGACAGTTCACACGACTGCCAAAGGAATGCATGATATCGCGTATGCAAGATGCGATGACAAATCCAAACACTAAAGACAGTGAAATAAGTGATGGGTTGATTATCTACAGACGTGAAAATATCAAAATTCATTACCTAAACACCCAAAGTCGGAGGAGAGAATAAATTCCTATGTTATTTCGACCTTTCAGTTGACAACGTCACATGATGTGTTAACAGGATACAACACTAGTTACACTACAACACCATTTGAGGCCACAAGGAGGAAATATATATTCACAATACACACATGTTGTAACGGAAGCAAGAAAGAACAAATAAAAGAACAATAAAACTACGTCCACAGGGCAGAAAGAAGAGAATTTTATTGATATGTGAGGAGTTTTCGGTTTACAGATTCAGACGCTATAATAAACATGGCTGCTAGGTAGAGACTTAGAGAGTTTATATAATACTCTCTAAGATCTAATACAGAATGACCTAATAAAGGCCCAAGACAGACCTAGCCCAATAACATATACCGATACCGTTTAAGTTTCGGGGGCGTTGCCCGGTCAGCGAGGCCCGCATAGTCATTCGAAGCGGCGACTAACAAATCAAGGCACAAACCCAACAACACAGGATATAACACTGCAACACCATTCCATTGAGTACAAGGAATCATCGACAATTTGAAGCTCTTAATATAAGTCGAACTAATAAAGCTTTCTAATTTCCATGATTAATGTCGTGAGTAATATCTATCATATTGATTTAAGATATCCACAAGGATAATATCTACAAAATTGAAGAATTATAATAACCATAACAACAAAAAAGATAATAATTCCAAAAATAATCAAGAAGATACTACAAAGAACATATACCACTCTTTGACAATTATTATAATGCATTCAGCATACTATTGTTTCGAACAAGCACATGCTAGTTACCCTGGCTTGCATGCAATTGAACGTTACATTCCAAAACAGCAAAACCTGTGGTTATTACATATATATGACCAAATTAAGTGGTCATTATCTCTGAACCAACCTAAGATTATTCCAACTTGGGCCACATTTTGGGATGTAACGTTCATTGACCTAAGATAGTCCTTAAATTCTCAGTCACAGCAGTATAACCTCATACTCCTAAGACGGTTTTACGTAAATATATTATAAACATGGATCTAACCATTTAATCAAGGTCCATATTAGTGAAAAAGTAGTTATTATAAATATAGAGTTTGGATATTGTTAGGGTGAAAACTCATGTCCCACATCGGTAGAATAAAGATGAAAGCTCATCTTTATAAGTGTCTACAAAATATAATAATACGAGGCCTTTTGGGAAGGAGCCGAAGAGTAAATCCGTGAGGGCTTGGCCCAAAGCGGACAATATCGTACTATTATGGGTTGTGGACACAGATGCAGCAGAGGCCCAACACGAGATATTCGCGCTTCCGCACAACAATTGGCACCAGAGCTTAGGTTTTTGGATCCAGGGAGGAGAAGATGGCAACTGACACTATAAGGATTGAGAAGTTTGATGGGAGGAATAGTTTTGCACTATGGCAGATAAAGATGAGGGCTTTGCTAAAGGAGCGGTGCATCTGGAAACCCTTGAAGCCGGGTTTCTCCACAAAGGTGACGAAGACTGAAGCTTCGGCTGCGGGTGTTGAACCTAGGGTGACTGAGACGGAAGATCCTGCCTTATTAACAATGGAGGAGAGGTCTCATTCATCGATCTTGTTGAGTGTGTCAGACGATGTCCTAACTGAGGTAGCCGATGAGTCGACTGCATTGGGGTTATGGCTGAAATTGGAGAGTTTGTACATGACAAAGTCGCTCACCAATAAGTTGTTGTTGAAACAACGTCTGTTCTCTTTCAAGATGCAAATAAGTATGTCACTTCGTGATCATCTAGACAAATATAATACTATATTACTAGATCTGCGTAATATAGATATTAAGATTGAGGATGAAGATGCTGCTTTAATTCTGCTGGTTTCTTTACCTGCGTCGTATGAGAATTTTGTGGATTCTTTTGTTCTTGGTAAAGAAACGTTGACTCTAGAGGAAGTGAAGTCAGCACTTTGCACTAGGGAGTTGCGACAAAAAGCAACTGTTGACTTAGAAAACGGATCAGGGGCAGGTTTAGTTGTTGATAATACTAAAAAGGGCGGAGTTCGGAAGAAAAAGGTTAAGGCTAATATTCCAGACACCAATACTACTGATAATTCTGTTATCTGTTATCTATGCAAAGAACCCGGGCATAAAAGACTTAGTTGTCCTAAGTTGAAAGCTAAGTTTAATGCGGCTGTAGTTCAAAGTAAGAATTTGGAGTACGATTCTGAGGCGGACTATACACTTGTGGTTGATTATGTTCGTCCTATGATCGTTGGATTCTAGATTCGAGGTGTTCTTATCATATGTGTCCACACAAGCATTAGTTTAATACTTATGAGTTCTTTAATGAGGGTCGCGTTGTTGTTGGTAACAATGCTACTTGTGAGGTAGTGGGTATTGGGTCAATCAAGGTGAAAACTGCTGAGGGTAAGAAGTGTACTTTGACTAATGTGAGACATGTTCCAGCTTTAGGGAAGAATCTTATATCACTTGATTTATTAAGTGATTTAGGATATGAGTTCCAGAGTAAAGGGGAGATTTTGTCTGTCACGAAGGGTTCTAGTTTGGTGCTGAAAGGTGTCAAACAAAATTCTTTGTATGTATTACAAGGAGAAACACTGACTAATTTTGCAAGTTGTGCATCCGTAAATCACAAGAAGAAGACTAAAGTTTGGCATAAGCGGCTTGGTCATATGGGTGATAAAAGGATACAACAATTGTACAAGAGGGATCTTTTTAACGGTGTCAAGGTGAGTAACCTTGAGTTTAATGAGCAGCGTGTGTGTTTGGTAAGAAACACAGATTTAAATTTAGCAAGAGTGTTCATAAAACAAAAGAAGTCCCTGACCCTTCGGGGTGCTGAGCTTAAGGTGGAGCATCCTTGAGCGGCCCGGTCCAGGGCTAAATGGACGCAGGCCTAGTCCATGGCTTATTGGACGGCAGACCCAGTCCAGGGTATATTGGATGGTTGTAGACTCATGGTGGAGTATATGGTGTTCTAGTGTGAGAGCTCAATTTGCTGGAACATGACAGATATAAGTCTACTTGAGTGACTTGTATAGTGGTCGAGTGATTTGAAAGTCGTTTGCTAAATGCGACTGTCCGAGTAAAAGTGGAGAATTGTTAGTATGTGACTCGTATGTCGCATATAAAATATGTCGGAGTAAGATTAAAGATGATAAAAATAAACTAAGGGAGGAAATATACTCCCTCCTATTCACCATTTTCTTCCCTATTTCCTTATTTAGATTATTCGGGTTTTCTTCCCTATTTCCATTTTTGGGTTGATTTGTGTGGTCCAAATTAAATTACATGTGGGGTAGTGTGTTTTGTGTGGTCCAAAATCACTTTCTTATTTCTTGTGCAAAAAGGAAAGAGGAAGAATATAGTGAATAGGAGGGAGTAGGAGCTAAGACAAAAAAAGAAGAATTGTCTGAATGTCACACGGGTCGCGTATGACTGCTGTTCGGCTGATGCGTATTGCTGCTGTACAAGGAGCTACGTGATTTTGCTTGGTTTTAGGATATTAGTGGGTCCCTTCCACTTTCCTAATTAAAGTTGATGGGGCATATTCTGCACCCGCTGACCGAGTCAACATCTTGACCAAGGTCAAAGCTAAAAGACAGCAAGTCAACATATTAACAGCCTAACCGACGAAGCCTGTCGGCCTGTCACTTGGGTCTCGGCTCGGCAACTAGCCGGCCAAGAGGCATATCCGCGTACTCACATCCGGTCCCCTCGGCAGCGAGTCAACCAGGCCTGCCGGCCTGTCATGGGTCCCTCGGCCGAGGGTAAAACAGTCTTTCCACCTGCTAGCCACTTGGCCACTTGGCCACTACGTGACAAAAGGTGAAAGTCTATAAATACTCCACTTCTCTCATTGAGAAAAGGATCCGAAAATCATCTTAATCTGGTATAAAACTCCCTTATCTCTCTACAATATACTTTGCCAAGTTAACACACAACTTATCTCTTTAAGTTTACTGACTTGAGCGTCGGAGTGAGTTCGCTCGGTACCAAGCCGAGCCCTCAGTTTGTTCATCTTTACAGGAGAGAGCGAAAGGAAGAGACAAGCAACGACGTCATTCTACAAGCTTAAGTGGTCATAATCCTGCTCCGGAATTACACCCGGAACAATTGGCGCCGTCTGTGGGGATAGCATACTAAAAGCTAGTCAACTACATTACCAAACAAAAAAAACAAACCCATTCAACGAGCTAAGAAGATGTCAAAGCAACAAGAAATTGTGAGTGAAGAAACTGCATTCTTCCAGGATGACACGTTCCACAATTCTGAGATCAGGCAGTCCCCCACCGGCCGAGTCATTGACACGGCGTACGGGATGCCGAAAGAGCCAGAAACACCGCTGCCTACCGACCAGGTCACTGTCATGGGACATGTGGTCGATGCGGCCAACTTAAAGCTATTCCTGGACCTGATGGGTAGTACGCCGATTACCCCTGTCACGACGACGGTGACGGCAGCGCACCCACAGGTGACCAGGGCCCATAAAGTGACTCCGAACAACTTGACCGGAGCGATACAAGGAGCTGGGCATGCTAGGACGCCGGCAGAGCCCGTAGTGCCAGTGGCAGACCTGCGTCCTTCCCCCACTCGCGGGAGGACAGCGTCGCCGCGGCAACGACGAGGCCAGCCCCAAAGGAGTGAAAGAAGTCCGACTCACCAAAGTCGGACAAGAAGCCCTACCCGCCAGAGGGAGATAAGCCGGACTAGGGTTGCGAGGAGCCGATCGCCGCGTGTCATTCGGCACGTGGTCAGACAGCCCCTCAGTGCCTATGTCCTCGAGATCCGGGTGCCGACTAAGCTGAAGCTGCCGTCCTTATCATACAAAGGGGATAGCGACCCGACCGACCATGCCGAGGCTTTCGAGTCGTACATGTCGGTATGTGAGCAGCCTGATGAGGTGTGGTGCCGATTCTTCCCAACGACCCTGCATGGGATGGCTCAGAGTTGGTACAAGGGGCTACCTAATGGCTCGGTATACTGTTATGCCGACCTGAGAGACAATTTCATAGCCCAGTATTCTTGCAACAAGAGGAGGGCCGTGGAAACATCAGACCTCCTAACTATCCGACAGGGGGAGGACGAGTCCCTCCGAAGCTACGTGAAGAGGTTCGACGCTAAGGTTCAACAGATCCGTGATCTGAACACCGAACTGGCGGCCTTCGCGCTGATGAAAGGCCTCCCGAAAGGCGAGTTCAAAAACGAGCTGATCAAGTGCGAAGACCTCAACTTAGACTCCGCCAGAAAGATGGCCGACCGAGCCATATAGGTGGAAGACTATCACAAGACCTGGGTAGGCCACAGTGAAACTGGGCACCCAGAGAGGAAGAGCCGCCGGGACAACACAGATGAAGGCCGCCGTGACGGTAATAGGTCACGGCCTGAGAAATCTTTTAGGAAACAGAACTCGGCGGGCGCCGGGGGGAGTTCGGGACCATACTACCAGAAGCGGTACAGTAGTCTCACCCCCCTAGTCGCCTCTATAGCCGAGGTCTTCACCCTAAGCAAGAACGATGGACAGAAGTGGGCAAGGCCCCCCAAGGCGAGGGGGGAAGGTGACGCAAGCCAGTTTTGCGAATACCACGGCCACACCGGCCATAAAACTGACAACTGCCGACATCTCAGGAACGCCATCGAAGAGCTAATCCGAAAGGGGGCCCTCAGCAAGTATGTAGCTGGAGGCCCGGGAACGAGCGCCGATGGGGCGAATAGAAAATCAGTATTCCAACGGATGGGAGTGATCCAGGTTGTCATCGGGGGAAACGAGAACGGTGGGTCAGCTAATGGGCACAAACGGCACTTAAATAAGTTATACCAAGCCGTCAACTTTGTGCCCAAAACAGCGATCCCCGCTTCCACTATCCCCGATATAACCATTGGGAAGAAGGACTACGAGGGAGTCGTCGCCCCGCACAGCGACCTGCTTGTAGTCCACCTGGACATAGCCAACCACTTGATCAAGAGGTGCCTGATTGACACAGGCGCCTACACGAACATCATGTTGAGGGAGTGCTTTCTGAATCTCGGTCTGAAGATTGAAGACCTGAGCCTCTGCACTAACCCGCTATACAGCTTCTCTGGGGCCGGCCTGGTACCCCCGGGGTCAATCAGACTGCCGGTGATGTTCGGCCAAGGGGATGCGGCTAAGAATGTTTTGTCTGAGTTCGTGGTTATCGATGGTTCGTCTGCCTACAATGTTCTCATCGGCCGAGTCACTTTGAGCGAGGCCGATGCAGTGATGTCCATCCAGGCCCTGACATTGATGTACGTCTCGGACCGGGGGAAGCACAAAGCTCGTCTCAAAGGACGAGAGAGACGAAATTGTCAACATCCAAGTGTCGGCCAGGGGGTGCAACATGCAATCCCTCAAAGTGGCGAAGAAGTCGGAGAAAGGGAAAAGCCCATCCTTGCAACAGGAGGGCGATCCGATGAACACCAATGTCGGCATGGTCGAGGGAGCCGAGACCGAGGAAGTGGAAATTGACCCGGAGCGCACCGTAACTGTCAGTGTCGACCTGGAGCCAAAATTCAGAGCCGATCTCCTAGACCTGCTGAGGAAGAACAAAGATGTCTTCGCATACTCAGCCGCCGAGATGCCAGGCGTGAGCCGGGAGGTGATCGTTCACAAGCTGAACGTACTCTCCACCGCTCGCCCTGTCAAGCAGAAGATGAGGAACTCCTCGGCCGAGAAGGATGAGGCCATCAAAGCTGAAACAGACAAATTGTTAGCGGCAGGCTTTATCATGCCTTGTACTTACCCTGAGTGGCTAACAAATGTTGTAATGGTGAGGAAATCGTCAGGGGCGTGGAGGATGTGTGTTGATTTTACCAATCTTAATAAAGCGTGCCCTAAAGATTGTTATCCCTTGCCTCGAATAGATAGTTTAATTGACGCCACGGCAGGCTACACTATGCTAAGCCTGCTAGACGCCTTCTCAGGGTATCATCAGGTATTCATGGCCGAGGAAGACATGCCTAAGTGCGCATTCATCACCAGACACTGTACCTTCATGTATAAAATGATGCCGTTCGGTTTGAAGAACGCTGGCGCAACTTACACTAGGCTGGTGGACAAAGTGTTCCAAAATCAAAAAGGGCGAAACATCGAGGCTTACGTCGATGATGCTATTGTAAAAAGCAAGTCTGACAGGGAGCACTTAGCCGATTTAGACGAGACATTTTGTTCATTAAGGAAATATAAGATGAAGCTTAATCCAAAGAAGTGTAACTTCGGTGTCCGGGCCGGCAAGTTCCTCGGCGTGCTTGTCAGCGCCAGTGGAATTGATGCCAATCAAGAGAAAGTCCAAGCAATACTAGACCTACCGGAGCCGAGGAATCGAAAAGAGGTTATGACGCTGACCGGCAGGATGGTGGCTCTCGCCCGCTTCATCTCTCGGTCGGCCGACAAGAGCACTCCGTTCTTTAAAGTGCTGAAGGGGAATAAAAACTTTAGCTGGGGGGAGGAACAGAGCACGGCTTTCAGGCAACTGAAAGCCCACCTTCTGACACTATCGACCCTATCCAGGCCGACGCTGGGGGAGACGCTATATCTATACTTAGCAGTTACCTCGGCCACGGTCAGTGCCGTAATCGTCAGGGAAGAAAACAAGCAGCAATACCCAATTTACTTTATCAGCCATACACTGCTGGCCGCCGAGAGAAATTACCCACTAATCGAAAAGGCAGCCCTCGCCGTCGTCGTTGCCACAAGGAAGCT
This sequence comes from Silene latifolia, assembly GCF_048544455.1. Classification (NCBI taxonomy): domain Eukaryota; kingdom Viridiplantae; phylum Streptophyta; class Magnoliopsida; order Caryophyllales; family Caryophyllaceae; genus Silene; species Silene latifolia. The sequence goes on along the minus strand of NC_133535.1, from coordinate 10,854,206 downwards.
AAAACCCTACTTCGACGCACATCCCGTGACGGTCTTAACCGACCAGCCATTGGAGAAAACATTAGAAAAATTCGAACAATCCGGCTGACTTATCAAATGGGCAGTGGAGCTCTCCGGCTTTGGCATTCAGTACAAGCCGAGGCCTTCGATAAAGGGGCAAGCGCTTGCAGACTTTCTGGCCGAGTGCACGTATCAAGAAGAATCACATCCCGGCGTGTCGGAAGTGTATACCGACGGTTCCTCCACGACGAACAGCTCAGGAGCCGGCATCCTTATCATCAGCCCAAACGGAAACGAGTTTGAGTACGCCTTGAAGTTTACCTTCTCGGCCTCAAATAACGAATCCGAATACGAGGCGGTGATAACTGGAGTCGAGTTAGCTAGAGCTGCCGGGGCGGAGCATATTGTGTTGAAAACAGACTCGCTCTTAGTGGCTAATCAAATCCGGGGAGAGTATGAGACTCGAGACGATGGGATGGTAAGGTACCTGGAGAGGGTAAAAGCTGACACCTCAAAATTGAAATCTTTCCAAATACAGTGCATCCCCAGGTCTGAGAACAACCGAGCCGACGCTCTCTCAAAACTTGCCAGTTCAAGCATCAAGAATGTCAGTCGAACCGTGCTGGTGGATATCAGAAATGCTAAAAGCATCACTGAGACCGTCAGCATGGTGGGCGACATCGAAGCCGAGACAACGTGGATGACTCCGATAATGAAATACAAGCTTACAAAAGAGTTGCCGGAGGACCGCAGTCTGTCTCAGAAGATAAGAAGGATCGCCACAAGGTACTTGGTATTCGAAGGAGAATTATACAGAAGGTCCGTGATAAGACCACTCTTGAAATGTGTCGGCCCAGCCGACGCGGAGCTTATACTGACAGAGATTCACGAAGGCATCTGCGGACACCACATGGGGGCGAGAACGTTAGCCCACAAAGCTCTCCGAGCCGGCTACTTCTGGCCTACCATGCTCAAAGATTCCAGGGCGAAAACCAAGAAGTGCAAGAATTGTCAGATGCATGCTCCGGTGATACATGCACCTTCCCGAGACCTACAACCGGTACTCAGTCCCCTACCATTTGCACAGTGGGGGATGGATTTATTGGGACCATTTCCAACGGCCTCCGGAGGAAGGAAGTACCTGATCGTCGCCGTTGACTACTTCACCAAATGGGTCGAGGCTGTCGCGGTACCTGCCAAGACCACGGCGGCCGTAAGAAAGGTGATTTGGGAGAACATTATAACTCGTTTTGGGTTACCCCAAGTCATTGTATTTGACCACGGCCGAGAGTTTTGGAGCGACATGGTGATGAATTGGTTGGAAGAGCTCGGTATCAAATTTGCATACTCCTTCGTCTGCCACCCTCAGAGCAACGGGCAGGCGGAGGCAGCTAATAAAACAAATGCGAACGGGTTGAAGAAGAAGGTTGAAGATCTAAAGGGAAGATGGGCTGATGAACTACCCGGCGTCCTATGGTCACTTCGAACCACGGAGAAAGAAGCAACAGGGTACAGTCCATTCCACCTAGTCTATGGGTCTGAGGCCGTCCTGCCAATTGAAGCAGCGGTGCCGACAATCAGAACGCAAACCTTTAACCTAGCCGAAAATGAAGAAGGCCTGAGAGTCTCCCTAGACCTGGTCGAAGAAAGTCGAGATACGGCACGGCTCAACTTGTCAGTATATCAAAACCGAATGAGAAGAGCCTACAACCGTAGGGTCCACAAAAGGGACTTGAGAGTAGGAGATCTAGTCCTAAGAAAGTCGGCCGCAACCAACAAAGGAAACATCCATGGTAAGATGACGGCCAACTGGGAGGGACCCTACAAAGTGGTCGAAGAAATGAGGCCGGGGACATACCGGCTGACAGACATGGAGGGTGTGCCTCTAATGAGCCATTGGAACACAGACAACCTTAGGAAATATTTCATATAACGGCGGAGGTGTCCGAGACCGTTGTGGGCACCCCAACGCGTGATTATATCTTATGAAAAGTGATCCAAGTTTTCCATCAAAGAGTGATCCAAGTCCCCTCCGTAGTCGTACCAAAGTAGACGCCACGGCCAAAGCCGGGCAGTCACTACAACCGCAGTTGATACTCGCGTAAGCGACCAACGAGCTTAAGAGCGTATAAGTACAATTGAGAAACGCAAATCTGACTGCCCCGACCAATCCGGGAGTGGCAGAGGAAGCGATCAATATGTCTATAGATACGAACGCAGTCGAACCGTAAACTCGATTGCCTCGGCCAAAGCCGGGAGTGACGAGGGAAACGACCGATTTGCCAACAGCAGTTGATACTCGCGAAAGCGACCAACATGCTTAAGAACGTATAAGTACAGTTGAGACGCAAATCTGACTGCCTCGGCCAATCCGGGAGTTGCAGAGGAAGCGATCAATATGTCTATAGATACGAACGCTGTCGAGCCGTAACCTCGATTGCCTCGGCCAAAGCCGGGAGTGATGGGGAAACGACCGATACGCTAACATGTTCACAACAGCAGTTGGGAAGCGCAAATCCGACCGCCTCGGCCAGACCGGGAGTGGAGGAGGAAGCGAACGACATGCCAACATGTTTAAAAACGTTTAAGTACAATTGAGATACGCAATCTAACTGCCTCGGCCAAGCCGAAGGTAAAAACGAAAAAGCGCTCAATATGTTAAAAACGTAAGAAGACAACGGCGAGGATGAGATCAAAGCCTCGGCTAAGCCGAGGGCAAATAAACAAACTTTATTAAAAATGTTTACAAGACAAAATCAAGTCGACGGCCGTCCCCATAGGGATAGCCTAAACACAACCTACCAAAGTTTAACAAAAAAATAAGGTACAACAAAAGATTACAACATAAGACATGAAGCGCCAAAAGGGTGGCAGGGAGGAAAGGCTCAATAGTTGGCCCCCGAACAGCTGAAGCTGTCCGAAGGGCCGGGTGAATCTGGTGACGACCGCCCGTCTCCCTATGCTTGTTGCTGCTTGCCACCGGCAGCAGTAGCAGCATTACCAACGATGGGCGGCCCGGAGGATGACTTGGAAGCTTCACTTGCCTTTGCCCTCTCGGCCTCCTCTCTAGCCTTCTTCACCTTAGCATCACGAGCTGCCTTGGCCTCAGCTTCCTGAGCAGCCTTCGCCGCCTTCGCCTCATCCGCGGCCTTGGCCTCCGCAGCAGCCGCCTTCTCATCAAGAAGCCTGTCAAAATCTTGCCACGGGAAGGTACCTTCAGGAAGGAGCTCTTTAATCGCATCCCTGGTAGCATCTTCAGCTTGGTCCCGGTACCGGGCACACATCTCAGGGATGATGACGGTTTTAAGCATCTCAATATCCTTCTCCCTCTGAGCAAGCACTACTACAGATACAGCCTATAACAACGGGTAAAAACCGTTGTAAAAACAAAAAACGGACGTTGTTAAAGCGGCCGTTGTAGAAGGTATTCACAACGGTCTGGTTATTTAATGAAACCGTTGTCTAAAGTATTCACCACGGTTAAAAGCCGTTGTTGTTGGGTGTTCTCCGTTGTGGAAAGTGTTTCAAAAATTTGGAGGGAATAATATAACAACGGTTGTCGTATATATAACCGTTGTTGTAACTTTCCCTCCAAAATTGTGAAGTCTTTTGACAACGGGATTATGCTACATACCCGTTGTTGAAAGTGTTTCAAAAATTTGGAGGGAATAATATAACAACGGTTGTCGTATATATAACCGTTGTTGTAACTTTCCCTCCAAAATTGTGAAGTCTTTTGACAACGGTTCTTAGTTGAAGCAACCGTTGTTGTAACTTTACCTTCAAAATTGTGAAGACTTTTAACAACGGTTCTTCGTTTAAAACCTGTTGTTGAATATTATGCGCGGGTATTTGTGAAAGTCATTCACAACGGTGTTTTTTTTATTAACCGTTGTGAAAAGTCTTCACAACGGTTTTTTTTAGTAACCGTTTTTATTACGAACTCCTAATGTTTTGAAAAATTAAATTTGTTTCATGCCATTCAAAACTCGCATATATCAATGACACCATATACCAAAGACCAAAGATAAATCACAAATTTGAGTTCATCGAACTCAATAGATTCAATTCAACCACAACAACAAAGATCATATATATATATATATATATATATATATATATATATATATATATATATATATATATATATATATATATATATATATATATATACTTACAAGGAGTTGAATTTACATGAACTAATCTTTCCCTAACTTCAACAAAAAATTTACTAATAAGTTGATCTAAACTCTGAGTATCATGCATTTTTATATTCTAAATCGTAGTTGCCCCACATGTCTCTTACCTCGTCTATATCTATATTTGAGTACTCCTCAATCTGTTGTTGTAACACCCCGTAATTTCGGACCGTTAATATATTTCGGAAGTAATTTATTAATCAAATAAAATTTGATATTAATGTATTTCAAGTAAAAATAATTCAAAGAAATATAATTTTATTATATTTTGAAGTAAAGTATTTATTTTGATAGTTTCGAAATGTTTAAAAATAGTTTAAACCGTGTAAAAATCTTTTAATTCGAAATAAGGGCATATCGGGGAAAAATGACAATTCTTTTGAAAATTGGGTAAACAATTTTGGAAATGGGTCGTATGAGTATTCAATTTTCTTGTAATCTCGTGTTTAAGAACTTTGGTCTTGTCGGAATTTGCATTTGACTAACGGTTCTAATTATTATCGAAACGAGCCAAAACCGACTCGTAAAATCCCGACTAAAACCCGTCTCCCTCCTTTCCTTTCTCCCTTTCCCGCGGACACCCCCCTTCCCTCTTTCTTTTTTCTGATTTTCTCACCTAACATCACCTTCTTTATTGTTCTAAAACATTCCATCACCCATAAACACCATTTTTCACATAAAATCCAAGCTAAATTTACCATAACTTTCTCGTTTCTTGACGGATTTTTACAAAATTTATATTTCCGGAATCCTCTCGTCGAGATCTACAACCTAGTATGTTTTAATTTCAGTTTTCTTGAAGTTGTTTTAAGACGAATTTTGGCAAATTTCGGTATTTATACTTATTTATTGTGTTTTTATTGTTTATATAGGTGAAGAATTGGAGGACGAGTTTGGGGACTCGTATATTGTCGAAGATAGCGGCTAGTTGCTTGTTAGGGTTTGGTTTTAAGGTGCTAATTGCTCATTTTCTAGCTTAAGGTAACATATTTCGAGTTACTCGACGAATAATCGTCACATTCTTTGTTGTTTTTGTATGTTTTGTGATTTTTGTTTGAGTAGTAAATTTTCACATGATAAAATTTGATGCATGCATGTCTAATGCTTGTCTTTTGTTAGTTTAAGTTAGCATATTAGTTTAGGAACGATTAAGTAATGTTTAAAACGGTGTTTAAATGAACAAAAACGGAAAAATGGAGGTATGGGGGTGGCGGCAGCAGGCCCGGCAGGCCCATGGCAGGCCCACGGCTGGCCCGGGTCAGCCCGTTGCTTGTTTCGCGGTTTTTCATGCAATATTTGTCATTTCGGGTTCATTAATGATATGTTTAGTATAAGTTACACTTGAGTACACTTTGAATTGAATCATGTTAGTAGTGAAAATTGTGTTAATAGTAAAAAGTATGCTTATTATGGTAGTTGACACATGTTAGGATAGATTTTAAAATAAAATTGTAATGAATAGGCTTAAATAAATTTTATAGCAATAATTGCCATGTTTTGATGATTGTGCCGAAAACTGAGCCTTGGTCCCTTTGACTGATTCGATGTCAGTCAATTGTGTGATTGGTCAGCCGCAATTTAACCCGTACCTGTCGCAGGGCTGGGGTTGCGGGTAAAAATTCGGTTGGATGAAATTTTGAATGAATTAGATAATCAACCTTTTTCTTGTTTTAGGCCATTTATTATATTTTTATTTCACATGTGTAGTTAGTTGATTTAAGTAGCTTCTTATATTGTAGAAACGGCCCTAGATTCCCCGAAACCTTTAATATGGTTAATATTGTTAGAATTGGAAATTGGTATTGAATACTTATTGAGGATCTTTGTTGGATTGTCTTTGAATAGACATTTATATAGCCTTTCACATGATAGAATGTTAGCATTTATGTTGGTAAGTTGGACTCTTTGCCCTCTTATGGTTAAGTGGGTGTCTTACTTGTCTTGTGTGGTGTGGGCTAAAGTATTCAAGCTGGGACTAGCTGGGACTAGGTCCTAGGTGAGTATTTCGGCCTTCATCATAGATAGGCCTTTATAGTCTTTGACGAGTATATGTTCACTGCTTGATAGCCTTTGTGTTCCTGACTAGTGGATTTATATCCAAGTTGGGGCATGACCTCGTTACTTATTTTGATAGTAAGTGGTCAGCTTAAGTACTAGCCAACCCTTTGGTGGACTCCTTAGGGTACTCACTTTGTTTTAGAAAAATTGTGGGTCTTGGGTGCGGTGGTGTGTATCCGCATGTCTAGGTCTGCGCAGATTTTAGGCTAGGGTTGTGTTGTGTCTTGGCCATGTTTTATTAATATTAACCGCTGAGCCAAGATACCGGTTCGATTACCTTCCCTACCTCGTGGTATAGACTCGAGTTACAGAGTGACTATTGACCGTGCTAAGAACTTATGCCTGTCTTTGATATATTGCCCTTTCTTGTATGGTGACTTTATGAATTGTAATAGGTGAGATGTAAGCCGGTTACAATTGATAAAGTTTGGATTACTACTTGTTATATGTTTCACATGATAGTTTAAATTGGTCAGTTTAGTATTCATATGATAGAATGCTTGGAAATTAGATTAATTATCATGCTGATTACATGTTACATTACATGTTACATTAAATATGACGTTTCGTGGCTGGGAGGACTCGAAGTTACTCCCCACTGAATTGTGGCTTTCGTGTTTGTATAAAATGCGATTGACAGGTACTTGATGCTTAGTTGGGGTTCACGGACGAGCTAGTGAGCAAGAGAACCTTGGACCTAGTTTGGCTATTTTTGTAGAAACCTTTAACTTTTGGTTTTGTATATATATTTTGAAGGGACATATGTCTCCCTCTTCTATTTTGGTTTGTATCGCTATATTCCCGCGTCTTTAGTTATGTATGTAAATTAGTTTGTTAGAAATTGCAGGTTATGGCACTCTCCTTCTGGAAATGTTTGTGAATGGTTTAGGAAAATTTTTGAAATTACAGGTTTTATCTAGTTGAACCAATTACAAACATATCCTGTCAGTTTTTCCGTAGAATTTACGTCTTTATTTAAGGCTAAAAATGAGGGTGTCACAGTTGTGACGGGTTGATTGCATACTGCGTAAAAAACAAAGAGAAGACATTATGGTATATAATATAGCAGCAAGCAAGACAACATTAGCAACATCATGGTATATATAGCAGCAAGCAAGACAACATTAGCTCTAATTTAAAAAAAAGTAATAAACACATTATTAAATTACTAACCTTTTCTGGAATAATGATATATCTTCGCCTAATAATCTCCAACATGAACCGACAAGCGTAGTATCCACATTGTATGCTATCTGGCTGGCGAGGGGCCTATTATTACATAAAAACAAACAGACGAGAGAAGGCTCACATCAGAATCTTGAACTTTAGGTATTGTATGTATTAGTATTAAACCCAGATTTTGCACTTAATGTTATTGTATTTGAGCACGTACCCCTGTTATCGTAATAAAATCAGGGCCAACATCAGAATCTTTCGTGGGTTGATCCTGCTCGTTTGCTCTTTTCTTCTCAAAGGCCCTTTTTTTAAAAATAAAAAAGGAGGCAGAAACTCATTTTTTTAGGGGCAAAAATGAGCTTTTTTCTATAAATAAAAATTGAAAATGTTATTATAAATAAATCAGTATTATAAACTTACATATTAATCAAGCGCTTAAAAGTCTCGCTTGGTTGATGATGTAAAGAGTCCAACCAGAAAACTTTATTCCTTGTCGGCATGATGGCTGCTAACACCCAATGAGTCCTACATCAAGAGACATCATCATTATTAAGAAGTACATATATTAGTTATGAAAATGCAATTGTAGAGGGAAACGTAATATTAATTTGTTTATTACCCTTTTTCATTATAAGCGCCAAAAATCAGCTTCTTGGTTGTCGCCAATTGCTGAGCAATATAATCTACCCGTTGTTGGAAGGAGAAATCCGCAATAAATAAAGATAAAATAAAGGGGCACAGGAATCCGTATTGATCAGATGGAATATTCTTCTCGGGGATCACTCTCAATTTCAATATCCTACATTATTACGGTATTAATTCCGGTATTTAAAACACTATCTAGTAGTCAGAATATTAGAATATGAAATTATTTACTAAGAAACTTACTTCATCCAAACAAATATGTGTTGGATATCAATCTGGTCTAGGCCAGCCCATACGGCTAGTATATCCCATGATAGAAGTGATTGGCGATCAACCCCTAGAATATCCTCCTCGAGCGGAATAATTATCAATTGCTTGGTGGCTATGCGATGGGCAGCCTCCTCATGCAGTTTCCTCATCGTCACCGTTCTTACATATCCCATGTAATCCTTCCCTTTATATTTTGTGTCGTTTAAACTCCTAACTTTCAATGATGAGGTAGTAGTAAGCGAGGTAAGACGGGGACTTAGGCTTATCGGTCTTTTTGTCCCCTACACAAAATTACCATGCTTTTTATAAATACAGAAAAAATATAAATAAAGGGAGCGAGGTTTTTAAAAAAATGGAGAAGTTAATTAAATACCTCATCAAGTTGTTGTCTCGACGAGGTCGTTGGCATGTCTGTGGACTTAGGCTTATCCGCCAAAGCCGGCTTTTTTGTTCCTTACAAAAAAAAAATAACATATAAATTTAACATATAAAAACATTCAACAATTAAAAATTTAACATATATATAAAGGTACTTCTTCTAACCCCAACTGCTTTCCGCTTCTGAGGCGGAGACGTCCGAGCCAAGCAGATGTGAGTTTCAGGCCATTGGATGAAACTTCCAACCGCATCTCCCAGAATGGTAATGTCGTCACGAATCGGGACAAAGCGTTGAAATTTTTCATGGCCTGGAAAGACTGTAGTTATCTCTACTTTGGTATGATTCGGCAACAGTTTTTGGCCATGAACTACAGTTTCCGCTGCTGCAGATTTGGTGTGCATTTCTACGAGACCCCGGCCAACACGCACATGATGTGGCTTTTCGGTTTTAGGGTCAGCAAGAATAACTTCCCTCTTGTTTACCGTCTGAAGAATATACACATACATTATTATATCCCAAAATTTAATATAATTCATATAAATTTAACTAATTAAACACTTCATGCATACCTTACTGAAAACAGGGAACTGACTTAAAGGAGATGTATGCTGTTTTCCATCAGCCGTCTTCTCAAGTTGCATCTCCTTTTCAGACCTATTATTTACCTAATAAAATTAACCAATGGCACGATGTCAGAAGTTTATTACATTAGAGCTGGCACGGAACACACCCCCTGATCATACCCAAAAAAAAAAAAAAAGAAAAATAAGGAAGTATTAGGTATCTGATCGGCTTTAGTTGTTACAACTTCAGAAGCATTATTAGGTACCTGATCTTTCTGAATCTCGTTGACCGATACTTCCTTCTCATGTATTGCCAAGGTAGTAGCGGCCTCTTGACCAATCTGTTGTACCTTATTATTACCCCCTTTAGAAATGACATCCTCCATCATCTTCACCTCTTCTTCGGAAAGCTTACCTCCAGCATTCAGCTTTAGTAGTACGGATGCCATTAACTGAAGCTGCTTGCCAAGAATGTAATGTGTCAGCAATTTTTATCCCAACAATAACATGTGAATTGAACTTAAATGCAAATAATAGAATAAATGTTACCATGTCAGCCTTCTCAGACTTAGTCTTCCTTTTCTTCTTTATCGGGGCAGTTTTCCCATAATATTTCGTTACTCCAACCTGTAACGGGACGCCCCTCAAACGACCTGGATGTTCGGGTCGGCCGATCGCTCTAGCAAGAACGTCATTACGACCACTGGGAGTGAATTTCCCTTCTTCTACCTCTTTCAATACGTTGTCCTATAATATATTAAATAAACTTCAAATTATATTTGTGACTAAAATAATAAAGTTAGTAACGAACTCGTCTTAATAAAATAATGCTTACTATGTTGGCCAACACTTCCTCATCATATTTGTCACGCGACCGGGATCCTTTAGGCGTGTGCCCTTGTTTATAAGTTACATGCCGATCCACCTCTTTCACTCCCTTTGCCACCTACACATTAACATGGTAACATTTATACACGTAAATGTGTATCAATGCAAGTCCAAGTGTGATTAAAAAAATAAAGTCTCACAGGGGAATAATGCATGCTACTTACGAGGTCCTCTTCTATCTTTTCAGAATCGCCTCGAGAACCATACCATTTCCCCTTCTTGCATGAAATGTTAGCACGATTTCTTCTGCTAACGGCCTTCAAATAATTATATAAAAGCGCAAGTAGATGAGATAATAAAAAGATTATATAAAGGACTCATTAATTAAAAAAATGATAGGTAAATCGTTAAAAGGCGAGGATATTTAACCTGAAACTTCTCAGTAGTTCTCATCTTTTTGAAAAGATCCCATTGTTCCTGCTTGATGGTGGGACACTTGTTTTCCGGTGGGCTCTTACGCATCTCCCCCGTTGCCTTGTCCACATACAACCAATCCCTAGCAACGCCACACCTCCACTGCCTGTGGACATCCGCTGCCTTATGCATTAAATACTCATCATGGCTTTCATCGGGTATAATAAAGCCTTCCTTTACACGAGCCAAGTATAACTCCGCCAATTTTGGATTCAAATTTCTAAAATCATCTACATGGATAGGCACAAACTGTCTTGTGCAAGTACCAATCCAACTGGAGAAAAGACCCGCATTTGGACCAGTAGGGAAACCCATCTCACTCCATGATATTTGGAACGGCTGTTTAGCGGCTATAGCTGCAAGGACTTTCTGGCACTTCGTAGCACCCCTCTCACCAGGCTTATCATCACCAGGCTTATTATTCTTTTGACTTCTTTTACGTTTTTCACCCATGATAATCCTAAAACCCAAATATGAATGATATAGCTGGAAATGAACAACTTAACAACGTACATTCAGAGTATTATCTAAAACCCTAAACCCTAATAGGAATGAAAATTTGAAACAACAGATTGAGCTTCTAAAATCCTAAACCCTAATAAGAGGAGTGAAGTAGATGATGCGGGATGATAAAGATAACAAAGAAGACGAAAAACAAACAGATGCATGACAAAGAAACAAGATGATCGTCTTAAAACCCTAATGACGAAACACAAAATTAAAGTGAACATACCTGATGATGATGATGATAAAGAGAACGAGCAGGATGATAAGGGAAGGCAACGGAATCTGGGCGTCGGAAATTGGGCGACGGCCGGCAACGAGAATGTAGAAAGCGAGGAAGAGAGAGGAATTAACTCAGGATACCAACGGTTGAACTAATAATGTTGTGTGTGTTTGTGTATGGCATGCTGTATGGGTTTCTAAATTACTTTTTTTATTAAGACAAACTATTGACAACGGGTGCTCAACGAAGAACCGTTGTTATATGTTAATAACAACGGGTCAATAAAAGTCAACCGTTGTCAAAAGTTTATTACAACGGTTAAAATATACCCGTTGTAATATATTTTCACCAAATTTGCGCCAAAATGAAATATGTCAAAAAAATCATTGACAACGGGTAGAGGTACTACACCCGTTGTTGAAAGTATTAACAACGGGTAATTTAAATATAACCGTTGTTATTGTTGAACTTTTTTTTTTTTTTTTAAAATTATCGTAATTCCATTACGGTCCAAACTGTAACAATACATATCGTAAATGTGGAAGCACTATATCTGCAACATTATTCAACAATTTCAACACCAAAGATCCACATCTAATAATAAGATCAAGAAAATAAGACAACACCAGCATGCATGCATACTGCATATCTAAGCTACAAGATTTACCATGCCATGCAAATTTGGGAATTTTTATTTAAAAATATAATGACCATTATTGATTTACCAGCAATAAATTAAACCATCAAATTATTGGTCTGAAAATGACTCAAAATGTTGGTCGTCCATATCACTGTGTCCTGATGAACTATCTCAGGATCGGGGACGTTTCTTGGATGTCATAGTTTCTTCGTTAACCCAAATACCTTCACCATGGTCATCACGCATATAGATGCTTTCAGTGTCCTCATGATCAGTGTCAACATCGTCGAAATAAGATACAGTGGTAGAGTGATCCATTCCCTCAAAAACGACATCCTGATCATCATCACCATTATCGGATGGACTACTCCTTCTACTCCTTATAGACAGTACAACAGACCACTTCTTATCCATAGGATCGGTGACATAGAACACTTGTTTAACTTGGGATGCCATTATGAAAGGATCATCCTTATTATTGCCAACCTTACCCAGATTGACCAACGTAAATCCCATCTTATCCTTTCGGACACAATGGATGTTGTTATCAACTTGATTACATCGAAACAAAGGCATTGTGAAATCAATGTAATCTAGTACCAATATTTCTTGAATAACACCATAATAAAGGCATTTTCCCCAAATAGGCTTTTTATCTTTTGAAGTAGCAAAGTGCATTGCCGCAAATTCAGAACTCACACCACTATTTTGCATTGTGCTCAACTCATCTTGCTCGCGGGTGTAAAAAGTATATCCATTAATGGAAAAACTGTTGTAAAAGGTGACCCTGGCATTTGGACCTAAACCAAGACGTAGTAACCTAGGAGAGATGTCATCACCAGTTTGATCAAGACACACTTCGTAAGACAATATTCGTAAACCACTCTGGAAACGTCTTCGTATGCTCGTTCGCAATCCACTTCTCGGTCTTGTTTTGGTGATCGTATTTGAGCTCATCTTTGTGTTGTTGAATATAAGGTTGCACCTCATCTTCGTTGTTTAGCACATACATGTGTGCTAAATGCAACATTTCACGTGTCACAATTTTTTCAACCCGGCCCCTAATACCTTTTCCGGTCATCCAGTCACTATGACGATTCTTAGGAACGCCAATCAACTCCTCAAGAGAGAGATGAGCGTAACAATATGAAAGAGCTTCGTCTAAAATAGCGCGTTCAGCAATACAACCTTCCGGACGATACCGATTAGATGTATAGTCCTTGTAGACTTTCATCAATATTTCGAAAGGATATTGGTATCTCAAGTACACGGGCCCAAGGTACAAAATCTCCCTAACCAAGTGAATGGTCAGATGAATCATGATAGTGAAGAAAGAGGGTGGAAAATACATTTCCAACTGACAAAGAGAGGTTACAACGAGGTCCTGCAATGAATCCGCGTCATCGGGATCGATGACTTTCTCGCATATGGACTGGAAGAAGAGACAGAATCTAGTTATAGCATATCTTACCTTTTCAGGTAAAATGGAACGAATAGCCACAGGTAGTAATTGTTGCATCAAAGTGTGACAATCATGTGACTTTAACCCGGTGAGTTTTAGGTCTTGCATCGACACTAGGCTTTTGATGTTCGACGAATAACCATGTGGCACTTTAATTCCATTCAAGCATGCACATAACTCTTTTCTCTCATTCCGTGAAAGGGTAAAAGCCGCTGGCGGTAAAAATGTACGATTACCTCTCTTCTGTGGTGCCAACTCTTGCCTAATACCCATCATTTTCATATCTTCCCTAGCTGCGGCCTTATCCTTTGTTTTACCAGGAACATTCAGAAGGGTATTGATAATATTATCACAAACATTTTTCTCAATGTGCATGAAATCGAGGCAATGCCTGACCTCTAGGTCAGGCCAATATGGAAGTTTATCAAAAAATATGGATCTTTTCTTATACCCACGAGTAGACAATTTAGAGCCGCTCTTCTTCCCATAATCTATCTCAATATGATTTACTTTCTGATAAACTTCATGCCCACTCAAAATTCTAGGAGGTTGACGAAGTTCTTGTCTTCCATTGAATGCTTTCTGCATCTTGCGATAACAATGCTCATGATACAAGAACCTCCTATTTCCCATATACACATACTTACGAGAAGACTTCAAGTATTCAGACTCGATATCCTCCCCACACAATGGACAAGCCTCTTTCCCATGAACTGTGTGCCCAGAAAGGTCGCCATAAGCCGGATAGTAAGTTATTGTACACAATAACATCGCTCTCAAATTGAAAGTTTCGTTCTTATATGCATCAAATACTTCTATCCCACTATCCCACAACAATCGCAAATCATCTAGAAGAGGTTCCAAATATACATCTATATCATTTCCAGGTTGTTTAGGGCCGAAAATTAACAACGACAACATCAAATACTTTCTTTTCATGCACACATATGGAGGTAAGTTATAAATAGCCAACACTACTGGCCAAGTACTATGTTGGCTACTCATGTTTCCGTGTGGGTTCATTCCATCAGTGGACAGCGCTAGACGTAAGTTTCTAGGTTCATTGCCGAACTCGGGATACTTAGCGTCGAACGATTTCCATTGCTTACCATCTGCCGGGTGTCTTAGCTTTCCATCATTGATTCTTCCTGTTTCATGCCAAGTTAACATTTTTGCATCATCGGGATTCGCATAAATCCTTATGACTCTTGGTATCAATGGAAAATACCACAACACCTTAGCCGGGATCCCCTTCCTTATCCTTATAACGCCACTCCAAACATTTAGGGCAATTGGTTAAGTTTTGATATAATTTCCGATACAATATGCAATCATTTGGACATGCATGTATTTTCTCATATTTCATACCCACTCCTCTTATTAGTTTTTTCGCCTCATATGTCTTAACAGGTAGAACATTACCATCAGGAAGCAACTCCTTTATCAAGGCTAAAAAACTAGTGAAACACGTGTCACTCACCTCATTTGCCCCCTTGATATTATACAACTTCACCACAGCCGACATTTTTGTGAACTTACAAGTTACAACCAGGATACAGAGGTGCTTCAGACTCACACAACTTCTCATACATGTTGTTAAGGTCATCCCAATTACTAGTGTCATCACCTACATCTTCAAAAGCAATCGACTCATCATCATTCTCTTCATTATCTATAGACCCAACATTCAACTTCTCTACTTCCAACTCTTCCAACTCAAAAAACTCGGCAAACTCAGGATCATCAGTTAGCCTTTCGTGTACCTCAACATCATCTTCTTCAGAGTTATTCTCTTCCTCTAATGATTCCCCATGAAAAATCCAAAGTGTATAGGATCGACTAAATCTCCACTTTTCTAGGTGTATTTTAACGTCCGGAAAAGCCATATAGCTAATATTACCACATCTTTCACAAGGACATGCAATACTAGAAGAACCTTTCAAATTGTTCGAAACGAATTCATAAAATTCAGCTAAACCATCCTTGTCGGTGCGGTCACTCATATTTGCATCAATCATCCAAGTTCGAGTCATTATTCTACATTCGTAATAATAGGCAACTAATTCAGAAAATACAATAATAGGCAAACAAATAAACGAAATTCAGGAAAGCAATTAAGCTAAATTATCAACAAATTAGATAATAACCCAAAAAATCCTATATCTATAAGCGTTATTGCTAAGAAACATATATATACCTGATTGATAAACACGATGAGGGAGAGAAGACGTGACAACAGTGACGGAGATGAAGACAGAGAGACGATCAGGGAGGAATGGAGGATGATATAGTAGCAGTATTAGCTTGTGTTTGTGTTTGTAGCGTATAGCAGAATAAAGCAATATGTTGTTCTTAAGATTTTCATAATATTAATAACAACGGTTATTGAGTCTACAACCGTTGTTAAAAGGTATTTAAAACGGGTTCTAATATAACCGTTGTGATTACTTTTCACTAATTTGGCGCCAAACCATTAACAACGGTTAAAATTTAACCGTTGTTATTAGTTTTTTCATTAACAACGGTTGTTTAAGTATGACCCGTTGTTAAAACCAATAACAACGGTTAACAACATATAACCGTTGTAATTAAGTTTGGTAAAATTCGCGGAATAAATTCTACAACGTGTTTTGATGATTTTCGTGAATAAGCGTTGTTAAAGGGCCGTTGTGGTTGCCTGTATTTGTAGCAGTGAAGGATAGCCTTTGTGCTCTTATTCTCCTTCGCCTCGGCCGAATGCAGGGACTTCCATTCTTCCCTCTGCTCAACCATGGCCTTATAGCCGCCCTCAAATTTGTTTCTCTCCTCCCGCAGCTTAGCGGCATCAGCCAACGCAGCCTCAACCTTGGCTCTCTCGGCCAGGACCGCCTTCTCAGCTGCCTCCTTAAGCTTTCGCTTAGCAAGGAAGTCCTTCATGGAGGCCAGGAAGTCCTTCTTCGTCTTCTCGACCTCCGCCTTAGAAGCGGCAAGCTCAAGCCTAAGCCGTTCGAGCGCAGGGGCAGATTGAGCCATAAGCTTTTCTTGCTCGATAAGCTGAGTGCCGGCTAGTTCAGCCCACTTCACCAGCCTTTTAGCCAACTTTATGCCGTCCGCCCCGAGCTGAACGCAGGAAACCTTCTGGGATGAGGAGTCGGCGGTGACATTTTTATCGCCCGTCTGCACAGGCTGCTTCTCCAATTGCCGTCCAGTGAGAACGACAGCCGGCGACGGCGGATCTATAAAAAACCCAGACAAAGCATCCATGTCAACATTCATTGACATATCAGAAAGCCTGTCATCAGGAATGCCTAAAGAACCTGCTAAATCCGAGCCATGGGTTAGATCCGTACCAGTCTTAGCCTTCTTGGACAAAGGGCCGGCTGACCCCTTTTCTTTCTCGGCCTCGGTAACAGCAGCAGCGGCAGGCGTTGCCTCTTTTCTCTTATTTGAAGGAGGAGGACCCTCCACAACGGTGACGTCCTCGTCAACATCGACGACCACCTGCTCCTTTTGGACTACGGGGATTTGAGATTGAGTTGGAGTTGACGTCGTAGCCGCCGTAGACGTTGTTTTTGGTCTCCGGCGCGGCACGTTACCGCCGATCTCCGCTTGAGTCGCCCTCACATACATTGCCTTCATCGCCTGCTCCATGAGTTCGTGAGGGGCCGGTCTGCGATCACGCGGCGCGACCTTAGGGTGAAGCTCAACGACTCTCCCGTCCTGGTCAAGTCCCAACTTGTTTAGAATGGAGACGGAGAGATCCCGGCCAAATCGATCTGCAAGAAACAAAATCAACAGTTAAGCAAAAGAAGTAAACCAAGGCTCAAATACAGAAGCATAAAAAGCAAAGGTGGGCCTCATACCGACCCCACTCACCCTGGCCGAGGGCCGGTATGAGGCCGACATGACAAAGCGGCTCGTCTTGAAGGACGATCTGCGTCGGAGGCATCCATCCCTTCGGCGTGCCATCCTTCTCAGCCTCGAACAGGCTCATTGCCCGTACTTCGTCCTCCTTAAGATAGACCTTCTTGGCGTCCATCTTAATCTTGTTACGGGAGACATATCTCTCATGCTCCCCCTGATTCTCACACCGCAAATTGACGCGGCGCTGGAAGGACCGGGGCAGCGGATAGTCCTCCGGAACCTCGACATACACCCACCGCCCCTTCCAGTCTTTGCAAGAGGTCAGCTTAGAGACGGTGGCTCGGTCTGTATGTTGTACCACCCCGAGCCGCCTAGGGTAGTCTGCCGAAGATGGTGAAGCCGGCGGAAAAGGTTCACCGTTGGGGCCTCCCCTTTAAAAATACAAAGTCATACGAAGCCAATTATCGTCCTAATGGCCAACGGATGCAGTTGTGCCACGGCGACATTCATGGCTTTGATTATAGCGGCGACGTGTTCATTAAGAGGAAATCGGAGCCCATACTCCAGATGTCTGATGTACACGCCGATACAACCTTCGGGAGGGCAACAGTCTGCCTGATCACCCTCAGGGACAATGATTCTATACCCCTTGCCAAAGGAGTAATGAACTTCAAAAAGTTCAGGCCCGGAACAACTAGCGAACTTGCTCGTCCAGACACGATCGGGTTTAATCGAGTAGGCTTCGCCGTGCCACAGGAAATGCGGCCTCTCTACATCAGAATGAGTCTTTTCCTCCTCCTCATCATCAAAATCCTCCAAATATTTCTCATCAATTTCAGGAGAAGGCGACTTTGGACCCCCGAACCCTACCGTGGTGACAACCAGTGGCTCCTGTTCATCAGGATGCGGCGGTTCGCCCCCCGGAGTTGAGGTACTAGGAAGAGCATCAGCAGCAGTGTGGACAGCGGGCCGCCCACGGGGGCGCTTGGTGAGGAGCGAAACAAGCGTTTGCATTTTGTATGGAGTCGCCACCAATTTTTATGGGAAATTGGAACCGTTCGAATACCTCATGTCATGTCAAGACATAAAGTAGTGACATGAACACTAAGCAATCGTTACCCTTAGCATTCTATGTCTAGAATGACTCTCGTGGATGCCAATGAACACGGGTGCTCACGGAGATCTGGAGTAAGCGGTGAGGGTACGTATTAGGAAGCTCTTTTGATCGAACACCTAATCCCGCCCGCCTCGATAGCAGCCTCTACTAATGATTAGGGAGTTATTCATACTTGATATATCGTCGGTTGTAATGCATGCAATGCAACATCCATGTTTTAATCCTAACATGTGAGAATTTAGCTAAGTCGGTGAGCAATTAGTTAGGCATACAATTTAGTCGAAGGTCGGATTTAATGCTCATTTACATGTGAAAACATTCAGGGAATATGAAATACAATGATAAATACAATAAATGAAATTACATTAATTACATTGGAATAGGCGATTTATGTCGAAAATACCTTTAAAACGGATAATTTAATAAAAAAAAAGGAATAAAAGAATAAAAGGGTAAAATTAAATAAATAGACGAACAGAAATTAGCGATATTACGGATATTAGTTAGATTAATACGTAAGCTAATTAATTATGTCAAGGCAAAACGGAGTTCAGAGATAGAACTCAGCCAGGAACAGGCGCAGCAGAGCTGCGTCCCTTGGAATAGGCGCAGCAGACGCTGCGTCTGTTCTTGGCTCAGTTCTGGCTGTGAAGCCGTATTTGCAAGCCGTTAATGTCAATTGAGGATTTTAAGGATTGATTGATAATAATTACTCGGATGAAAGTGATTAATGGATTATTCACATGTGATTAAAGTCGTAAAAACAGTAAAAACATGAATGAGACGGATGCAAACGGATTAATTATGTAAATGAACGATTAATTAGTGACATGGTGAATGAGTCCTCCATTGAAATAATTAACTAGACTAAACATGATGAATATACAACGAATATGTGAAAGCTATATCAATGATCGAATTCCAGAGACCCAGTATGAACGAATTGAATCTCTAAAATCCGGGTTTGAATTTAATGACGAAACCCCGCAAATATTGAATTACTTGGGATTTAAGTCGGATTAACGATGAATTAAAACGTGTTAATGATGATAAATAATATATACATACGATTATTAAACTATCATGATAAAGAATTAACGGAACAAACGAAAACAAACAAAAGATTGACGAATTTTACAGAGAGGCGAAGAAGAAGAAAAGAAGCGAGGCTGCGGCGGCCTCACGAAGAGGCGCAGCAGAATCGCGCTCCTTCGAAGAGGCGCTAGCGATTCTTTGCGTCTTTTCTCGATCGTCTGTCTCACCGAAAATCCGTAAAAAGGTTTTAAAGACGGTTTTAGAAATCGGTTTTAATTGGTATCTTCGACGTAAACCTTACAATGAGTGATACAATAAATAAATACAATAAATAAATAAGGATTATACACCCTCAGACTTACATGTTGACGAAACGAGAAGGACTAAGATATCGATTAGTGATGCTCGACGCGAATGCAATGAAAGTGCCCTCGTAAGAGGAAAACGATTGAAACAAATTGATTAATTAGATTGATTATTGGTGTAATTGGTCAAATTGGTCGGTCATGCAACAGAGAGGCTGGTACCCGGAAAGATCCGAGCTTACGTGGTCGAATGTTCAAGCACGTAGGCGCCAATTAGTAAGAACAAAGTCTAGAATGCAAAGGGAGAAGAGAAGGGCGGACACTCGCGTGAGAAATATGAGGAGCGAAGACTCCTATTTATACTAATCACACGAAGGTTTAGGGTTTCGGAGACTCTTTGGAAGTGAATCTCGGAAAGATATGAAAAAGATACGTGGAACATGCAAAGAAGGGCCTGGGAAGGGGCGCAGCAGCCACTGCGTCTCTTGGAAGAGGCGCAGCACCTGCTGCGTCTATTCCCAGGAGGTTTCCTCCTGCTGAAGAAAGATTTCCGCGTTTGAGTTATGGTAGGACGGAAATAATCCGATCTTCCTTAATATTAATCATGAATATTACGGGATATTATTTTCCAAAAGATAAAATTTGTGAAATATGGAATTGAAATATCCGGAACATTCCAGAACATTCCGACTCGGGATTTAACAGTTATCAGAAAATGAAGACGGTTTTTGACCCGGACTCCGAATGTACTCTAATTACTGCCAAAATGACCGTATCAGGAAGTAGATGACAACTAAGAGGTTGACATTAATATTTGAGCAATCACTTGATGATAATCTTACGAACTGTCACAAATCGTTCCGCGTACCAAACATGCGGCCCAATCATCACCGGGTGGTTTGCGGGAGGTGCAGAAACGAGGTGTCTACAGATCCCCCACTTTGACTGAGGCTTGGACAAGGCGAAAGTCAAAGTATAGCCATCAGGTCAATCGAAGATTACAACTCGACGACTATGGCGACGCGAGGCGCTCAAGGGGTCGAGCCAAGGACTGTCGTCGGGAACATTTTAGAGTCTGTCGACTATCGGGGAGGGTCGTTTAAAGTCCATTAGACTACGTAAGAAAGCTCGCCAGCCATAAGGAGAGACCATACCTGAGACTTAATCGAACTTCGCGGGGAAACAAGAAACATTGAGAGCAGCAGGACGTCGGTAGAAACTGCTGGGGAATCCGCTTGCGTTAGTCTCAAG
Organism: Silene latifolia; assembly: GCF_048544455.1. NCBI lineage: Eukaryota > Viridiplantae > Streptophyta > Magnoliopsida > Caryophyllales > Caryophyllaceae > Silene > Silene latifolia. The sequence continues at coordinate 10,833,234 of NC_133535.1, read as the reverse complement.
CGAACTCTGGCGAAACTTGAGGTTGAATCGCTTGCGTCGGTCTCAAACAAACTCTTCGGGAATATATTGACGACTAGGAACATCTTGACCGTCGTGGGAGAAATCTTGAGTGAGCGATCGCAAAATACTACTGCTTTGGATATAATGATCCGAGCGATCGCAAAATACTCTGCTATTTGGATAAAAGGATATGAGCAATATTTGAAATAATCTGCTTATTTGGATAATGGAATATGAGCAATATCTGCGAAATAATCTCTTATTTGGATAAAATGCGGGCGGAACGAAAGAAAATCATCGAAACGGACCAAAAGAATATAATAGCGTTGAAGAAGAGGCGCACCAAAGATGGGCCCACGAATAACGAACTCATAACGAATTTTTGAATAAATAGACGAACAGAAATTAGCGATATTACGGATATTAGTTAGATTAATACGTAAGCTAATTAATTATGTCAAGGCAAAACGGAGTTCGAGATAGAACTCGGCCGAGAACAAAGCAAGTAGCAGAGCTGCGTCCCTTGGAATAAGCGCGTGAGACGCCGCGTCGTTCTTCTTTCGATTAAAATTTGTGAAGCCGTATTTGCAAGCCGTTAATGTCAATTGAGGATTTTAAGGATTGATTGATAATAATTACTCGGATGAAAGTGATTAATGGATTATTCACATGTGATTAAAGTCGTAAAAACAGTAAAAACATGAATGAGACGGATGCAAACGGATTAATTATGTAAATGAACGATTAATTAGTGACATGGTGAATGAGTCCTCCATTGAAATAATTAACTAGACTAAACATGATGAATATACAACGAATATGTGAAAGCTATATCAATGATCGAATTCCAGAGACCCAGTATGAACGAATTGAATCTCTAAAATCCGGGTTTGAATTTAATGACGAAACCCCGCAAATATTGAATTACTTGGGATTTAAGTCGGATTAACGATGAATTAAAACGTGTTAATGATGATAAATAATATATACATACGATTATTAAACTATCATGATAAAGAATTAACGGAACAAACGAAAACAAACAAAAGATTGACGAATTTTACAGAGGACGAAGAAGAAGAAAAGAAGCGAGGAAGCTGGCGGCGGCCTCACGAAGAGGCGCAGCAGGAACTGCGCTCCTTCGAAGAGGCGCAGCAGTTGCTGCGTCTTTTCTCGACTGTCTGTCTACTGAAAATCCGTAAAAAAGGTTTTAAAGACGGTTTTAGAAATCGGTTTTAATTGGTATCTTCGACGTAAACCTTACAATGAGTGATACAATAAATAAATACAATAAATAAATAAGGATTATACACCCTCAGACTTACATGTTGACGAAACGAGAAGGACTAAGATATCGATTAGTGATGCTCGACGCGAATGCAATGAAAGTGCCCTCGTAAGAGGAAAACGATTGAAACAAATTGATTAATTAGATTGATTATTGGTGTAATTGGTCAAATTGGTCGGTCATGCAACGGAGAGGCTGGTACCCGGAAAGATCCGAGCTTACGTGGTCGAATGTTCAAGCACGTAGGCGCCAATTAGTAAGAACAAAGTCTAGAATGCAAAGGGAGAAGAGAAGGGCGGACACTCGCGTGAGAAATATGAGGAGCGAAGGCTCCTATTTATACTAATCACACGAAGGTTTAGGGTTTCGGAGACTCTTTGGAAGTGAATCTCGGAAAGATATGAAAAAGATACGTGGAACATGCAAAGAAGGGCCTGGGAAGGGGCGCAGCAGCCACTGCGTCTCTTGGAAGAGGCGCAGCACCTGCTGCGTCTATTCCCAGGAGGTTTCCTCCTGCTGAAGAAAGATTTCCGCGTTTGAGTTATGGTAGGACGGAAATAATCCGATCTTCCTTAATATTAATCATGAATATTACGGGATATTATTTTCCAAAAGATAAAATTTGTGAAATATGGAATAGAAATATCCGGAACATTCCAGAACATTCCGACTCGGGATTTAACAGTTATCAGAAAATGAAGACGGTTTTTGACCCGGACTCCGAATGTACTCTAATTACTGCCAAAATGACCGTATCAGGAAGTAGATGACAACTAAGAGGTTGACATTAATATTTGAGCAATCACTTGATGATAATCTTACGAACTGTCACAAATCGTTCCGCGTACCAAACATGCGGCCCAATCATCACCGGGTGGTTTGCGGGAGGTGCAGAAACGAGGTGTCTACAGAGCCCCCACTTTGACTGAGGCTTGGACAAGGCGAAAGTCAAAGTATAGCCATCAGGTCAATCGAAGATTACAACCTGACAACTATGGCGACGCGAGGCGGCTCAAGGGGTCTGAGCCAAGGACCTGTCGTCGGGAACATTTTAGAGTCTGTCGACTATCGGGGAGGGTCGTTTAAAGTCCATTAGACTACGTAAGGAAGCTCGCCAGCCATAAGGAGAGACCATACCTGAGACTTAATCGAACTTCGCGGGGAAACAAGAAACATTGAGAGCAGCAGGACGTCGGTAGAAACTGCTGGGGAATCCGCTTGCGTTAGTCTCAAGCGAACTCTGGCGAAACTTGAGGTTGAATCTTTTTGCGTCGGTCTTAAACAAACTCTTACTGGGGAATATATTGACGACTAGGAACATCTTGACCGTCGTGGGAGAAATCTTGAGTGAGCAGTACTGCAAAATACTACTGCGCTGGATATAATGATCTGAGCAGTACTGCAAAATACTACTGCGCAGGATAAAAGGATATGAGCAATACTGCGAAATAATGCTGCGCTGGATAATGGAATATGAGCAATACTGCGAAATAATGCTGCGCTGGATAAAATGCGGGCCGGAACGAAAGAAAATCATCGAAACGGACCAAAAGAATATAATAGCGTTGAAGAAGAGGCGCACCAAAGACGGGCCCACGAATAACGAACTCATAACGAATTTTTGAATAAATAGACGAACAGAAATTAGCGATATTACGGATATTAGTTAGATTAATACGTAAGCTAATTAATTATGTCAAGGCAAAACGGAGTTCAGAGATAGAACTCAGCCAGGAACAGGCGCAGCAGAGCTGCGTCCCTTGGAATAGGCGCAGCAGACGCTGCGTCTGTTCTTGGCTCAGTTCTGGCTGTGAAGCCGTATTTGCAAGCCGTTAATGTCAATTGAGGATTTTAAGGATTGATTGATAATAATTACTCGGATGAAAGTGATTAATGGATTATTCACATGTGATTAAAGTCGTAAAAACAGTAAAAACATGAATGAGACGGATGCAAACGGATTAATTATGTAAATGAACGATTAATTAGTGACATGGTGAATGAGTCCTCCATTGAAATAATTAACTAGACTAAACATGATGAATATACAACGAATATGTGAAAGCTATATCAATGATCGAATTCCAGAGACCCAGTATGAACGAATTGAATCTCTAAAATCCGGGTTTGAATTTAATGACGAAAACCCACAAATATTGAATTACTTGGGATTTAAGTCGGATTAACGATGAATTAAAACGTGTTAATGATGATAAATAATATATACATACGATTATTAAACTATCATGATAAAGAATTAACGGAACAAACGAAAACAAACAAAAGATTGACGAATTTTACAGAGGACGAAGAAGAAGAAAAGAAGCAGGAACTGCGGCAGCCTCACGAAGAGGCGCAGCAGGAACTGCGCTCCTTCGAAGAGGCGCAGCAGTTGCTGCGTCTTTTCTCGACTGTCTGTCTACTGAAAATCCGTAAAAAAGGTTTTAAAGACGGTTTTAGAAATCGGTTTTAATTGGTATCTTCGACGTAAACCTTACAATGAGTGATACAATAAATAAATACAATAAATAAATAAGGATTATACACCCTCAGACTTACATGTTGACGAAACGAGAAGGACTAAGATATCGATTAGTGATGCTCGACGCGAATGCAATGAAAGTGCCCTCGTAAGAGGAAAACGATTGAAACAAATTGATTAATTAGATTGATTATTGGTGTAATTGGTCAAATTGGTCGGTCATGCAACGGAGAGGCTGGTACCCGGAAAGATCCGAGCTTACGTGGTCGAATGTTCAAGCACGTAGGCGCCAATTAGTAAGAACAAAGTCTAGAATGCAAAGGGAGAAGAGAAGGGCGGACACTCGCGTGAGAAATATGAGGAGCGAAGGCTCCTATTTATACTAATCACACGAAGGTTTAGGGTTTCGGAGACTCTTTGGAAGTGAATCTCGGAAAGATATGAAAAAGATACGTGGAACATGCAAAGAAGGGCCTGGGAGGGGCGCAGCATACTGCGTCTCTTGGAAGAGGCGCAAAGACTGCTTGCGTCTATTCCCGGAGGTTTCCCTCTTTGAAGAAAGATTTCGCGTTTGAGTTATGGTAGGACGGAAATAATCCGATCTTCCTTAATATTAATCATGAATATTACGGGATATTATTTGCCAAAAGATAAAATTTGTGAAATATGGAATAGAAATATCCGGAACATTCCAGAACATTCCGACTCGGGATTTAATGATTATCGAGAAAATGGAGACGGTTTTTGACCCGGACTCCGAATGTACTCTAATTACTGCCAAAACGACCGTATCAGGAAGTAGATGACAACTAAGAGGTTGACATTAATATTTGAGCAATCACTTGACGATAATCTTACGAACTGTCACAAATCGTTCCGCGTACCAAACATGCGGCCCAATCATCACCGGGTGGTTTGCGGGAGGTGCAGAAACGAGGTGTCTACAGATCCCCCACTTTGACTGAGGCTTGGACAAGGCGAAAGTCAAAGTATAGCCATCAGGTCAATCGAAGATTACAACCTGACGACTATGGCGACGCGAGGCGGCTCAAGGGGTCTGAGCCAAGGACCTGTCGTCGGGAACATTTTAGAGTCTGTCGACTATCGGGGAGGGTCGTTTAAAGTCCATTAGACTACGTAAGAAAGCTCGCTTGACCATAAGGAGAGACCATACCTGAGACTTAATCGAACTTCGCGGGGAAACAAGAAACATTGAGAGCAGCAGGACGTCGGTAGAAACTGCTGGGGAATCCGCTTGCGTTAGTCTCAAGCGAACTCTGGCGAAACTTGAGGTTGAATCTGCTTGCGTCGGTCTCAAACAAACTCTTACTGGGGAATATATTGACGACTAGGAACATCTTGACCGTCGTGGGAGAAATCTTGAGTGAGCGAAGATCGCAAAATACTACTGCTATTTGGATATAATGATCCGAGCGATCTTGCAAAATACTCTGCTTATTTGGATAAAAGGATATGAGCAATATGCGAAATAATGCTCTTATTTGGATAATGGAATATGAGCAATCTTTGCGAAATAATCTTTCTTATTTGGATAAAATGCGGGCCGGAACGAAAGAAAATCATCGAAACGGACCAAAAGAATATAATAGCGTTGAAGAAGAGGCGCACCAAAGATGGGCCCACGAATAACGAACTCATAACGAATTTTTGAATAAATAGACGAACAGAAATTAGCGATATTACGGATATTAGTTAGATTAATACGTAAGCTAATTAATTATGTCAAGGCAAAACGGAGTTCAGAGATAGAACTCAGCCAGAACAAAGCGCAAAGTAGCAAGAGCTGCGTCCCTTGAATAGGCGCAGCAGACGCTGCGTCATTCTTCTTCGATTCCCGGGCCGTGAAGCCGTATTTGCAAGCCGTTAATGTCAATTGAGGATTTTAAGGATTGATTGATAATAATTACTCGGATGAAAGTGATTAATGGATTATTCACATGTGATTAAAGTCGTAAAAACAGTAAAAACATGAATGAGACGGATGCAAACGGATTAATTATGTAAATGAACGATTAATTAGTGACATGGTGAATGAGTCCTCCATTGAAATAATTAACTAGACTAAACATGATGAATATACAACGAATATGTGAAAGCTATATCAATGATCGAATTCCAGAGACCCAGTATGAACGAATTGAATCTCTAAAATCCGGGTTTGAATTTAATGACGAAACCCCGCAAATATTGAATTACTTGGGATTTAAGTCGGATTAACGATGAATTAAAACGTGTTAATGATGATAAATAATATATACATACGATTATTAAACTATCATGATAAAGAATTAACGGAACAAACGAAAACAAACAAAAGATTGACGAATTTTACAGAGGACGAAGAAGAAGAAAAGAAGCAGGAACTGCGGCAGCCTCACGAAGAGGCGCAGCAGGAACTGCGCTCCTTCGAAGAGGCGCAGCAGTTGCTGCGTCTTTTCTCGACTGTCTGTCTACTGAAAATCCGTAAAAAAGGTTTTAAAGACGGTTTTAGAAATCGGTTTTAATTGGTATCTTCGACGTAAACCTTACAATGAGTGATACAATAAATAAATACAATAAATAAATAAGGATTATACACCCTCAGACTTACATGTTGACGAAACGAGAAGGACTAAGATATCGATTAGTGATGCTCGACGCGAATGCAATGAAAGTGCCCTCGTAAGAGGAAAACGATTGAAACAAATTGATTAATTAGATTGATTATTGGTGTAATTGGTCAAATTGGTCGGTCATGCAACAGAGAGGCTGGTACCCGGAAAGATCCGAGCTTACGTGGTCGAATGTTCAAGCACGTAGGCGCCAATTAGTAAGAACAAAGTCTAGAATGCAAAGGGAGAAGAGAAGGGCGGACACTCGCGTGAGAAATATGAGGAGCGAAGACTCCTATTTATACTAATCACACGAAGGTTTAGGGTTTCGGAGACTCTTTGGAAGTGAATCTCGGAAAGATATGAAAAAGATACGTGGAACATGCAAAGAAGGGCACTGGGAAGGGGCGCAGCGCCCACCGCTGCGTCTCTTGGAAGAGGCGCAAAGACTGCGTCTATTCCCGGGAGGTTTCCTCTCCTTTGAAGAAAGATTTCGCGTTTGAGTTATGGTAGGACGGAAATAATCCGATCTTCCTTAATATTAATCATGAATATTACGGGATATTATTTTCCAAAAGATAAAATTTGTGAAATATGGAATAGAAATATCCAGGAACATTCGAACATTCCGACTCGGGATTTAACGATTATCGAGAAAATGAAGACGGTTTTTGACCGGACTCGAATGTACTCTAATTACTCGCCAAAATGACCGTATCGGGAAGTAGATGACAACTAAGAGGTTGACATTAATATTTGAGCAATCACTTGATGATAATCTTACGAATTGTCACAAATCGTTCTGCGTACCAAACATGCGGCCCAATCATCACCGGGTGGTTTGCGGGAGGTGCAGAAACGAGGTGTCTACAGAGCCCCCACTTTGACTGAGGCTTGGACAAGGCGAAAGTCAAAGTATAGCCATCAGGTCAATCGAAGATTACAACCTGACGACTATGGCGACGCGAGGCGGCTCAAGGGGTCTGAGCCAAGGACCTGTCGTCGGGAACATTTTAGAGTCTGTCGACTATCGGGGAGGGTCGTTTAAAGTCCATTAGACTACGTAAGGAAGCTCGCCAGCCATAAGGAGAGACCATACCTGAGACTTAATCGAACTTCGCGGGGAAACAAGAAACATTGAGAGCAAGCGACGGGACGTCGGTAGAAAGCTGGCTGGGAATCCGCTTGCGTTAGTCTCAAGCGAACTCGGCGAAACTTGAGGTTGAATCGCTTGCGTCGGTCTCAAACAAACTCTTACTGGGGAATATATTGACGACTAGGAACATCTTGACCGTCGTGGGAGAAATCTTGAGTGAGCAATGATCTTTGCAAAATACTCTGCTATTTGGATATAATGATCGAGCGATCTTGCAAAATACTCCGCTTATTTGGATAAAAGGATATGAGCAATCTTTGCGAAATAATGCTTATTTGGATAATGGAATATGAGCAATATCGAAATAATCTTTCTTATTTGGATAAAATGCGGGCCGGAACGAAAGAAAATCATCGAAACGGACCAAAAGAATATAATAGCGTTGAAGAAGAGGCGCACCAAAGATGGGCCCACGAATAACGAACTCATAACGAATTTTTGAAAATTCGTATGGAGGGAACACAAGGGAGAGGCGCAGCAAGAGCTGTGTCTCTTGGAAGAGGCGCAGCACCTGCTGCGTCTTTTCCCCAAATTGGCTTTTTCTGCGTAAAAACGCGAAATCAGATGGATTGTGTTCATTATTTCGAAACACAATTTCCGCAATTTCTCTCTCAAATCTTCACCATTTCCGTCGAGGTTTGATCCAAAAGCTTGCATTAAATATGACTAACCGAGGTATGTGTTCCAATCTTGCATTAATCATCTACATTTGTTGAATTTTGAGCCGCGAGATTTAGGGTTTTCGACCCTTTTGATCGAAAATTTGGGGCTTTTCCCCCAAATGGATTTGCCATGCCAAATTGATGTTAGAAATGGATAGTAGGCAATGTTAGGAACATAACCATGTATTTGCTTTAAATTTTTGTCGAGTTTTGCGCTCTTGAGTGAAATTTGAGACGGTTTTACAGCTAAACCGTAAATGGCTTCGAAAATGGCCTTAGGATTGCCCATTGGCGATGAAATTTGATATTTGGAATCCTTGAATGATGGGTAAACTTCCTACCATCTCGGAATTTTGGTTTGTAACAACTTTTTCGGGACACCTTTCTAGGGCATAATCGCCGTTATGGCGGAATGCTGCCGAATTTTTGACTCGAACCCGGAACTAGGCTTTGACTTGGACTTGACTTGACCCAATTTATCACATGAGTGATTGGGTTGGCGGGAATATGGCCAAAGATGGCCGGAAAGGGGCGTTTTCTGGGTTTTGAAGGCTCGAAAACCCCTTAACAAAGGCTTGTCGTCATGTGACGCGGCCTGAATTTACTTTAACATTGCAGGCGATGATGCTTCTACTTCTGGTAGGACTCCCATGGAGATAGACGCCACTACTGTTGAGGAGGCTTTAGAGCAGGCCTTCACCGCTGCGGTGATGGCTGCTGAGTTTCACGAGGAGGAGGCTGTCGAGGAGGAGGAGATCCCGAGACGAGCCAACGTTGGGCGAGGAGGTCGTTAGCTGAGGGGAGCTCCTGCGTGGGCCGAGACCTGGGAGAGTAGGCACCTTGTGTGGGCTGCAGAGGGTCACCTGTCCTACAAGACGGTGAAGAGCCTGGTAAATAGGAATTCACTACTCATTATCCATCCTCTTTCATTCTAAATTTCTTTCAAATTTCTTTCACATTTCATTCAAAACTAAAGATAGCTTTGTTTCAAATCATAATAGGAGGCCGGGAACATCAGGTCGTTCTCGGGTTACACGACAGCGATGGAGCACTACGAGCGGCTGTCGGCGGAGGAGAGGGCCATGATCGAGCGTGGAGCGTTCGGTCCTCTGGTTCAGGTCTGGAGGGATATCGTGAATAGGAAGTTGCGGGCTAACCTTAGCCTGGTCCGTGCTTTCTTGGACCGATTCTGGGATACGACTTCCACGTTTCACCTGCCTTTTGGTGAGGTGGGAGTTACTTTGGAGGATTACGGCATGATTTCTGGTCTGCCGTGTGGGACCGAGGAGATGGTGTGGCCGAGAGGCGCCATGAGGGCGGACTCGGCCGAGGCGAGGAGGTTGATCGGTTGGAACTTGTCGCCGAAGGTGTTGCGATCGGGTTTGGTACCCAGTACCTACGTTCGAGACTACTTCACGGGGAAGACCCCGTGGCCGGTGACGATCGATGGGAGGGAGACGGCTCCTCCTCCCCGCACCTGGTGAGCGGAGGGCTCGCCTTTGTGGCTTTGGTGGTTTCTGTCTTCGATTTACCTCGGAGACAAGGGTGAGAGGTTGTCGACGAAGCTTCTTCCCTTTCTTTCGACCCGAGTTCCTGGGGGCGCCGGGACCGGGTCATCGCTGGTTTGCGGTCCTCATCCGCTTCATGAGGGCCATGGTTCGTCCAGAGCTGATGGAGAAGGGGACTTCTCCTGGTGCTGTCGGACCTGGACTACTGTTGGAGGTATGAACCTTCCTTTTAATAGCAAATTTCTTTCTTTATCGAATTACGAAGGATCGTTCTTGATTATTCTGTTTTACAGGCATGGGTGTACTCCTACTTCCCGAGTCTCGCGCCGAAGAGGACGGAGCCGCTGGAGAAGGCCTATCCCGTGGTGAGGGATTGGGTGATGTGCCGGGTGAAGAGCAAGCGTTCTTCGCACAATGTCTACCGGCGGGACGTGAACGCCCTTCAGCTGAGTAGCGTGAGTATCCCACTCGTATTCATTTATATTTCTTATCCTTTTGCCTTCGCTTGATCATAAAAATGATCTTTGCCTTGTCTTGTCGCAGTGGGTGCCCAGACCTTGGGCGGAGTACGCTGGAGCGCCTCCTTTTGTTGCTGAGGTCCTTCGACCTAGGAGCCCGAGTCGCCGTTCTTTGTTGTGGACGTCGATGGGTCTGTGTGGTATCTTGGCGAGCGTTTGGCTCGTCGGTGCTCTCGGGACGCGTTGACGGTTCCTGTTGATCCTCCGAGGACGATGTTCGGGGAGCCTACTGAGGCTGAGAGGGAGGCGGACCTGGCTGGTGCCAGTGGCGACGACCTTCTTCTCCCTGGCGAGGACTACTCGGCGTTCATTTACGGGAGGTTGGCGTACTGGCCAGTAGTGGTGAGTATTTTTTACTTTTCCTTGATTTGATTTTACGACGAAAGATCATCGATTAATGAGAGCTATTTGTCTTTGCAGGAGGTCGAGGCGGCGGGCATCGAGCCCCCAGTGTATCCCGAGACTCTTGAGTACACTGACGCGACCGGGAGGACGACGATCTCTGAGCTGCGTGACTTTGACGTAGCTGTGAAGGATGCTGGCCTAGACGACTGACAGCATCTGATTCGGAGGGTGAGCTTCCCGCTTATATACCTTTCGTGTAAGAACACATTTGATTGAACTTGTTCAATTTACTGAGAATTTCTTTTGAAATGCAGGTCGCGCCATCTCGGTTCGTGGCACTATGGAGGGTGGCCAACCGGCTACGAGCTACCGCCATCGAGGCACTCGTCGGTGGTCGAGGTCGTCAGGTATGAACCTCATTTGATTTCTTTTGATTTTTGATTTTGGTTTTGATTTTCGATCTTGCTTGAATTGATTGACATGAGCCAATTTGTTGCTGTTTTCAGGGTGACCGCGAGCTGGAGCGAGAGTTGGCCCAGTCCCGGGAGGAGACGGCTCGCTTGTTGAGGGAGCTCGAGTTTCGGGATGCTGAGAATGCCGTTCTTGCGGCAAGAATTGCTGAGTTGGAGGGCGCCCAGCGGTAGTTTTGTGTAGTTTTGTAGGCTTGTACATTTGGACTTCTGATTTGAACATTTTTGGACTTTGTTTGGGGCGCAAGCCCCCAGTTTGCTTGGACTTTTGGACTTTGTTCGGGGCGCAAGCCCCCAGTTTGCTTGTACATTTGTATATACGATGGCCTGAGTGCCTTTCTTTCTTTGGGTTGTCTTGCTTGTATCTGCAGGTTAGTTTTGAACAGGTTTGGTAGACAACGGTTTACGCCGTCATGCTGCCGAAATTTACATGGAAATCACGCAAAACACACATTTTATACATATGGCCTTAATTAGCGCAAAAAAGACTCAAAAGAACGTAAAATGCAAAAAATTTGCCGGAAATGACCGGACGGTAGGGAGGGTTACCCCCTTAAAAAAAGAAAAAAGAGGAATCTATAAGTGTAGAAATGTAGAAATGAAATGTTGAAAATAACAAATAAAAAAGAAATTATTAAAAGAAATTAAAAAAAAGAAATTTATTTCCTAGAAAGAATGAAAAAATGAATTTTAGTGTGATGAAATGGCGAAGGTGTCGACGTCGCCTCGAAATGTGTGCCCGCGAATTTAGGAAACTCGAAATATGGTAATCTTCCCGTATTTACCAAAATACAACCTCGCACGAATAGGAAATCATGCGGTTATAGAATTAGGAAAGATCCAACGCGGAAATCACAGAAGTGAGACTGGGGAAGAGGCGCAGCATGAGCTGCGTCCCTTTGAAGAGGCGCAGCAGGTGCTGCGCCTGTTCCCAGGCTTGTCCGTTCTGACGGATTTTTGGAAACAGCAATTAGTATAAATAGAAGCGTCGATGGAGTTTTAATTCACATAAATCTTCCGTCTCTTCTTCGTCTATTCACACAAAATTCCCAAAATAAATTTTCAAGAGAAAATTATCATGAATACTTTGGAGATCCGCTTGAAGGAATGGACTAATGAATTTTCGAATATGGAGAAGCATGACATGGGTGCTTATAACCTTGGGTCTTTGTTGAGTTTGAAACTCATTAAGATTGTAAAACCATTCTTGGATGCTTGCCTTGACTATTGGGACCCGAATTATCATGTTTTTGCGTTCCCAGGAGGTGATATTTGCCCATTTCCTGAAGAAATAGCTGCTATTGGTGGGTGGGATCCTGAACATTTACCTGCCATCCCTTCCACTTCACAAGGGTATAAGAGCAAATTCAGAGACTTGCTTGGACTGACCAGACTTGAGGTGGATCGTCTAGTTACCCCGAAAGGCGTGAGAATGTTGGACTTTATTGATCGATTCATCAACAGGGCCGACCCTACTGTCTCTCATGTTGCTAGGAGGAGAGCATTTGGCTTTTGTTTGTTGCATGTGTATGTCTTCCAAGGGCATGTGGATGAAGACTTGAGAGGTGATCCTCGTCTTTTGTGCCTTATCGAGCAAATGGAGCTGCGCAGGAGCCCAGCTTGCTTATGTCTAGGGGAGATTATTTTGGGTTTGGATAATAGGAAATCCAACCGCGATCTGCCATTTTTGGGAAGTCCCGTCATCTTGCAGGTAAAAGACACCTTTTTGTCTTTTTTTTTTTTTTTTTTTTTTAATACCTGCTTTTGGTAGGTTTGGCTTATGGAACGGCTCCGATTGATCGAGCTCCCAGTTCATGCACTTTCTTATCATTCCCGTATGATTGCGATGAGGACGAGGTTGTACATGGTGGACTTCACTCGGGTCTGTGATTATTGGAAGAACAAGCTGAAAAGTGATGATGGCCCGTTGATTAGGTGGGTCGTACCGTGGTGGCACTTCAAGTCTGTCACTGGAGTGTCTTCTTTGGATCCGACTAGGTCCGTGCGCATTCCGGGATTGGAGTTCATGGTATGCATCTTTCCGGAAAGATTGATGAGGCAAGTTGGGCTGAAGCAGACGATCCCGAGGCTTGACACCGTCCCATGAGGCTTTGTGGCGCTTACTACCGAGAGCCGAAGAGAGTGGGCTATTAAATGGGCCCAAAGAAACATGTGGTTCTTGAACTTCTCCGCCAATGCTTTATGGGTGTCGGATTCCTATCTGAGGTGGAGAAAGGCTGCGACTCCGGAAGAGCGCGGCGAGGAAACGCGAACTGTTGACTACAAGGTGCGAGGGAGAGAAAGAGAAGGAGAAGGAGAAGCATCTGACAGAGGGAGAAGAAGAAGTCGGGCTTCAGGTCATTCGTCCTTCAAAGAAATCAAAGACTACTCCTGTTGCAGAGATGGTGGTTGGCACGAATGGAAGAGTCAGGCCTCGAGAAAGACCGTTGGTGATTAGGTCTGAAGTGGTGCAAGAGCGCCCGGCCCGAGGTCGTGACAAGAAGTATGAGAAGAATGACAAGGGCAAAGGGAAGATGGAAGAATAGCCCGAGTCCTTATTTATTATTTGATTATTATTATTATTGTTGTAATAAAAAAGGAGGGATTTTTAGAATCCTAGCCTATTCTATTTTTATTATGTAACGTACTACTATTATTAGAAAGTGAACGGAATAAAAAAGGTTGAATGGTTATGAAACCGCTGTGATTTTCTTTTATTATCCTTGTCGAATTTCAAATGCAATGCAAATGTCCTTCTATTTACATTTTAGATATAACGGGTTGAATCCTGTGAAGGATTGCCTACGTATTCACTTAAAAAAAGCGAAATCAAACCCTTGCGCGTAGTTCGAGTAAATGTAAAAGAATAAATGTTCGAAGCAAGAGCTTTTAATGAACATAGAAAATAAGCATGAGCTTTTGCTTGTTCTCAAGGTGCGAATTTAGTTTATTTGATGACATGAGGATGATAATCTTGTCAAGATGCAAGAGCACAGTGACACTTAGCTTATTTTAGCTTAGCCAGGGGCCATTTATTTAGTGCCACAAGAGCGACACATGGGTTTACGCGAGGCGCGTGTGTGGTCCTATTCTAGGCATAGTATCGTTTCAGTTGGTCAAGGTTTGTGGGGTTTGAAAACTCATTCCCATCTAGGTCTGTGATTCTAACCGCACCCCCTGGGAGTATGGATTTGACTAGATATGGTCCGGCCCAATTAGGTTTGAATTTTCCTCTTGGGTCGACAGGTAAGAGAGCTCTAACCGATTTGAGTACTAAGTCTCCTTCTTTGATGTTTCTTGGCCTAACCCTTTTGTTGAAAGCTCGTTTGATACGTGCTTGATATGTTTGGATATTATGCAAGGCGCGCAGCCGACGTTCATCCAGGAGGATGAGTTCTTCATATCTATCCCTCTTCCAATCGGCTTCAGGGATTTGGCTTTCGAGTAGAATACGCAAGGATGGTATTTCTAGTTCGACTGGTTGTACGGCTTCCATGCCGTAGGTCAAATAGAAAGGAGTAGCCCCAGTGGGCGTCCTAACTGATGTACGATACCCCCATAAAGCAAAGGGTATCTTGCTTGGCCAATCTCTGTAGTTGTCGGTCATTTTCTTGAGAATTGTGACAACATTCTTGTTTGCCGCCTCTACCGCGCCGTTAGTCTGTGGTCTATAGGGCGAAGAGTGGTGATGCTTAATCTTGTATTTGGCTAGCAATTGCTCGGTCTCAGCTTGGAAATGTGATCCATTATCGCTAATGATCTCATGTGGGCAACCGTATCGACAGATGATGTTGTTTTGTATGAACTTTGCCACATTTTTAGCCGTAAGACCAGTGTAGGAAGCCGCTTCTACCCATTTGGTGAAATAGTCGATTGCTACTAGAATGAAACAGTGACCTCCTGTTCCGGCTGGGGTTATTTTTCTGATTATGTCAATTCCCCATGCAGAAAATGGCCAAGGAGATGTCATCGTATAGGGCAATGAAGGAGGGACATGTTGTACATTCCCGAAGATTTGACAATTGTGGCAATGTCTTACGTATTTGATACAATCGGATTCCATTGTAGTCCAATAATATCCCAAACGTGTGATTTTCTTTGCCATCATAGGCCCACTCATGTGGGGACCGCATTCTCCATCATGGACTTCTTCCATCACCTTTCGTGCCTGTGAATGATCAAGGCAACGTAGGACTACACCAAGAGGTGTTCTTTTGTATAATTCTCCTTGCATCAGAATGTATTGGGAAGCTAATAGGCGTATAGCACGTTGTCCCCTCTTGTCCATATCTGGTGGATAGGTACCATTGAGCTTAAAGTTCAAGATCGCTTGGAACCAGGGTTCCTACGCGATTTCCTCTTCATTGGTGATTTGGTGGACATAAGCCGGTTCTGACCGCCGTTCGATGCACAAAGGCATGTCCATCATGTGGTCTGGCATATTTATCAAAGATGCAAGTTTCGCAAGAGCGTCTGCAAATTGATTTTCCTCCCGAGGTAGGTGTAAGTAGGTTACGTGATCAAAGAATTGAGCCACTTGGTCTATCCTAGCTTGATAGGGTGCAAGGCTTTCACTTCGGATTTTCCAAGATCCTGTAACTTGGTTGATGATTAATGATGAATCCTCATGTACTCGGAGGTTTTTGATTCCTAGGCTTACTGCCGCATGTAGTCCGATGAGACAAGCTTCATACTCAGCAGCGTTGTTTGTCACCTCGAAGTCGAGTTTGACAGCAATCGGTGTATGCTCACCTTCAGGAGAAATGAGCAACACTCCTATTCCGAATCCTCTTAAGTTTGATGCTCCATCAAAGTATAGATCCCAGGAGTCTACATCTGTTTGAAGTATATCCTCGTCGGGAAATGACCAAGTATCTATGGTTTGTGCGTCGTTGATAGGATTTTCTGCGAAGAATTCGGCGACGGCGCGACCTTTATGACTTTGGTGGCACATATTTGAGGTCGAATTCGAGAGCATCAGAGTCCATCTTGCTAGACGTCCATTGAGGACGGGTTTCTCGAAGAGGTATTTGACTGGATCCATTTTGGAGTATATCTTGATGGAGTAGCTAAGCATGTAGTGACGTAGCTTCTTCGTTGCCCACACAAGAGCGAGGCATGTCTTTTCGAGTTGTGAGTATTTGCACTCATATTCCAAGAACTTCTTACTTAGATAGTAAATAGCTCTTTCTTCACTTCCTACAGTTTGAGCTAGCATAGCACCCATGGCTGTTTCAGTTACTGTGAGATATAAACCAAGAGGTTGATCTCGTTGTGGCGGCATGAGCACTGGTGATTTAGCCAATATCTCTTTGATTCGGTCAAACGCCTTTTGACAATCATCATCCCACATGGTGTGGTCTGTTTTCTTGAGTTTCTTGAAGATAGGCTCACAAATCATTGTAAGTTTCGATATGAATCCACTTATGTATTGTACTTTTCCCAGGAATCCTCTGACTTCTTTTTCTGTTTGGGGTTGTGGCATTTCGATCAGAGCTTTGATTTTAGAAGGATCTATTTCTATTCCTCTTTGACTAACCACGTATCCCAGGAGTTTGCCAGACGTTACCCCAAATGTGCATTTCTGAGGATTGAGCCTCATGTTGTACTTTCGTAGCCTTGCGAAGAACTTGCGAAGGTTCGCAATATGTCCCTCTCTTTCTTTGGATTTGACGATCATGTCATCTACGTATACCTCAACTTCTTTGTGCATCATGTCGTGTAAGAGTGTGGTTGCGGTGCGTTGGTATGTAGCTCTGGCGTTGATCAATCCAAACGGCATTACTGTATAGCAATAGGTTCCCCATTGGGTGACGAATGCGGTCTTATGCATATCTTCCATGGCCATCTTGATTTGGTTATAACCCGCATATCCATCCATGAAGGATAGTAATGCGTGGTCTGCAGTATTGTCCACTAATATGTCGATGTGAGGTAGAGGAAAGTCATCTTTTGGACTTGCTTTGTTCAAGTCCCTAAAGTCAACACAAACACGGATTCTCCCATCCTTTTTGGGTACGGGTACTATGTTAGCTACCCAGTCTGAATACTCAGAAACTTTGATGAACCCGGCTTTGAATTGCTTATCAACTTCTTCCTTAATCTTTAGAGCCCATTCTGTTCTCATTCGTCGAAGCTTCTGTTTTACAGGTTTGAAACCTGGCTTAATCGGGATCCTATGTTCGGCAATATCCCTGTCGATCCCTGGCATGTCTTTGTAGGACCAAGCGAAAACGTCTTTGAATTCATTTAGGAGGTCTATGAAATCGGCCCTTTCGGTGGAGCTCAAGGTAGTCCCTATCCTAAGTTCTTGGGGTTCTAGTTCGGTTTCTACGTTGATGGGTTCGGTGTCCTCTATTACTGGTCCCCCTTCCCCTTCCTGTAGTATTTATTTGGCTACGTAGGGAGGTATTTCGGTCAAGTCTGGGTCTTGGTCGTCCTCAGTATCATCATAAACAGAATTGCACTCAAAAGAACACAGAGAGTAAGCAGAACCTGATTTATTCATATTAAAATTTGAGTAGAGTTGAAAGAAAGAAGCCAACTGATCCATGGTCGGTGGCGGTAAAGGGACGATGGTTGGGGCATTCCCGAACTACTTGTGACTACTCGAGGCTAAGCTAGGAGAAACGAAGGGAGTGGGGATGACAACAGGAGTAGACTCTCTAATGACTTCTCTAGACTCCGACTCTGACTCCGACTCCGACTCGAACTCATCGTCTTCTGGTTCTCCTTTGAACATCTCTCCTTCTCCAGTGGTGAGCTTAAAGAGTCTTCCTTGGTTGTTGGTCCATTTGATTGATTTTCTCCATCCTTTCTGCTGCTTTGTGTCGGTTTCTGTGATCAATGCGGTGGGGTTGAAGCGATCGTCCTGAAGTATCATGGTAATGATCTCATCCTGCGCGGCCCTAATGAATCGGTCTTCTCCAAATAACAGGCTAGCAGCTTGTTCGTCTAAGCAAGGTGCTTGACGGGTTTTGACGGTAGGAACCGTTTCTGGAGGAATGAAGTAGCAATCGTGAAAGATCTCGATTCCGGCTAGCTTCCTCTCAAGGTAATGCCAAGGTTCGGGAAATCCATGAAAGAGTTCCGAACTTCCTTCTTGAACAAAGTATCCATTTAAGGTAGGGAGATAGGGTCTCATTTGGACTCCTACGTGCTTGCGGTTTTGGACTTGGGCCAGCATTTCGAGGACTTCCTCTTTTGTAGGTTTGTACCCTAGTCCAAGTGGTATCCTTGTTGAGTTGCCTTTCTTGTGTGGTGCGAAGGTATTCTTCCGAATTGGGTTCAAAGGCATTCCAGGGAAGTATCCCTGGGACTTGAGTATGTGGTTGACCACTAAGTTGGAGTAGGGATTATAGTATAGAGGTGCCAACTCACTTTCTATGACATTTACACTTTGGAAGCCCCCAAGTTCGTATACGGGATCCGCAAGGACTTGATTGTTCGATTGTTTCTCGATTATTGCCTTGATGGGTGATGAAGTGATCGTCACTACTTTGCCGTTTAGTGGGATCTTGATCTTTTGGTGAAGGGTGGATGTTACCGCTTTGGAAGCATGAATCCAAGGCCTTCCCAGAAGTATATTGAATGAAGCTTCTATGTCCACTATTTGGAAGTTAACTTTTCGTTCGATTGGTCCCGTAGCTATGGTTAAGCTAGCAAGTCCAACCACTTTGCGTCGTGTACCGTCATATGCACGTACACCTTGATTGGTGGGAGTCCAATCCGACTCTTTCATGCCTAACTTGTATGCCGTTTTGAGGGGTATGACGTTGACCGCGGAGCCATCATCTACCAAAGTCATTGGCACATTCTTCTTTAGACAAATGACAGTGATGTATAGAGCAAGGTTGTGACTAGCGCCAAAAGGTGGCAAATCTTCGTCTGAGAAAGTAATAGGATTACTTAGCTTTGGTGATTCTTGGAAGACCAAGTTGACTACATCCTCGGGAGTGGAGTTATGTGCTACACTTAGCTTGGCCAAAGCTTGCAGTAAAGCTTGGCGATGTGGGAATGAGCTTGCTATTAGTTGCCAGACTGAAAGATCAGCCTTGGTCTTTTGTAATTGCTTGAGCAACTGATCAGTGGGGTCATCTTCGTTGTCATTTGGTGTGATGACGTTGGTTGGACCGTTTTGAGTAGTGTTTTGATATGGGCGACCCGAACGAGTTAGGTGATCCACATCTTGGTCTTTGCCATTTTGGACTATTTCCTTGACTACGGAGTTTTCAATGAGATATTCGTCTTCATCATTATCGGCCCAAACCCCATTGATTGCAGCTAGTTCCCTCATTCTCAGGATGTCACTTTCTAGTCGTATGATTTGATCGACTAGTTTGTCAACCACGGTGACTACTTCTTGCATGGTGGCATTTTGAGAGAAGGTTAGTGGTGCGTGTTCTTCGGGTATTGCGTTGGGATTGCGTAAGGTTGTTACCATGTTCTCTAGTTCCCAAACTTGTCTATCTACACTCCTTGCCCATGTGATGAAGTCGGAAATGGTAGGGGAGATAGTAGAGTAGAACCCCTCTTTCTCAATTGCATGAATTTCGTTTTCGGTGGGAGAAATGAGGTGTGAGCAATCTAAGGTAGATTCATCACTTGTAATCACTAGAACTCCAAGAGGATTCTGAGTGTTGTTGGGTTTACCTCCTGGTGGTATTGGGAGTCGACCATCTTCAATCATATCTTGAAGCACGTGTTTCAACTTGTAGCATTTTTCTGTGTCGTGTCCTTTGCCCCTATGGTATTCACAGTATGAATTTTCATCCCAGAACTTGGATTTCTTTTCGGGTTCGGGAGTAGGTCCAATGGGTTGGAGTTTACCTTGCTTCATTAGCCTCTTTAGAGCGTTGGAGTAAGTATCCCCGAGGTTCGTGAACTTCCTTGGTGGGCTAGTTTTCTTGGATGGCTCGAGAAGGTTAACCTCATCGGTCTTGTTAGTAGAGCCGTATGAACGACTTGTGCACCCTTGATATCCTCGACCTACCGTTTTGGACAAGAGTCCTTTACGGATGTCATCTTCAATTCGTGTCCCTAATACAGTTAAGTCCTTGAAAGTCTTGATGTTTTGGTATCTCAAATGATTGGCATATATGGGCTTGAGATTATCCACGAACTTTTCCACAAGAGTAGCCTCATCCGGGCGTTCAACTAGTTGAGTGCTAGTCTTCCTCCACCTACTTAGGAAGTCGGTGAATCCTTCTTTGTCATTTTGGGTAAGAACCTCTAGAGTACGCATGTTGACTTGGATCTCGGCATTATCCGCATATTGTTTCGAGAACTCGATTGCGGCGTCCTCCCAAGTAGTGACCTTCTTATGATCTAAAGTGTAGAACCATTGCTTCGGGATGGTGTCAAGAGATGAAGGAAAGATCCTTAAGAACATCTCGGGTTTGATGCCTTTGATAGACATGTAATCTTTGAAGGCACGGATGTGGTTCAAAGGGTTCTCGTGTCCCTTGAACTTAGGGATATCCGTCATGCTAAAGTTGGTTGGCAATTTGGAATTGACGGCTTCATATTTGCGATTGTTTTCCCTATAAATGTCATCCCCCTTAAGGTACATCAATTGTTCCTCTAGGTATTGGAGTCTTTTCTCAGCTGCAGTCGTCCCTATGATAGGATTCTCATCTTTAGACTCGTCATCGGAAAAACGTAGTACTTCACCTTTAGGGGGAGGCAACCTTCCCTCTACATCAAAGATACGGCCTTCGATAAGTTCAAGGCGGTCATAGGTTTGTTCTTGAGTGATTTGCATTTGGGCTAGCGCGGCTAGGATTCGATCATTACTCTCTTGAATTTGCTGGAGATTGGTTTCATCACTTGATCCGGGCATCTTGGAAACTGGATAAGAGATCGGCGACGAATCAAAACACGATCGACCATTATATCACACTTGCTAAAAGAGGAAAAGTTTTGACTCGTGAAGTGGGTGTGTGCCACTTGTGTTGAGTGAGTTTTGAAGAAAGACAAGGTCTTTGAAAATGTGTGTCCTAGTCAACTGTAGTGTAGTTGTAGGAGTGGACTCGAAGTGAGGTTTTGAAATGGGCTTGTGGCCCGGATTTTGACACGACAAACGGACAGAGTTTCGACCGGATTTTGCGCTAATTGAAGGCCCATTTTTTCGAAATTTTTGAAAGAAAGGATTTTGATTTTTGCAAATTCGTCATGGTTTTGTTTAGAAATGGTGATCACGTATGGTTTACACATTTATACAAGCATTATAACGGGATGCTGAGTGCATTTAGAAGGGTTTTGGTTTAAAGGGTGGGTTGCCATACCGAACCATCAAACCCGAAGTCTGTGGAGAGGCTCGTGCCAAACAAGAGTAAGGCCGATTCCTAGTCCATTTCCTCAAGTAGTGAAGGCCCTTGACACAAACAAGAGTAAGCATCATGGTACGAATGACGTCAATCGCTATCCATCCTTAGGCCCAAATAAGAATTAGGACCGTTTAGACGGGACGATTGGTCGAATGGGTTGGGTTGGGCCTAGGAAGGCCGAATTAAACGGTCTAGGAAGACCGAGTTATGAAAACCGACAATTGTCTTGTACAAACTATTCCCTAACCTTGTTCGAGTTTCACCCTAGCTACACGTAAGTGTAAATCCCATGAGTCGCCAAACCGTGGACAGCGGGCCGCCCACGGGGCGCTGGTGAGAAGCGAAGACAAGCGTTTGCATTTTGTATGGAGTCGCCACCAATTTTTATGGGAAATTGGAACCGTTCGAATACCTCATGTCATGTCAAGACATAAAGTAGTGACATGAACACTAAGCAATCGTTACCCTTAGCATTCTATGTCTAGAATGACTCTCGTGGATGCCAATGAACACGGGTGCTCACGGAGATCTGGAGTAAGGGGTGAGGGTACGTATTAGGAAGCTCTTTTGATCGAACACCTAATCCCGCCCGCCTCGATAGCGGCCTCTACTAATGATTAGGGAGTTATTCATACTTGATATATCGTCGGTTATAATGCATGCAATGCAACATCCATGTTTTAATCCTAACATGTGAGAATTTAGCTAAGTCGGTGAGCAATTAGTTAGGCATACAATTTAGTCGAAGGTCGGATTTAATGCTCATTTACATGTGAAAACATTCAGGGAATATGAAATACAATGATAAATACAATAAATGAAATTACATTAATTACATTGGAATAGGCGATTTATGTCGAAAATACCTTTAAAACGGATAATTTAATAAAAAAAAGGAATAAAAGGGTAAAATTAAATAAATAGACGAACAGAAATTAGCGATATTACGGATATTAGTTAGATTAATACGTAAGCTAATTAATTATGTCAAGGCAAAACGGAGTTCAGAGATAGAACTCAGCCAGGAACAGGCGCAGCAGAGCTGCGTCCCTTGGAATAGGCGCAGCAGACGCTGCGTCTGTTCTTGGCTCAGTTCTGGCTGTGAAGCCGTATTTGCAAGCCGTTAATGTCAATTGAGGATTTTAAGGATTGATTGATAATAATTACTCGGATGAAAGTGATTAATGGATTATTCACATGTGATTAAAGTCGTAAAAACAGTAAAAACATGAATGAGACGGATGCAAACGGATTAATTATGTAAATGAACGATTAATTAGTGACATGGTGAATGAGTCCTCCATTGAAATAATTAACTAGACTAAACATGATGAATATACAACGAATATGTGAAAGCTATATCAATGATCGAATTCTAGAGACCCAGTATGAACGAATTGAATCTCTAAAATCCGGGTTTGAATTTAATGACGAAAACCCGCAAATATTGAATTACTTGGGATTTAAGTCGGATTAACGATGAATTAAAACGTGTTAATGATGATAAATAATATATACATACGATTATTAAACTATCATGATAAAGAATTAACGGAACAAACGAAAACAAACAAAAGATTGACGAATTTTACAGAGGACGAAGAAGAAGAAAAGAAGCAGGAACTGCGGCAGCCTCACGAAGAGGCGCAGCAGAGGCGCGCTCCTTCGAAGAGGCGCAGCGATTCTTTGCGTCTTTTCTCGATCGTCTTTCTCGAAAATCCGTAAAAAAGGTTTTAAAGACGGTTTTAGAAATCGGTTTTAATTGGTATCTTCGACGTAAACCTTACAATGAGTGATACAATAAATAAATACAATAAATAAATAAGGATTATACACCCTCAGACTTACATGTTGACGAAACGAGAAGGACTAAGATATCGATTAGTGATGCTCGACGCGAATGCAATGAAAGTGCCCTCGTAAGAGGAAAACGATTGAAACAAATTGATTAATTAGATTGATTATTGGTGTAATTGGTCAAATTGGTCGGTCATGCAACGGAGAGGCTGGTACCCGGAAAGATCCGAGCTTACGTGGTCGAATGTTCAAGCACGTAGGCGCCAATTAGTAAGAACAAAGTCTAGAATGCAAAGGGAGAAGAGAAGGGCGGACACTCGCGTGAGAAATATGAGGAGCGAAGGCTCCTATTTATACTAATCACACGAAGGTTTAGGGTTTCGGAGACTCTTTGGAAGTGAATCTCGGAAAGATATGAAAAAGATACGTGGAACATGCAAAGAAGGGCCTGGGAAGGGGCGCAGCAGCCACTGCGTCTCTTGGAAGAGGCGCAAAGACTCTTTGCGTCTATTCCCGTGGAGGTTTCTCTCCTTGAAGAAAGATTTCGCGTTTGAGTTATGGTAGGACGGAAATAATCCGATCTTCCTTAATATTAATCATGAATATTACGGGATATTATTTGCCAAAAGATAAAATTTGTGAAATATGGAATAGAAATATCGGAACATTCCGAACATTCCGACTCTGGATTTAACTTGATTTATCGAGAAAATGGAGACGGTTTTTGACCCGGACTCGAATGTACTCTAATTATCGCCAAAACGACCGTATCAGGAAGTAGATGACAACTAAGAGGTTGACATTAATATTTGAGCAATCACTTGACGATAATCTTACGAACTGTCACAAATCGTTCCGCGTACCAAACATGCGGCCCAATCATCACCGGGTGGTTTGCGGGAGGTGCAGAAACGAAGTGTCTACAAGCAGACATGGTGACAACAATTAATTAACAAGAAAAAGTTGGGGAAAAATTTGTTTGTTTACCTTGGAAGAAAGTGTTACGCCGAGTAACGCTTCGAAAACTAGAGAGAAGTTTCTTCGAAAAAACTAGAGAGAGGAAATTTTTTGAGAAAAAGAAGTTTGTAGGTCAAAATGAGGGGCATACTGCTCTATTTATAGAGCAAAGCCCATTCAGTGGACCAATCAGAGCAAAGCCCATGAAGCGTCCACCAATCAGCACCGAGCCACGTGTCAAGCATGCAGCCACGGAATGTCAATCGACGTATTTTCTTCGACACGCTCCTTGGTAGAATGTCAATCGACATATCTTCTTCGACCCGCTCCCTGGTATCTACTTGCCAACGGCCAGCTGATCAACCAAGCTTGGCAGCACCGGCCGGGGACAATCAAAGGCAAACGGCACTCCCAACCTTGGTCTCGGCCAGCGCCATTTTCTTTTCCACATTAGATGTCCATTACACAACAATGTGGAGGGGGGATATGGTACGGCCTGAACAGGACCAAGCCGAGGAAGAAGTTCGACATGCGCAGAATACGCTCAACACTCATCGAAGGTCCATACCACGGCATAGACTACGCTGGGGGCAAATTGATGGGGCATATTCTGCACCCGCTGACCGAGTCAACATCTTGACCAAGGTCAAAGCTAAAAGACAGCAAGTCAACATATTAACAGCCTAACCGACGAAGCCTGTCGGCCTGTCACTTGGGTTTCGGCTCGGCAACTAGCCGGTCGATAGGCATATCCGCGTACTCACATCCGGTCCCCTCGGCAGCGAGTCAACCAGGCCTGCCGGCCTGTCATGGGTCCCTCGGCCGAGGGTAAAACAGTCTTTCCACCTGCTAGCCACTTGGCCACTACGTCACTACAAGAAAACAAGACAAAGGCGACAGACATGCTACAGTCGCCAATTTGGCGACAGAAAAAAAAACTCGGGCGACCAATACCCGTCGCCAATTTGGCGACTATACCTTTTTATCCAAAAATCCGTATGAAATCCTAGGGCGACCGAATAATATCCAATTTGGCGACCGAAAATAGTCGCCAAATTTGGCGACCAACACCCGTCGCCAATTTGGCGACCAAAAACGGTCGCTAATAGCCTGTTAATTTTTTTTTTGCCAGATTCTTCACCCCGTCCCTCATTCATTCTATCATCAACAAAACAAAACAAAAAAAATCGCCAAGAAACCCGACGACCCGACGCCACCACCAACTACAACGACCACCGGACGCCATCACTCGCCGCCGCCATCCGCACACCACATCACCACATCACTACCGACCCTTTGTTTTTCTTTTTAATAAAGGTTTGTTTTCGACTCAAATTGATTTAATTACTTCAATCCTTCATATTTTGTTTAAGTTGTGATGCTTATTTAGTATGTAGTTGTAATTTATACATTAGTGATGCTTATTAATGTATGTAGTTGTAATTTAATTAGCATTTTTGTTAATTAATTTGAGTTAGGGTTAGAAATTGGGGTTTTTGTTAAATTAGTAATGTGATTTGATTAGGGGATGTAATTGAAGGTTATCTTGATAATATTAGTATTATTGAAGGTAGTAACTTAGTTTTAGTAATATTGAAGTAGTATTGTTGAAGGTAGTATAGTTTTATGAAGGTAGTATAATGTTAGGATTGTATAAATTTGCCTTATAATTAACGAAATTAAGTTAGAATGAGCATGATGTATAAATTTGTTAAATTAGTAATGTCATTTGATTAGGGGATTGTATAAATTTGCCTTATAATTTTGACAACTTGTTTAATATATAATGACCTAGTACCCGTTCAAGAATTACTCATTAGGAGCAATTCTTGAATAGTCCCCATTTTGGGATTGTCTTTGTACGTTTCAAGTCACTTAGGTAGTAAACACATAGTTGTGATTTTATTAATGAGAAAAGAATTTGGTTGCAAATTTCTCCAATGTTCTCTGAATACATATGTGGAATATGTATCTTTTCCACATTGTGTATTTGGAGAACTAAGGGGAATTGCCGAATTTTTTTCTCATTAATAATTCACAAATGTGTGTTTGCTAGTGACTTGAAACGTACATTGATGGGTTTAGGTTGGAGTGATAAGGACCCAATTGAAATCTTGAAATTAGCATAAAATGGAGGATGAGATAACCATTGCTTTTTTTTGTTGAAATTAAATATTATTATTTAAAATGGTTAGTTTGCTATATATTGCTTATAGATTAAAATGAAGAGATCTCGAACGTAAGTTTGGATGTACGAAGAAAGAGTAGATAAGAAGAAACGTCCTATCGCTAGATTTGTAAAAGGAGTTCGTGGATTTATTGAATTTGCTAGATGTCAAGATTCATATGATTTGGAACAACATAAACTTAGGTGTCCTTGTACTAAATGTAAAAACTTAAAATATTTATTTGACATTGAAGTAGAAGAGCATCTTGTTACAAATGGTTTTTTTTCCAAACTACTACAATTGGATCTCCCATGGAGAAAAATATTATCCCGAAGAGCCTCAAATCCAACAAAATGAGAACCCATATAGAGAAATGGTACTTGATGCCTTTCGGTCTAATGATTTCATTAATGACGACCGTGTACCAATGATTGATGAAGAACAACCAAACCCAAGAGCAAAAGCCTTTTTGACATGCTAAGTGCTTCCGAAAAACCTTATATGAGGGGAGTAGAATGACATTGTTACAAGTTGCATCCAGGATAGTTTCTTTAAAATGTGAGTATAATATGCCATTTAAAGCCGTTGATAGTATTGCTACGTTGGTTGAGGATGTTATACCCGATAATAATGTTATGACCAGAAATTTCTATAATACCAAGAAAGTGGTCAAAGGTCTTCAACTTCCACATGAAAAGATTGATGCATGTCCTAAAGGATGTATGCTTTTTGGAAAGATGATGCTTTGCTTGACAAATGTAAGAAATGTCAAAGGGATAGATATGAGACAAGTGAAGGAAATATTGTTTTGAAGGGGAAGAAGGGTAATAAAAGGAGTGGAAAGAGAAAGAAACCAATATCAGAAAACACATTAATTTATTTTCCATTAGCTCCTAGACTTCAAAGAATGTATGCCACGAAAAATCTTGCCAACCAAATGAGATGGCACAAAGAAAATCCTCGTACACCGGGAAAGATGTGTCATCCGAGTGACGGGGAGGAGTGGAAGCGTTTTGATAGGTTATATCCCGATTTTGCCGAGGAACCTCGCAATGTGAGACTTGGCTTGTGTACGGATGGGTTTGACCCTTTTGGTCGATTTGGTAGAAACTACTCGTGTTGGCCCGTAATGACCACGCCGTACAACTTACCTCCTTGGCTTTGTCTGAAAAGACAATTTATTTTCCTCTCTTTACTTATTCCCGGTCCTGATAACCCAAAAAACCATCTGGATGTTTATTTACAACCGTTGGTGGAGGAACTGAAGTATTTGTGGGAAGTTGGTGTAGAAACATTTGATGTGTCGAAGAAGCAAAATTTCCAACTAAGAGCTTCATTGTTATGGACTATAAATGATTTTCCCGCATATGGTATGCTATAAGGATGGGCAACCGCTGGGCGAAAGGCATGTCCTTATTGCATGGATAGGAGTAAAGCATTTTATCTTCCTAATTCCAAAAAAATTAGTTCGTTTGATTGTCATAGATGTTTCTTACCGGATGGACATATTCATAGAGAGAACAAGAAATCTTTCTTAAAAGGTAAGGAGGTGCGTGACAATGCTCCGGTTCGACTCCAAGGGGATGAGATATGGGAGGTTGTACGTGATTTGCCAATTGCCATCAACTGTCGATGGGACTGAAGAAGAGTTTAAAGAGTTGAAAAAGAAAAAAAATGGTTGGTTTAAAAGAAGTATTTTTTGGGAGCTTCCCTACTGGAAAACAATGTTGATCAGACACAATTTGGATGTGATGCACATAGAGAAGAACTTCTTTGAGTTACTTATTCATACGATTATGGATGTAAAAGGAAAGACACGTGATGATATTAATTCAAGAATAGAATTGAAGAAATTTTGTGATCGTCCTAAACTTCATATTCGTAAGGATGGGGCTAAACCAAAAGCCATATTTACTCTTGACAAAGCTCAAAGAAAGGTATTGTGCGATTGGATAGGAAACTTGAAGTTTCCCGATGGATATGCATCCGATTTGAGCCGTTGTGTTGATTTGAAGGAACTGAAGTTGAAAGGGTTGAAAAGTCATGATTGTCATGTTTTCATGGAGCGCTTATTACCCGTGGCTTTTAAAAATTTACTCCGACTACGATTTGGAATGCGATTCTGAGAAATAAGTCAATTTTTAGAGATTTATGTTCCTCCACGATATCGATTGAAGACATGAGTCGTTTAGAAGACCAAATACCAGAAATTTTGTGTAAATTTGAGATGATATTTCCGCCTTCTTTTTTCAATTCGATGGAGCATCTACCTATCCATTTGCCATATGAAGCTAAAGTTGGTGGACCCGTCCAATATAGATGGATGTATCCTTTCGAAAGGTTTCTTAATCATGTGAAGAAAAAAATTGGTAATAAAGCTCGTGTGGAAGGTTCTATATGCAATGCCTACCTAACGGAAGAGATTGCCAATTTTTGCTCTCTTTATTTTGAAAAACATATTGAGACCAAAGCAAAATACTTGAATATTGATGAAGCGGATGAACTAGACACAAGTATACCCAAGTGTTTCCAAATGCAGGATGAAATAGGGTGTTCATCATTTGGGGAACAAGATTTGGATGACAAGAGTATATAACCGTGCCCACCTTTATGTGCTATCTAATTGTGAGGTTTTGGAGCCATATGAAGCTCAATTTGTGACAGATTTCATTAAAGAACACCCAAATGTGAACAGAGAGGATGTTTGGCATAAGCATGAGGATCAATTTCCAGCCTGGTTTCGGAAGCATGTATGTAAGCTAAATATTCAAGATGATGTGATAAGAAGCTTGGCTTTGGGTCCTTCTCGAAAGGTTGTGACGTGGAATCGATATTCAGTTAATGGGTTTAAGTTTCAAACATTTGACTATGGCAAAAGTAAGGCTAAATGCAACTACGGCGTTACTATTTCTTCTCTTGATGGCAATGAATATTATGGCATATTAGAGGATATCTTTGAGTTGTGCTACAATGGCCGGGATCGGAGTTATAAAACCGTCTTATTCAAGATTCAATGGAGGGATAATTCCGTAGCTGGAACGAGAGTCCATGATCGTTACAAACTCGTGGAAGTGAATCATACTCGAACCTACTCTCAATATGACCCATTTATACTTGCACAACAAGCTCATCAAGTTTATTTTGCATCTCTTCCGAGCACAAGTAATGATAGACAACAAAAGCAATGGTGAGCCGTTTTTAAAACAAAGGCACGATCAGAAGTTGATACATCTTTTTTCCAAGAAGAGGTTGTATCAGAAACAGTTTTGTCCCCAGTTGATCATGATGAAATTATTTATGCAAATGAGATAGAAGCGGAGGAGGAGTTAGAAGAGGAAGAAGAAGAGAATGATAAGGAGAGGGATGGGATAGAAGAGGGGGAAGAAGAAGAAGAGGAGGAAGGAGAAGAGGAAGAAGAAGAAGAAGAAGAAGAAGAAGAAGAAGAAGAAGAAGAAGAAGAAGAAGAAGAAGAAGATGAGGATGATGATGATGATGATGAGTAAGAGAAGGTATTGAAAGTATACATATCAAAATTTGGAAACAATTATTAGCGTTTTATTTTTTCTTTTATACCTGTTTATTAGGTTTTATTTTTTTGTATCTTATAATAATTATCCTGTAATATTTGCTAACACTTTTTATTCAATTGTAGTACACATGGCTCGTGGAGGACGTAGGCAGCGCGGAGGCTATAGTGAGGGAGGTAGTAGCTCCCAGGAGAGCGGGAGGAGGACGTTGACCGTTCTACTACGGAGGTGAGTGAGGAGGAGGAGGAGGTTGCTATACCCCGATCGATCGACGGAGGATGATCCTTGATCCGAATGGTCTTTGGTAATTTTTTATTCATTCTAGTTTGTAATTTTTTTATTTAGTAATAAATGACTTTTTTTAGACATATGTTAATTATACATTATTTTTGTTTTCCTATATAATTATGTTTTTAACATGTTTGATTTCAGGTTTAGAAGTCAAACAGTTGTTCGTGGTGTGACTAATAGCACCCAAGAGAACATGACACACGGCGTTACTTGTTGGAGTAACGCTAGTGATGAAGATAAGGAGATGTGGTTCAACAACTTCCGGGTATCTATTTATAAAATATATATTATTAAATATAATTTATTTATTCTAATTACCTTATTATTAATTTGTTTCTCATCCATGTGTTTACTTTTTGTAGCGTGTGTTCTATTGGCCAGCCGACCTTGAGCGCCTAGTTTGGCAAAGGTATAATGACATTGGCAAGAAGAGGCTAAGGGACAACATGTATAAGGTGTCTAAGAGGAAGAAGGCGCCATCTTTCATGAAAGGTATTTAGTTTCTTTTAATACCCGTAATTAGTTAAAATTCATTACATATTTTGAAAATATATTAATTAATAATTGATATTTTATTGATTACAGGTTCGTCATATGAGGAATATACCAAGTACCGGAACAGTCCTGAGTTCAAGGAAGCATCGGCCCGGAACAAGATCAACAGGAAAGGAGGAGATAAGGACGCGGAAGTTGAGCCTACTCATTATGGAGGGTCTCAATCTTTTCATGATCGTGTGGTGTTAGATGTAAGTTATTTGTCTTAGCTTTTAATTTAATAGTCTTCTAATTTAATTAGTCTCATTAATTATCATGTTTGAGTAACAATTTCCTTGTTTTTTTTTTCCGGAAGACCAAGAAGAATAAGGGCAAGGTACCCACGATTGTTGATCTCTTTGTTGACACTCACGCAAAGAAGACAAGCAAGGGCAAGTTGATCTTCGCGAAGGAAAAAGATCAACAATTATATGTAAGTGTCAAAAAATATTATTTCTTAGCTTTTTAAAGTATATGTTTTATCAATTTTTAGATAAGTAACCTCTAACCATTAATGTTTTATCAATTTTTTAGGAACAATTCCTTGTCCGTAGGAAGAACAACCCGGAAATTGATGACAATGAGCTATGGTTTGATCTTGTTGAGGGGTTCCAAAGAGGAGATGTGTATGGAGCCGGGTCGGCAAAGGAGATTTTCTACCCTCCTACAAGAAGAAGAGGGTCAATTTCCTCCCAACAACAACCTTATACCCCAAGTGTCGTAAGTGTGCTCCAAGCTCAATTAGCCGCCAGGGAGAGGCAGGATGCCGAGAGGGAGAGACGGGATGCCGAGAGAGATGAAGAAATTCGGAGGATGAAGGAGGAAATGGACCGGATGAACTCCTTCTTCGCCAATTGCAACACTGGGTGGCGCCCGCAACCAAAGGATCCTAGAGATCCTAATTATGGAGGTGGTAGTGGAGCGGGAGCAAGTTTCCCTGTTATGTAGTTTTTTAGAGAACATGTTATTCCCGGATAATGTTAGATGACCAAAACTCGTAGAACTCGTAGTTGTGTGTATGGAACATGATTTTCTTTATCAAGTTTGGTTGTGTTGGCTTCCCATGTGTTCTCTGCTGGAAGTGTTGGTTTATTTGCAGGTTTTTACGTATTTGGCTAGGTCAAAAACGATTTTTACGCTAAAAAAAATGTAAATTTGGCGACGGATACTGGGCATTTGGCGACGGGAAACCGTCGCTAAGTTTCTGATCATGAATTAATTTTAGGGTCATTGGCGACGGGAAACAGTGCATTTGGCGACGGAAATCAGTCGCCAAAATGGCGACCAAAAACAGTCGCCAAAATGGCGACCAAAAACCGTCGCCAATCCTGAAGAAATGGAGGTGACGTGGCTTTAAAGAACGCGACTGATGACAACACAGTCGCCAATTTTGGCGACGAGTTTCTGTCGCCCGCTTTAAAAAAATTCAGTCGCCAAAATTGGCGACGAAGTCCTGTCGCCAAAAGCGACTAAACCTAGCTACGAAGTGCGGGCGACGGGCCTTAGTCGCTTTATTGTTAATGGCGACAGTTCTCAGTCGCCTTATATGGTCGCCAATTACCTTATTTGTTGTAGTGCGTGACAAAAGGTGAAAGTCTATAAATACTCCACTTCTCTCATTGAGAAAAGGATCCGAAAATCATCTTAATCTGGTATAAAACTCCCTTATCTCTCTACAATATACTTTGCCAAGTTAACACACAACTTATCTCTTTAAGTTTACTGACTTGAGCGTCAGAGTGAGTTCGCTCGGTACCAAGCCGAGCCCTCAGTTTGTTCATCTTTACAGGAGAGAGCGAAAGGAAGAGACAAGCAACGACGTCATTCTACAAGCTTAAGTGGTCATAATCCTGCTCCGGAATTACACCCGGAACAAAAGTAAATTTTGTTGATTGTTTTTTGGTCTTAGTCGTTTCTTAAGTTTAGTTTCCTCAAGTTTGTTTGTTATTTTTATTTCCTAATTGTATTAGTCTTTGTCAGGGTAGTTTAATATATAAACACTACCCTAACCTAGCTATTCTTGAAGGAGAGATTTGTGAGGCAAACACATTGAGAGTTTTAAGAGGCAGATCTAGAAAAACTCTGTGCTCATCTTTTGTAATCTGTAATTCTCCCAACATAGTGAATTATTCTCCCTCGCCCTGGTGGATGTAGCTATCGCATTGATAGTGAACCACTTTAAATCTTTGTGTCTTTTATTTTTGCATCTACTCTGTATCGCTTCCGCACAACAAGTGGTATCAGAGCCCAAGGTTCGACTTGGGCTAGACACAGAGATTCATCAGGCCAAGACTTGAAGGTGGACGTACACTATAAGACGTGGAACTCCTAGAGCTCGGGGGAGAGCTAATATGTTCGCGAGAAGCGACATGGTCTCACGGCGTTGAGACAGGGCCGTCCAATAGAAGATCATCAGCGACCCGACGAGGTGGGCTGAGGCTTAATGGAGGCAACAAAAGCGGTCCATGGTAACTCCAAAGGCGGTCCGGTGTGACGCGCTGAGGCAGTGGATTCGGACCCAAGTCCAGGGTTATATTGGATGCAGAGGAGTTTGGTACGCAAGTGTAGCACATGCCCCGTGAGATACATATGGTGTGTCGTTTAAGGGGAGGTTATCAAGACTTGGTGATGCAGGTGTCTAGAAGTTGGGGCTGTAGAAGTGTGGGAGTTCTCCATAGAGGTCAAGGTCCGAGTCAAGATGATGGTCCTTGGTTTGAGGGGAGGATTGTTAGGGTGCAAACTCATGTCCCACATCGGTAGAATAAAGATGAAAGGTCATCTTTATAAGTGTCTACAAAATATAATAATACGAGGCCTTTTGGGAAGGAGCCCAAGAGTAAATCTGTGACGGCTTGGCCCAAAGCGGACAATATCGTACTATTATGGGTTGTGGACACAGATGCAGCAGATGTCCAACACGGGATATTCACGCTTCCGCACAACAGATATTATTATGCATAGTTTAGATATTACAATACGAATATACGATTATGGTATTGCACTATCATTGTTATATTTTAGGTAGAAGCGTAAACTAAATTCCCCATACAATAAAGGAACAATCAAAGAAACACAATTGATCGGGACATAGGCAGGCAATATAATAGCGCGCCACTTAAACATATAAGTATTTATGAAAAGTTGAATAATCAAAGCTGAAGAGATTTTAATCAAGAGGACATAGATGGGGCACATTTGGGATGTAAACATGCATTGACCTCAAGTCATAGATGGGGCACATTTGGGATGTAAATATGCATTGACCTCAAGTCAACCTCCAACAAACACAGCTCATAGGCAAGAGAGTCAGTCAAGCTGCCTGCTTCCTATAAAGGCAAAATAACGGACACTTGATACGACATCTCATGAAATTTAGGACACGGGACACGCTATTTAAATTTAATAAAAAAATATATTTTATGGTTATAAATAACGTATGAATTTATTTTTGTAATGTATTTGATACTAAATTTAGGTAACTGAAGGTAAAATTCGACCTTAACTATAACTAATTCTCATTTCTCACCCAAACCAATCTTGTAATCAATCTCTTTTGACAATTATTTCTCGTCTAAACTATAACATTTTTTAGCGTGTGTCCGACGAGTGTCGGGTATCCGGGTGTCGGACACGGGACGGCTAGTTAGGAGGAGTGTCCGTGCTACCTAGATGTGGGGTAACGTGTTTTGTGTGGTCCAAATTTAATTTCAAATTTTTTGTGCAAAAATGAGAGAGGAAGAAAATGGTGAATAAGAGAGAGTGTTTTAAGTTTTTAACTATTGAACAGAAATTAACCTGATTCAAAATGACACATATCCCAAAATGACCGATCTGAAGTGACCAAACCCAAAATTGAAAATGACCCGACTTGACTCAAGATGTATGACAAACCCAAAATAACCCAACTCAAACTCAGCCTGATTGACCATTTGTCACCTCTACGCACCTATATTATTATAGGTCTATACCCATAACGAGCACTATTTGATCTTGCAAAAATTCTCATTTGTGACAGTCATATCCGTCACAAGAGAGACTTGTTGTTGATCTTCAACTCATTATTATTGTTTATTTGTTTAGTTTGAAATGAATACGAAACTCTTCTAAGACACTAAAGTTCCGATTATTTGTTTGTCCTTTTATTCTTTTTTATGAGTATTTTAATTAAGGTAAATAATTATCTAGAAACCATTCGGACTTTTGTTCGTTATTTCACTCAATAATGAATAGAGTAATCAACATTGTTGAAATTAAAATGAGAGATAAAAAGTCCGAAAGACATAATACAAAAGTTTAAGTGTTGAATTAAGAAATGTGAAATTCACTACCAATCTCCTTAGTTACAATCCTCAATTAGATCCAAACGATATGATAGACAAGTACTAATAATTAAAGCAACCCAAACGTCTAAACAATCACTCGCAAGTCGCAGCAACTAAAAGCGATGCATCATGCATGAGTAGAAGTCGACTAAAAATCACATTTGTTATTTTGATTGAACTGCTGAACTACTGGATGACCAATGCATCCTTCCTCATCTGTATAACCACCCCGCAACCACGACTCATCCTGCTATGGGTAGCTACATCCACATTCACCCATTTTCGTAGCATTACTTCCAACTGTCGAAGGAATGCAAGATACGATGACAAATCTAAACTGTAAAGACAGTGAAATAAGTGGAAGGAGAGAATAAATTCCTATGTTATTTCGACATTTCACTTGATAATGTCACATGATGTCTTAACATGATATAACAGTGCAACACCATTTTAGGCCACAAGGAGGGAATATATTCACAATACACACATGACCCTTGATACAATGATTAGCTTGTATTTAGTTATGGAGTCTGCTGCAACCTTGCAAGCAGGCATTCGTAGCAATAGGCGAAGACGAGACGGATTACACAAAATCAATAAATGAAGCACAGAACTCTTGTTCTACTGCTAGCTGTAGAGTTATTACAAAAGGACATGAAGAGTCTAAGTCTTTGTAAAGTCTAGTCTTTGTATAATACTACTAATCTAGTAGGACAAACTCATGGAGTCAAGCAAACTGTTAGTTCGAGTGGGGTAATGAATATTTCTTTTTCTCAAAGAAATGTCATTACATTATTGACCCTACAGGGAAGACTCAAGTCAAGTCTAACGATTGGAGAAGGACATAGATGGGGCACATTTGGGATGTAAACATGCATTGACCTCAAGTCAACCTCCAACAAACACGGCTAACATAGTAACAGGCAAGAGAGTCAAGCTGCCTGCTTCCTATAAAGGCAAAATAAGCTTGTCTTTACTTCCAATAATTTCTGTCGTATGATCAAGTGGAGAGACCAAGCAAATCAATGAATGCAGCACACAGAGCTCTTGTTCTACTGCTAGATGTAACACAAAAGGACATGAAGAGTCAAAAGTCTTTGTAAAGTCTAGTTTTTGTATAATACTCTGTACTATTCTAATTTCCGGAACCTACAAGGAAAGCCACTGAAAATTCTACGTTGCCTAAACTATTCTTATTCAATCAAAATCATAGAAAATACAAATATACACCCAAAATTCATCTACGTCTATCAAAACTTCTGATGTTACGGATGAGTTTACCGTGATAGATGCTGTAGACGTGTAGTTTTGACTGAATTACCTGCATATGGAAATCAGAGAACAAGGCGTCATTGAAGCTCTTAATATAAGTCCCAACATATAAAGCTTTCTAATTTCCGTGATTAGAGTCCAAATGTCATTAGCTAAAAATTGAATGCCAGAAGTGTAAACTAAATTCCTTCACAATATAGCATAAAACAAAGAAAAACAATTGATCGGGACATAGACATTAGACAGTATATTAATAGCACGTGACTCAAACATATACGGAGTATTTATGAGAAGTTAAATGATCAAAGCTCAAAAAATATTAATCAAGAGGCCAAAGATGGGAGACCGTGGTACTAGGGGCACATTTGGGATGTAACATGAATAATTGTATTGAATCAAGATAGTCCTTGAATCGTGAAATTAGGGGCACATTGACCTCAAGTCAAGCTCTAACAAGCACGGCTGACTGCTGACAGGCAAGAGTCATTTCGGATGTAACTTCTTGTCCTAAAGGGAAGCTGCCTGCTTCCTGTAAAGGCAAAATAAGCTTGTCTTTACTTCAAGAACTTCTGTAGTGTGTCAGTGAGTGGCCCACATGACATGTCAGGTTCATAGAACAGACAGCAATCAAAATGGCATGGTTGTATAAAGAAAATGCCACAAGGTGTGGGCGTGTGGCGTGTCTTCCATTTTCCAGCTCCTTGAACTCCGATCATACATGGACCGTATATTGTAAAATACTTTCGAGTTGACACCATTTCGCTGATTTTTTATTTTTTAAACATTATATATCTTGAGAAAAGGATCGGCAATGAGACCCGAGAATAAATCATGTAACAGTAATAATGGTTAAGTGTTTACCTTAGTAGATGGTGCAAATACCCTTGGCTAACTATGAGACATGGACCACATGATAAATCCTCATTTAAATGCCTATATAAATGAAAGAGTGATCAAGTTCAAGAGCATTACACAACTATACAAAATGAAACCAATCCACCTCCAAACAAAAAATGAAAGTCCAAGTTTTATTTCAACCCTATGTAACAAGGCAACCTTTTTTCTCATCTTTGTTTTTGTAATGCAAAGTATTACTGTAACTTTATCATTCCGTAGTGTTGGCTACCCAGGCAACGAAACCGACCACACGGCGTTGCTAGCCATCAAGAGCCAACTATTGGTTCCTTCCAACCGGGTTTTAAGCTCGTGGAACGATTCTATTCACCACTGTTCTTGGGAGGGGGTTAACTGTGGGCGTAAACATAATAGAGTGACTGTACTAGATTTGAGTTCCAGGGGTTTGGCAGGAACCATATCCCCTTTCATAGGAAACCTAAGCTTCCTTAAGATCATTAATCTTTACAATAATAGCCTATATGGAGAAATCCCCAATCAATTAGGTCATCTAGTCAGGCTTCAAGAACTACGGCTATATAACAACACACTTGTAGGTGAAATTCCAGGTAACATATCTGGTTGTGTTAACCTCGGAGTGTTTTTCATAGCCAACAACAAGCTAGAGGGAAAACTCCCAACAGGACTAGGAGCATTGTCAAAGCTAACGGAATTTAATGTGGCAAATAATCATCTTAGCGGGCCTCTTTTTGACATCATACAAAATCTTACTTCTTTAGTATACTTATTTGCTCATGAAAACTCATTTACAGGAACAATCCCGAACAGTATTGGTAGGATGCAAAATCTAACTAACATTAAAGTTGGAGAAAATGAACTCTCAGGCACACTTCCCCCGTCCCTTTTCAATCTCTCCTTCCTTCAAGAAATTGGATTTTATCACAACCATCTACATGGAGAACTTCCTGCAGATATCGGCTTCACTTTTTCTCAACTGCAAACGTTGTTACTACAGTATAACAACTTCTCAGGATCCATTCCAATCACGATACTAAATCTCACATCACTTGAATTTATTGTACTTAGTGGCAATAATTTTAGAGGGAGGATTCCTTATGACTTTGGGAATCTTCATAACCTAGCTGCTTTATCTGTTGCCCAGAACTATCTAGAGGGTGATATAAACTTTATAGATACACTAGTTAACTGTAGCCAATTAAGAATCCTAGATTTGCAGTTAAATCGCTTTTCCGGAATATTACCCAAGTCTATTGCCAATCTCTCCACCTTTTTACAATGGCTCACAATCAATGATACACAGATAAGTGGAAACATTCCGGAAGGTATTACCAATCTCAACAATCTTAAGCTCTTAATTATGCCTAACTGCAAATTAACGGGATCTCTTCCTCGGGATTTTGGGAAGCTTCACAAATTGGAACACCTTGATTTGAGGTCCAACAGATTAGAAGGTACAATTCCTAGTTCCTTGGGAAATTTATCATACTTGAGTGATCTTATTTTAGATGACAACATATTGAATGGGAGTATACCTCCAAACCTCGGGAATTGCCAAAGCTTGTTGTATCTGGGTTTATCAGGCAATGAACTCAATGGAACCTTGAATAATGAGTTATTTGAAGGATCTGCTAGATTTGTTGAACTAGATTTGTCTTCTAATTATTTGGAAGGCTCCCTACCTTTGGAGATGGGTAAACAAAATAACCTAGTATTATTAAGACTAGATAACAATAAGTTTTCGGGTATCATTCCAGATAGTCTTGGTGACTGTTCTGACCTTCAATACCTCTACATGGATGGAAATTCTTTCCAGGGAAATATTTCGTCATCTTTCGCTTCTTTGACTAGCCTCCAAGAAATTGACTTTTCTCGAAACAATTTATCTGGCCCAATTCCAGCATTCTTTTCTAAATTTCCTACATTATATTACCTTAACTTATCTTATAACGACTTTGAGGGAAGGGTTCCAACGAACTCAGTATTTGCAAATGCTAGTGCGGTCTTTGTTGCTGGCAATAACAGACTCTGTGGAGGAATTAAACAGCTTCATTTACCTAAGTGCATTGAGAAGATCAAAAGCCCCGGAAAGAAGAAAAGAATAATGTCTCATGCCCTTAAATTGATAGTCCCAATTGTTGGCGCACTAATTGGGATGGTGGCCATAGCATCAGGGCTGTATCTGGCATGTATCAAAAAGAAAAAGACACCTCTTTCATCAGGTTCAATGATGGGGATTGTAACCATGAAAGTGTCTTACGACATGTTACTAAAAGCAACGGCTGATTTTTCTTCAGAGAATCTACTTGGAATGGGATCTTTTGGATCCGTGTTTAAGGGGATTTTGGATGGAAAGACGGTGGCAGTGAAAGTCTTCAACTTGGAACAGCAGGTTGCATGTAAGAGTTTCATGGCAGAGTGCAATGCGTTGAGGAATGTCCGGCACCGAAATCTGGTAGGCGTCATAACAGCTTGTTCTAGTATTGACTTTCAGAGAAACGATTTTAGAGCTCTAGTATACGAGTACATGCCCAATGGAAGCCTAGACAGATGGTTACATGGAGGGGACAGAAACATGATCAGCCTTGCTCACAGGGTGGATGTTGCGATTGATGTGGCCCATGCAATCAGTTATCTCCACCATGAGTGTGAAACTCCAATAGTGCATTGTGACTTGAAACCTAGCAACATATTGCTTGACAATGACATGGTCGCTCATGTTGGAGATTTTGGATTAGCAAGGTTTCTTACTCAACCTCGACATCCAAATCAAAGTAGTACAATTGGAATTAAGGGAACTATCGGCTATGCTGCTCCAGGTAATAACTTCGTGATTCCTAATTATAATTTGTCTGACAAACACCGTGAAGTACTATTGCCAATATATCTACTACTTCCTAAATATGTATAGTCAGTGAGTAATTTTAAGGCTTTGTCTACTTTTATTAACTACTTAACAATTTTGTGGCTAAGCATTGTCATTGGGTTCACTTGTCAGAGTATGGGATCGGAAGTGAGCCATCTACAGAGGGTGATGTTTATAGCTATGGGATATTGCTACTTGAGCTAATGACAGGAAAAAGTCCAACAGACAACATGTTCAATGAAGGCTACAACCTTCATAGACATGCGGAAGCAGCATTACCTGACCAAGTCTTACAAATTGTAGATCCATCACTTGAAGAAGATAATATCACTGAAGAAGCCGATGACACACGGGCAATTCAAGATGAGCTTCAACGAAGAGAGGAATGCATTATTGCTGTGATCAGTGTTGGAGTGTCATGCTCCAATCATCAGCCACAAGAACGAATGAAAATAGTTGATGCCACAAGCAGGCTTCAATCAGCAAGAGACAAACTTCTGAATGCTAGAAACAGGCGTAATCTTACTGCAAGAGGTATATCATGATACTAATAACCAATTATGCTGAAACTTTCAAGTTATTTATAAATTCAGCTAACATAACATTATTTCAAAATTGTACCGCTGATGTTTACAGGGGCCTGATCGAACAACGTTGATCATTATCAGGAAAACAAGGGGCCGCCAATTGAAGTCTCAAGAGAGATATATTAAGACTACAAATCTACTGTAGTTGAATGTAAAATGCTTTTACGTTCCTGTGAGTTTGCTGTAAATATGACTAATAAATTGTTATGTACTACGTTCCTGTGAGTTTGCTGTACGTCTACGAGTAATAAGACTACAAATCTACTCGATATCTTGTGTTAAGTGCATAACATCCACAAACAGGTTCTCTAGGATGATAACGCAAATTATATGCATCATAACATTTAACAAATATGAACTGCAGTAATTTTAAAAAAAAAAAAATTGTACCTTTCTAATCTTCAATTTATTTGACTGTCACGACGAGTGAAATGCATAATTTCAGTGAGACAACCTTCTGAATGCGAGAAAAATGACCTAATCTTCCTGCAAGAGGAAGTACTTGATATCAGTAGACATATCAATGTTGTTCAGTCACGAAATATTTACACAGTTACTAATTGATTAATAATTAAAGTATTTCTACGAATTTTCAGAATTACTACTCCCACCGTCCTAATCATTTACTTATCTTTGATTAGAATACACCTCACAATGAACATAAAAGGTAAACAAATGACTGAGACGGAAAGAGTATCAGTTAATCCTGGAACTCAACTTCACTTAGCAACTGGGTTTGCTGATTAGGGTTCTACGAATTATTGGCCTTGATTAGAGATCATATATATTATTACTCCCTCCGATTCTTTAGAATCAGAATCGTATCATTTGTTCTAAAGTATGATTAAAAAACCTTTGAATTAAAGATAATATTAATTAACGTAGTTGCTCATTCATGGACGGGTTTTACTCATTCATGGACCTTTTTTCATTATTTTTCCATAATATACCCTTTGCCTAATTCTCTCTAATTCTCTCCCTCATAAAATTAATCAAATTCCGTCAAATTACACAATTATGGATGCTAATTCTCGTATGATCAAGTAATAATTCTAATTCTTAATTCTATTAATTATATTACTTCAAGTTAAGGAATTGTTTTTCACTAATTAAATTAGGGTTTGTTTAAACCGTTGCCGGCGTTGGGATGAAAGATGGCCGCCGTCGCCGACGTTGGGCTGAGGCACGGCGTCCTTCATTTGTTAATTTCGGTTACATTTTGCCGATTTACTCTTCACTTTCTCATGGTAGAGGCCTAAGAGGGTAGCTTCCAGTCTTCCACTACTCAAGTTTAGACCGGGTAAACGAGTCAAACAGGTCGATTTCAGGTTGGGTTAATTTCGGTTTTGTAAGAGATCAGGTCGGATCGACTCATTTTCGTATCAACTACTATAGTATTGAACAATAAACATTTGGTCGGTCAATTCGAGTTTAGGTTAAAGCCCGAGTCTTAAGTTCGGGTGTTCGGTCAAATCGGAGTCGGATTATTCGGCCCGGATAAGTTTTGTCAGGTCTACTCAAGTTATCATAATTTTTGGCAAATACTTGTGTAAAGACGGGAGGTTTTATTATTATACTAACTGGTTCAAGTTATTTACCGAGAGACCAAGATTATCATGTTGTTATTTAGTTACCAAATGACTAATGACCATCCAAGTTAAAAAATTTACGAAACATCCGTAAATACTTTCAACTATTCAAAGAGGGTTAAATTACAAATAATTCATTTTAACATCAAATATTTTGAAGTAACTCGGCTTTATATAAAAAAAAAAAATTCAAGCCATTCTTTTTAAGACATGTTTATTTACAAATAACTAAAGTGAATCATTCTTTTTAGTTTTTCGTCCAGAAGATATTATTGAATTTCTATTTCTACCCTTCCAGTTCACTACCTATTTTTTTTTTTTTTAAAAAAAAGATAAAATTTCTCTTTTCCTTGCTTACTTGAATTTTATGTATTCTGAAATAAATGATAGTATTTGGTTGAAACTTTCGGATTTTTGGTAAATAATCTTCAAAAATCTAAGTTTATAAATATAGAGGGACAGTATCCGTCTTCAGCTTGTGACGGATAGTGTCCGTCTTTAATGAGAATTTGTGATTATGCTTAGGTTATATATAGCCCCGTCGCACCCAATGATAATGCGTTATGTTTGGTCCAGACTCCAGACCGACAAATACCCGATGTCTTGGCACGATATGATGAATATAGTGAATACACGGTATGATGACAGATTGACAAATAAGTGATGGACTGATTAAGTGATTATCTACAAAATTCAGTAGAGTGGAAGGGGAGAATAACTTTCTATGTTATATCGACATTTCACTTTGACATGTCACATGATGTCTTAGCACGATATAACACTTGAACAAAAGAAAAGAATATCTTCACAATACGGACATGTCTCAGACTTGAAAAAATGATTAGCTTGAATTTAGCTTTGGAGTCTGCATTACATTCCCGGTTTCAACAGAATTGAAATTTGCCCGAAAAGCAACCTTATACGCAGGCGTGCGTAGCAATAGGCAAAGACGATGAGGGATTACGCAATAACAATGAATCATGAATGTCGCACAGACCCTCTAGTTCTACTGCTAGGTGTAGAATTATTACAAAACGACATGGAAGAGTCAAGTCTTTGTAAAGTACAATACGACGAACACACAGTTAGCTAGAGTGGCAGTGAACCCTCTCTTTTTTCTCAAACAGAGTGACTACATTATTGACTGTACAGGAAACCCACTGAAATTCCACATTATTGCTGAACTATTCTTATTCAATAAAGTTATCATAGAAAGCACAAATATACACCGAAAATTCATCTACGTCAATGAAAACTTCTGATGTAACTGATGAGTTTACCGTGATAGATGGTGTAGACGTGTAGTTTTGGTTCAGTTACCTGCATATGGAAATCAGAGAACAAAGCATCATTAAACCTCTTAATATATACAAGTACAATGGTTTCTAATTTCCATGATTAGTGTCTGAATGTCATGGGTGATAATAGAGTAGCTAAGCGTAAACTAAATTCTTCTCAAAATAAAATTAAAAAACAAAGAAAAACAATTGATCGGGACATAGGCAGTATATTAATAGCTAGTGAAGAAGTTTTGATCAAGAGGCTAAAGTAGCTACGAGAAATAGGAGACGAAACTAGGGGCACATTTGGGATTTAACATGCATTGAGCCAAGATAGTCCTTACATCGTGAAATTTGGGGCACATTGACCTCAAGTCAAGCTTTAACAAGCACGGCTGAGTGCTGACAGGCAAGAATACTTTTGCTATTAGCCTCGCTCCCATAGATAGCCCCCTGTGCAACCAATCAATTCATTCGGTAAACTTGCATTACCATTTACCACCACCTGCAAAGCTTATAATACTTTTGCTGCATATTACAATCAATCCGACTCAAGCTCGGATTAAAATGGATAGTGTAATTTAAAAGTATATAGTCTTGATATTGGCGGGATAAGCACCTCTATGGCTCTATTTCTGAGACGACAGTTCACAAGACTGCCAAAGGAATGCATGATATCGCGTATGCAAGATACGATGACAAATCCAAACTCTAAAGACACTGAAGTAAGTGATGGGTTGATTATCTACAGACATGTAGATATCAAAATTCAGTACGTAAACACCCAAAGTCGGAGGAGAGAATAAATTCCTATGTTATTTCGACCTTTCAGTTGACAACATCACATGATGTGTTAACAGGATACAACACTGCAACACCATTTTAGGCCACAAGGAAGGAATATATATTCACAATACACACAGGATAAATACAACACTGCAACACCATTCCATTGAGTAAAAGGCATCATTGACAATTTGAAGCTCTTAATATAAGTCGAACTAACAAAGCTTTCTAATTTCCGTGATTAATGTCGTGAGTAATATCTATATCATATTGATTTAATATATCCACTAGGATAATATCTACAAAATTGAAGAATTATAATAACCATAACAACAAAAAGATAATAATTCCAATAATAATCAAGATTATTCTGCATACTCTTCTTTCCAACAAGCACCTCTTATTTCTGAGGTAGACAACTCACATACTAGTTACCCTGGCTTGCATGCAATTGAACGCATTACAAAACAGCAAAACCTGTGGTTATTACATATATATAACCAAATTAAGTGGTCATTATCTCTGAACCAACAAGATTATTCCAACTTGGGATGTAACGTGCATTGACCCAAGCCCAAGGTAGTCCATAAATCCTCAACTCAAGTGATAACAAGAATGACTGGCAGG
The DNA here is from genome assembly GCF_048544455.1 of Silene latifolia. NCBI lineage: Eukaryota > Viridiplantae > Streptophyta > Magnoliopsida > Caryophyllales > Caryophyllaceae > Silene > Silene latifolia. Next base: position 10,788,389 of record NC_133535.1, on the reverse strand, counting down.
CACATCTTATCCTAAAGACAAGCTCACGGCAGTATAACCTCATACTCCTAAGACGGTTTTACATAAATATATTATAAACATGGATCTAACCATTTAATCAAGGTCCATATTAGTGAAAAGGTAGTTATTATAAATATAGAGTTTGGATATTATTATGCATAGTTCTTACAATACGAATATACGATTATGGTATTGCACTATCATTGTTATATTTTAGCTAGAAGCGTAAACTAAATTCCCCATACAATAAAGGAACAATCAAAGAAACACAATTGATCGGGACTATAGGAGAACGACTCAAACATGTAACAAGTATTTATGAAAAGTTGAATGACCAAAGCTGAAGAGATTTTAATCAAGAGGTCGGCTAACGATAGGAGAACGACATAGATGGGGCACATTTGGGATGTAAACATGCATTGACCTCTAAGAGACAGAGACCAGTTAATAAAACATGATGATGAAGTGCCTATATAAATCAAAGAGTGAACAAGATCAAGAGCATCTCACACAAAAAAACTGCTGACAACTACACACAACTACACAATGAAACCAATCCACCACCAGACCCAAAATGAAAGTCCAAGTAATATTCCTCTACTTTGTCGCAAACCGGCCTTTCTTCTCGTCTTTGTTTTTGTTATGCAAAATATTACAGTAACTTTTTCACTGCGTAGCATTGACTACCCAGGCAACGAGACCGACCACACTGCGTTGCTGGCCATCAAGAGCAAACTACTGGATGCTTCCAACCGGGTTTTAAGCTCATGGAACGATTCTATTCACCACTGTTCTTGGGAGGGGGTTAATTGTGGACGTAAACATAAAAGAGTGACTATATTAGATCTGAGTTCTAGAGGATTGGCAGGAACCATATCTCCTTTCATAGGAAATCTGAGCTTCCTTAAGATCCTTGACCTTTACAATAATAGCCTATATGGCGAAATCCCCAGACAATTAGGTCATCTAGTAAGACTTCACATACTACAGCTATATAACAACACACTTGTAGGTGAAATTCCAGAAAACATATCAGGTTGTGTTAACCTCAGAGTACTTTTCTTAGCCAACAACAAGCTCGAGGGAAAACTCCCAACAGGATTAGGATTATTGTCGAAGCTAAAAGACTTTCGTGTACAAACTAACCATCTTATGGGGGCTCTTTTTGACAACATACAAAACCTTACTTCTTTAGTATTTATAGCGGCTACTTACAACTCATTTACAGGAACTATCCCAAACAACATTGGTAGGATGCAAAATCTAACCTTCCTTGGGGTTGGAGAAAATCAACTCTCGGGCACACTTCCCACATCCCTTTTTAATATCTCCTCCCTTCAAATTCTTGATTTTGCTCACAACAAACTACATGGAGAACTTCCAGCAGATGTTGGCGTCAATGTTCCTCGTCTGACATGGCTAAGCCTCATGGAAAACAACTTTACAGGATTAATTCCAATCACAGTCCAAAACCTCACAGCTCTTGAACTTATTGCAATCGGTTATAATAATTTTATAGGAAATGTTCCTTTTTATTTTGGGAATTTTCATAAGCTAAATTTTTTATTTCTTGGAGGGAATTTCCTAGAGGGTAACATAAATTTTATAGATACACTGGTTAACTGCAGCCAATTACGAATCCTCATTTTGGGACCGAATCATATTTCAGGAATATTACCCAAATATGTTGCCAATCTCTCCACCTCTTTGCAAATACTCGATATACGAAATACTCTAATAGGTGGAAAAATTCCAGAAGGTATTACCAATTTCAACAATCTTGAGGAGTTGGAGATGAACAACTGTAAATTAACGGGATCTATCCCTCAAGATTTCGGGAAGCTCTACAAATTGGAAAAACTTTATCTGCACTCCAACAATTTAAAAGGTAAAATTCCCAACTCCATGGCCAATTTATCATACTTGAGTTGGCTTTATTTACATGACAACATATTGGAAGGGAGTATACCTCCAAACCTCGGGAATTGCCAAAGCTTGTTGTACCTGCATTTATCAAACAATGAACTTAATGGAACATTGGATACTGAGCTATTTGAAGGATCTGCTTCATTTATTGAATTACATTTGTCTCACAATCATTTGGAAGGCACCCTTCCTTTGGAAATGAGTAAACAAAGCAACCTACAAATCTTAGAACTAGCTAACAATAAGTTTTCGGGTTTCATTCCACATAGTCTTGGTGAATGTTCTGACCTTCAATACCTCTTCATGGATGGAAATTCTTTCCAGGGAAATATTCCATCATCTTTTGCTTCTTTGACTAGCTTCAAACATATTGACTTTTCTCGAAACAATTTATCTGGCCCAATTCCAGCATTCTTTTCTAAATTTCCTACATTATATTACCTTAACTTATCTTATAACGACTTTGAGGGAAGGGTTCCAACGAACTCAGTATTTGCAAATGCTAGTGCGGTCTTTGTTGCTGGCAATAACAGACTCTGTGGAGGAATTAAACAGCTTCATTTACCTAAGTGCATTGAGAAGATCAAAAGCCCCGGAAAGACGAAAAGAATAATGTCTCATGCCCTTAAATTGATAGTCCCAATTGTTGGCGCACTAATTGGGATGGTGGCCATAACATCAGGGCTGTATCTGGCATGTATCAAAAAGAAAAAGACACCTCTTTCATCAGGTTCAATGATGGGGATTGTAACCATGAAAGTGTCTTACGACATGTTACTCAAAGCAACGGCTGGTTTTTCTTCAGAGAATCTACTTGGGATGGGATCATTTGGATCCGTGTTTAAGGGGATTTTGGATGGAAATACGGTTGCAGTGAAAGTTCTCAACTTGCAACACCGTTTTGCATCTAAGAGTTTCATGGCAGAGTGCAACACGTTAAGGAATGTCCGTCACCGGAATCTAATAGGCATCATAACAGCTTGTTCTAGTATTGACTTTCAGAGAAATGATTTTAGAGCCCTAGTATACGAGTTCATGCCCAATGGAAGCCTAGACAGATGGTTACATGGAGTCGACAGAAACATGAGCCTTGCACAAAGGGTGGATGTAGCGATTGATGTGGCCCATGCACTCATCTATCTCCACCATGAGTGTGAAACTCCAATTGTGCATTGCGACTTGAAACCAAGCAACATATTGCTTGACAATGACATGGTTGCTCATGTTGGAGATTTTGGATTAGCAAGGTTTCTTACTCAACCTCGACATCCGAATCAAAGTAGTACAATTGGAATTAAGGGAACTATAGGCTATGCTGCTCCAGGTAATAATCGTGTATTCGTGTTATTCCTATTTATATTTAGCCTGACAAAAATCATAATCGTGTATTCGTGTTATTCCTATTTATATTTAGCCTGACAAAAATCATATAACTATATTATCATCGAAAGACTTAGATGCACAAACTCAGCAATCTGCTGGACTTATTATCTATTTACGACCCATTTATGTGTCTAAGCCTTGTCCTTGGGTTCACATGTCAGAGTATGGGCTCGGAAGTGAGCCATCTACGGAGGGTGATGTTTTACTATGGCATATTGCTACTCGAGCTAATGACGGGAAAGAGTCCAACAGACAACATGTTCAAGGAAGGCTACGGACCTTCATATGCATGCGAAGCGACATTACCTCACCAAGTCTTGGAAATTGTGGAACCATCGCTTGAAGAAGATAACCTCACTGAAGAAGCCGAAGACCCAAGGGCAGTCCAAGGTGAGCTTCAAAGAAGAGTGGAATGCATTACTACTGTGATCACTGTAGGAGTGTCGTGCTCAAATCATTTGCCACAACAAACGAATGAAAATAGTCGACGCGAGAAGCGAGGCTTCAATCAAGCAAGAGACAACCTTCTTGGTGCTAGAAACAGGCGTAATCTTCCTGCAAGAGGTATATCATTAGACATATTATGACTTTACAGTTAATGAATCATTCGTGAAGTTTCAATTTGATTAGAAGTTATGCTAACATAACATTATTTCTTCTTGTAGCGCTGATGGTTAAAGGGGCCTGACCGCCTAAGGCTGATTTTAATCAGGAATACAAGCATTCGTCAAATGAAGTCTCAGGATAGAATTATTAAGACTACGAATATACCATATTGTTGAATGTAAAATGCTACTCCGTATTAAGTTTCAGACAGTCTGTTGTATACATGACTAATAAATTATTAAATTGTTAAGTATTGTTCGGGTCCGTTGTAATCATGTCTTTGTAATTGTGTATTGTTCTCCCTCAATGCTATTTGGTTTCGTGTATTAAGCTGAACATCCTTCACAAAATAATACTCTCTCAGTTCCATTCATTTATTTAGCTTCGAAAAAAAAAAAAAAAAAAAAAAAAAAAAAAAAAAAAAAAACCTCACGAAGATAAGAATAAGAAAAGGTAAACAAATGAATGAGACGGAGGGACTACCTACGAGTGCTCTGAGAAGCTATAACCTCAATTTTAGGAGGTTTCTTGTGTTGAGCATAATAACACACTTGTAGGTGAATTTCCACCAAACATATCTAATTGTGTTCACCTCAAAGTTACATCGTTAAACCACAACAGACTCGAGGAAAACCTCTCAAAGGGGTTATAAGAGCATTGTCAAATTAACATTACCTATCTGTGAAACATAACAATATTAGGGGTCCTTCTGTTAATAGATCATGATTACTATCAAAACACTGATGCAGAAACTCAGTAAGCTTCTCGACTTAATGCTAACTTGGTTCCCTATATTTTAATCAACTGATATGTAGATCATTGATGGTCAGTGAGCTTCTCTATCTATCATAATCTCTGATTCTCTGATTTGAAAAGAAATCAAAATGGGAAAAATGAGTATTTAATTAAGAGAATATGACTATATGAAATACTTCGTATTCTACAGATTTTTTTTTTTTTTTTTTTTTCAATCTTATATACTCCCTCCGACCCAGACGAAAGGTAACATGGTGAAAAATGGGTTATTTAAGAAAAGGGGTAAAAAGGAGGGGAAAAGAGTGAAAGATCATAAGAAGGCCGAACCTAATCCTTAATTTGAGACACCTTTGTTATATCGAATCTCTACGACTTTTTACTAATATATGCTTCTTAATCTTCTAATAATATCTAAGAAGATATAAGCAGGTAAACTTAGGACGCGCCTATCTTTACCACGAGCACCATGCCTAGGCAAAACAAGTTGCCATTGTTATTCACTGAAGAGTAGCAATCATGGATTTAAAGTTATCATAGAAAAAACAGTGTCATTACATTATTGACTGGAAACTTCTGATGTGACGAGTTTCCCGTGAGAGATGGTGTAGACGTGTAGTTTTGGTTGAATTACCTGCATATGGAAATCAGAGAACAAGGCATCATTGAAGCTCTTAATATACAAGTACAATGGATAAAGCTTTCTAATTTCGTGATTAGTGTCCGAATGTCATGGGTGATAACAGATTAGCTAAAAATTGAAGTGTAAACTAAATTCCGTCACAATAAAGCATAAAACAAAGAAAAATAATTGATCGGGACAAAGACATTAGACAGTATATTAATAGTGTAACATGCATAATAATTTTATTGAATCAAGATAGTCCATGAATCGTGAAATTTGGGGCACGTTGACCGTAAGTCAAGCTCTAACAAGCACGGCTGACGCGCAAGAGTGCAAGACTCAAGAGTCATTTAGGATGTAACTTCTTGTCCTAAAGGCAAGCTGCCTGCTTAAGGCAAAATAAGCTTGTCTTTACTTCAACAACTTCTGTAGTGTGTCACTGTGTGGCCCAGAAACCTACTTTTTTTAAAAAAAAAAATACGGACCAAAAATTTAGCGAAATAGTGTCTCTTAGAATCGGAAATATATGAGAAGGAAGACACATTATTATTCCCATTCCCGGATTAAACCAAACAACTTTAAACATGTATGGGGTTCTAACTCCATACCTCCTTGGAGTTAGAATCCATTCCATTCTATACCTAATGTTTGAACCAAACGCTCCCTAAATAGTAGTCTTATCATTTCGACAATTCGTCATCATTTTAACAATACCTCATGTCATATGCATGCTTTAGTCAGTCAGCAAGATGCAACCTTGTCAATGCTATATTTGTGGACTTAACCTTCCTTCCGCGAGGTATCCGTTTTTGCTTTCAAATACTGCCCAAACATAAAAAGTTAACGACACCATATACGAGGTACATTACTTGCCTCATTAGATCGTAGAGAAAAACGTGTCCAAGTACCATACTCGTTTTTAAAAAGCGTATGCAACATAATACGAAGAATCTACCCACCTTGAAAAAACATAAAAAAGAATTATGTTCTTTATCAGTTACAGTGCTACTCCGAACATTGGAACATTCATACTGACTATAATATAATGTTACCAGAAATCAGAAATGTAAGTCTTTCTTTTCTCTTTTGAAAATTTACAATCATCACACTGATAGTGCGAGGAAGCCACTTAATCACCAACACCACAAAAAGTTAGCATTCTATATGGAGTATTTTATAGCAAACACAATTAAATTCACCCAAAAAGCTTTCGACGCCAATGAAAACTTGTAGATGTGCCTAGAAAAATCTTCAGAGATTGCCATTTTTTTTTGTAAAGCAGGGAGCAAGTCATGATTTAATTCACATCCAGTCCCACACATAAATATATGTATACTACAACAGCATATACAATAAAAATTCACACGTAGGCTTTAATTATCTTGTAGTTCAAAGGATCTCACCTATAGCGAGGCATAATATCGAGGTACTTGTCTATGTGCGATTGGTCCGACTCGTCTCTCTTAACAAATAATACCGATGTTTTAAGTTAAAAAATAAGGTTTTCAAGGATACACGATAAGATATGAAAAAACCTATATGGCCAAACATAAAAAGACGACTATTATGTTCCTATGCTTCAAGAATTCCACAAAACAGGGAAGTAGAGCGCATTCCATTAATAAACCAGTTCATAGAAAATTAGCAGTACAATTCATATGTTAGTACGGTCTCAGTAGTGAAGCATCTACAGATGTCGATGTTTACATTTATGACATATTGGCACTCAAGCGCATGACAGGAAAACACCAAAAGACAACATTTTCAAGGAAGACTATAACCTTCATATACATGCAAAAGTAGGAGTACCTGATCAAATAACCGACGTCACAAGTAATATAAATATTCCTATTACGCTCCCTCACTCAAATGCCCGTTGGGCTTGAAGAGTGGTTAGTTGTGCACCGGCTCCCCCGTACCGTGTGCTGGGTTTCCACTTCGAGTTTTTGAGGAGTTTTGAGGTTGTCAGGATTTGAACCCGTGATCTTCGGTCACACTGGCTCTGATACCATGATAGATGAAACATCTCAACCAAAAGTCCAAAACCTTAAAGTGATAGTTGAAGCCCAACTATTATAAATATTCCTATTAACTTCAATCAGCAAGAAAGGACCTTCTAAATGCTAGAAAAAATCGCAATCTTCCTGCAAGAGGCATATCACTAGACATATCAAATGTTTCTAAGTACAAAATTAATGACAGTTCTAAATCTTCTAATTTGATAAGAATTTCAAATAATAAAAAGGTAAACGAAGAATGATTAAAATTGTTCTCTACTTTACTTGCTAGTTGCTACCGAATAATATTCCGCTGCTCTGATTTCTACTAACTTTTTAAGGTTCACTGAATGTTGTATCATTCTCCAGAAGTCTACAAGACCAGAGAATAAATTATGGTTTAATTCACCATAAAGCCAAACAATCACAAGGATAGTGATAGGGCGCCACCCGGTGACGCCCAAATTGGGTGCCACCCTCTCACAACCCTTTTTAATTGAAGGGGTCCCTACTCACCCCATGTGAGAGGGTGGCGCCCAAATTGGGTGTCACCGGGTGGCGCCCTTTCATTTTCCAACAATCTATAAAGCTCGTCTGATTGCTGAAAAAGTTATTCATTGTTTAAATGCCTACAAAAATGAAAGAGGGGTAAAGTTCAAGAGCATCTCACAAAAAAAAAAAAAATACAATATGAAACCCATCCACCTAATCATCTTTGTTTTTGTAATACTCAATATTACAGTAACCATAGCATTGCGTAGTATTGACTACTCAGGCAACGAGACCGACCACACTGCGTTGTTGGCCATCAAAAGCCAACTATTGGTTCCTTCCAACAGCATTTTAAGCTCATGGAACGAATCAATTCACCACTGTTCTTGGGAGGGGGTTACTTGTGGGCGTAAACATAGCAGAGTGACTGCACTAGATTTAAATTCTAGAGGTTTGGCAAGAACCATATCTCCTTTTATAGGAAATCTAAGCTTCCTCAAGTTCATTAGCCTTAGCAATAATAGCCTATATGGAGAAATCCCCAGTCAATTAGGTCATCTATTTAGGCTTCATGTACTAGGGCTAGAAAACAACACACTTGTAGGTGAAATTCCAGCCAACATATCTCGCTGTGTTAACCTCAGCCAGTTTTTCTTATCCAACAACAAGCTAGAGGGAAAAATCCCAACAGGACTAGGAGCACTGTCACAACTTAAAGACTTTCATGTAGAAAGTAACCATCTTCAAGGGGCTTTTTTTGAGAGCATACAAAACCTTACGTCTTTGGAATCAATAAATGCTAATTTCAACTCCTTTATAGGAACTATCCCAAACAGCATTGGTAGGATGCAAAATCTAATCTTCCTTGAAGTGGTACAAAATGAACTCACAGGAGTACTTCCCATGTCACTTTTTAATATCTCCTCCCTTCAAATTCTTGATTTGGATTCCAACCAATTACACGGAGAACTTCCTACAGATGTTGGTGTCAATATTCCTCGTCTGAGATCGTTCATCCTCCGCAAAAACAACTTCACAGGACTGATACCAATCACGATCCAAAATCTCACAGCTCTTGAATTTTTTGGACTCAGTTCTAACAATTTTATAGGAAATGTTCCTTCTTATTTTGGGAATTTTCATAACCTAAATTATTTATCTCTTGGAGGGAACTTCCTAGAGGGTGACATTAATTTTATAGATACACTTGTTAACTGCAGCCAATTACGTTTCCTCATTTTAGGACCGAATCATTTTTCTGGAATATTACCCAAATCTGTTGCCAATCTCTCCACCTCTTTGATATGTCTTGGTATGGAAGATATTATGATAAGTGGAAAAATTCCAGAAGGTATTACCAATCTCAACAATCTTGAGCTGTTATGGATGGACAACTGCAAATTAACAGGATCTATCCCTCAAGATTTCGGCAAGCTCCAAAAATTAGAACAACTTGTTTTGAGCTCCAACAGATTAGAAGGTAGAATTCCCAGTTCCTTAGGCAATATATCACACTTAAGTAGGCTTTATTTAGATGACAACGTGTTGAAAGGGAGTATACCACCACATTTGGGGAATTGCGAAAGCTTGTTGTACCTGAATTTATCCTACAATGAACTCAATGGAACCTTGGCCAATGAGCTATTTGAAGGGTCTGCTAAATTTATTGAACTATATCTGTCTCATAATCATTTGGAAGGTTCCCTACCTTCGACAATGAGTAAACAAGGCAACTTAGTAATCTTAGAAGTGTCGAACAATAAGTTTTCAGGTGTCATTCCCGATAGTTTACGGCTCTGTTCTGACCTTCAACACTTGTACATGGATGGAAATTCCTTCCATGGAGATATTCCTTCATCTTTCGCTTCTTTGTCTAGCCTCCAAGAAATTGACTTTTCTCGAAACAATTTATCTGGCCCGTTTCCATCCTTCTTCTCTGAATTAACAAAATTATATTACCTTAACTTATCTTACAACGATTTTGAGGGAAGGGTTCCGACAAATTCAGTATTTGCAAATGCAACTGCGATCTTTGTTGCTGGCAATAGCATGCTTTGTGGTGGAATTAAACAGCTGCATTTACCAAGATGCATTGAAAACCGAAGCATGAAAAGGACTAAGGTGATCATTCCGATCATCAGTGCACTTGTTGGGGTGGTCGCCATGGCGGTAGGGGCCGTAGGGCTGTACCTGGCATGTATCAAAAAGAAAAAAACACCTCTTTTATTAGATTCAGTGATGGGGAAAGCAACTATGAAAGTGTCTTATGACATGCTACTCAAAGCAACGGCTGGTTTTTCTTTAGAGAATCTCCTTGGGACGGGTTCCTTTGGATCCGTGTTTAAGGGGATTTTAGATGGAAATTTGGTTGCAGTTAAAGTTCTCAACTTGGAACACCGCAGTGCATCTAAGAGCTTCATGGCAGAGTGTAACACGTTGAGGAATGTCCGTCATCGGAATCTAGTAGGCGTTATATCAGCTTGTTCCAGCATTGATTTTCAGAGAAATGATTTTAAAGCACTAGTATATGAGTTCATGCCCAACGGAAGTCTAGACAGCTGGTTACATGGAGTGCATGAAAACATGAGCCTTCCTCAAAGGGTGGATGTAGCGATTGATGTAGCCCATGCAGTCTGTTATCTCCACCACGGGTGTGAAACTCCAATAGTGCATTGCGACTTGAAACCAAGCAACATATTGCTCGATAATGACATGGTTGCTCATGTTGGGGATTTTGGATTAGCAAGGTTTCTTACTCAACCTCAACATCCAAATCAAAGTAGTACAATTGAAATCAAGGGCACTGTAGGTTATGCTGCTCCAGGTAAGAATAGTGTGATTCCTATTTATAATTAGTCTGAACAAAATCATATAACTATATTATCATCAAAAGACTTAGATGCACAAACTCAGCAATCTGCTGGACTTAGTATCTATTTACGACCCATTTATGCGTCTAAGCCTTTGCATTGGGTTCACATGTCAGAGTATGGGCTCGGAAGTGAGCCATCTACTGAGGGTGATGTTTACAGCTATGGCATATTGCTACTCGAGCTAATGACAGGAAAGAGTCCAACAGACAACATGTTCAAGGAAGGCTACAGCCTTCATATGCATGCAAAAGCAGCATTACCTGACCAAGTCTTGCAAATTGTGGATCCATCGCTTGAAGAAGACAATCTCACTGAAGAAGCAGAAGACCCAAGGGCAATCCAAGATGAGCTTCAACGAAGAGTGGAATGCATTACTACTGTGATGAGTGTAGGAGTGTCGTGCTCAAATCATTTGCCACAACAGCGAATGAAAATTGTTGACGCGAGAAGCAGGCTTCAATCAGCAAGAGACAGCCTAATTGGTGCTAGAAACAGGCGTAATCTTCCTGCAAGAGGTATATCATTAGACATGTCAGAAGTTTACTGTTAACGAGTTATTCGAGAAGTTTCAATTTGATTAGAATTTCTGCTAATAGAACATTATTTCTTCTTGTAGCGCTGATGGTTACAGGGGCCTGACCGCCAAAGGTTGATTTTAATCAGGAAAACAAGCGTCCGTCAAATGAAGTCTCAGGATAGAATTATTAAAACAACAAATCAATCAGCCATAGTTGAATGTAAAATGCTACTCCGAATCAAGTTTCAGTAATGTACTACTTATCATCATGTAATTGTGTACTCGTATTTTGTTCTTTCTCAAAGCTGAACATCAACATAGTTACAGTTAATTCACTGTGACCTTCACAAAATAATACTCCCTCTGTTCCGTTCATTTAGTTAGCTTCGATAAAATACCACTCACAAAGATAAGAATAAGAAAAGGTAAACAAATGAATGAGACGGAGAGAATATCTACAAGTGCTCTGAGAAGCTATAACCTCAATTTTAGCTATAACAGAGTGACGGTATTAGATTTGAGTTCTAGAGGTTTGGCCGGAACCATATGTCCTTCCATAGGAAACCTGAGCTTCCTTCAAATTATTTGGCTTTCCAATAATAGTCTATCTGGGGTAATCCCCCCATAGTTAACTCATCTATTTAGGATCCATGAACTATGGCTAGATTACAACAGACTTGTAGGTGAAATTCCGCCAAACATATCTAATTGCGTTGACCTCAGAATTATATCCTTAGTACTGACTTCTTGTTTTTCGCAGAGAGAATTATTACATGGAATCATGGAATAGCGGGGCAATGACAATCCCCACAAAAATGAGAAATAAATTAAAATTTCAAGTATTTTTCAAAGTTTTGTGATTACTACTCCACCATCTACATTTCGGACCATAGTTTAGTCTCTCAACTTCATTAAAGCTCGTTTATAAAAGTCTAGCAGATAATTTTTTTTAATTTATGTGATTAGTGTCTAAATGTCGTGCTCCAAACTATTTATTTCCCACCAGCATTTAAAAAATACCTTATGCCATATGCATGCTTCAATCAGCAAGATGCAACCTTCTCAATGCTATACATCAACTCAATCTTCATGCAAGGTTTCAGTTTCTTGCTTTCGAATACTGCATGAACATAGACTCATTAAAAAGAGTCCGATCATAAAGGAAATCAGATTTTGGCTTGAAAATAAAATGCCCATGTACCATACTCGTATTTAACAGGAGTGCACAAGATAATACAAAGAATCTAGCAACCTTGAAGAAACATAGAAGAATTCTGTTCTTTATCAAATACTGTACATCAGTACTGACTATAATAACAGAATGTTTCTAGAAGTGGAAGTCTTTCTTTGAGTGGGGCACTGACATCTTTCTCTTTTGCAAATAGAATCATCACATTGATTGTTCGTGGACTCTTTAAAGTGCTACCAAAAATTCCACATTGTTAGGCAGAAGTATGCATTTTATTCAATCATGTACTCCGTAATTCATATTTTATAGTAAACACAATTAATTCACCCAAAAAGTTTTCGACACCAATGAAAACATCTAAATGTGCCTAGAAAAGTCTTAAGAGGTTTTCATTTTTTTTGTTGACTAGCTTAAAATGTAAATCAGAGAGTAGTCATGATTTAACTCACTATTCGGATAAATAGATGAAAATATAAAGGGCATCCCACACGTACACTGATACAAGTATACTACAACAGCATATTTAACGAAAATTTACGTGTTGGTTTTAATTATCCTGTCGCTCACAAATAATACTTGCAGTATAACCTATTGTGCGGCAGAATATTGAGGCACTGGTCTATGTGTGGTCTATTGCAGTATGTGTTAAGCTAAAAATGAAGATTTTAAGTGTCAAGGATACGCGATAAAATTGGAAAATCCTATTTGGCCAACATAAAAAAGACTAGTATTGTGTTCCTATGCTTAGAGTCTTAGTATTGGGAAGTACTACTAAGTAGTGGACATTCCATACAATAAACCAGTTCAGAGAAATTATCAGCACAATTAATTTACCAAAGTATTATCTTGGCCAAAGAAACAGATAAAAGAATAAGCCTTGCTCAATTATATCCACTACGAGTGTGAAACTAATTGTTCACTCTGATGCCGATGTTTACAGTTGTGGCATATTGGTAGTATAACCTTCATATATATATGCTAAGGTTGGAGTACCTGATCACGGCCCACAAATCGTAGACCCATCACTTGAAGATGATTAACCTCGGTGAAGAAGACGACGACAGAAGGGCAATCCAAGACAAACTTCAACGAAGACAAAAACCCACTCCGTATTACACCTGTGATTAGCGTTTGAGTGTCATGCTCCAACCATCTGCCACACAACCGAATCAAAATAACCAGCGCCACAAGAAAAAACATTTTAAATATACTAGAAAAATGCGTAGTCTTCCTGCAAGATGTATACGGAGTATCAATTATCACTAGAAATATAATCTGTTTCCTAGTAAAAAATAATTACCACCAGAAATATCAATTGATTAGAATTTTATACTGACAATGCACTAACTCTGCTTGTGACATTAATGATCGCAGGGGTCAATCTTATCAGGAAAACAACTGCTCAGCGTTAAGATAGAATAATAATAATAATAATAAAGACTATTCAAATAAAATTAATAACATATACGCAGAATGAATTACAAATGCGAGTAAATGAAATTGAATTACATAATTTTTAAAACAAAATTACATAATAATAAAATTACATAATTTCAAGAAGGAATAATGTTAATATACGGGATCGAACATAAAACGCAAATGAATTACATACATATGTTAAAGTTGATTATATTTCTTTTATCCGGATGTAAAGTTTTTTATGTATGCAATTTTTATTTACAAGAGTAAATTACGTTATTTCCTTATAAACCAGTGTATGTGAACACGTGTTTGTAACAAATTTAAACATAAATTATGTAGATCGTAGATTAAGACCAACTAGATAAGTACAATAGAAATGCAAAAACAAATATACATCCAAAAATATTAATACTGGTCCAAATACATACCCGTGCAATTTTGCACGGGTTTAAAACTAGTAATTAAAGCAACCCAAACGTCTAAACAATCACTGGCAAGTCGCAGCAACTAAAAGCGATGCATCATGCATGAGTAGAACTATAGAAGTCACTCAGTAAATACGACTAAAAATCACATTTGTTGCTCCATGTTGCAAGCAGGGGTGCGTACTGCGTAGCAATAAGCGAAGACGATGACGGATTACAGAAACACAATAGTGATAAAGTGAGGGACCAAGCAAAACAATGAATGCAGCACACAACTCTTGTTCTACTGCTAGCCGTAGAATTATTACAAAAGGACATGAAGAGTCAGTCAAGTCTAGTCTTTGTATAATACTCCTAATTTAGTAGGACAAACTCATGGGAGTCAAGCAAACCGTTAGTTCGAGTGGGGTAATGAATATTTCTTTTTCTCAAAGAAATGTCATTACATTATTGACCCTACAGGGAAGACTCAAGTCAAGTCAAGTCTAACGATAGGAGAAGGACATAGATGGGGCACATTTGGGATGTAAACATGCATTGACCTCAAGTCAACCTCCAACAAACACGGCTCATAGGCAAGAGTCATTCAGCTTATGACGGAATAAGCCCGTCACAAACAAGACGCTTTGTTACATTATTGACCCTACATGGAAGAGTCAAGTCAAGTCTAGTCTCAACGATGGTCCTCTCGAAAACACAAGTCATAGATGGGGCACATTTGGGATGTAAATATGCATTGACCTCAAGTCAACCTCCAACAAACACAGCTCATAGGCAAGAGAGTCAGTCAAGCTGCCTGCTTCCTATAAAGGCAAAATAAGCTCGTCTTTACTTCCAATAATTTCTGTCGTATGATCAAGTGGAGGGACCAAGCAAATCAATGAATGCAGCACACAGAGCTCTTGTTCTACTGCTAGATGTAACACAAAAGGACATGAAGACTCAAAAGTCTTTGTAAAGTCTAGTTTTTGTATAATACTCCGTACTATTCTAATTTCCGGAACCTACAAGGAAAGCCACTGAAAATTCTACGTTGCCTAAACTATTCTTATTCAATCAAAATCATAGAAAATACAAATATACACCAAAAATTCATCTACGTCTATCAAAACTTCTGATGTTACGGATGAGTTTACCGTGATAGATGCTGTAGACGTGTAGTTTTGACTGAATTACCTGCATATGGAAATCAGAGAACAAGGCATCATTGAAGCTCTTAATATATAAGTCCAACGGATAAAGCTTTCTAATTTCCGTGATTAGAGTCCAAATGTCATTAGCTAAAAATTGAATGCCAGAAGTGTAAACTAAATTCCTTCACAATATAGCATAAAACAAAGAAAAAGAATTGATCGGGACATAGACATTAGACAGTATATTAATAGCACGTGACTCAAACATATACGGACTACGGAGTATTCATGAGAAGTTAAATGATCAAAGCTCAAAAAATATTGATCAAGAGGCCAAAGATAGGATACCGTGGTACTTGGGGCACATTTGGGATGTAACATGAATAATTGTATTGAATCAAGATAGTCCTTGAATCGTGAAATTAGGGGCACATTGACCTCAAGTCAAGCTCTAACAAGCACGGCTGAGTGCTGACACGCAAGAGTCATTTAGGATGTAACTTCTTGTCCTAAAGGGAAGCTGCCTGCTTCCTGTAAGGCAAAATAAGCTTGTCTTTACTTCAAGAACTTCTGTAGTGTGTCAGTGAGTGGCCCACATGACATGTCAGGTTCATAGAACAGACAGCAATCAAAATGGCATGGTTGTACAAAGAAAATGCCACAAGGTGTGGCGTGTCTTCCATTTTCCAGCTCCTTGAACTCCGATCATACATGGACCGTATATTGTAAAATACTTTCGAGTTGACACCATTTCGCTGATTTTTTATTTTTTAAACATTATATATCTTGAGAAAAGGATCGGCAATGAGACCCGAGAATAAATCATGTAACAGTAATAATGGTTAAGTGTTTACCTTAGTAGATGGTGCAAATACCCTTGGCTAACTATGAGACATGGACCACAGAATAAATCCTCATTTAAATGCCTATATAAATGAAAGAGTGATCAAGTTCAAGAGCATCACACAACTATAGTACTATACAAAATGAAACCAATCCAACTCCAAACAAAAAATGAAAGTCCAAGTTTTATTTCAACCCTATGTAACAAGGCAGCCTTTTTTCTCATCTTTGTTTTTGTAATGCAAAGTATTACTGTAACTTTATCATTCCGTAGTGTTGGCTACCCAGGCAACGAAACTGACCACACGGCATTGCTGGCCATCAAGAGGCAACTATTGCTTCCTTCCAACGGGGTTTTAAGCTCGTGGAACGACTCTATTCACCACTGTTTTTGGGATGGGGTTACTTGTGGGCATAAACATAAAAGAGTGACTGTACTAGATTTGAATTCTAGAGGATTGGCAGGAACCATATCTCCATTCATAGGAAACTTAAGCTTCCTTAAGATCATTAACCTTTACAATAATAGCCTATATGGAGAAATCCCCACTCAATTAGGTCATCTAGTCAGGCTTCATGTACTACGACTATTTAACAACACACTTGTAGGTGAAATTCCAAGCAACATATCTCGTTGTGTTAACCTCAGAGTGTTTTTCTTAGCCAACAACAAGTTAGAGGGAAAAATCCCAACAGGATTAGGATTATTGTCGAAGCTAACAGACTTTCGTGTGCATATTAACCATCTTAAGGGGGCTCTTTTTGACAACATACAAAACCTTACTTCTTTAGTAAATATCGGTGCTTCTTACAACTCATTTACAGGGACTATCCCAAACAGCATTGGCAGGATGCAGAATCTAACCATCCTTGAAGTTGGAAACAATCAACTCTCAGGCACACTCCCCACGTCCCTTTTTAATCTTTCCTCCCTTCAAATTGTTGATTTTGATGCCAACCAATTACATGGAGAACTTCCAGCAAACATTGCCGTCAATATTCCTCGTCTGACATGTTTGAACCTCGAGGGAAACAACTTCAGAGGATTAATTCCAATCACGATCCAAAACCTCACAGCTCTTGAATTTATTGAACTCGATTATAATGATTTTACAGGAAATGTTCCTTTTTATTTTGGGAATTTTAATAAGCTAAATGTTTTATCTCTCGGAGGGAACTTCCTAGAGGGTGACATTAATTTTATAGATACACTTGTTAACTGCAGCCAATTACATATCCTCAATTTGGGACAGAATCATTTTTCTGGAATATTACCCAAATCTGTTGCCAATCTCTCCACCTCTTTGGAATGGCTCATTATGCAATATACTCCGATAAGTGGAAAAATTCCAGAAGGTATTACCAATCTCAACAATCTTGAGATGTTTATTATGGAGAACTGCGAATTAACGGGATTTCTTCCTCAAGATTTCGGGAAGCTCTACAAATTGGAACTACTTTATCTGAACTCCAACAATTTAGAAGGTAAAATTCCCAATTCCATGGCCAATTTATCACGCTTGAGTAAGCTTTATTTAGATGACAACATATTGGAAGGGAGTATACCTCCATATCTAGGGAATTGCCAAAGCTTGTTGTTGGTAAATTTATCATACAATGAACTCAATGGAACCTTGGGTGATGAGCTATTTGAAGGATCTGCTACATTTGTTGGTGTAGATCTGTCTCATAATAATTTGGAAGGCTCCCTACCTTTGGAAATGAGGAAACAAAGTAACCTACAAACGTTAGGTCTGTCTAACAATAAGTTTTCAGGTGTCATTCCAGATGGTTTAGGTGACTGTTCAGAGCTTGAGTACCTGTTATTGGGAAGAAATTCCTTCCATGGAAGTATTCCTTTATCTCTTGCTTCTTTGACTAGCCTTCAACAAATTGACTTCTCTCGAAACAATTTATCTGGCCCAATTCCAGCATTCTTTTCTAAATTTCACAGTTTATATTACCTTAACTTATCTTACAATGACTTTGATGGAAGGGTTCCGATGGATTCAGTATTTGCAAATGCAAGTGCGATCTTTGTTGCTGGCAATAGCAGGCTTTGTGGCGGAATTAAACAGCTGCAATTACCTAAGTGCACTGAGAAGATCAAAAACTCGGGAAAAAAGAAAAGAATAATGTCTCCTGCCCTTAAATTGATAATCCCAATTGTTGGTGCACTAATTGGGATGGTGGCCATAGCATCAGGGCTGTATCTGGCATGTATCAAAAAGAAAAAGACACCTCTTTCATCAGGTTCAATGATGGGAACTCTGACCATGAAAGTGTCTTACGACATGTTACTCAAAGCAACGGCTGGTTTTTCTTCAGAGAATCTACTTGGGATGGGATCTTTTGGATCCGTTTTTAAGGGGGTTTTGGATGGAAAAATAGTGGCGGTTAAAGTTCTGAACTTGCAACACGGTTTTGCATCTAAAAGTTTCATGGCAGAGTGCAACACGTTAAGGAATGTCCGTCACCGGAATCTGATAGGCATCATAACAGCTTGTTCAAGTATTGACTTTCAGAGAAATGATTTTAGAGCACTAGTATACGAGTTCATGCCCAATGGAAGCCTAGACAGATGGTTACATGGAGTCGGTGGAAACATAAGCCTTGCTCAAAGAGTGGATGTAGCAATTGATGTGGCTCATGCAATCAGTTATCTCCACCATGAGTGTGAAACTCCAATAGTGCACTGTGACTTAAAACCAAGCAACATATTGCTTGACAATGACATGGTTGCTCATGTTGGAGATTTTGGATTAGCAAGGTTTCTTACTCAACCACGACATCCGAATCAAAGTAGTACAATTGGAATTAAGGGAACTGTAGGCTATGCTGCTCCAGGTAATAATTGTGTTATTCCTATTTATATTTAGTCTGACAAAAATCATATAACTATGTTATCATCAAAAGACTTAGATGCACAAACTCAGCAATCTGCTGGACTTATTATCTATTTACGACCCATTTATGCGTCTAAGCCTTTGCATTGGGTTCACATGTCAGAGTATGGGCTCGGAAGTGAGCCATCTACTGAGGGTGATGTTTACAGCTATGGCATATTGCTACTCGAGCTAATGACAGGAAAGAGTCCAACAGACAACATGTTCAAGGAAGGCTATAGCCTTCATATGCATGCAGAAGCAGCATTACCTGACCAAGTGTTGCAAATTGTGGATCCATCGCTTGAAGAAGATAACCTTACCGAAGGAACCGAAGAAGCCGAAGACCCAAGGGCAATCCAAGGTGAGCTTGAAATAAGAGTGGAATGCATTACTACTGTGATCAGTGTAGGAGTGTCGTGCTCAAATCATTTGCCACAACAGCGAATGAAAATAGTCGATGCTAGAAGCAGGCTGCTATCAGCAAGAGACAACCTTCTCGGTGCTAGAAACAGGCGGCGTAATCTTCCTGCAAGAGGTATATCATCAGACATATCATGAGTTTACAGTTAATGAATTACTCATGAAGTTTCAATTTGCTTAAAATTTCTGCTAACATAACATTATTTCTACTTGTAGCGCTGATGGTTACAGGGACCTGACGGCCAAAGGTTGATTTTAATCAGGAAAACAAGCGTCCGTCAAATGAAGTGCCAGGATGAAATTATTAAGATTACGAATAAATTGTTAAAAGTATTGTACTACTTATAATCATATACTGTAATTGTGTATTCCTCTTTCTCAAAGCTAACTCGTTTCTTGTGTTTTGCTGAACATCCACATAGTTACAATTAATAAATTGTCAAATACTGTACTACTTATAATTCTCCCCCAATTCCGTTCATTTATGTATTGTGTTTTTCTATAACTAGCTGATTCCTTGTATTAAGCATAATAATATCCACATTTTTATTGCTAATTATTCAAACTCTGCATTATAGGAGTTACATTTACAAAATTTAAACCCCAGCAATTAAAAAAAAAAAAAAAAAAAAAAAAAAAAAAGGGATATTCTCTCGTGTACCCCTGAACTTTTTCGTTTTCATACAGACCCCTCTTTTTTCGCAAAAAAACTTTGACCGACAATAATTCTCTGTTACGAGTTCAGAAAACGGTTATTTTTTTTTCAGACCAATTATCTCGTCAAGGCCTTCAATTTGAAAAAAAAAAAAATCGCCGCTTTTTGAACTCGTAGTCGGTAGTTATGGTTGGTCAAACATTTTTTAACGAACAAACTTTGACCGACCATAATTCCCGTCTACGAGTTGAGACGTCGGTGAATTTTTTTTCAAACGGAAGACCTCTTAAAGACGGTCAATTTGGAAAAAAAGTTTATCGTATTCTGAACTTGTAGCCCAGAGTTATTGACAGTCAAATTTTGTTTGCATGAAAAAAGGGTATATCATAGAAAATGAAAAGGCTGAGGGGTACACGAGAGAATATCCCAAAAAAAAACTTCAAAAAAGAAAAGAAAATTACAGCATTTTTGGTATCCAAATAAAAATAATTAAAAAAAGAAAATGCGTACCTTCAATAATCTTCAATTTCATACTAAAATGTTAGGGTTTGCTAATCTTCCAATTCGGAGGTTAATCTTCCATGGTGTTCTTGCATTTTCTTTCTTTGTGTCAGCAATCAGCATGTGTGATTAGGGACTAAATTAGCCCCTTTGTGATCGTGCTTGGATGTCCGAGATTGGTTCGAAAAATGAAGCATTATGTTGGGCTTGTCTAGATCTGCCAAACAGGTAAACAGGTCGGGCTTAGTTCGAGTCGGTCCATTTTCGGGTTTAACTGCAATTTGGATTGAATCGGGCTAATTCAGGTTATGACCAAGTTATTTAGTAGACTGTGTGGAATAATACACATTGGATTACAGGTTAATCTCGGGTCCTTAGTTCAATTGTCAGGACGGACTATGACTATTCGGATCGGGTCATTCAAGTCGGGTCAGTTTTATCAAGTCTAGGCTTGTAGAGCCCAAAAAGTTAATGGAAAATTTACGTACTATCACTGAACTTTGTCATTTTGCACGTGGTACCTAAGTTTTTAAGCTTGTGCAGCTGTGCACATACTACCCTTGAAGTTTGATTTTCAAGTATGACGTCCCTTTTTTTATCGTTTTAAAAATCGTCAATTAAAGATAACTCTTTTGAAGCTGCACTTCCAACAAAGAATTCATTTGATGTCCATAATGAAAACGCCACACTGACCCCAACAAGTGTTCTTGGTGACGGGTATATCTGTCACAAGCTTGCGACGGGTCAAATACCACCCACAGAGGTAGATAAGACAAAACAAACGCTACTCCCTAGGCAATTTGCTTTTGTCTTAACTCCCCATTTGGGTAAATATTTGACCCGTCGCAAGCTTGCGACGGATATGCCCGTCACAAATGAGAATTTGAGCACTGACCCACTGTGTTTGGCTTGTCTGCCTTTTTCCCAGTTTTGTAAATTTCGATCTTACATAATTTTGAAAAAAAGATCGGCAGAAGCTTTCTCAATTTAACAACACTACAGATCAATGAGTTATTCGAGAATTCAGTCTTTCCCGCGAGACGAGTTAGCATATTAAATACGGAGTATTTTCCTAGTAATGTAATTCCTCAACAACCTTCCGAATGCGAGAAATCTGAACCCTAAATTTCTACAAGCTGTTACTAAAACATGCTTCCTAATCTTGTAATATACCATACCTGGGCAAATGAAACAGATATTGATATTCACTGAGTAGCAAACTCCGCCTATTTTTAACACCCAACACCAAGAGTGGAATGCATTGCTTCTGTCATTAGTGTCGGAGTGTCCTGCTCAAATCATTTGCCACAAGAACGAATGAAAATAGTTGATGCCACTAGCAGGCTTCAACCAGCAAAAGACAACCTTCTGAATGATAGAAACAGACGTATTCTTCCTGCAAGAGGTACGTCATTAGACATATCATGAGTTTACTGTTAACGAATTACTTGTAGCGCTGATGGTTACAGAGGCCTGACCGACTGAGGTTGAATTTACAAGGAAAACAAGCATCCGTCAGTTGAGTCTCAACAAAGAATTTTTAAGACTACCAGTCTATTGTAGTTGAGTGTGAAATGCATTTAAGTTCCTGTGAGTTTGCTCTAAACATGACTAATAAATTATTATGTAATCTACTACGGGGTACTTATCACGTAAAATAGTGGGTTTTCAAGTCGAGCTGGTTTCTCGTGTTAAAAGCATAACATCCACATAGAATGTACAATTAATTCGACACCACCCTACACAAACAAGTCCTCTGAAAGGTTAATCTCAATCCTGCAAATTAATAGCTTATCTTTTTCAGTCGAATTTATGGCTGATAAGTCAAATTACCTAAAACAAACTGTAGGAACAAAAAAAAAATGTACCTATTTGACCCTCACGAAGATTGAAATGCATAATCGACGTGGAGGCGCCACAAGCAGGCTTCAATCAGCAAGAGACACTCTTCCGAATGCGAGAAACATGCAAGAGGAAGAGTATCACTAGACGTATCATATGTTTGCCACTCGCGAAATATTTGAACAGTTATTCAATTACTACGCCACAAAGTTATACTCCATTGAAAACTTCTGATATGCCTGGAAACAACCGGATAAATAAAAACACTTAGTCTTCCTCCACAAGACCATAAGTACAAGTGTAAAACGGGTCAGGTCAAATGGTGTATACAAGTCATGTTGGAAGGGTTAAATAGTACACCTAGGGTTAAGATAGAATTATAAAGACTATACAAATCTACCACAGTTTGATGCAAAAAGCTTTCAAGTTCTGTTGAAAGATCTTTGATGGTTTTGAATAAAACGGAGTACTCATTAAGCGCACGCTGCACTTCTACTAAGTGGGAACAATCACAAGAACAGTAGTGAACATGGTCTATGTTATGTTCCGAAACTAATCGAATTAAAGGTTTGATTGGCTGAACGAAAGAAGGGATATAAATAAAGAAAGAAAATTTAAATAGACTAGCAATTAAAAAAAAAAAAAAAACAAGTAACCAATCAACTAGTCAACTAAGAACAGCATATTTGACAAAGAAAATGATGAATCATTTGACAGAGGCACAATATATATTTTAAATCAGGAGTTAATTAATCGTCATAGTCATTAGTCACTGGAATGTAACTTGTTCTTTTAAGTCAGGCTGACTGCTGCCTATTGCTTGATTATTTAAGTCTGTGGGTCAAATACCAGAAAAAGTCTTCTGTAAAGACTAAAGAAACCGAAATTTGATCCGTGGTGTAGTTAGTAGTTACGCTTCGCTAGCTAATTAGAGGGTGTCGAGTTTGGGAAAGGGAAAGAGAAAGGAAACAAAAAAGGGAATGAAGGGGAAAGGAATGAGATTACCCGAAATTTAGCTCCTTGTTTGGCTAGATAGGAAAGGGAACCCCTTATTATATGTCCACCACTCCAACTAAGATGATGTAAGTGCCTATATAAATCATCATGATGTAAGTGCCTATATAAATCAAAGAGTGATCAAGCTCAAGAGCAACTCACACAAAACAGCTGCTGACAACTACACACAAATACACACAATGAAACCAACCAACTTCCAAACCCAAAATGAAAGTCCACGTAATATTTCTCTACATTGCAGCAAACCAGCCTTTCTTCTCGTCTTCATTTTTCTTATGCAAAATATTACAGTAACTTTGGCATTGCACAATATTGACTACCCAGGTAACAAGACCGACTACATCGCATTGTTGGCCATCAAGAGCCAACTATCGGTTCCTTCCAACCGGGTTTTAAGCTCATGGAATGAATCAATTCACCACTGTTCGTGGGAGGGGGTTACTTGTGGGAGTAAACATAAAAGAGTGACTGTACTAGATTTGAGATCTAGAGGTTTGGCAGGAACCATATCCCCTTTCATAGGAAACTTGAGCTTCCTTAAGATCATTAACCTTTACAATAATAGTCTCTATGGAGAAATCCCCACTCAATTAGGTCATCTAATCAGGCTTAATGAACTACGGCTATTTAACAACACACTTGTAGGTGAAATTCCAGCCAACATATCTCGTTGTGTTAACCTTAGAGTGTTTTTCTTAGCCAACAACAAGCTAGAGGGAAAACTCCCAATAGGACTAGGATTATTGTCGAAGCTAACAGACTTTCGTGTGCAAATTAACCATCTTACGGGCCCTCTTTTTGACATCATACAAAATCTAACTTCTTTAGTATCAATAAATACTATTGACAACTCATTTACAGGAACTATCCCAAACAACATTGGTAGGATGCAAAATCTAACCATCCTTGCACTTGCAGAAAATAAACTCTCAGGCACACTTCCCACGTCCCTTTTTAATATCTCCTCCCTCCAAGTTCTTGATTTTCATACCAACCAATTACATGGAGAACTTCCAGCAAATGTTGGCGTCTATATTCCCCGTCTGACATGGTTCAACCTCAACGGAAACAGCTTCACAGGATTAATTCCAATCACGATCCAAAACCTCACCGCTCTTGAAGTTTTTGACATCGGTGACAATAATTTTATAGGAAATGTTCCTTACTTTGGGAATTTTCATAAGCTAAATGTTTTAAGTCTTGCAGGGAACCACTTACATGGTAATATTAATTTTATAGATACACTTGTTAACTGCAGCCAATTACGTCTCCTATTTTTGGGACCGAATGATTTTTCTGGAATATTACCCACATCTGTTGCCAATCTTTCCACCTCTTTGATATGGCTCAGTATATCAAGTACCTTGATAAGTGGAGAATTTCCAGAAGGTATTACCAATCTCAACAATCTTGAGATATTAGCTATGAGGAACTGCGAATTAACGGGATCTCTTCCTGAAGATTTCAGGAAGCTCTACAAATTGGAACAACTTTATCTAGACTACAACAATTTAAAAGGTAAAATTCCCAATTCCTTGGCCAATTTATCATACTTGTGTGACCTTGCTTTAGATAACAACATATTGGAAGGGAGTATACCTCCAAACCTTGGAACTTGTCAAAGCTTATTGTACCTATATTTATCGGACAATGAACTCAATGGAACCTTGGGTGATGAGCTATTTGAAGGATATGCTTCATTTATTGAACTAGATTTGTCTCATAACCATTTTGAAGGCTCCCTGCCTTTGGTAATGAGTAAACAAGGTAACCTACAAACCTTACGTCTGTCTAACAATAAGTTTTCAGGTGTCATTCCAGACGGTTTAGGTGACTGTTTTGATCTTCAAAACTTGTTCATGGATGGGAATTCTTTCCATGGAAATATTCCTTCATCCTTTGCTGCTTTGGCTAACCTCCAAATAATTGACTTTTCTAGAAACAATTTCTTTGGCCCAATTCCATCCTTCTTCTCCAAATTTCACAGTTTATATTACCTTAACTTATCTTACAACGATTTTGAGGGAAGGGTTCCAACGGATTCAGTATTTGCAAATGCAAGTGCTATCTTTGTTGCTGGCAATAGCAGGCTTTGTGGAGGAATTAAAAAGCTACAATTACCTAAATGCATTGAGAACCGGCGCACGAAAAGGAGTAAGGTGATCATTCCAATCATCAGTGCACTTGTTGGGGTGGTCGCCATGGCGGTAGGGGCTGCAGGGCTGTACCTGGCATGTATCAAAAAGAAAAACACGCCTCTTTTATTAGATTCAATGATGGGGAATGCAGCTATGAAATTGTCTTATGACATGCTACTCAAAGCAACGGCTGGTTTTTCTTTGGAGAATCTACTTGGGACGGGTTCTTTTGGATCCGTGTTTAAGGGGATTTTGGATGGAAAATTGGTTGCAGTTAAAGTTCTCAACTAGCAACACCGCAGTGCATCTAAGAGCTTCATGGCAGAGTGTAACACGTTGAGGAATGTCCGTCATCGGAATCTCGTAGGCGTTATAACAGCTTGTTCAAGCATTGACTTTCAGAGAAACGATTTTAAAGCACTAGTATATGAATTCATGCCCAACGGAAGTCTAGACAGCTGGTTACATGGAGTGCTTGAAAACATGAGCCTTGCTCAAAGGGTGGATGTAGCGATTGATGTGGCCCATGCAGTCTGCTACCTCCACCACGGGTGTGAAACTCCAATAGTGCATTGCGACTTGAAACCAAGCAACATATTGCTCGATAATGACATGGTCGCTCATGTTGGGGATTTTGGATTAGCAAGGTTTCTTACTCAACCTCGACATCCGAATCAAACTAGTACAATCGGAATCAAGGGCACTATAGGCTACGCTGCACCAGGTAATAATAGTGTGATTCCTAATCATAATTAGTCTGAAAAACACCATGAAATAAATTTATCATCAAAAGACTAAAATGCATAAACTAGGTAAATCCCAGGACCTTGATGCTAAAATCAACCACTTCATACATCCACCCATTAATAAGATTAGCTAGCTAATAAATTATTAAAGTAAATGAATGTTCTAAGGCTTGCGTATTTATCTATCTATCTACTCCCCATTTATGTGTCTAAGTTCTGTCATTGTTTCACATGTCAGAGTACGGGCTTGGAAGTCAGCCATCTACAGAGGGCGATGTTTACAGCTATGGCATACTCCTACTTGAGCTAATGACAGGAAAGAGTCCAACAGACAGCATGTTCACGGATGGCTACAACCTTAATCTGAATGCGAGAGAGGCATTACCTGACCAAGTCCTACAAATTGTAGACCCATCACTTGAAGAAGATAATGTCACTGAAGAAGCCAATGACACAAGGGCAATCCAACATGAGCTTCAACGAAGACTGGAATGCATTACTACTGTTATCAGTGTGGGGGTGTCGTGTTCCAATCATTTGCCACAAGAGCGAATGAAAATAGTCGACGCCAGAATCAGGCTTCAATCAGCAAAAGACAACCTTGTGAATGCTAAAAACAGGCGTAATCTTCCTGCAAGAGGTATATCATTAGACATACCCTAAGTAACGAACCATGCTGAAAGTTTCCGTTTTATTAGAAGTTCCGCTAACATAACTTCAATTTCTACTTGTAGCGCTGATGGTTACAGACTTACAGGGGCCTAACCGTCTCGACTGAGGTTGATTTTAATCAGGAATACAATCATCCGCAAATGAAGGCTCGAAATGGGATTAAAATAGAATGTAAAATACTTTTAAGCTCCTGTTAGTTCGCTGTATACAATCATCCGCATAGTTATGTACTATGGTTAATGCACGCTGACCTCCGCAAAAAGTACTTCCTCCGTCCCAATCATTTGTTTACCTTTGATAAAAAACCGTCACAGAATAAAACGGTAAGCAAATGAATAGAATGGAGGGAGTATTACGATTTACGCGTGCTCTAAGAGGCTAACCTCAATTTGTCAAATTAATTGCTTAATTACGATTTACGAATTATTAGTAAAATTATATGAACGATAACATTTACCAAATTTGAATTAAAAAAGATTGTACCTTTCTAAATCTTCAACTCCAAACTTGAAAAGATTAGGGTTTGCTACATTCCATTAACACTTGATTCAATTCCGTGGTTAATTTAACATAAAAGGTTGAAGCTTTTCTTTTCCTCGCTGATTTAGCTTCCATGGTGTTTGCTTCACCTTTCTTCTTTGATTGTTGATCTGATTTGGGAACACGAAATGAACCCGAAATTAACGGGCTCGGGCTCGGGCTCGGGCTCGGTCTCGGGCTTGGGCTTGGAGTTAGGGTTGCTGAACGGATTAAATCAGTGCGTTTTAAATCGGGTCGATTTTAGTTTTCGTTCCATTTCGCTTTCGATCGTGTTCATTTTGGATTGGATTGTTTTAAGTCGGGTGCAGTTTGGGTCAGGTAAATATCAGTTTAGTTGAATTTTTCTAGTCATGATTTTCTCGAGCTAAAGGTAAATAAATTAGTTTAAGGGTGTGTTTGGATAACAAAAGTTGAGGGAAATGGAGGGGAGGGGGAGGAGGAATGAGGGTGTGAGTGTTTGGATACAATTTTCCTCTAAATTTTGCCTATTTTGGAGAGATTTTGATTAGGCGAGGGAAATTGAATCCCTCCAAATCTCTCCTTCATTTCCCTCCACCCTCATTTGTTATTCAAATAAGGGATTTTAAATCTCATACTCTCCCCCTCTTTCTTTTCCCTTCAAATCACTCAATCCAAACACAATATAAATGTATGTAATTACTCTTTTATCTACATATTTGACTCCTTCATGGACTATTTTCCATAATTTATCACCATGGTCTATTGGTGATTATTGAATTCGGTTCAATTATTTATTGGTCTATTGGTCCAGCTGTCCAGTTCTGATTGGGTGATAAATTATAGAAAATAAATATGTTTAATTTTGGTCTATTGGTTCAGTTCTTATTTAGTCAGATATATTTAGGTCCGAATATCATTCAATTACTATTGGATTCGATGCAATTTAGGTTCGATTCGGATTGAGCCGGGTTCCATGTACCATTCAAGTTACTCATATCATGTGTTTGATCGTTATCAAATCAGATAATTTCCGATTAATTTTTGGGGTTCAGATTTATTTTGCTAGGTTTAGTTGCAACCTATCTAAGTAATTGATTCGAGTAAAAAACAACACAAAATTTATTCGGATTTACTAAGGGCTGAAATATTCTGACACGAACTCAAAACAAGTTAAGTTGGTTGAACATAATTCACTTAAAAATGAATAGATTGAAGAGTTTGTGCTTGGTTGTAGAAATTTTAAATGAATGCGCCAAGGTTAAGAATCTTGAGACTCATTTATATAACAATAGGTCTTGGTATAGACGGGTGGGGCGAACAGATGGGTAAAAACCTCTAATAAAATGGGTAGGGGGACAAGGTGGGGCACCATCCATGTGCTTCCCACTTTGTAGCAAATGGGTATTTTGTGAGGGAAAATGGTATCCGTCTATATGTATAGACGGATAATGTTCGTCTATAATGAGAATTTGTGTTTATATAAATAGGTCGAATAATAAAAATCCAGTTAATTTAGACATGAATTTGACACATTCATTTTTTAATTCGACGGTGGGGGAGGTGCCGGTGGTGGTTGTTGGTGACTGAGTGGTGATAGAAGAGATAATAAGAAAAGATAATTGCATTGGAGGTAGGAGGAATTGATTTGGACAGGAAAATGTATGTCATTCAAAAAATGCAGATGTGAAAAGGTAATTACCTAAGTTAATAAAATGCCCTGAACTTGGAACTTTGGAGTGTCTGATAGTAAATTCGGAGGGAAGGGGGAGGGAAGGGAAAGGGGAGAGGGGAAATGAGAAGTTAGTGTTTGTATACAATTTTTCTCAAAATATTTCTTATTGTGGTGAGTTTTTGATTTGGTTTGTAGAAGGGAAAATAGATACCTCCCAATCCCTCAACCTCTATTTTCCCGCACCCTTATTTATTATCCAAACAAGAAATTTTAAATACTCTACTCCTCCTCTCTTTCTCTTCGCTTCCAATCTCTCAATTTAAACACACCCGTTCAAGTTTAGAAGAATATCAGATGGTGTCACTCAGATTCCTAATTACTTCTCTTTTGCAAAGAGAAGCATTACATGAAATACCGGTGTAATGGATAAAACACTTTACTTTATGCGATATAAGTCTCCAAATGCCGTGCTCAATCACATATTTCTCACCATCGTTCAAAATTTAAAAGTATCACGTGTCATATTCACCCTTGCAAGGTTTCAATTTTTACTAAACATTCTCATACTATACATCGACTTAATCCTCTTGCAAGGTTTCGATTTCTACTTTCAAATATTGCACAAACATAAACGCACATTATATACGAGGTATGCTACCCGCCTCATTGGAACTTGTAAGAATTCGATTACAAAAGTAATTACACTCGAAAATAAAGTGTCTATTCAATCAAGTACTCTACAATTCATATTTTATAGTAAACACAATTAAATTCAAGCAAAAAGCTTTCGACACCAATCAAAACTTGTAAATGTGCCTAACAAAAATCTCCAGTGATTGCCATCATTCGTAAAGCAGGGAGCAAGTCATGATTTAATTCCACTATTTGTCTATTTTGATGAATAGATGAAAATATAAAGAGCGTCCGATCCCACACCACACAATAACACATACAATTATACTGCAACATTGCGTCTTGCTTCAGACGGCTGTTTTTCGCCTGAAATAAGACGGGCAACATGTTATCATCATATATCATCATATCATATCATATACTTCTCTAATGCAAAAGCCAAATCGTTGACGTGGCATTCTAATTTACTAGCATAGTCTTATGTGGCGGCTAATGAGCACCATCAGTAAATTCCTAAATCATATACTTCTCAAATGCAAAAGCCAAATCGCTGACGTGGCATTCTAATTTACAAGCATAGTCTTATGTGGCGGCTAATGAGCACCATCAGTAAATTCCTAAATAAAAAAAAAGTCAAACGATGTTTTTCAATTCAACGGAGGTATGAAAAGTAGGTGTGAATGGAATATGGAATATTCCATATTCAATTCTTATTTGATATGAGTATAACAACAGCATAAAAAAAATTAAATAAAAATTGATTGATTGCTAATTTAAAGGAAGTAAATAAGAAATGGAATAATAATCATCTTATGGAAATGTGCATGGAATATGGAACATTCCATATACAATTCTATGTGACTATAACGACAATAGTTTTTTTTAGGATAGTTGCTATTTTTTTTTATTTGATTTGACTCAAAAATAATATGCGAGATATTCTCCCAAAAGATAGCGTAATCAGTTCTCATAACACCCTACGAGAATCACTATAAAATTTACATGCAATCCAGTCATCATCTCCATCGTCACAAATCACAAAAATCGATAACAGTTTTAAGAATAATGCTATGGCTTTCTGCTGCAATTCCATCGCCATACGTCACTTGAAAGCGGATATGTTCACCGCATATATGCTCACCGTAGAGATTGCCGAGGTACGAACATGTAACCGAACCGCCGTGCTCCAATTCAAGGTACAAAAGCTCACCGAGACCGATTAATTGAACAACGAACATGTAGCCGAACAGTTGTGCTCCGATTGGTATCACTGTGGTGTAGATTGAGATTTATTTGAGTAAATGATCGGTTGCTGCCGACGATACATATATGTAGCAAGTTAGCAACAACAACGTTAACTGAAACATCGGCCCTGCCGCCGAATTCCATTTGGTCCAAGGCGGACACATGCATCCCATGTAGTGTATATTAGAAGAATTAGATATCAGGGAGAAGTTTGAGAGAGATCTAATTTGTGTACAGAGTACACTTTAGAATTAGATAGAAACTTATTTACGCGGGTTTTGTCTCTTCAATTTTGACGTGGAGGGCTATGTTTTGGCCAAGTTATATGTTTTGGTCAAGTATATTTATTGGGTTTACACAAATTTTCATTTAAGGTATGCATTATCCATCTGAAACTTGAGCTATATCAAATCACACAACAAGTTGTCTAGGTAATGCCAAATTTTTTGTCTTTATTACAACTATGTGGTAATATTTGACCATTTTAAAATTTAAAATACAAGAGACACTCCGTCTAAAACAAGACTTACTTATTTTTTTACATACTGAAATAATTAGTTTATTACTACTTCGTATCGTATCTCATTGCGTTATATACTTTATGTACGAAAAATATATTGTAAGACGATTTTATAGTATAAGAAGATCCATTATGATAAAACTATTTATTCATGTAGTTAATTGAGTTATCGTTTTATAAGATTGGATCGTCTCAAGTGCCAAACCTCTCACAAATACCTGATGTTGATATATGTAAATTTTTAGTGAATAAAATAAAATTTAAGCTTTAACCCAACTCTTGGAGTATTTTTTCGTAAACCGAGTCTTCTAAAGTTTTAATTATTTGTCTTCCACTAATTGTTTTGTAAGAATATTTTACATATTCTAAAAAATGGTGCTATAATGTAATTAAATATATCCTTATTTTATTGTAAATAATTTATCATACTAATGGACACACTATATGATAGGTCATGTATGTTTAATAATTCGAAATTAATTACTCCATAAATCATTATATTTTCGCTATAGCTATTAATAATAACATTCATTTAAAATTCTAAAAACAGACCCGTGAATTTCACGGGTTAAAACCTAGTTTTACAATAAAATGTTGTTATTTTCTGATAACCATTATTTTTCACAATCATTTTCAGGATAAAAGGTGACACCTCTAGTAATAACATTTTATGGATTAAATGGTTACATTCTCTTAAAAAATGACAACATTTTGTCGTCCTTATTTTAGACCGTCTAAAATAAGAATTTGTGATATACAAAAATTTCACGCGTTGGCTTTAATTATTCTGTAGCTTCAAGGATCTCACCTATTGCGAAGCGTAATATTGAGGTACTTGTCAAATATTGACATGATACGAACCTAACACGAAATTTTTTTATACTCCATCACATAAATATACTTACACTCGTTAAATATTGATATGACACGGACCTGACAAGAAATTAACGAGTTAAGGTAAGGCTTTATGTCGTTATGACCCATTTATGCAGATGGGTTGGCATAAACACGACACAAATTTAATTGGGTCTGGTTTAGGTGAGAGTTCATAACTCGCTTACATGTGAAATGAACATAAATCCGACACAGTCCAATTTGTTTGTCAGGTCAATTTTTCAGCGACATTCTATATATGGGGCGTTATTTGGACCTTTAGAACAGGGACCCTCAATTTCATTAGAGGGATCAGACGGCCCTGATAATAGTCATACAATCCGAGCACCTCCCAATAATTTCAATTGCTCGATCTAGATGAACGGTTTAGCCTTCGATGAAAATCCGTATGTGAAAAAGTACATCCTTAAATTTATAATAATACAAAAAGTAATCCGACGATTTTTTGAGAACTATCAGACCAAGTATCTAAATTCAAATGATATGTTTTTTTCTTAAAAAGATGCTCTGTATATCTAAAATTACACAAATTCTCATTTAAGACAACATATGCGTCTTAAATTTAAGACGGGTTAAGTATCACGCAGACCAAAACAGAGTGCATTGAAATTAACAAAAGTTTTGTCCCATTTATGAGTTGGTTTCCCTTCAGACGGGTCATTTTTGTCTGAAAAGACAGGTGGGTTTGGAGACCATTTTACGGTTAAATGTGACTTTTTGGAAAACAAGTTATAACAAGTTGTAAGTTGTAACACTAGCTGCACTATTGTGGTTACACTTGACCATATAATGGTCGTAAAACCTCGTCTTATTTGTTTCAGACGAAATTAGACAAATTTAGCCTCTGAAACAGGAAATTGCCATGATTTATGCAAATGGGGTGGTATTTGACGTTTTATTCTTAAGACGAGTATATCCATTTTAAGTAAGATGATCTACTGCCAAATTAACAGCCTAGGCACAGCCGAAACATTAGAACACTCACCTGCGGCAACAAGATGCACCGTGTCAAGCGGCCCCCTCTGATTCAGCAAGACCAAGCGACAACGGTCATAGAGTGCATCGACCTGAACCTTGGACTTTGATCAAATTTCTGTTAGCCCACTTCAACACTCTTAAACCTATCTTCACTTATCTAGCTCCGTAATTTCCTGCATCAACAATTCACCACCATATTAACACGATGTTATTCCAAACATTATACATACGTCACTAATGCACATAATATACATTATCTGCATAATCAGTTGATCACCCACCTAACACATCAGTAATACATTAATAATGTGACTATACTAATCTACTAGACTTTGAAGCCATTCCTCGAGTGCCAGTGGCGGACCGGCAGTGACTCTGACATCGTCTCTTCCGCAGTTCCGCTAAAGGGTCACTACATTAGTACATTAATTATGCGGGGAAGCCAGTGTACATCAGTGCTATAAAGACTTCCATATTGGTGGGCTATTCAATTAATACAACAAAGTCTATGCTCCATTGAAAACTTCTGATATACCTGGAAAAATGGTGTATACAAGATTACAAGTCATGATTTCAGTGGATAAATAAAAACAGTTAAGTCTCCTTAAGACGACCATATCAGTTAAGTTTGAAATGGGTCAAATAGTACGCCCATGGTTAAAATAATATGAAGAATCTAGCCACCTTGAAAAAACATAAAAAGAATTATGTTCTTTATCAGTTACAGTGCTACTCCGAACATGGGAACATTCGTAATGACTATAATATAATGTTTCTAGAAATCAGAAATGTGTGTCTTTCTTTTCCCTTTTGCAAATTTACAATCGTCACACTGATAGTGCGAGGAAGCCACTTAATCACCAACAACACAAAAAGTTAGCATTCTATATGGAGTATTTTATAGCAAACACAATTAAATTCACCCAAAAAGCTTTCGACGTCAATGGAAAGTCTTCAAGATTGCCATTTTTTTTTTGTAAAGCAGGGAGTAAGTCATGATATAATTCACTATTCTGATGATTAAATGAAAATTGAAAACATAAAGAGCATCCCGTCCCACACATAAATATATCATATATGTATACTACAACAGCATACAACAACAACAACAACAACAACATCAGAGCCTTAATCCCAAAATGATTTGGGGTCGGCTAACATGAATCATCCTTCAGAACCGTACATGAGTGAACGCACACCTCAAAATGCTAATAGAAAAGGGAAAATGAAAAACAGCATATATGTCATGATTTCAGTGGTATACTACAACAGCATATACAATAAAAATTCACACGTAGGCTTTTGCAGAGAGCGTAAAATGGGTCAAATAGTAGCCCATATAGCCATATAGGTCATGATTTCAGTGGATAAATGGTGTATACAAGTCATGATTTCAGTGGATAAATAAAAAACAGTAGTCTTCCTTAAGACGATCATATCCGTAAGTGTAAAATGGGTCAAATAGTACCCCATATAGGTCAAATGGTGGGTCAAATAGTACTACGCCCAATTTGATTGGGTTAAGATAGAATTATAAAGACTACAAATCTGCCACAGTTTGATGCAAAAAACTTTCAAGTTCTGTTAAAAGATCTTTGATGGTTTTGAATAAAACGGGGTACTCATTAAGCGCAAGTTGCACTTTTACCAAGTGGGATGGCTGAGCGAAAGCAAGGATATAATACAAACAGAAAAATTTAAACAACTTCTGACACTACACACAATGAAAGTCAAGCTGACGGCTTCTTATATAAATGAAAGATTATCAAGAGCATGTCACAACAACAACTGCTGAAAACTACACACAATGAAACCAATCCTTTCTTCTACTCTTTGTAACAAACCAGCCTTTCTTCTCATCTTCATTTTTGTTATACAAAATATTACAGTAATATTATCACTTCGTAGCATTGACAACCCAGGCAACAAGACCGACTACAATGCATTGTTGTCCATCAAGAGCCAACTATCAGTTCCTTCCAACCGCGTTTTAAGCTCATGGAATGAATCAATTCACCACTGTTCTTGGGAGGGGGTTACTTGTGGGAGTAAACATAACCGAGTGACTATATTAGATTTGAGTTCTAGAGGTTTGGCAGGAACCATATCTCCTTTCATAGGAAACCTCAGCTTCCTCAAGATCATCAACCTTTACAATAATAGTCTATATGGAGAAATTCCCACTCAATTAGGTCATCTAATCAGCCTTAATGAACTACGGCTATATAACAACACACTTGTAGGTGAAATTCCAGCCAACATATCTCGTTGTGTTAACCTTAGAGTGTTTTTCTTAGCCAACAACAAGCTTGAGGGAAAACTCCCAATAGAACTAGGAGCGTTGTCGAAGCTAATAGACTTTCGTGTGCAAATGAACCATCTTAAGGGGTCTCTTTTTGATAGCATACAAAACCTTACTTCCTTAAAATTTATAGGTGCTTATTACAACTCATTTACAGGAACTATCCCAAACAGCATTGGTAGGATGCAAAATCTAACCATCCTTCAACTTGCAGAAAATGAACTCTCAGGCACACTCCCCACGCCACTTTTTAATCTCTCCTCCCTTCAAGTTCTTGATTTTGAGGGTAACCAATTACATGGAGAACTTCCAGCAGACGTTGGCGTCAATAATCCTCTCCTGACATGGTTCAACCTTGCGGGAAACAACTTCACAGGATCAATACCAATCACAATCCAAAACCTCACAACTCTTGAATTTATTGGATTCGGTTATAATAACTTTGTAGGAAAGGCGCCTTCTTATTTTGGGAATTTGCATAACCTAAATTATTTATTTTTTGGAGGGAACTTCATAGAGGGTGACATTAATTTTATAGATACACTTGTTAACTGCAGCCAATTACGTCTCCTCATTTTGGGACCGAATCATTTTTCTGGAATATTACCCAAATCTGTTGCCAATCTCTCCACCTCTTTGGAATGGCTCGTTATAGAAAATACTCAGATAAGTGGGGAAATTCCAGAAGGTATTACCAATCTCAACAATCTTGAGCAGTTACGAATGGACAACTGCAAATTAACGGGAACTATTCCTCAAGATTTCGGGAAGCTCTACAAATTGGAACAACTTTATCTGAACTCCAACAATTTAAAAGGTAAAATTCCCAATTCCATGGCCAATTTATCATACTTGAGTAAGCTTTATTTAGAAGACAACATATTGGAAGGGAGTATACCGTCACAACTTGGAAATTGCGAAAGCTTGTTGTACCTGAATTTATCACACAATGAACTCAATGGAACCTTGGGAGATGAACTATTTGAAGGGTCTGCTACATTTATTGAACTATATCTTTCTCATAATCATTTGGAAGGTTCCCTACCCTCGACATTGAGTAAACAAGGCAACTTAGAAATCTTAAAAGTGTCTAACAATAAGTTTTCAGGTCTCATTCCTGATGGTTTACGGCTCTGTTCTGACCTTCAACACTTGTACATGGATGGAAATTCCTTCCATGGAAATATTCCTT
This sequence comes from Silene latifolia, assembly GCF_048544455.1. Lineage (NCBI taxonomy): Eukaryota > Viridiplantae > Streptophyta > Magnoliopsida > Caryophyllales > Caryophyllaceae > Silene > Silene latifolia. The sequence goes on along the minus strand of NC_133535.1, from coordinate 10,751,389 downwards.
CATCCTTCACTTCTTTGTCTAGCCTCCAAGAAATTGACTGTTCTCGAAACAATTTATCTGGCCCGTTTCCATCCTTCTTCTCTGAATTAAAAAAATTATATTACCTTAACTTATCTTATAACGATTTTGAGGGAAGGGTTCCGACAAATTCAGTATTTGCAAATGCAACTGCGATCTTTGTTGCTGGCAATAGCATGCTTTGTGGCGGAATTAAACAGCTGCATTTACCTAGATGCATTGAAAACCGAAGCATGAAAAGGACTAAGGTGATCATTCCGATCATCAGTGCACTTGTTGGGGTGGTCGCCATGGCGGTAGGGGCCGTAGGGCTGTACCTGGCATGTATCAAAAAGAAAAAAACACCTCTTTTATTAGATTCAGTGATGGGGAAAGCAACTATGAAAGTGTCTTATGACATGCTACTCAAAGCAACGGCTGATTTTTCTTTAGAGAATCTACTTGGGACGGGTTCCTTTGGATCCGTGTTTAAGGGGATTTTAGATGGAAATTTGGTTGCAGTTAAAGTTCTCAACTTGGAACACCGCAGTGCATCTAAGAGCTTCACGGCAGAGTGCAACATGTTGAGGAATGTCCGTCATCGGAATCTAGTAGGCGTTATAACAGCTTGTTCCAGCATTGATTTTCAGAGAAATGATTTTAAAGCACTAGTATATGAGTTCATGCCCAACGGAAGTCTAGACAGCTGGTTACATGGAGTGCATGAAAACATGAGCCTTGCTCAAAGGGTGGATGTAGCGATTGATGTAGCCCATGCAGTCTGTTATCTCCACCACGGGTGTGAAACTCCAATAGTGCATTGCGACTTGAAACCAAGCAACATATTGCTCGATAATGACATGGTTGCTCAAGTTGGGGATTTTGGATTAGCAAGGTTTCTTACTCAACTTCAACATCCAAATCAAAGTAGTACAATTGGAATCAAGGGCACTATCGGCTATGCTGCGCCAGGTAAGAATAGTGTGATTCCTATTTATAATTAGTCTAACAAAAATCATATAACTATATTGTCATCAAAAGACTAAGATGCACAAACTCAGTAATCTGCAGGACTTAATGCTAAAGTAGAAGCTGCAATATTGATTCACCTAAAATAGACCTCTTCATACATGCACAGTTAGTGACTAACATATATTCATAGTAAATAAATATTCTAAGGCTTTCCTATCCATCTATCTAAGACCTATTTTACGTGTCTAAGCCTTGTCCTTGGGTTCACATGTCAGAGTATGGGCTCGGAAATGAGCCATCTACAGAGGGTGATGTTTACAGCTATGGCATATTGTTACTTGAGCTAATGACAGGAAAGAGTCCAACAAATAGCATGTTCAAGGAAGGCTACAGCCTTCATCTGCATGCAAGAGGAGCATTACCTGACCAAGTCCTACAAATTGTAGACCCATCACTCGAAGAAGATAATCTCATTGAAGAAGCCGAAAACACAAGGGAAATCCAAGATGAGTTTCAACGAAAACTGGAATGCATTACTACTGTTATCAGTGTCGGGGTGTCGTGCTCCAACCATTCACCACAAGAGCGAATGAAAATAGTCGACGCCAGAAGCAGGCTTGAATCAGCAAGAGACAACCTTGTGAATGCTAGAAACAGGCGTAATCTTCCTGCAAGAGGTATATCATTAAACATGTCATGAGTTTACTGTTAATGAGTCATGCTAATATAACATTATTTCTTCTTGTTACAGGGGACTGACAGCCAAAGGTTGATTTTAATCAGGAATAAAGGCAAGTTCGTCAAATGAAGTATCAGGCCCCTTGTATCGCTAATGGTTACAGGGGCCTGGCCGACTACGAATCTACCATAGTTGAATGTAAAATGCTACTCACTCTATTAATTGTATACTACTCCCTCCATTATTTTATATATGACGTTTTCATTTTTCGAGGTAAGTCTTTGACTTTGATTTTTATGAAAAAATACTCTAAAAAAAATTATAAAAATCATATCGTTAGATTCGTCATGAAATTTGCTTTCATAAGAGTATACATTTCATATTATTAGCTCATATATTTTAAGAGATATTGAAGAGAGAAGTGACTGTCTCGAAATGTGAGAATGACATATATAAAATAATGGAGGGAGTACAAAGTACAATTAATTCAACACTGACCTTCACAATATAATAGTCCCTCAGTTCCGTTCATTTATTTTGCTTCGATAAATACCGCTCACAAAAATAAGAAAAGATAAACAAATAAATGAGACGGAGGAAGTATTTATTCCTAATTCTTCAAATTATATGCATTATTGGAGTTACATTTACCAAATCTAAATTCCAGGAATTTAAAAATTAAAATAGTCCTTAAGAAAATTGCAGCATGTTTAGTCTTCAGATAAAAATAATAAGAAAAAGCAGAAGCGCACCTTCAATAATCTTCAATTTCAAACTTAAACGTTGATTCCAATTCCGAGCTTAATCGTCTTTCCGTGGTGTTCTTCCCCTTTCTTTGTTTGTGTCCGCAAGTGTGGGCTTACGAGTTTCGAGTTTCGAGTGATAAAGGGATAAATGGGCCCATTTGTGATCGGGCTTAGATATGTTACGAGATTGGTTGGAAAAGTGAAGCTTTATTTAGGCCTTGTCTAGATCAGGCAAACAGATTAACGGGTCGGATTGAGTTTGGGTCAAGTCATTTTCGGGTTAACAGAATTCGGATTCGGCGGGCCAATTTGGAATTGGGTCATTTCCGGGTAGGTTATTAGTTATTACAAAGTTATTTAGGATAATGGACCGTGTCGAATAATAAACATTTGGGTTGACTTGGGTCAATTCGGGTTACTGTATAATCTTGGGTCCTTAGTTTGGTGGTCGAGTTATTCGTCTCAGTCTTTCAGATCGTTCAGATCGGGTCAATTATATTCGGTTTAGGCTTGTCTAGAAGCTTGTAGAGCCAAAGAAAAAATCATAATTGCTCTTTCATGCACACTATTTACTCTTTCATGGACTTTTTTTTTTTATAGTTTTTCCTTACTAGTACCCTTCCCTTCAATAAAAGCTCCAAATTTTCTATCTTCTACTCCTCCGAAAACCTAATTGAATTCCTTCCAAAATCATTAATAATGAATTAATGATTCTTGTAACTCATAACACTCCAAGTTAATTAATGATAATACATAAGCAAATGCAATGAGGGTTGTTATTCTTGAGTTTGTCAATAAGAACTTTAAAAATAAAGTTCTTCCCATTGTGGGTGACATTGGATTTGTTGAAATAAAAACTCGGTTCTTATTTAAAAACCAAGTTTTTTTGTTAGTTTCCAAAAAATTAAATAGTTCGATGAAGATAAGATAATTAATTAGTTTGTTTTTTTTTTTTTTTTTTTTTTTTTTTTTTTTTTTTTTTACATAGAAGGAGGACGTAAAAAAGACGTTAATGAGAGAGAAGCGCGGTAGTGGGTGTTAGCGATGGTGGGGGTTGGTGTTAGTGGTGGTGGCATTTACACGGGATCTAAAAAACCGTGCATTTGCACGGGATATAAACTAGTAACCATAACTGATGGGGCATATTCTGCACCCGCTGACCAAGTCAACACATTGAGCAAGGTCAAAGATATACACAAAGAAGTCAACGCTTAGACAACCTTAATAGCGACGAGGCTCTGCTTTTACTGTCGGATGGGTCCCCCGGGGGCAACAACTTGACCAAAGGGGCACACATCCGCGAACTCATATCCAAGACCCCTCGGCGGTGGGTCAACAGGGCCCGCCGGCCTGCCATAGGTCCCTCGGCCGAGGGGTAGATCAGTCTTTCCACCTGCTAGCCATTTGGCCACTTGGCCACTACGTGACAAAATGTGAAAGTCTATAAATACTCCTCAACTATCATTGAGGAAAGGATCCACAATTTAACCTAAGAATCACTATTCATCTGGTAATATCTTCTTTATCTCTCTACAATACGTACTTTGCCAAGTAACAACCACTTACCTCTCTAAGTTACTGACTTGAGCGTCGGAGTGAGTTCGCTCGGTCCAAAGCCAAGCTGTAACACCCGCGAATTTTCCATTTTGACATTTTAAATTTATTAAACCGTTTAATTATTTTGTTATATATTTTTGAATTATTTTATTTAATTAATTTTATGTCAAACACGATTTTTATAAACGTATTATATAAAAGCTCATTTTTATAAAAATACGTACGATTAAATTATATTTTTAAGGCACGATTTATATAATAATATATGTATACGTATTTTTGGCCGGATAATAATAATGACTGTAATAGTAATAATTCCCGTCTTAAATCCCGTCTAACATTAGACCGTCACATTTTATTTGAGAATCTTATCTTAACACGGACCAATCGTATGTCGACAACACATATCCTATCCACCCCCACACTCTACTTTTATATTATTATTATTATATATATTATATATATTATTATTATTATTATTATTATTGTATTGTTGTTTTTGGGTGGGCCGTGTCCCTTCCTAAACCATATACTCCTTCCTTCCTTCTTCATTTTTCAAAAAGCTGCAGCAGTCACCAGTAAACAACACTACCAACTGCAAACACCATTTTTTCGATCTTAAAAACTCAGATCCCGTCTCCGTTTCTCAACTAAACTCCATAATTCTGGTACCTATAGCTTCCCCTCTCCTTCCTCCTTCATTCTAGGTGATGGACTCGGCGACCCGTACGGGAATTCCGGACGACTCAATCGAAAATTTGAAAGGCTAAGGTAACGGTGATAGGTTACTCGACAAAGTGTCGAAATTTCGCCCTCTTTAACTCGGTTTTATACTCTTTTATCGTAAAGTTTGGTTCTTTATGCCTTTCTCATATGTGTGGTTGAATATGTTACGAGCATGGAAATGCCGGATTTTGTGCATGATTATTACTATTTGAGCTAGTGTAGCCGATTACTTGCCATATTCCGTGTAGTGTTTTAAGTTGGACACCTCATCATGGATGTACAGAATGTCTAGCATTTGCTATGGATGAATGTCGAATGTTTGTGTCGATGGAGGTTGTTGGTTAAATAAAGTAATTGAATTGCAGGGCAGCCCTTAGATTGGGCGCTTATTTGTGATAGCTTTAGGTTACAGTAGTATTCCATATTGTTGGGTAACAGGCGTAAATATTGAGCGGAAGCGTGGACCTATTACCCTCTTACGGGAGTGTAATTATAAAATGGACAAGACGATAATAAATACGTCAACAAAATAGAGAATATGAACACCGATTTTCTACGTGGAAAACCCCTTTGAATAAGGGTAAAAACCACGGGACCCTTAGGCCGCTTAATATCTCCACTATAAGCAAAATAATGGGAACACAATGCCTTTCCTAGTACCCACTAGGAGATTACAAATATTATTCTGACTACCCGGATAAACACTCGGACTCTCAGAAATAATATTCTAAATGTGTGGGACTCAGTCGGAGATTTTACGCCTTTCCGACTGGATACCGTACTGACAGGATTATTTGAGCAGTACCACACTAACTCTCAAACTCTCTGTATTTTCCTCAGTAAGTAGATTAATACTTACTTACTGGCTTTTGTGGGATGTTGTGAATGTGGGGATGAATGAAGTGCTCCCGCATGCTTGCTATTTATATTACTCAACACTCCACCTACTATGAGCACTACACCTACTATGAGCACTACACCTAGCACCTACTACGTGCACTACTCCAACAATCCCATTTTTCTTTCTTTTATTTAATGAGTGTGGCTCCCACTTGGAGGGACCTTATTTTTCCAACAATTCTCCCCCTCCCGACTAGGTGGGGACACTGCCATACCCGCTTTCTTTCGACAAACGTCGAGCTTCTCCATGGGTAGCGTCTTCGTCATCATATCCGACCCATTATCGTCGGTATGGATTTTCTCGAGCTCTAGGAGATTGGAATCTAACACATCTCGGATCCAATGATATCTGACATCTATATGCTTGGACCTAGAATGGAAGGTGGGATTCTTTGCGAGATGAATCGCACTCTGACTATCACAATATAGTCGATACTTCTCCTGTTCTTGACCTAATTCTTGTAAGAACCTCTTCATCCATAAAAGTTCCTTACAAGCTTCAGTTACTGCAATGTACTCTGCCTCTGTAGTGGACAAAGCTACACACTTCTGTAACCTGGATTGCCATGATACTGCTCCCCCTGCATAAGTCATCGGGTATCCCGAAGTTGATTTTCGGGAGTCTGAATCTCCGGCTAGATCGGCATCTGTATATCCATCTAGTACGTGGTCGCCTTGACCAAAACATAAACACATCTTGGAGGTACCGCGCAAATACCTGAGGATCCATTTGACAGCTTCCCAGTGCGCTTTTCCTGGATTTGAGAGGAACCGGCTAACGACACCAACTGCATAAGCTATGTCTGGTCTTGTGCACACCATTGCGTACATAAGACTTCCAACTGCAGATGCATAAGGAACTTTCTGCATCTCTTGCTCATCGGCCTCACTTTCAGGACATTGTCGAGAGCTCAACTTGAAATGACCAGCTAGTGGAGAACTTACTGGCTTCGCCTTATGCATGTTGAACCTCTCTAATGACTTCTCAATATACCTCTCCCGTGACAACCATATTTTCTTATTTTCCCTGTCACGGGAGATTTTCATTCCAAGGATTTGTTTTGCAGGACCCAAGTCTTTCATAGCAAAGTACTTGGTCATCGCCTTCTTCAAATTAGCGATCTTCATAGTATCACGACCAACGATCAGCATATCGTCAACATATAACAGGAGGATAATATTATCCCCGTCGGGAAACTTCTTCACGAATACACAAAGTGGTCCGCAGATCGTCTTCGATAGCCATGATCTATCATGAAGGATTCAAATTTCTTATACCACTGTCTTGGAGCTTGTTTTAGACCGTACAAGCTCTTGTTCAACCGACACACTAAGTGTTCATTTCCCTTCTCCTCAAACCCCTCAGTTGCTCCATGAAAATTTCTTCTTCCAAATCACCATGTAGGAAGGCTGTCTTCACGTCGAGTTGTTCGATCTCCATATCCATGCTTGCGGCCATGCCAAGCACAACTCGGATCGAAGACATTTTCACGACCGGAGAAAAGATTTCATCGAAATCTATTCCCTTCTTTTGACTGAACCCTTTCACAACCAACCTCGCCTTGTACCTTGGTTGTGAGCTATTTTCTTCAGTCTTCAACTTGAACACCCACTTATTCTTGAGTGCTTTTCTGCCCTTTGGCAACTCTACCAGATCATATGTGTGGTTCTCATGCAAGGATTTGATCTCGTCTTGCATGGCTATTTTCCACTCTTTCTGGTGAACATCCGCAATAGCCTCATTATAAGACTCTGGCTCTCCCCGTCACTAAGCAATGCCCATATATCGGGTGAAAGGAGGGAGTTTGGCTTTCGATGCCTATCAGATCTCCTCACTTCTTGAGGTTGTTGTTGAGGCTGTTGAATCACTTGATCTTGTGGTGGCTCTGGACCATCACCGTCAAAATCATCATTGTGATCTTCTTCCCCATGATCACCATTCCCTTCAGGAGCTTTTGGGTCCACATTAGCTGGACTCATGGGGTCAGACTTTGGTTTTCTTGGCTTCTCAAAGTCTTCTATCGTCTGATCTTCAAAGAATACCACATCTCTACTTCTGAAGATCTTCTTATCTACCGGGTCCCATAGACGATAACCGAAATCTTCTTCCCCATACCCAACGAAGATGCATTGCTTCGTCTTGCTGTCAAGCTTGGCTCTTTCGTCTCTCGGGATATGAGCAAACGCTCTACATCCGAAGACTCTCAAGTTCTTGTAGGAAACTTCTTTTCCTGTCCAGACTCTCTCTGGGATATCACCATCCAGAGGAACTGAGGGGGATCGGTTAATCAGGTAGACAGCTGTCCTTAGTGCTTCTTTCCAAAACGTTTTTGGAAGCTTTGCGTGAGAGAGCATGGACCGAATCCTTTCTCCGATTGTCCTGTTCATTCTCTCTGCCACACCATTTTGTTGTGGTGTCTTGGGAACCGTTTTCTCGAGCCTAATTCCATGGCCTCGACAATACTCTTCAAACGGACCCCGATACTCACCGCCGTTGTCTGCTCTAACACTCTTCAACTTCATGCCAGTTTCTCTCTCAACTTTAGCATGAAACACCTTGAATGATTCTAGTACTTGGGACTTGTTCGCCAAAGCAGAGGCCCAGATTTTTCTAGAATGATCATCAATGAAAGTCACGAAATACAATGCACCGTCATGTGACTTTTCTGTTATGGAACAGACATCCGTATGGACTAAATCCAAAACGTGGCTACGCCTTTTCCGAGGCGTTCTTTGAAATGCCACCCTATGTTGTTTCCCAGCCAAACAATCAACACAGGGTTTTAGGGGCACACCTTTTACTTCAGGGAGGATTTGCTTACGAGCGAGGATTTGTAGGCCCTTCTCGCTCATATGCCCGAGCCTTTTGTGCCAAAGCTCGGTAGAGGCATCTGGTGCAACAATGTTTGCCTCTCCATGACTCACTTTCGCTTGAGTCATATAAAGTGTTCTCTGCTTCTTTCCTCGCGCCACGATCATAGAACCTCTAGTCAACTTCCACTTGCCATCATTGAGTTGACTGCAATAACCTTCATCATCTAACATCCCGGCAGACATTAAGTTTAACCGGATGTCAGGAACATGTCGGACATTCTTCAGTACCAACTTATGCCCAGTGTTGGTTTGCAAACAAACATCTCCAATACCAATGATTTTGGAGGAACCATCATTTCCCATTCTTACACTACCGTGATTTCCGGCAGTATAAGAAGAGAAGAAGTCGACATTTGAGGTGATGTGGTATGACGCGCCAGAGTCAACAACCCACATACTATCCTCACATGCCACATTTAGGTAACCATCGTCACCTATGAAAAATACTTCAGCACTAGCAGCTACGGCACTGGTTTCACCTTGGCTTTCGTGATCATTGTTGCGAGATTTTCCTTTCGCTAGATCACGTTTCCTTAACCGACATTCATTTTGCTTGTGGCCCGGCTTCTCGCAATAGTAGCAGGTAACTTCTTTTCTGGCCTTCGATCTCCCCCTGGATTGATCGCGCTTTTGCGACCCTTTGCTTTTACCTCTTCCACGAGAGGTTTCTGCAACATGGACTTCCACAGAGTTGGAAGTACCAAATTCTTTTCTTCTAGCTTCTTCATTAAGCAAGCTATCTTTCACAATTGTCATTGTGAGGTTTCCTTCTGGAACGGAGTTGCTTAAAGACACTACGAGCGTTTCCCAGCTGTCCGGGAGGGAGCTGAGAAGTAAGAGTGCCTGAACCTCATCTGCGAGACTTATCTTCATGCTTGTTATCTGGTTTAACAAGCCCTGGTAGTCATTGAGGTGCTCCACCATGCTACGACCGTCTTTGTACTCTTGTCTCACTAGTCGTCTAACTAGAGAGGCTTTGTTGAGAGCCGTCTTGCGTTCGTACATGGACTCCAATCTATTCCAGAGTGTATTAGCCACTGTATCACTGGCTACATGCTGAAAAACACTCTGATCGATAAATTGACGGATCAATCCGACAACCTTTCGATTTATTGTATTCCACGCATCTTCCGTTTTATCAACGGGTTTCGTCGAAGATGCGACGACATGGTACATGTCTTTACAATAAAGAATATCCTCCATTCTTGGCTTCCATATTGGATAATTGGTCGCCGTTAATTTTATCATGCCACCAATTGTGACGGTATCCTCCATTTTTATAAATTACACAAAGTATACCGAGAGCTACCAGAGCTCTGATACCACTCTGTTGGGTAACAGGCGTAAATATTGAGCGGAAGCGTGGACCTATTACCCTCTTACGGGAGTGTAATTATAAAATGGACAAGACGATAATAAATACGTCAACAAAATAGAGAATATGAACACCGATTTTCTACGTGGAAAACCCCTTTGAATAAGGGTAAAAACCACGGGACCCTTAGGCCGCTTAATATCTCCACTATAAGCAAAATAATGGGAACACAATGCCTTTCCTAGTACCCACTAGGAGATTACAAATATTATTCTGACTACCCGGATAAACACTCGGACTCTCAGAAATAATATTCTAAATGTGTGGGACTCAGTCGGAGATTTTACGCCTTTCCGACTGGATACCGTACTGACAGGATTATTTGAGCAGTACCACACTAACTCTCAAACTCTCTGTATTTTCCTCAGTAAGTAGATTAATACTTACTTACTGGCTTTTGTGGGATGTTGTGAATGTGGGGATGAATGAAGTGCTCCCGCATGCTTGCTATTTATATTACTC